>NC_069380.1:46615000-47215000 GCF_027475565.1 Acinonyx jubatus | reverse complement strand
TTTTTCAGTAGGTTTGTTATTTGTTGCTTTTGGTTCAATGGGACCAGTAACTTCTGGCAGTGATTCAGCCTCATACTGAACACTGTACACTTCCCTACCTCCAACATCGGAACCTGAGTTTCTTTAAGCAGAGGTAGCCTCCTGAAGTACTCCCCTTGCTCCCACTAGCTGGATAACTCCCAGGAACTCCCAGGAAAACTTCCCCTCTCCCTTGAGCATACTGTAACTTTTAGTGATTCCTGCAGTAGAATTTCGTGGAATGTCCTTAAAATGCAGATTCCTGGGGCACCTGGGTGGCTCAGTCTGTTAAGCATCCGACTCTTGATTTTGGCTCAGGTCATGATCTCACGGTTCGTGAAATCAAGCCCCACGTCAAGCTCTGTGCTGACAGCACGGAGCCTGCTTGGGATTCTCTTCCTCCCTCTCTCTCTGCCCCTCTCCCACTTGCGTTCTCTCTCTCTCTCCCTCAAAAATAAACATTAAAAATTAATAAAATAAAATAAAATGCAGATTCCTGGACTCCTCCCTCAAGCTACTGAACTAATCTCTGGAGGTACAATTGCCTTTTCAACAGCTTCTCAGGTGATCCTTATACATGCTAATACTTGAGAAACGTTGGCTTGGAGAAATCAACAACTGGAGATACAGCATCAAATAACTCGGATTACTCTACCTACTACAATTTACTCGGAGAACAGGGAGGAAGGTAATGCTGCTACAGTGTGGTTTGTTTGTTTGTTTAACGTCCAAATAGCTTTCTGCATTTTTCTAAAAGATTTTCTTGACCTTGAAAATGTTATTTTGCTCTCCCAGTGTCTTAGGGCTGGAAATGCTCTTAAATATCAGCTAATTCAATCCTTTGTTTTATAAGAAAGACTGGGAATTCCCCAAAGTCACCAACCTAGTTGTACCATATACCTTAAGGTAAATAGCTGCCGACTTTTCTTTTAAAAGGCAAAAATGGCTCCATGTAGATACAGCTCTACACTGGTCAGAATTTGCTCATTCACAGCTTTGCCTCCTCTCCCTCCATCACCTTTTTATAAAGGCAGTTTCCTCTCCTCTAAAGTTTGGAAACATATCCCACTTCACAAATTAAGGGAATGGTCAGTAGTCAAGGACAGCTTCACATGGACAGCAGATTTTAAATATACCACAGAGCACAAAAGCAGTTTCTACACAGGCTGTAACAGACTTGGAAATGATTTACTTTGAAAGACCTGAACCTGTTAGGGTTTTGCGACTTGCACACCGGTCAATGATTGTCAGAGCCGTGGGGCTGCTACATCACAGTCCTACGTGAGTGACACATCGTCCCAGCTAACTCACTCCCAGATATGTGTGGAAATTCAGCATGGAACATTATCCGTCCACAAATTCAAAAGAACCAATTCAACACGCATTGGAAATGGACACTGCTGGTATCATTAGAATAATCCCTTCCACAGTCATAGCTTTGGAATTTGTAAATGTACATCTACAGATACAAGGAGCATTATACTTGTTTACTTAACTTGGCTTCCTACTATTATTGCTTTCATTTTTATTATGAAGTGTTTTTACATTTCTGAAGCTTGATTCATTAAGTAATTGCCATCCTCCTATCTGGGTCATTGGTCATATTTATTGCAAAAGAAAACTACAAATCATTATTCAAGAGCAAATTCCACATATTTTCCACGTCCTAAACTTTTCAACCTCTCTTATTTTGTACAGGCTGATTCGTTCCAAGGAACAGCACATTCCCCAGAGGTAATCAGACTGAAGCAGGAGAGGAACAGGGTTGGTCTTCAACAGAGAGGTCCACAGAGTTTTTGCCTTAGTATTTTGTCCTTAGTATTAGGCTCTGTTTCTAAACATTATTAAGAGGTTTGAAAAATAAACCTGTGCGAGTATCGGTTAAAATCATCCTGAGTCCTAAATCATAGGGAAAAGCATGCATGCACGCGCGCGCGCGCGCGCACACACACACACACACACACACACACTTACACTTCCCTTTCCTCTTCTTGTTCACAGAATAAGCAGGGCATTGTTTCTGACTATTCATTTCACTGTTGAAGAAAACATAAATAAAAGATGGCAGGATGAATGGATCACATCATTAACTTAAAGTGCCCCATACTTGAGAAGAATATATAGTTTACAAAGTAATGAGGTGCCTGGAGTTTGTGTGTAGAAAGTGTTCCTGTTTGTAAATAATGTATACAGCATTCTCCTTGTTTCTTTCTCTTTTGTTTTTCATTTCGTTCTTTTTCCACCACAGTCATTGTTGAGTCTAGATTATCCTTTTGTAATTGTTTCCTGAATTGCTAACTAAGCTATTTTTAAAAACTCATACAAAATAAACAGTTCAAGATTCTTAAAAGACAAAGCTTATTGGATGCCTCTAAATGAATGGGAAGAAAGCGTCCTTTCACCTTCTAAAGCAACCTTCTCCTAGAGAAGCCAGTAGACTCAGGAGGGAGGGAGAGAAAGAGAAGCCAGCATGTATACCCAGGATGCACTGCCATCGATTGTGTCAGGGGCTTTATGCACGGATTTCATTTTTCCTCACAGCAACCTTATAAGGTCCAAATTATTATCCCCACTTAACAGGATAAAGCACAAAGATTCAAAGAGGTTAAATGACTTGCCCAAAATTATAGAACAATAAATGGAAAAGATGGATTCAAATATAGACTGACCTGACGCAAACGTCTGTGTATTCTTTGCATGTGGTTCAAAATGAATACTTTTTTTTTTTTTTTTTGGCAAAGATAATCGGAGGTTGTTTCCATGCCCCATGAGTTCTTTTGTTTGTGTGCTTGTTTGTTGATTGTTTGGGTTTATTTGTTTGCATTCTGCATTATCTGTTTGCCAACACAAAAGCGAGAGAATCAGAGCCATGGAACTGTGGCACCCTCAAGCTGAGTATCATTTCCAGCTGAAAGTTAGGTTGTCATATGGGGTGTCTGGGTGACTCAGTCAGTTAAGCTTCCAACTCTTGATTTTCAGCTCGGGTCATAAGATCGAGCCCCGCAATGGGCTCTGCGCTGAGAGTGCGGAGCCTGCTTGGGATCCTCTCTCTCTCAAAAGAAATAAACTATTTTTTTTTTAAGGTAGGTTATGATAAGCAGTTATCTATTGAGGCGGAATCACTCCCAGAGGCAGAAAACAGGGCAATCCCAACTAATACACATGCAAGGCTCAGGAGGCCCGATATATGTTTGGACATATATTGACAAAAAGGGCATGCATGGGTTGAGCCCATTAGAGAAGGTGCGGGATGGTGTTGCCTCGATTCCTCTCTGAAGGCACATGGTCCCTTTGTACTCCTCAGGAACCCACTTACAGGCAGACATTTCATTCTGCTTTGGCTATGTCCTGCCTCTTGCTGCTGCTCAGAAAGCCAATGACACTAGAAACTAGGATATGCCCATCGTAACATAGGGGAGCGTCATTACATCATAGGCCGTGAGAGGACACAGGGGAGCAGCCTCTGGGCAAGAAGAGATAAAGTCCTCAGACACAGGCTGGTCTTGCTTTTTGTTTTCCCCATGTGATAAACTATGTCACAAAAGAAAATAACAAAATAATGGAAAGATATGTCCTTCCACACCACCGTGCTTTCCCAGAATCCTCCCGGCACCCAGTGCAAGTTCAATGAAAAGAATATAAACTCCGGAATCAGACTGACCTAGTTCTGCATTTCAGATAAACAACTCACCAGTTAAATGCACCTCTCTGAGTGTCCGTGACCTCATTTGTAGCACAGGGAAAAGAAGACCAACCCTACCACATTGTTTTGAGGATTAGAGATAAAAGAAGTGAAATGCCTGGAAGATACTCAGGCAAGAGCCCTGGTTGGTTACTTTAACCCTAAATAGTATCCAGGCCTAGTATCCTAGAGTCTGAAGGGTCTTGGAGGTCTAGTCCAACAGCTTTCCCAATGTAGAAATATCTTCCTTAACATACTGATAGATACAGTTTGATTACTTTCTGCTTTGAGAGGTAATCTGAGCCCAGTAATGGCTCTGTAAAACAAAAATGATGAATTAGTTAAAATTAATCTCTTTGGAGAATTTTAAAAACTATCAAGTGAGATGAATTAGTTAAAATTAATCTCTTTGGAGAATTTTAAAAACTATCGAGTGAGATTATTCAAATGGATTCATATGACAAGAAGTAAAGTATAGCTGAGTTTTAAACAAGGTAGAATAAATGAGTTAGTAAAGGGTTAAGGGTGATCACCTAAGGCATGAAGTGTATTAAATTTCTTGCAAGAAAAATCCTTTACACTCACAAAGTTGTACATTAATGCCACAGTTAAACTCATATGTGTTTAACAGTCCTGGCAAATACTTTGTTCACAATTTGAGGTAATAAACTTGTAGATTCTCTTTTTATACTTACTAGATAAATGAGTCCTAAATATGGAAGGATTTGGTTAAATATTCAAAGATTGTCTTTGTTACTTAATTTTTAAGAAATAATTTTGTAGTATTCCTGTCCTCCTGCTCTAACCAACATACCCATTCAAAAATTAGAAAACTTAGAAGCATCTGGGTGGCTCAGTTGGTTAAGCATCAGACTTCAGCTCAGGTCACAATCTCACAGCTTCTGAGTTTGAGCCCCACGTGGGGCTCTGTGCTGACAGCTCAGAGCCTGAGGCCTGCTTTGGATTCTGTGTCTTTCTCTCTGCCCTTCCCCCACTCGCACTCTATCTCTCTCTCTCTCTCTCTCTCAAAAATAAATAAACATTAAAAATAATTAGAAAACTTACCTTCCTTAAGATTAGATGCATAGTTTAAAAACAAGCTCAGTAGACATTTGTGCTGGTACGATTCAATCTGACCCAATGTGTCCAAATGAAACCACACCCAAGAGCTGAGTCAAGGGCACAGACAGTAACACATATCTCCCACCCAAAATGCTTGTCAATTTCCAAGACTTGATAAATGCAATCTTTGAAACCCAACTTGACCATGGGAAAAATGTTTCTGAGATTATACTAACAAGTGATAACTGGACCCCACATGCTAGCTATAAGTGAAAAATATGAGCCATCTGTAATTGTGAATTTGTTACATCTTTTCAGAAAACGGATTTTTTTTCTTTTTCTTTAAAGTAAGCTTCATGTCCAGTGTGGGGCTTGAACTCAGCCCAAGATTGAAAATCACATGTTCTACTGACTGAGCCAGCCAGGAGCCACAGAGAAAACGGATTTAAGTTGAGAAAGGAACTAAAGTAGCCATCTCTAGAGAACAAATTACCACCTTGTTCAAATCACTTGAACAGTCTTAATTCGTGCTCTTTATATTTTGCTCACAGCTGTGACTCAAGAAGATAGCCAGTATTAAGGGAATTATAAAAGTATATTTTTTAAAGTGTCTAGGAAATTGATTAGATAAATCCTCCATTTTCAACACATATTTTGATTGCTCCTTGTATAGGGGATGATTTGTAAAGTTGGAAAAGTGAACATGATCTTGAATATTTACCCTGCACTTACTGTCACAAGTGCCAGTATAAGAGTTATATACTATTTGGAGATAGAAAACTGTACTAACAAATTGCACAAAGGTGCTGTATGCATTGCACACCAAAACTGAGTCAAATTTAAATGCTTTTGCTTACTAGGAAAAAAGAAACAAGTAACAAAAGTTGGTCGAACATTCTAAAGAATAAGCTTTTTTGCACGCAACTTTTTTCATCTGTTCAGTTTTAAACGTTTCAGTTTTTGAGGCATGATTTATACACAGTAAAATGTACAAACCCTTAGTGGGCAGATCAAGCAATTTTTACCTCTGTATACATTCTGTAACAACCAGCCAGATCAAGATATGGAAGGTTTTCTCGCCTCAGAGAGATCACTCGTGCTCCCTCCCAAAGAACTTCTTCCCAGTTCTATCACGTAGCTTGGCTATTCTCCATACTTTTCAATTATTCCTTTCTTTGAGGAATAATAAATATACACATACTGAGGAGGCTTCATTCAATAACTAATTATAGCACAAATTCAAATTGCTAATCACTAGCAATATAAATATAAAAATGATAACTGTTCTTGCCTACAAGTTTTCTCAGTCTTCATTTTAGAATTCCAATACTTATTCCAAATGTTCCAAAGTATTTTCAATATTTAAAGCATACTTTTTCAAGGTGCTCGTCATCACTAATCATCAAGGAAATGCAAATCAAAACCACAATAAGATACCGCCTCACATCTGTTAGAGTGGCTACTATCAAAAAGACAAGAGACAACAAATGCTGGCGAGGAGGATGTGGAGAAAAGGAAACTCTTGTGCGCTGTAGGCGGGAATGTAAATTGGTGCAGCCACCATGGAACAGTGGTTCCTTATGGAAGTTCCTCAAAAAATTAAAAATAGAACTACCATATGATCCACTCATTCCACTTCTGGGCATATAATGGAAGGAAACAAGATCAGTATCTCAAAGAGGTAATCTGCACTCCCAAGTTCATTGCAGAATTTATAATAGCCAAGATAAGGAAACAACCTAAGTGTCCATCAACAGATGAATTAATACAGAAACTACAGTAGGCACATATGTTAGAGTATTTTTCAGTCACTTAAAAAAAGGAAATACTGCCATTTGTGACAACATACATGAACCTGGAGGGCATTATTCTGAGTGAAATAAGCCAAACACACAGAAAGACAGATTCTGCATGGTATCGCTTATATGTGGAATCTAAAAAAAAAAAAAAAAAAAATGAACTACTAGAAACAGAATAAATCGGTGGTTGCCAGGGACTAAGGGTGGGAGGATGGGGAGATGTTGATTAAATCAAAGTTTCAGTTATAAGATGAGTAAGTTCTAAGGATCTAATGTACAGCATTGCAACCTAGTGAATAATACTGTATTGTATACTTGGAATTTGCTAAGAGAGTAAATCCTAAGCATTCTCACAACAACAAAAAAAGATAAGTAACAATATGAGATGATGGATGTGTTAATTTGATAATGGTGTATATTTCTCAATGTATACATATAGCAAATCATCATGGTGTAAACTTTAAATGTATA
Source organism: Acinonyx jubatus (assembly GCF_027475565.1). Classification (NCBI taxonomy): domain Eukaryota; kingdom Metazoa; phylum Chordata; class Mammalia; order Carnivora; family Felidae; genus Acinonyx; species Acinonyx jubatus. The sequence continues at coordinate 47,207,968 of NC_069380.1, read as the reverse complement.
CAATTTTACTTGTCAATTATACCTTAATAAAGCTGGGGACAGGTGGGAAGCACACCTTTCAGCAATGCAATAGATTCCTATGTCAGATACCCTACCATGGGTAATGAATAGATTAACTACCAGAAATGGTATCTACCCGACAAATGGCTCCATCTACTCCTGAAAGGTAGTTACCTTGTTTTTGTGAATGTCTAGGGTTTGTCAGTTGCAAATACTTTTTTGAAAAACATCAGTAAAACCTAAACAAAACAATTCTCTGATCGAGAATTTGCATTGGCCTTCCCACATTTACTACTTTATATATTTCCTCATTTGCCTTTTCTCCAATTAGCCATCTTCTTTCAGTTGTTCTGGAACCCATCTTGTAGTTAGGTGAACATACTTCTACAGTTCACACAACAGCATCTTATAGGAGCAGAATTAAGAGGAATCGTACATAAAATTGTTTGTCACTCCCACTGAGTTTTAGACATATTTATTTTTAGAACTAGACGGGTTCAGTGTCAAAATAACAATCTTCTCCAGAGTATTTTGACTTTGTTTCTTTAGTGTTGTTTCAGAGTTTTTTTTCTCCCACCTTGAGTTGAATACTTAATATATTTCCTTTTATTCTTGTCATATAATGTAGGACTATGGATTTGCTTCAGAATAGGAATTTCGTACCATCCAATTTTCCCCAAAAGATTTAGATGCATTTTTTAAACTCAGACTATAATAATTTGAATGAGTAGTGATTTGAGAAATAATTTTAACATTTGAAAAATTTTGAATTTTGTCTTAAATTTTACTGTTTATTTTTGTTTTTTTATCTTGCAGTCAGAGAACGTGGTTCATTTCTTAGTGTATGACTTAGTGTATGACTATGAACAAATATCTCATCAAATTTTGGAAATATTCCATAAACACTTGAGAAGAATTATAATTTTGTTTATGTACTATATACTTATCAATTCATTTTCATTAATTCATTGTTTAGATTCTGTATGCCCTTATCTGAGACAAGGGGCATGAAGGAAGTTCTGGAGAGATTGAGAAATGGTCATTGTTTCTGTCAATTTCTCCTCTTATTTGTAAAGTTTCCTTTTTTTTTTTAAGTTTGTATTTATTTAAGTAACTCTATACTTAACATGAGGTTCAAACTCATGACCTTGAGATCAAGAGTTGCACGCTCCTCCAACTGAGCCAGCCAGGCACCCCTGCAAAGTTTCCTTTCATATATCTTTCTCTGTTGTTGTTCAGCACTATAAATTTCATTTTATTAGTGATTTTTTTGTATACAATATTGTTATCCTTGTTTCCTTTTTTTGTTATACTTGTTGATCAGCTTTTGACCATTATTATTTTGTGATTTAATTAACTGAGTATCTGGGACACCTAATGGAGTCTTTATATTGTTTATATTACTGTTAGAACAGGTATGTTTAATCTTTTAAAGTCTTATATGCGAATACTTTCTATGCTTCCTTGTTTCATCTTGGATGTTTTCTTTTTATTCTATAATCTATGAACTGCACTTTGTTTATTTTTATGCTCTCTAGAGTTTTTTTAGAAAGTATATAGCCAATGTTCTAATGCTTATAATGATATTTCAGTTTTTAAAAAAACATATATTTTACAATATATATTTCCTGATCTTCAAAGTCAAGAATGATGTTAACTTTTTTTGAGTAGTTATTTAAATTCTAGTTAACATACAGTGCAACATTGGTTTCAGGAGCAGAATTTAGTGGTTCATCACTTACATATAACATCCAGTGGTCATCCCAACAAATGCTTTCCTAAGTACCTATCACCCATTTAGCCCACCCCCTGCCCACCTCCCCTCCAGCAACCCTCAGTATATTCTCTATAGTTAAATCTGTTATGGTTTGTCTCCCTCTATTTTTCTTTTTCCCTTCCCCATGTGCATCTGTTTTGTTTCTTAAATTCCAAATGCAAGTGAAAACATAATTTGTCTTTCTCTGACTTATTTTGTTTAGCCCAATACACTCTAGCTCCATCCACGTCATTGCAAATGGCAAGATTTCATTCTTTTTTATGGCTGAGGAATATTCCATTATGTATATATATACACCACATCTTCTTTATCCATTCATCAATCAATGGACATTTGGGCACTTTCCATAATTTGGCTGTTATCGATAGTGCTGTTGTAAACATCGGGATTCATGTTTCCCTTTGAATCAGATTTTTGTATCCTTTGGGTAAATACGTAGTAGGGCAATTGTTGGGTCATAGGGTAGTTCTATTTTTAACTTTTTGAGGAAATTCCAGACTATTTTCCAGAGTGGCCACACCAATTTGCATTTCCACCAACAGTGTAAGAGAGTTCCCCTTTCTCTGCATCCTTGCCAACACCTGTTGTTTCTTGTGTTGTTAATTTTAACCAAGAATTATGTTAACTTTGAGTTTACCTATACAAGATGAGAAATTTATCCCTGACTTCCTAGTCTTTCTAATATAATTTGGAGTTTCAAAGTCACATTGTCATGATTTTTTTTTTTTTTTACATTTTATGGACTTTTTTTCCAAATTGGTTTTTGATATTTGTGTTGAAGAAAGCTTTTCCCTCACTCCTGATGTTTCCTTACATGGAAACTCTCCTGTCACTTTGCACTCTTTACTCACATCTCCCTGGAGAAGAAGTGGCTTAAGCTAATCTGTTGCAAAAAACTGAGCATGCTCACTCTGGAAACAGTGTGGAGGTTCCTCAAAAAATTAAAAATAGACCTACCCTACGACCCAGCAGTAGCACTGCTAGGAATTTACCCAAGGGATACAGGAGTACCGATGCATAGGGCACTTGTACCCCAATGTTTATAGCAGCACTCTCAACCATAGCCAAATGGTGGAAAAAGCCTAAATGTCCATCAACTGATGAATGGATAAAGAAATTGTGGTTTATATACACAATGGAGTACTACGTGGCAATGAGAAAGAATGAAACTTGGCCCTTTGTAGCAACATGGATGGAACTGGAGAGTGTGATGCTAAGTGAAATAAGCCGTACAGAGAAAGACAGATACCATATGGTTTCACTCTTATGTGGATCCTGAGAAACTTAACAGAAACCCATGGGGGAGGGGAAGAAAAAAAAAAAAGAGGTTAGAGTGGGAGAGAGAGCCAAAGCATAAGAGACTCTTAAAAACTGAGAACAAACTGAGGGTTGATGGGGGGGTGGGAGGGAGGGGAGGGGAGGTGATGGGCATTGAAGAGGGCACCTGTTGGGATGAGCACTGGGTGTTGTATGGAAACTAATTTGATAATAAGTTTCATATAATAAAAAATAAATTTAAAAAAATCAGTAGGGAAAAAAAAAAAACCTGAGCAGGCTTAGCTCTGCTCCAAGCTTTTCCTTCTTGAGAGTTAACTTACTGCAGGGAATAAGAGCTCCTCTCTGCTCTCCATGCCATAAGTTTTACTTGATATGGAGAGTCCCACCCCAAAGTAGAGCACCATGACTATAAAGGTAAGTTGGCCATATTCTGAGTTTCAGTAGTTGGTCCATTTGGCTCTCACCCTAATTTATTATTATGGGATGAATTTTGTGTCCCCAAAAGATATTTTGAAGTCCTAACCCTCAGGATTGATGAATATAGCCTCATTTGGAAATAGGTCCTTGCAGATGTAATTAAGTTGAGGTCAATAGAAGGGTCCTGAATCTAGGACAACTGGTGACCCTAGAAGAAGAGAGCCACACAGGGAAAGATAGCCGTGTGCCAATGGACACAGAGATTGGAGTGATGCATATAAGCTAAGGAACACCAAAGATTATCAACAAACACCAGAAACTAGAAGAGGTGAGGAAGGATTCTCCCATACAGGTTTCAGAAGTAGTGAGGCCCTGCTTGATTTCAGACTCCCAGCTTCCAGAACTATGAGATAATAAATTTCTGTTATTTTAAGCCACTCAATTTGTGATACTATGTTACAGCAGCCTTAGGAAACTAGCACAGTTATGTTCTCCAGTTTAGACCTTTTCAGTAATAAAGGTAATTTTGGTACTCTACCTTTTCTTTGTTGCCTTATTTCTCGTTGGTTCATCATTTAGGCAATGCCCCTAAAAATCTTGTTACGGATCTAGTTTCATCCACTAATAGAAACTCTTGATTGGGAAACCCAGAGTTATAGGAAATTTTCTTGAATCATATCATTAATGATTTCATCTTTTCTGGTTTTTCTAAAGTTTTCTATTTCTGTAACTTGTGCTTTTGAGGTATTGGTTCTTCTGATACGGTGCTATGATTTTTTTCTTATCTGTGCTCTTGTATGTTCCAAATCATTGTCTTTTGTTCTAATTTCTAGACTATTAGCTCAAGCTGATTTTTCCAATACTTAGAGAGGTTTTCATTTCTATTAACATACTTTTAACATCCAATAACCCCTTTTGTTCCCTGAATGTTCCATTTCTATATCATGCACTTATTATTTCATGGATACATTTGCTTCCTTTATCTTGCTAAGGTTATAAATGCTATATATTTTTTTAAGTTTTCTTCTTCATGAATAACCCCCATTTTTTTCAAAGTTGCTTTTTTTCCCATTGCTCTGTTTGTCTGGTCTCTTTCTTTCATGTCAGAAGTATTTTTCCAATATGTAGTAACCCTTGATTGTCCGCTCATGGTTAAGAGGGACTAAAAGCCTTTTTAAAAGTTCTGAGCATATGGATATGGTTTGATGACTTTGAGCTGGCTGTGCTGTTTTTCAAAAAAAGATAAAAGCCCACCATACAGTAATTGGAAAACAGAAGAAAAAGAAGGAAAAAGCTCATTGATTGGAAGATACAAAACAGTCTTTAATAATACTAGTAATTATTTAAAAAAAAGAAACAAATAAAGTCATAGAATAAAATATGTATAGAATGCCACCATTTGTATAAAAAGACAAGAGATAGAGATAGGGTAAAGATTTCCCTTCACTAACAATTCTGTACATTTTCAATTTTGATTATGTGACTATTTTACTTATATAAAAAATAAATGATTATTTTAAATGTTGCAAGAGTTTTTAGGTATTCAGCTCTTTTCAATGATTTGTGTAGAATACTGCAAAAGTTTTCAATCTCTATACTCATTTATTTTTAGCTGAAAAAGCTTTTCTTTATTATATCCTTAATTAATTGCTTTTTATCTAATTATTCTAATCTCCCCCAAAGTAACTAGTATTTAAGTTAAATATTAATCATATTTTCTGCCATTACTTCATCTGTCCTTTTCCTCTCCAAGTGTGTTCTACCTTATCCTGCACATGACTTTTTCACTCTCATTCATTGCTTGTTTATTAATTTGTTTGTTTGTTTGTTTGTTTCAGGCAGTTCTTTGACTCTTCACACCTGACACAAAACTGTACATGGGAAGAAAATTAGGCGAGCTTATCAGTAAATCAAAGCAGCTATAACTTGCCCACCAAGAATGAGACATTACCATGAGTTTGGAGGGCCTGAAGCCAGCCAGCACAGAGCAGAACAGCCAATGGATACCGGTGACCTGACTGTGCAGGACATGTGTTCAGCAGTAATGTGGGACAGCAGCTGAAACATAACAAAGAGCCAGGACAGTGGCCCCTGTTGACTCTGTGTCCTATCCCCTGACCCACCTAAGGTCCCTTCTCCGGGATCTTTGACAGTTGAGGAGGGGCAGGAGAGGACTCAGGAGGAAGATACAGGACTTTGTGCCAACACAGACATGTGGTTGTATATAACCATAGTTGTATTCCAAGCTGATATGTGGAGAATATAATTTTGAAGTTTTTGGAAAGTTTTCCCTATTATTCCATCTAAATCCTTTCTGCTGTTAGACAAGCACATTCAATGGCTAATTTTTTTGCTTTTATTTCAGATACAGGTGTGATACACATCCCCATAGATACAAAGTCACATTTGTATTAACTTTTTGAATTAGAGTTAGAACCAGTGAAACTCAGACTGCTTTGTCTGACTGGTACATTTGACAAAACAAATCATTACATTTGAATGGCTTTAATCATGGGTCAGACTCTCCAGCCCAGCCATATACCCCAGTGTCCCTATTGTTACACTAAGTCTGATTCACACATTTGTGTTGTCTGCTGGCTTCCGTAGACTTGAGTTTGCCAACTCTGCTTTAGAGTTTTCAAAGTCATTTCACATACACTGTTTGCCTTGCTTTCCACAATAACCCCAGAGGAGGGTTACTTTAGCTACTATCATTCCCCCTTTTTAGACCAGGAAATGTGGGCTGTAAGGTGCTAACTGGCTTGCTGAAAGTTACCACACAATTAGTAAATGGTGGATCTAGAGTCAGTTTTATTTTTTTTTTCAACGTTTATTTATTTTTGGGACAGAGACAGAGCATGAACGGGGAAGGGGCAGAGAGAGAGGGAGACACAGAATCGGAAACAGGCTCCAGGCTCTGAGCCATCAGCCCAGAGCCTGACGCGGGGCTCGAACTCACGGACCGCGAGATCGTGACCTGGCTGAAGTCGGACGCTCAAGCGACTGCGCCACCCAGGCACCCGTCAGTTTTATTTTTACCGAAAAACACTACCTTTCTCACTATAAATGTATTCCAATCACCTTGTTGCTTTAAGTTTTCATACATAGTTGTTCGACTATTAAAAGTTATAATAAATAATCAAGGAATCACTAGAGAAAAGCATTATTATGATTGTTCCCTTAATGTTTTCAATGACGTGAAATCACATGCTGTGAGTTGTTTGTGGTGATGTCCTCAGCAAACACATTATGAGAACTATAAAAATGATGTATTGATATCTTAATTACTCAAGCATGTATTCTTTGTGGCCAGTTTCTCAATTCTAGCCAGCTCCCTTTGCTTATCTTTAATGGCCAAGTATAGTTGCCCACATTTACAGTAAGGCAGATAAAAGAGAAGATCAGAGAATATGAAAGACATTGAAAAGTTCTTTTTGAACACTTAGGGCGGAGTTAGGTTTCGAAAGGCCACCCACCCCCACCACCTCTGCCAAAAGAACTCTCAACTTTTTGAGCCCAGAATCCTAGTCAATGAGTGTCCTTTATCATCACTAAATGAAGACAAAATTGCTCTCTGCCTTGAGATGGCCAAATTCTTTGAAACTAAAGATCATTCAAAAGTCTGCAAAATTCTTTTTATAAAATGTTAAAGCTTTGAAATATCTAACTTCTGTGAAATAATGAGCAATTTAGCTTAAAACACCGGGGTCTGGGGGTGCCTGGGTGGCTCAGTAGGTTAAGTGTCTGATTTTGGCACAGGCCATGATCATAGACCTGACCATGATCTCGCAGTTCGTGGGTTCCAGCCCCGCGTCGGGCTCTATGCTGACAGCTCAGAGCCTGGAGCCTGCTTCAGATTCTGTGTCTCCCTCTCTGTCTGCCCCTCCCAGCTCGCACTTTGTCTCCCTCCCTCTCTCAAAAATAAATAAACATTAAAAAAAAATTTTTTTTTTTAAATTGTGGTCCAAAGCATTGGCATACCAAGACTAGGTGAGAGGAAGGCTTTGAAGCGGTCCACTCGGGGAGGAATCGGTGATCTCTGACATTGTTTAGTGATGCTGACCTGTGGTCATAATGAAAGTACACTGATGTTTAGTTGCCTTTAAGTTGTTTTTAAGTTCTCCACGGACATTGCAACCACCCATTGCCTGTGCTCAAGGTGAACCACCTCCACCCACCCACTCCCACGAGCACACCAATTGAATTCTACGCACTACAAGCAGCCCCGCGGATTCTCTATAATAACGATGACAAATGTCAATGAAAATATAGATGTTACGGGACTTAAGATAATAAAAGTTTAATTTTGTTTTTATCCCAGTTTTATTGAGATGTAATGCACATGCAGTTTAATTTTAAAATTAGTGAATTATGTCACCTAAATGAGCCTCATGAGGGGAAAAAAGTGAAGTATTCTAATCTATTTAATGAAAAATATATTTATGAAAAAGTTTGAAATTTCTATATTAAAGTCTATGAAATGTGTAAGTTGAAAAGCATATAGTCCCAGTCTGTAGGGGGCTTTATTATACCTTTTTGATGAAAGAGATATTTATTATATATAAGCTTAGTATACCACAAAAAATAGAAGATTTAAACGTTTTAGAAAATTGAAAGTTTTCTGAAAAGACACCTGTATGAAAATCTCTTAATACATACGTAATTTACTACTAATACAGTTAGGTTTAAATCATTTCCATAACACGGACTAGATGTGTATATATGTGGAAGGAAAGGGAAAGAGGAAAAAAGATAGTATCTACACAAAATTGCTCTGTTTTTTGTTTTTTTGTTTTTTTTCTTTTTTGAGAGAGAGAGAGAGAGAGAGAGAGAGAGAGAGAGAGAGAGCAGGGAGGTGGGGCCGAGGGAGAGAGAGAGAATCTTAAGCAGGCTCCATGCTCAGCATGGGGCCCAACACAGGGCTCAATCCCACAACTGCGAAATCATGACCTGAGAGAGTCAGGTGCTCAACTGACTAAGCCACCCAGGCACCACAAAATTGCTCTGATTAACCTCTGTATGGAAATCATGAAACAGAAAAAGCTTCTTGAAGAAAGTGGCAGTTGAATCATTGAATCAACACTGCAAATACATAAAAATAGACATTTTCTCCTGAATCAAATTTCTAATCATGCTATGAAACAAATACTAGTGCCCCATAACAACTGTTATCAAAATTGTTTGTTACCAAACTGTTATCAAAATTGTACATAAAGGTTGAATTTTCAGGTAAAGCAAAATACATTACCCTACAAATTTATCTTTACATTCCCTATAATTTATTTTTATAACTGCACATTCTTTCAAAAGGCATTTATAAAAATGTGGCTATTTAAAAAGTATGGAAAATATATACACTAATATCCTAACAGAGTTTATTTACACTCTATCCCAGGTTAGAAATTCTTGCCATACTTAGATATGTGGAACTATTTGTCTTTAAAAACCTGAATTTGTGCTCAATTCAAGCAAAATCAGTAGAGGATGTGCAACATTCAGGGGCCACACATTTGTACCCAAACGAGACAATCTTCCCTTGATCAAAGGAGAATTTGGCCAGCCCTGGGAAATCTTATGGCCTGCCTCAGGATTGTTCATCACAGGATTTGCTGTAGTTCAATGTAAGTGTTGTTAGCTCTTTATGAGCCCCCATAGCTGCCTATTGCCATGACTTTTAGGGTGGGGTAGCACAGTGTACTTTTATAGCAATAAACGGCTATCTTGTCGAAATCCGCTCATTCCTTATTTTTTACTGCTCTCCAACACTGACTCAAATTTACAAGCATTCACTGAGACCTCTCTTAAGCCTGTTCAGGAAAAGATTAACTTCAAACACAGACATTGTAATATATGTGTAACACACACATCCACAGATAGTCACATTTGCCTGTTTCTCAGAGTTGAAAGTATCACATTTTTATCATGGCGAAGGAAACACATTTAATTATGCTGAAAACTCCTCAGGTATTTATTAAATAAACTTGGGAAAAGGATGTGGTATATGACTTCTAAATAGTACTAGGGTGCGTGTTGGAATTATGACTATATGTTTCCCAAAAACAGTGTTCACCATTTGTGAAGGAAAGGGTAGAAATAAAATGTGTCACAAATCATTTCAATAATTAATTCTCTATGATCATTATATAGAAAAGCCAAAAAATATATTTCCCTAACTTCAGAAAAGATCACATTTAAACCATTTGAGATTTAGAAAGAATTCTCCTCTAGAAATACTAATTAAGCATCTAGTATACACATGGTGCTAAACTAGATGCCATAAAGCAGTACGTTTCAAACTGCACCTGAATTTCTAACAGCAGAAGAATAAGAAAAATTACCCCCTTGGAATTGGGGAGGGTAAGATTTACTCCTTCAGGCAGGATAGGCTGGGTTGTGCTGCAGTGACAAATATCCCCAACACTTGCTTAAAGCAGAAAGGTTTGCTTCTGGCTCTCACTTCATGTTCCTAACAAGCTGACTAGAGAATCTGCTTAGCGTCATTCCCACATAAAGATACAGGCTGATGGGGGCGCCTGGGTGACTCTTGATTTCAGCTCAGGTCATGATCCCAGGGGTGTGGGATTGAGCTCCGTGTCAGGCTCTGCACTGAGTGTGGAGCCTGCTTCAGATTCTCTCTTCCTCTCCCTCTGCCCCTTCCCCACTCACTCTGTCTCTAAAGATAAAAAAGTAAAAAAATTTTTAAGAAAAAGATTTTCTCTTTCTCCCTCTGCCCCTCTCCCCCACGTATGTACACTCTCTCTCGCTCTCTCACTCTCTTAAAAAAAAAATTACAAGCTGATGAAGAAGCCATCTGAAATGTTGCAAATTACTTTGTCAAAAGGAAAGAGAACTCTGGAAGGCCTCCCATCAGCAATGAAATGACCTGCTCACAAGTCATTAGCTAGAACTAGGCATCCAACCTTAGGGCCAAGAAGGATAATCCATCCATGTGCCCAGAAAGAGAGGAGAGCCAGATCTCAGTGAGTGCTGCACATCTACCCTAATTATTTTCTCTTAAAATTATTCAAAATTTGCATTCTGCTTCATGCTAAATCTATTATTATAAAAATAAAGTTTTAAATGACCACCAAGCAAAAATGGTGATCAAAATACATTTTTATTATTTGGCACTCATATACACAATGATCAAATCATGACAGACCTTTTCAATCATGCAAAGAGTTTTGTGTTTATCCTGAGGGCAATGAAAGCTATTGCGGTAATTTAAACTGGGCTGTAAAATAATCAGAATTTTGCTTTATAAGGTCACTCTGTTTGTCAGTGAGAGATGGGTTTAGATTGCACAGTACTCCTTTAGACGGAAGGCAGGGAGAACCTGTTAGGAGGCTCACAGAAATCCAGAGATAATGGTGAACCCGAATAAAGATTGTATAATCAGATTGAATAGAATTGGACAGATTTGAGAAATATTAAAACCAAACTGAAAAGACTTCATGATTGGTTATGGAGGTTAAAAGAAAGGGATATCTTTTTTTTTTTTTTTTTTAATTTTTATATGTTACTTAAATCCAAGTTAGTTAACATGCAGCGTTAACTGCTAATGATTTCGGGAGTAGAATTTAGTGATTCATCACTTACTATAACACCTAGCGTTAGAAAAGGATGCTTCTATGTGTTCTGGTTTAGCACAATCATTCTCTGAGAAGAAAATAAAGAGGGAGGAGCTGATTTAGTGAGACACGGAGAGTTATGTTTTGAACATGCTGAATTATACGTATATAGTAGACGTATATGTATTTAGCCACCTAATAATTCTCCGGAAATTACCCTGCCCCCTCTCAAATCCACACATTTAAGTGAAAGGACCACACCCCTCAGCTTCAGAGCCCTTCTTGGGATTTTTTTTTTTTTTTGCCACGAGCTCTTTTTTTTTATTTTTATTTTTTTATGTTTCTTCATTTTTGAAAGACAGAGAGAGACAGAGCATGCACAGAGAGAGGGAGACATAGAGACACAGAATCTGAAGCAGGATCCAGACTCTGAGCTGTCAGCACAGAGCCCGACGTGGGCTGCGAGATCATTTGGAACTTATGAACTGCGAGATCATGATCTGAGCTGAAGTCGATGCTCAACCGACTGAGCCACCCAGGCACCCCTCCCTGGAGCTCTTTTACGAAAGAAGCTTGGGTTCTCACTATAATTCCTAGGTGCAAAGATAATATAAATCTATCATTACTGGTAACTATTATTGCCCCAGCATGGGAAGAGGATCCTGATATTGAACCCACGCAGAGAAAAGAGGAGACAAGATTATTAAAGACAGTCTACAAATTCCTGGGTTCACCATGTCTACCCACTTACATAGAGCAATAGGTTCCTATTTTTGCTTATGCCACACTGAATCAGCTTTCTGTCACCTGCGACTGAGAAAAACCTGACTAATCCTTGAGAGTGGGATATACAAAAGGAGTCACCCAGAAGTCATGTGAAGCATTGAAGCCTTTGGAACTACTTGAGCAACCATCAGGGATTGGAAAGTAGGAATTTTCTCCGGGAGGAATATCCATCTCAATCGCTAAGATTCACCTTGAGTCTAAGATTCTACAAAAATATATTTCACTTTCCCCTAGAAAATTCTTCCCTTCTCCCTTTTCCTTCACAGCAAAAAGACTTTAACACGATTCTTTCATTATTTCTTCCCCTGAGTAATGATTATTTTTAAGTAGCTCCTTGGTAGCTGTATGTTGGGGTAGAGATGAACAGGGGAGACAAGAGTTAGGACACCATTGCTCAGAACAGAAAGTGCACGAAGTTAGCACTAAAACTAGAAAATAAAAGAGCTTTACATTGTTTGGAAGATGTTTTCCCCTCTTCTTCGTATTTTCTATTACTTTCAGTTCACTTGGCTAATATCCATCTAGCATGGGCTGATTAATGACGTGTGATAGTTGCAGGAATATTTGGAATCAGAAGATCTGAAAGGGTATTGCTAGAACCAGATGTGTTAGCAGCGATAATTCCAACCTCAAGGTCCCTGTTTGGAAACTGGAGATTTCATATCACACATAGTCGATATAAGAGACCAACCACTCTCCCCTCCTTCCAGCGTGTATATGTGATGCCTTCTCTTCCAGATACTAAGCACTTGTGAGAGTTGTAGTTTTCTTGACGTCTCTTTCCTCTTTCCTTCTGATAACCTCCCTCCCCAGTGTCTAGTACAGAGCTTTGTACACAATAAGCATAAATAAATATTTCCCGAGAGTATTTAAATGTAAAAAGCAGAATTTTCTGGAATACCCTCAATCAAATGTACTTATCAGAAAAAGAAATCACACAGATGTTTTTGTAACAAGCAGAACCCAAATTAGTCATTCACGATTTCTGCTGATCATATTAGAATCACCTCGACTTAAAAAATAATGCACACACACTCAAAATATCACTGGCTTTTTTTTCCCCCCGTATAAGCAATATTTAAACATGAAGCAAGCTGGGAAAGGGAAATAAAAGCCTTTAGCTGCAGATGATTCTTTATCACCAACTATTTCCTCTGAGCGAGTAGTCCTGCTGGCATCCCTCGGAGTTAGCCTTTGCCGCTGCTTGTTATCTGATGCGTTCCACGAATAAAAAGTACTCGTGAAAGATCTTCATGTAGACACTCAACCCAAAGGAAACGTGAGCACACAGCACCCTCTGATTCAACAAAAAGAGGTGCCAGGTTACCATTCTACTTCAGAGAGTACACTAGCTGATTCAGAAAATTCATGCTCACCACACGGAAAAGAAGCATGTCGGCACCAAGCAAGCAAGGCTTCCCCTAAATTACTCATGCTTCTTTAAGATTTCAAGTTAAATCTGCATATATTTGAGTCACATCTCCGTGACAATAACATGAGTTTCAGAGCCTTTGAGATCTTTAGAGGAAAGAGGCATGGTAAGTATGAAGGCTAACAAAGCAAAGCATGAGAACATGAGGGCAACTGAAAGCATCTCCGGGGTCAGAAGTTAATCCTTTCTGTATGATCAGGTCAACCTCTGCAACCAGGGTCATATTCTGTCTTCACGTGCCTCTAGTCTTTTGTGCAGAAGGAAGAGGAGGAGCTGGAAGAGGAAGGGTAAAGAGGAGGAAGGAAATGAGAACAAGGAAGAGAAATTAACGGTCCTTTGCATTCACAGAAGTATTTTTTAGTAAAACTCTTTGTGTTGTTAATGTATGTTTACATTGCATACATGGATATGCACTTATGCCCACTTCTGAGATTTGTGTTGCATAAAATATGACTCCCACGTGTAGTTCCTCCGCAAACTCCAGAAGCTGTCCAAGGGCGGAACGAATACCAAGACCATGTGAGCTGTTCAGTGAGGTGGTTAAGAAGTCTGGCTTTTAGGTTTTTCGGTTTTTGTTCAATGTTCATTTATTTACTTTTGAAAGAGAGAGAGAAAGAAAGAGCCCACGCAGGGGAGGGGCAGAGAGAGAAGGAGAGAGAGAATCCGAAGCAGGCTCCACACCGTCAGTGCAGAGCCCCACGTGAGGCTCAAACTCATGAACCGTGAGATCGTGACCTGAGCCAAAATCAAGAGTCAGATGCTTAACCGACTGAGCCACTCAGGTGCCCCAAGAAGTCTGGCTTTACTGGGGCTCCTGGGTGGCTCAGTCGGCTAAGCATCTGACTCTTGATTTCGGCTCAGGTCACGATCTCATGGTTCATGAGTTCGAGCCCTGCGTCAGGCTCTGCACTGACAGGGCAGAGCCTACTTCAGATTCTCCCTCTCCCTCTCTCTCCCAAAATAAATAAATAATCTTAAAAAAAAAAGTAATCTGGGTATAGAATTAGATACTCCTAAGTGGCTTCAAATAGAACACCCACCACATCCTACACGTGTGAATTTAGACATGTTATTTAAACCTTACAATGCTCAGTGTCCTCATTTATTGATCAGGAATAATAATACATATTGTACTGGATTTCATTAAAGGTCATATGAGATAATGTTTATGAAAAGATTAGCCGGGAACCTGACATTTGGTAAGTGTCAATAAATGATAATCATTATTACTGCTATTTAAACTGTAGGAGTATTGACCCTGACTTCAGATAAACAAGATTAGCAAAATTCTATACACTTAGAAACAGATTATTCTTCCTCTCCTTTTGTTTCTAACTCATCACAGCCAAGTTCTGGAAACCGAATGGCCTGCAAAGTACCAGTTAGTGGGTGTAATTACTTTCTTTATTGTAATTATTTACAGTACTGGTGGCTTCACGTTTGCATTCCTAATAGACCTTTCAAAGTATACTGACATTTCCATTGGTTTTGAATGCTCAAAACTTTGCAAGTTTCTGTAATGAGCCCAAGATATTCAGAAACCATAAGATAGTTTTAAAAATAAAAAAAACATTATATAGGGGCATGTGGGTGGCTCAGTCAGTTGAGTGTCCAACTTCGGCTCAGGTCTTGATCAGGTTTGTGAGTTTGAGCCCTGCGTTGTCTCCTCGCTGACAGTGTGGAGCCTGCTTGAGATTCTCTCTCCCTCCCTTTCTCTGTCCCTTCCCCACCTGTGTTCTCTCTCTCTCTCTCTCTCTCTCTCTCTCTTTCAAAATAAATGAATGAATTAATTAAACAAAATTTTTCACTAAAAACATTATAGAGGGGCGCCTGGGTGGCTTGGTCGGTTAAGTGTCCGACTTCGGCTCAGGTCATGATCTCACGGTCCGTGAGTTTGAGCCCCGCGTGGGGCTCTGTGCTGACAGCTCAGAGCCTGGAGCCTGTTTCAGATTCTGTGTCTCCCTCTCTCTCTCTGCCCCTCCCCTGTTCATGCTCTGTCTCTCTCTGTTTCAAAAATAAATAAACGTTAAAAAAAAAATTTAAAAAAAAAGAAAAAAAAAACAAGAAAAAAAAGAAAAAAACATTATAGAAAAGTAAACACTAGTGTTCTGGAAAAAAAAAGAACATTCTATGTCAACACTGACATTAATTCAAAAATACTCCCTTAGGTCAAGAAACAAAGTAAGGAAACAGTGGATAGCTGCTGTTGAGAATATCAGCAAGAGATGTGGCCAAGACCCCCACCACCCCTGTGGAGACCTTGGAATAAAACTATCTAATTGAGCCCTAACTATACACCTTCCCTATTCTAAGAGCTTTACATTTGTTAATGCATTTTATCCTCAAAGCCACCCCTTGAGGTACTATTTTTACTCCCATTTTATGGGTAAGAAAACTGAGGCACAGAGAGAATAATTTGTTTGTTCAAGGTCACACAGCTAGCAACGGAGCAGTTAGTATTCAAATACACATAGTGTTAAACACTATGTCCCCGGATGTGTTTTTGCCTATAAGCACTGGTGAAAGTAATAAATGTTAAGCATAACTTGGATTTACTGTACTGCATCGTTAAAAATCCTACTGTTAAACTGTGAATTGCTAGGCAATAATATGCTAATGTTGGGAGGGAAAATTCTCTACCAACGGGTCTAGTGATTGGGGACCTGCAAATTAACTGACAGAATAAAAGGAGAAAAGATAAGGTTTGTTTACACTTGCACATGGGAGTTGTTAGCAATGAGTAAGGTTTATCTATATCATGTTAATGAAAGGGGGCCATTTTAGGGCTTTAAGTAAGAGAGTATGGAAAGTCCTCCTGGGGTTTTTGCTGCTTATGGGAATGGTCAGTCTGTTTCCATGACACTGAATTTTCAGGAAACTCCTCTGAGGGAGGTTAATGACAGGTGTGCTTTCAGGAGGCTCTGCTTCAGTTAGATCAGGGAAAGTTCTGGTAAGATTTCTATTTGCAGCTTCTGTAGATCAAATATTTTCACTTTAAAATCATCTTTATGCCAGGGTGCCTGGCAGGCTCATTCGGTAAAGGGTGAGACTCTTGATCTTGGGTTGGGTTGTAAGTTTGAGCCCCACATGGGGTATAGAGATTACTTAAAATCTTGAAATAAAATAATCTTTATATCAACTCTAGGGGCCCAAGTGGGTCCATGCGCTAATATAATAGTCTGTCAGGCAGGGAACAAGGATAGCAAATATGGATTGCATTCAAAATTAATTCAGACTAGCTTTAAATAATCTGCACATACTAACTGATTAGTTCCTCGTTAGTATGTTTGAAAGTCAGCAGTGGCTCTAGCATTCTCTATAAGCTATATACAGTAACACAATGTTTGTTAATGTTTGGCCCAGAGGAGGTGTCAAATACATATTTATTGAATGAATAAAAGAATCATTGTAAATATTAATTGTCTTGTCCTGATCTAAATACATAGTAGGTTTCCACATACTTATCGCCATCACTTGAAATATTGTTTTGCTCATAATCCTCACCACTCGAAGCCAGTTAGGTAACTTTAGGGAAAGATTTCTGTTCTCATACGTTGAATAAGAGATCGGGACCAGCCAACCATTTGCAAACACCCTTAGCTTCAAGCTCAGTGGCAGGGTTATCGACAAACCACAGACAGGCGTCTTCGTCAAGCCTTGGCCAAACTGCAGAGCAGGTAAACTCCACCAAATCATCCCCATCCGTGTACTTGGCTTCCTCAGGCCCTCTCCCCAAATCGTTCTCTTCCACCTCCCCTGATATCCATCATTTATTCAGTTGGCGGCAAGAGCTGAAACTGGTACTCTCCCCGCCCCGCCGAGAAGCGTGGATGTTCACAGACCTCAAAGACCTACCAGAAAAAAAGCACTCCTGGAAGTATTTTTTCATTCCTCCATCAATTCGACAAATAGTTGCTAAGCACATACCATGACCCAGGTGCTAGGAAAACATTGCAGGGAGCAAAACATGGCAGGGAATAAAAAGTAACTGCCTACCCTCTTGGAGTTCACATTCTACTGGGCATTGCGGCCAATGTCAGTCACCCAAAAAGCACTTCAAAGTGACAATCGAAAGAAACATCAGGGGCGCCAGCATGGCTCAGTCGGTTAAGCGGCCGACTCTTGATTTCAGACCAGGTCATAGTCTCACGGTTCGTGGGTTCAAGCCTACATCGGGCTCCACACTGACAGTGCAGAGCCTGCTGCTTGGGATTCTCTCTCTCCCTCTTCTCTGCCCCTCCCCAGCTCCTGCTCACACGCTCTCTCTTTCTCTCTAAAAATAAATAAAAAATACTTTTTTGAAATTAAAAAAAGAGAGGAAGAAACATCAGAATGTCCAGACATAATTGAAAACCATGAATCCACAGGGCACCTATGTAAGAACGTAAACATGGACTTTGGAAGCCGACCAAGCTGGGTTCAGACCAGATCACTACTACAAACCAGCTGTGTGATTGTCACAGGCAAGCTGCTGATTTTCTCATCAGTGAAAACACGGCCCAACAACTGTTTTAGCACACACTTCTTGAAAATATTAGGCGAAATAATGTATCTATATTTTGGGGGGCTCCATTTTAGCCTCCCAAGGTTGAATTACAGTCTGTGCTCCTACTCTTAAATAAAAATGATAACTTAAAATGACAGTGTGATTGACCGTTTATATTCATTACAAGTCTTGTTGGAATGCCTAATCCAATATTTGGAAGTCTTCTGCAGCCTCAGAAAATGACAGACCTTTCTAGTCCTTAGATTCACTAGCAAAGATTGAGCATTTAACATGTGTGCCAGGCACCAGGTATACAGGATGAAGTAAAACAGAAACAGTACCTGTCCTGGGGCTCCTGGGTGGCTCAGTTGGTTGAGCATTTACTCTTGATTATTCAAGTCATGATCCCAGGGTCATGGGATCGAACCCTGCATCAGGCTCCACTTCCAGCATGGATTTTCTCTCTTTCTCCCTCTGCCCTTCTACTCAGCTCAAGCGCGCGCTCTCTCTCTCTCTCTCTCTCTCTCTCTCTCAAATAAAATTTTTAAAAAGAAAGAAATAGTGCCTGTCCTCATGGATTTTTTTTTCTCTAATTGGTGACAGGGACAATAGGTAAGTAAACAATTAAATAAACTTATCACTGCAGAATGTAATTTGTTCATCAAGTCCAAAAAGAGCCCCTCCTCATCTGCCCTTGTCATCCTTTCTGGTTGACAAAATCCAGATGGGGTTCCCTGGGGGTATCCTCTATTGACATCTAATCTCCTTTTTCTCAAACCTGTCCAATTCTACTTAATCCCTTCCCTCAACATAAACGCGGACCAATGGCACCATCCAGGGAATCACATGCCCGTTCTGATGGAAAGCTTGAAGACTGCACTTTTGTACTTTTAGATAGTGCTCTGCTCACTGTAGGTAAGGGTGCAGCCAGCCAGCCTCACAGTGACCTCCATCACTGCTGCTCTCACCCCCACCACACTGCCCTGGAAGTTGCCAGGTGACCTCTCAATGATCACCTCTAACATTCTGGGGCTTCTGTTGCACTTGATTCTGCGGGTCATTCCTTCACATTCAAAATTCCTCTTTTGGCTTTCATGACCTTGTGCTCTTCTGACCTCTGTCTAACTGACTCTTTTTTTCACCTATTTTTAGGATTCTTCCCTTGATCCATTTCTCTGCTCCTATATAAATATATTCTCCTAAGAAATTTGCTTCTATTTTTGGGTTTTGCTTCATTTAACCTGTCTTTACTATGCAGGTCCCTCCATTGTGATGACCCATCCCCAACCCTTCCTTGATATTATTCTAGTCAAAACTACTCCAAGGATGGTCTCTTGACCAAAAAGAAAAGTTCTTTTTGATGGTTCTAGTCTGCATCATGCGCCTTTACCCCAAACGCTGTAACACTGAGGGCATTTCTTAGTCTCTCCCGTCTTAAAAACAAGCAACAAACACACTCTTTTGACCTCATATCTCCCTCCAACTATAGCCTCATTTCTCTGTTCTGTATCATAAATAAGGTCACCATTTGTACCAGTTTCCCCAGAACACATCTATTTTACACCTGCTGTCCTGGTATACTGTCCGGTTTACCATTTGTTCCAGACTTTTTCATTTTTTAAAATGAGGCAATATTACTAATAGTTGCTTCAAAATACGTTGGAAGGGGTGTGAGAGAGCCCTCGCTTCGTACTTTAAATATCTGCCTTGGTTGCAGCTATAGTATGTGAACCACAGGCACAGCCGACAATTTCACTTTAACACTTGGTTAAATCTCAAAGACAGCCTGGTAAATCATCCCCTTTGCCCTGACCCTTTTGTGATACAATGTAACTACCACCTTGCTTCAGGGGCAACGAGGGCTGCTAAAACAAATGCTCAGACAGCAGCAGATGGGGATAATTAATTTGGATAACTTTGGAGCAGATATGTTCTAGGAATTGATTCTGGTGCTCCCAATCTTCAAAAGTGCATGCAAAAGCCTGTGGTCATCTGCTGATCATAATAGAAATATTATTTTTATATTTACACAAAGTAACTGAACTAACTACTAAATATTGAATATACAAATTATTTCAGCAGAGCAGTAAATTCTTCTTCACTTTAATGCCTGACAACAATTGGAGTTCATAAGTGTCTCTTTTTTTAATGTTTATTTCAAGAGAGGGACAGAGAGCATGAGTGAGGGAGGGGCAGAGAGAGAGGGAGAGAGAATCTCAAGCAGGTTCCATGCAGTCAGCCCAGAGCCTGATGCAGGGCTCAATCCCATGAACCATGAGATTATGATCTGAGCCAAAATCAAGAGTTGCATGCTTAAAAGCCTGAGCCACCCAGGTGCCCCAAGCGTGTCTTTTTGAAATTCTACTTTGTAAATCAACCAAAGTGTCCTGCAATGGTAATGTGCTTTCTGTAAACAAGGCTTCAGAATTTGGGTTGTATTTTGTTTAGCATCAGCTAGAAGTCTTTAATCAAAGCAGTCAATACATGGGGCATTAAAAATAACCTTCAAATTTTGAGCTTATACAAATTGCAGCGATTGGAACCAAAGCTTATAGATATGAAGGCACTGAAACTGACCCTTACAAGAGCAAACAGGAACTGAATATATTCAGTGATAAGAGCTCACTCTTCATCCAAGATTTGATTGCATGAATCTGCAATTGTGTTTTAGAATTTCTTCACTTGTGGGGAGAATATTTTGATAGAGCTCTTTTTTGTTATTGAAAAAAAATTCATGTTTTATACAGAAGTAAAAAGAAATTGAGAGAGACTATAATTTTATGGCATCAACATCTGTATAATAATCAAAATAAGCATAAATGAAGATGAGTGTATGAGAGGGCTTTGTCTTACAAAAATAGTAGAGAAGAAAGATAATTTGAGTGGAGGAAAAAAGACAATAAGTGTAAAAAAAAATAAGCTCAAATATTTAAGCAGTCTACTCTCCCTTCTCAAAAAGAACAAATGAGAAGTGAGGATGTCCTCAATTAACAGGATCTGCTCTAAGCTTACCAGATATCCCAGTGTTAGAAGAGAGAGAATAGTCTTCATTTTAAATATTCTGTTTTAGGGGCACCTGGGTGGCGCAGTTGGTTAAGCGTCCGACTTCAGCCAGGTTATGATCTCGCGGTCCGTGAGTTCGAGCCCCGTGTCGGGCTCTGGGCTGATGGCTCAGAGCCTGGAGCCTGTTTCCGATTCTGTGTCTCCCTCTTTCTCTGCCCCTCCCCCGTTCATGCTCTGTCTCTCTCTGTCCCAAAAATAAATAAAAAACGTTGAAAAAAAATTAAAAAAAATATTCTGTTTTAGAAAGAAGAATAAAGTGTCACAATTTCAAATTTTAAATCATAAAATTCAACACTGAAAAAGATTGCAGGCAGTTTTATGAAAAAACTCCAGATAGTAAGAACACATTGGAAAAAGCACATTCTTTAGAAAAATAATGGAGAGAAATACAGTAAAGGACTCCTTCCAATTTTGTGAACATATGCCAAGAATAATTATCTTGCTTATGTTGTTTTTATTGTTCAGAAAATCAATATAGTGAGGATAAAATTTTTTGTTACACATATTTATTTTTAGAGAGAATTTTTTTTAATGGTTCTTGAAAGAAACTTTTACAAATCCACCAGGTTTGCTAAAGCCAATTTGCTACCAAGTAATTATTTCAAAAGTCATGTAATTTCATTCATCAAACTGTGTGCCTGAAAGGATAAATTATACAGTATATAAGTTACGCTTTGACAATCTGATTGTTTTTCATTACATAATTTGATTTATTCTTAACATACCCCCCCCCCCACCCTGCACTTCAGTCTCAAAACTGTCCAGGTTAGGATGGCAAATTACACGTTGACTTTCCGTAACAAAAATCTTAAGGGGCACCTGGGTGGTTCAGTCAGTTCAGTGTCTGACTCTTGATTTCAGCTCAGGTTCCTGAGTTTGAGCCCTGCATCAGGGCTTAGTGTGACGCTAAGTGTGAAGCCTGCCTGGGATTCTCTCCCTTTCTCTCTGCCCCTCTCCCACTCGCACACTTGTGTACATACACTCTCTCTCTCTCTCTCTCTTTCTCTCTCTCAAAATAAATAAATAAAAACTTTTTTAAAAAAGAGAATCTGTCAAATCTTCCTACTCTTTATTTTTTTTTTAACGTTTATTTATTATTGAGAGACAGAGAGAGACAGAGGGTGAGCAGGGGAGGGGCAGAGAGAGGGGGAGACACAGGATCCGAAGCGGGCTCCAGGCTCCAGCTGTCAGCACAGAGCCGGATGCAGGGCTTGAACTCACAGACCACGAGATCATACCTGAGTCGAAGTCAGACACTTCACCCACAGAGCCACTCAGGTGCCCCCAAATATTCCTATTCTTAAAAAAAAAGTCTTGGGGCGCCTGGGTGGCTCAGTCGGTTAAGCGGCCGACTTCGGCTCAGGTCATGATCTCACGGTCTGAGGGTTCGAGCCCCGCGTCGGGCTCTGTGTTGACAGCTCGGATCCTGGAGCCTGTTTCGGATTATGTGTCTCTCCCTCTCTCTGACCCTCCACCATTCATGCTCTGTCTCTCTCTGTCTCAAAAATAAATGTTAAAAAAAAAAAATTAAAAAAAAAAGTCTTAAAAGATTCTACCTTAAACTTACTGTCTCCATTTCCCCATGTCCCACTTTTCTCTTCACGCACATCAGTTGAACTTTCAACTCCATCACTCCACTAAAGCCACTGTTTGCAAGACATCACTGATGTGCATTCTGCCAGGTTGGTGTTGTATTGTCACTTTACTCACCTCTCTCCACTATTCAACACAGTTGACCAGTTTCTCTCTCAAAACTTGTCTTCTGTTGGCCTCCTCACCACCAGAGAATTCTTTTTTACCTCTCATCCACAGCCCACTCCTTCCTACTCTCTTTTGCTCAATCCTCTTCCTGAACTGTAAATACTAAAGTGACCCAAAACTCTGTCCCTCTTTTTTGCCATTCTTTCCTTAAGTGACCACATCCTGTGCCATTGCATAAAATACTGTCTATATTTGGATGACTAGCAAGCATGTATCTGGTCTAGACTTCTCCCCTGAGCACTTGAATTGCATGTCCACCTACTGTATCTCTCCAATAAAGCTCTCCTTTGCCTTTCTAGTGCAATAATAATAAAACCAAGCACAAAATTATTGACTATAAGATCCTGTGTGATCTGCCCCTCTCTTACCTCTCTTACCTCATCCCATATCTTTACCTGTCTCCCCTTCACTCTGATTGCTCCATCCACACTGGCCTTCCTTTCTTTCCTTGAGCCTGCCACATTCATTTCTACCACAGGACCTTCACACATGTTATTCCCTCTTACTGGAACTCTTTGAATGGCTGATTCCTTCCCATGATCCAAGGCTCAGCTCAGTATCTCCTCCTCAGAAAGGCTTTCTCCAACCATCCTACCTAAGGTAGCCCACCCACCTCTTATCCAGCCACACCCCCTCTTGCAGTGGAGTGAATCATTGTACCCCCCAAATTATGTCCGAGTCTGTGAAGTTGACTTTATTTTGGAAAAAAAGTGTTTGCAAATGTAATTAAGTTAAGGATCCTGAGATGAGATCATCTTAGATTTAGAGTGGTCCCTAAATCCAATGGCAGGTGTACTGATAAGAAGAGAAGACACACAGACACAGAGAGAAAAAGGCAATGGGAAAATGGGGGCAGAAAAGGTAGTTATGCTCCTATAAGCCAAAGAATGCCAAGGATTGCCAGCAACTAGCAGAAGCTAGAAGAAAAGCATGAATCAAAATGTCCCTCAGAACCTCCTGGAAACCTTGATTTTCGATTTCTGGCCCCTAAAACTGTGAGAGAATAAATTTGTGCTGTTTTTAAGCCTCCCAGTTTGTGATAATTTGTTACAGCGATGCTACAAAACCAATATACCTTTCTAACATGACCCTGCTTTTCTCCTCTCATAGCACTTCTCAATATTTGAAGTCATCCATTTAATTATTTGTGCACTAGTTTATATTCTGTCCTCCACCCCTCACATAGGCTCCATGAGGAAGCTTCTTTGTTGTATTTATGCCTAACTACACTGTCTATGCCTAACTTGGAAGATACCTGTAAATACATGTAGTAAACACTTAATACTTGTCAAATGAATGAATGTTGCTTTAACACTTACATCCTATAGAAACAATTTACGGATCTTTCTCCTTGATTTCACTTATGCTCTTTGGTAGAAGGAAGTTGTGTCTTTATTACCACTTTACCTCCCATCACAACCAATTAGTATAAGGCATAGAATATGTTTGGAGCATCTAATGTATCCTAGGCAAGCCTCTAAACACAGCCATTTCATTTACTTCTTCTTCTTCTTCTTTTTTTTTTTTTTAGTGTTTATTTATTTTTGAGGGGGGGAGGGGCAGAGAGAGGGGCACAGAGGATCCGAAGTGGACTCCACGCTGACAGCAGAGAGCCCGATGCAGGGCTCAAACTCATGAAGCATGAGATCATGACCTGAGCCAAAGTCAGATGCTCAACTGACTGAGCCACCCCAGATGCCCCTCTCACTTACTTCCTAGAATAGTATCTATCTATCTATCTATATCACAAGATATAGATAGATACATATATAGATATATATATATATGTGTGTGTGTGTGTGTATAATTATTATCTCCAATCTACAAATGAGGAAAGTGAAGCTAAGAACAGTTAGATAAATTGGTTAGATCACCCAGTTAATAAGTGATGGAGTCAAGATTTAAACCCAAGACTCTCTGATTTCTAACACCAAGCCTATTCTACTGACCTAACGTCCTTAGCAATAAACATCTCTGTGCAAGATAAAAATAAAGGATGAAATATTAAAAATAAATTAAAATTTTAAAGATTTTAAAAATCGCTTCCCTCACTCAACTCCAACTGCCCAGTATTCCACAAGGAGATCGGTTTCCCTCTGTCCTAAAACAAAGAAAAGCATTTGCAGTATCATTGGTGAGCACTCCCATTAAATCACACCTGTGACCTACAGTTCAGAAGAGCAGGTTTGTCAGCAGAGCAACATAAACCTCTGGGAGTCTGGAGAGGTTATTAGCTCAGTAGTTGTCAGAGGTCAGTGTGCAGGAGATCCTGGGGGTGGTGTTGGGGGGTGTGGTCAAAAATGCAGATTCCTGGACTCCACTCACAGATACTCTGACTCAGTAGATCAGCCAAAGCCTATGAAATCTATTTTCTTTTTTTTTTAATTTTTTTTTGACGTTTATTTCTTTTTGAGACAGAGAGAGACAGAGCATGAAGGGGGGAGGGGCAGAGAGAGAGAGGGAGACACAGAATCGGAAGCAGGCTCCAGGCTCTGAGCCATCAGCCCAGAGCCCGACGCGGGGATCGAACTCACAGACCGCAAGATCGTGACCTGAGCTGAAGTCGGATGCCCAACCGACTGAAGCCACCCAGGCGCCCCTATGAAATCTGTTTTCTTAACGATTGATGGCAAGCGCACTAGTGCAGGTGGTTGTTAAGCCTTTTGAGGAACCACCTTTAAGGGACAGGGAGAGCAGCACACAAAAAAAAAAAAAAAAAGAAGGGGGGTACATACGGCAGGAGAACGAGCGAAAGTCAACCTCTGCCAACTTCCCGGCTGTGCCATGGGCTGGCCTAGTGAGGAGGCATAATTAGCGTGGGTAAAGGGGTTGGTATCTTTGGGTGGAAATTCTTCTGAGCATGCCAAATATCAATATTGTGTTTTATCTGAGATTCTCTGTTAGCTTTCCCCTGCCACACCTTTTAAGCTGTGGTGATGGGAACAATAACAAGCCTGTGCTATTTGGTTCCAGCAGAACTACTTTTTTTTTTTTTTTTTTGGAAGTTTATCCATTTATTTTGAGAGAGAGAGAGAGAGAGCGAGCACATGCAGGAGGGGCAGAGAGAGAGAGAGAAAGAGACAAAGAATGGAAGTAGGCTCTGCGCTGTCAGCATAGAGCTCGACTCGGGGCTCAAACTCACACACTGTGAGATCACAACCTGAGCCTAATCAAGAGTCAGACGCTCAATGGACTGAGCCACCAAGATGCCTAAGAGCTACTTTTTATACATCTTCTAAAAATCCCGTAGTCATTGTTATACAAACTTAAATGTATTAGCATGAAGTGACTGGGAAAACAATGGTAGATATTTACTCTTTGGCCTTGCTCCACGATTGTCCTTTTTTTTTTTTTTTTTAATTTAACTTCAAAACTACACCTTATATGGTAAATTTCTAAGTAGCTTACAGTGCCTCACGTTTTTTAAATTGTTTTTTTAATGCTTATTTATTTTTGAGAAAGAGACAGAGTGCAAGCGGGGGAGGGGCAGAGAGAGAGGGAGACACAGGATCCGAAGCAGGCTCCAGGCTCTGAGCTGTCAGCACAGAGACAGAAGCAGGGCTCGAACCCATGAACCGTGAGATCATGACCTGAGCCAAAGTTGGACCCTTTAACCAACTGAGCCGCCCAGACGCCCCCAGTGCCTCACATTTTGATCTAACTCTCAACATTAACTTCCATGAGTTACAGGTGGAAATTGCAAACATTTTCATTACTGTGGTATCTCCATTTTATTAGTAAGCAAGGTAGATCAGAAAAGAAAAAGATTAAGCTTGTCTCTGAACCTGGGATAATCCCTTTATTTATCAAAGAGAAGTGGTGAAGCAAGGTAGAAGGGGAACTAGATAAAGAATCTCATCCTGGTGCTGCCTCTGGCCACTCAGAGAGCCTCTCTGAGCCTCTCTGGAATAAGATGGCAAAGCTGGAGCAGACGAAGGCTAACGCTCTCCCACAAACTAACGTTGATAAGTCTGTGCGATCACATCGCTCCTTCAAGAGGAGCCCCACAAAACACTGTGAAATAGAAGTGCAGCCAATTCTTCATTATCTCTCCTGAGCGGAGGAAGTGTCTCTGTAAATCATCCAAAAGCTGTGTTTGTCTGCCTTACCCTCTGAGGGTGTAACGAAACTACACCTGGCAGATCTAACACAAAACGTTCTGAGAACCTGCCCCATCTCTCCATCTTTCAAAGCATAAGGCTGAACTGAGCGCTGCTGTCTTGGTTTGTCTTTTACAGCTCAAACCGAATCAGGAGGGAAGGGGTGCGTCATGAGGCCAGAGAAATAAGTGGGTGTTTTGCTCTCGAAATTCTTTCCCGTTAGCCGAATTGAACGTAAAGAGAGAGCCCCAAGCCTCTTTCTAATTTTCTACTGGATTACAGATTGACCAACAGATAATCAACCAATAAATGGATAAGTACAGTATTTATGGGCCAGCTACACGGAACTGAACTAAGCACCGTAGGGAATTCCAGAATTATACAGGGTCCCCTAGCTTCACGGAATTTACAATCTGTTTGCTAAGGGAAAACACTAACACACCTAAGATAGGCAAAGAAAAATTGTTAACAAACATGCCTCGGTGCAAATATTTCTAGATAGAGAAAAGGAACTAATGTCCATAAAAAGACTCTACTTGTACAATCTACAGGGTGAACTGAGATTTAAAGAAGAAAATGGGAATAAAACCTCCAAGTGGGGTACACCGCTTGGCCGCCTCCCATCTCTGTGCTCGCGCTGTCTGAAAGCGAGATCAGGGCAACCACTGTGAGGAAGGTAATATAATGCTATTCAAGATTAAATTTCAGAGGCGGCTAGGAAGAACCGTTTAAAATTCTGATTTCCAAGTTCCCAAGGGGAGTCAACTTTTTAAGAAGAGTCCTTTAACATGTTTTTGAAATCTTTTGTAATCTCTAAAGAAATATTTTTAAATTGGACTGGACAAAGAACAGAGATTTTAATGGCAGCTTTGCATTGTGCCTGGAAATTAGTTAGGAAAATGGACAAATCCTATGGGTTTTGTCTTCTTAGAGATTTTTTTTTTCCGTAAACAAGAGAGAACGTCCTTACAACGGAAAACTAGTTCCAAGATATACAACTTAAGAGAAATATGGGAAAGGAATTATTTTTTTCCAAAATACTTCCCTTCCTTCTCATTCTAAATGATTATTACAGTGTGTTTTTTTTCTGATAGAACAATAGACTCTTATTTCCACAAAACAAATGGTGTAAGCAATCAAAAACTACTTCTCTAATGGAAGACAGATAAAAAAGAGAGAGAGAAAACCCAGTCTAAAAAAAAAAAAAAAACAATATCTCCAGCATTATAGTTGATATTCAAATGGAAGAAAATAAAATGAGCTTTTAACATAATGATTTTACCGTTTAGAGAGCACCATCCCATTTTCGCATTTCAAAACACATGCCAAACAACTCAGAGGTACCGGAGGATGTGTGAGGAAAATCAGAGAACAAGTACTTCTTGGCATCCCGGTCCGACTGTGCCACAGGCACAGAGGATTATGAAATAAAAAAGTTGTTCCGCAAGTGGGAAGGTGTGCCTGTTTTTCCCTTGAAAATCAAGACTTCTGTTTGAGTTTTTTTTCCACTGGATGATCGAAATGTCGAAAAGTAGATCTCGCTTCAGGGGAAACTGTGAGGTAATAAGTAATCGCCCTATGTAGTGAGCGCCAACTATATAAGGTGCTTCATGCAGTATACAGGTGAGTCTACACAAGAATTCTCCAAGGGAATATAGCACAGTCTTACAGATTTGGAAACTGAGGCTTACAATGCCCTAATTAATTAATTAATGACCCATGGTCACACAATTTATCAACGGATCCAAGATTTGAATTTAGTTACTTCTGGCTCAAAAACCTTCATTTACCTCCCCCCTTCCTCACCATTACCATGTCTCCCATGAAGGGCTTCAGAGCACGCCTCTGCAAAATGCCACTTTGACATACTAATTCTTTTGAGCTGGAGGTACTTGAGAAACAGCAAATGAGGGAAGGGCTTTCTGAACTTTCCCTTTCTAGTTAAGAGCAGGTAAGCAGATTTCCCATGGGAAAGGTCCCCTTCCTGTGCCAGGAAAAGAAGAACGTTCTTATCACTGAAGGCAAGGAGTCCATGCCAACCAGGCCTCGTACAAACAGACCTACTAAAATATCCCCCATCATCCATTAGCTTCCCCCGTATGTTTCCTAGTCTCTATCCCACAATCTACTGACCTGAGCCCAAACCCCTTTGTCTTGTCACATCCCCACGGTTTATCATTCTTTGCTCAAAAAGGTATGTAAGCTTCAGGGCCTAATGGCTTCTTTGGGTCTTCATTTTCCTTCGGAGACTCTTACGTGTACACAAAAATATTAAATAAAATGTGTATATTTTCCCCCTGTTAATCTGTTTTATGTCGGCCCAATGCTTAGACCTGGCCATGGAACATAAGAGGTAAAAGGAAGTTTTCCCCCCAACCCCCATCCCATCTACCCAGAGTTCTCAAACTTCTCTAGGGTCTTCCTGTGATGGAGGAAATAAAAACAATTCACATAACTTGTTAATGATTTAATGTGTTGTCTGTCCAAGAATCATACTGGAGAGAATAATATTTAAACTTGGGTCTCCAGTGGCAACATTTCAAAGCATCTGGAAAGAAAGGATTTTTTAAGGCTGAGGTGAAACTTGGTCACACCTTTCAAACCACCCCACATGGGACCACTGTGTTGCACAACTCCAGGCTCAGGTACATGGGAATCCAAGAGAATGGAGGCCTGTGGACTTGTGTAGGGCACTGCTGACATGGCTGTGTGGTCATGGGGGACCAGACCCCACGTAATTATCAATTGTTAGCAACTAAAGAGGCCATATTGATCATTTTAGGCAATGTCTGCTTATGTTACAGAATAGAAAATTGAACTCTAAGAAGGTAAGTAACTGCTCTATCTATATCAGAGCTGGAACTATCGGTGTGGGAGAGGAAAATGGCGGTAGGGGCAGGGAGGAGGAAACCAAGACATGAAAGAGACATCTGTTAGTCTTTCAATTGGGTCTTATAGTTGATGCTTGAAAAAAATGAACCCCATCAATTTCCCCTGCCTCCACTTGGCAACTCAAAAGGTTAGGGATTGACTCCTATAGATCAAATTAAATTTATCTTGAAGACTGGAACAGAATGGCCATCCAGTTATAAGCTTTCCTTCTCCAAAATAAGTCATGGATATTACAACCTCAAACTTGCCAACTCTAATATCAATCTTCCAAGCTTCGCCGTCCAATTATTCCTCTAGTTTAGAGGGTATTTGTAACTTTTAGAAGGAACAGAAAGGTAAACAGTTTGGAAATTCTTCTCAGTCTTCCAACTGCAAAGTTCTAGCTAGAACTTTGCTGTAGTAGCTTTCAAACTGTGACTGCTTAGTTTGCAAGGAAGAGATTCAAGAGTTCTAGAAAACATTTGATTTCCTGATCACCAGATGACAGAGCTCAGGACCAAGAAAAGCTAAATCACCAGGGGAGTCAACATGCTTGAAAAGAAGTTGGGAGCTGGTTGGCCCACTTGCTTATTGTCAACTTCTTGGGCTCCTCCACCCAAACCATGACCTAGCTATAAGGTTTACCTTCAGAATAGGTTCCACTCTTTTAGAAAAAAAGTCTGTGGAATATCAAGTTACATGAAGAATCCTGTAGCTCCCAAAAGCTGCAATAAGCTTCCTGAGAGAAGTTTCAGCATTGAGGATTTAGCAGACTGCTCAAGATAGCAATCATGGTCACACTTGCTTTGAATACCCACTTTAAAATTGCTGTGCAGGGGCGCCTGGGTGGCTCAGTCAGTTAAGCGTCCGACTTCAGCTCAGGTCATGATCTCACGGTTCGTGAGTTCGAGCCCCTTGTTGGGCTCTGTGCTGACGACTCAGAGCCCGGAGCCTGCTTCAGATTCTGTGTCTCCCTCTCTCTTTGCCCCTCCCCGGCTCGCACTCTGTCTGTCTCTCTCTCAAAAACAAATAAACACTAAAAAAAAAAAAAAAAAAAATTGCTGTGCAAAACATGGACAATTGAGGCACTGGCACTTCATCAAAACAATAGTACTTTGTTAAAACAAGGAAATCGATTCTAGTATGAGCTCTACTAAGTGCAAAGCTTAAGAGCTGAAACTGAGGAATCTGGATTTATGAAGAATTTTTTTTAAAATTTTAGGGAGAAAGAGAGCATGAGTGGGGGAAGGGCAGAGGAAGAGGGAGAGAGAGAATCTTAAAGCAGGCTCCATGCTCTCAGCATGGACTCATCCCATAGCCCTGGGATCACGACCTGAGCCGAAATCAAGAGCCAGATGCTCATCCAACTGAGCCACTGAGGTGCACCAAGAATTTTTTTTTTAATAATTTGAATTTTGCTTTTAAAGTATTATTTTTCTGGGAGGCTTGACTAAGATTCTTTCCTCTACAGCACAGAGCTTTGGAAGGTACACATTATTAACTGGAGTCTAAAATCACTTTTAATCTTCTTTGCTATGCTTCCTCAATGGGATGTCAGTACCAACTTTCTTACTGAAAGACAAAAAGGCAAGAATGAACAAGATTTTAGAAAGATATAAAGATGTTTTACCTCCCAATCTTAAAAAGTGGTATATACAGAAGCCTGCATGTTCTATTCAGGCATTTCTCAAAAATGGGTCACAATGCCCTGGGGGTTGGAGAAAGTTTTCCAGAGCATATTCACACTGAGGGGGTTTTCAGAAAGCACCCTTCTTTGTCCTGGAGGCCAGCACTACCTGTAGTACCATTAAGAAGGGGGCGGCTGACTAGCTCAGAGGAGGCTGTGACTCTTGATATCATGAGTTCAAGCCCCATGTTGGGTGTAGACATTACTAAAAAATAAATAAATAAAACTACAGAACTACAAGACAAGAGAAATGTTCCACCCTTGCACTCATCTCCACACCCATTGCCACAAAACTGTTGTGTGGAGAAAAGGCAGATTAGCACGGTAGCCTGATGTTAGCCTGGTGTTTTAAGTCTATGTTGATGGGGTGGGCACAGCTGACAGAATCTATGAAGTCAGAAATGTTTTCCTGAACTAGAAAGAAATTTGAGGTAAATTTCATGAAGTCTCACCCCAACACACTTTCGCAGCACCAAAGATAACAGGGGTATGGTTGCACCGATGGCGATTCCCCCCCGGACACTCGTACAAAATAAGACTCCATCTTAGAAAGCAGAAAGTGCCGAAATCATCTGTGACATTGCTCATTTCTTAAAGGAAAAAAATCTTCCAGTGACTGTGCAATTTGTCAAATTATTCAAAGATTTCAAACTCGTCACCAAAGAGCACTGAGCGTAACTGATGCCCAATTTGAATACAGTGCCCAACTATTAGGCAATCCCTTCCTAGAAGTTTGAAATTCAATCTTTCCTCCTTTCAATCGTTTTACAGAGAGGATTTCTCTAGTTAACTTGTTTCAATTCAACGGTCAACTCAACTGGCCATATAAATCAGGTACACAGGGAGATATGGTCCCTGCCATAGAAGGGAAATGAAAGTTGTAAACAAATATATTATCAAATGTGTGAAAAGTGTTATGAGAAAAGGAAATACAGGAACCTAGAGGTGAGACGGGGACAGAACTATTGAGTGAATTTTTTTAAACCAGTTTTCTAAATAAAATTCCTTTCCTAAAAGAATACTCTTTTAGCTATTCGATACCAGTTACTAGTGGAGTTCCTTATGGGCATACTAATTTCCTACATAAACCTTTCATCTAAACATCCAGATTATAAATGAGTGCATCATTCAGTCATTCGACAATCACTTGAGCACCTACTATGCACGCAGATAATTCAGCTTTCAATTTCTGGAGCATGAACCAAGGATGGTTTAATGAGTCTCACACTATCCTGAAAATCCCAGTCCTTGAGCAGAAATATCTGAGGCTTTCGCTTGTTATTCTTTGCTCAGCTCCCTGGAAAGAATTTGACAAGAGTCTGGGTGAGACAGCTAAAATAAAAATAAAAACCACGTTACCGATCCAGGGAAATTTTTACATCAGCATATCAAATTATATCCAAATAGCCAATATGAAAATTACCATCCACATTTCATAGCATAATCAAACAATAACAAGAAAAAAAAGTTCCTTCAAAATATGATCTAGGTAAGATAACCAACAATGTTTATCTTCCCCTGAGCTATTGTGATGATTAATAAGATAATGTTCACAAAGGACTTTGAAGGAGTAATGTAATGTACTTTGAAGCATTATCCTTTTTTTTATTAATGAGTTTTGATTCTGACAGCTGCCAATTGCAGCGCAGCCACGGTAAACCTTCGGTCGTCCCCACAAAGGAAGGAAAATATGATCCAAAGGAGCAGATAGCGTGTGGCGGCAGATAATACTTGCTCCAGGAGAAAGCCAAATCCTGTGAGAGACAGAAGCTTTAGGGAAAGCAACTAGAAAACGATCAGGAGGGACAGGTACTGTTAGGATGGGACCAAAGCAAATACAGAAAGAAACACACGCCAAATGCACATAGAAAGAATGTAAAGAGATAACCCAGTGTTGCCCGTAACAACCCAAAGTTAATTGCGTTGCATTTATTCACTTGTTCATTCACTCATACCCTTATTCCAGATATAAAGCACCTCCATATGCTAGGCAAAGTGCTCAGTGCTAAGGATATAAAAACAAATAAAAGAAATTCTGTCTTCAAAAGGCTTACTCCTTACTCAGGGGTGTAGACGAGAAGGAAGTAGAAGATATGGACACTTGGGGCGCCTGGGTGGCTCAGTCGGTTAAGCGGGTGACTTCGGCTCAGGTCATGTTCTCACGGTCTGTGAGTTCGGGCCCCGCGTAGGGCTCTGTGCTGACAGCTCAGAGCCTGGAGCCTGTTTCAGATTCTGTGTCTCCCTCTCTCTCTGACCCTCCCCCGTTCATGCTCTGTCTCTCTCTGTCTCAAAAATAAGAATAAAAAAACGTTAAAAAAAAATAAAAAAAAAAAGAAGATATGGACACTTAATGTTGAAGAGTTATAGGGAATGTGAAAGAAATATGAAATACATACAGGGTAGAGGCAGGCCAAAGAGGAAGAAGGGCTCTGTTCTCAGGGAAGGGAAATACTTAGAGAAATCCAGGAAAAATGTATCTTAAAAGAAGGACAAGGCAGAGAATGACACTTCAGGCAGAGGGAATGTCAGTAACACAGACTCCCTGTGAACAGCACCCCCCTTAAAGTTATACCAGCGACCACTCCAGATGCAGTGACCCTGGATAGGAGTAAAAGTTTAAGGGGCCCACAGTGAAAGATAAGGCTTGGTCAAAAGATAAGGACCAGCTCTAGGAATTAAGATTTATCCTAAAGGCATCGAAAAGCCTTTAAAGTTTTTTAAGCATGTAAGTAACATGGTCATATTTGTGGTTTTGAGAGATATCTCTAATATCCGCATGAAATTTGATTGGAGAGAAGTCTGGCAGGGACTGGGGGGGAACGTCAGCGAGGAACCTGTTGTAATTATCCTTGTGAAGGATTCCAAGGCATAGAGGAGAAAGGACAAGGGAGGAAACATCAGACTCGGATACTGCTAAGAGTAGAGATGGAGAAAAGGAAGTATCATGAAAGTCATTCCCAGGTTCACGACTTGGGTGGCAGAATTAATAGCCCAGAGGAAAATGAGAAAAGGGAAAAGCAAGTGGGGCAGAAAGTTTACATTTTCCTTCTTTGTATTCTTCATCTTGGTGACTGACGTCACCACTCATCCTGTCCCCAAGGTTTTTGTACACCTCAATTACTCATACAGCCAGAAGAGAAACACCAGACATGAACAGGAGCTCCAGAAATCATTCTCTCTCCTAATTCTCTCCCCATTTTATTGCTTGCTAATGCTACTCTGGAATATGCATTCAAAGGTTAAAGTCATTTTAGAGGCAAATTTCAGACAATGTTTCTGTCAGTCCCCTTTCAGAGTCCTTAATGGCACCTAAATGAAAATAAAGGTTCAAATGAAGTTCAGAAAACTTAAAAGCACTTCTTAATGGTGGAATTTTGGCATTAAGGGTTTATTTCTTACTTTGTTTCATGTGTTAAATACTAACTTGAATTTTGTAAGAATTAAAAGTTTTAACAAGAAGTATTTATACTGGCCAATTAAAAATGTGTCTATAGTAACAAGTATCTCAAACATCCTCAAAATGACAAATACATTTCCATGACATAGACTTTAGAACATGAAGAAATATCCCAGTAGAATTAGTGTGCCATAATTACATGGGTATTCTACTTTTAAACAAATCGAATGTCCAAATTAAAAAAAAAAATTAAGCCAAAACTTTGGGGTGTCATTCTATAAGAATTTGTCATGTCACTTTCATTTAAAAAAAACTAGCATTTGTCAGGGAGCTCAAAATGTGATTTGCTAAAATTTCATTTAGTATTCTCTAAAGTAAAAAAAGAAGATGTGAGGAAATCATAGTAAACTTAAAAACGCCAAGTTCTATTGTGTTAAAATATGATTTTAAATGTTTACGAAAAAAAGTTTAAGTTCTGTAAGAAGTGGGAGTCAAGCTGCAAAATACTGAAAGAGGTTAACCAAGAAACTCCAAATAAAATAAAGCATGTAGCACAGCTACTCTGTGAATACCCTAAATTCTCTGTAAACATTAGCTTCTCACCTACCTCTCCCTACCCATCCAGATATGCAAATACATTTACTAGTTAGCTGGAAAGGACCACAGCTGAAGGCCAAGCCTTGTTGCCACGGTAGCCAAGAGTTCTGGAATAAGCCCACCATGGGCAACCAGAACGGTTGGAGCTTCTTCATTTTGCCTCATGTACAGTTCCACAATAAGAATAAAAGGACACAAGGGTTTCAAGCCCATGAAAATAAAAAGTTCTTTTGCAAAAAGGGATATAGAGAAACAAGCAAGAGGGAGAAAGATCTAGAAGAAACAGAGTTAAAGATACCCTTCCTCAGATAATATTAAAAGGGGGAAGCAATTAATGCCTTCTCTTTAGTAAGTTCTGTGGTCCTAATTAAAAATGCTTAATAACTATCGCAAAAGCATCATGCACTCTCTAAGCTAGAACTAAGAAACTAAGCTAGTTTCTGCTTTAGGAAAAACTTCAAGGCAACTGAAGAATGTTCTCTAGCCCAGGTAAGGAAGACAGTATCAAGTAGTTTTTAAAAATACTATAGTGACAGAGGTGTCATTCTGTACCAACGTGTCTTGCTGGTTTCATGAACCTTCTCACATTATTAGTGGTATACATATAAAAAATTTCTCTCTTATTGACCGCTGTGTTCATTTTTGAGGGCTGCTATCACAAAGTCCCACAAAATGGGTGGCTTGAAACAACAGAAAAACGTGCTCTCTCCTAGTTCTGGAGGCTTGAAGTCCAAAATCAAGGTCCAAAATCAGCCAGGGTTCAAAACTGATTTGAAGTCCAAAATCAGCAGGGCTATGCTGCCTCTGAGACTGGATAGAGACCTTCCTCGCCCCTTCTAGCTTGTGATGGTGGTTGTCAGTCCTTGGCTTTCCTTTGCTTGCGGCGGAATCTCTCCAATCTGTGCCTCTGTCTTCACCAGCTTTCTTCCTGTGTCTCTGTGTCCAATTTTTCCTCTTCTTATAAAGACCCCAGTCATATTGGATTAGGGTCCACCTTAATTCTATTAAGACTTCATTTTAACTTGATTACATCTGCAAAGACCCTGTTTCCAAATAGGGCCCCATTCACAGGTACTGAGGGTTAAGATTTCAACAGATATTTTAGGGGAGCACAATTCAACCCACACCGCTACTGTTACTGTAAATCATCAAATCCTCCTTTCTTACTGGATGGCAGCTCCCTGCAACGTTCGATTCCCCTGTCACCAGGCACTCACATTCATCAATCCAGTTCCATTCAGGTTTGTAAGGTCCAGTCCAGTTCATGTAGTGGCATGTCATCTAAGCTCACTCTCCCACCCCAACTCAGTCTGTTCCGCAGCTTGCACAGTCTGCTTTCTCTCACACCCTCTCCTTTTCCCAGAACTTACTCCTCTGGTATTCGGTTAAAATGGAGGGAGAGGTGCAGCGCCTGGTGGCTCCGTCAGTTAAGTATCTGACTCTTGATTTCAGAACAGGTCACGATCTCATGATTGGTGAGTTCTAGTCCGGTCTCAGGCTCTGAGCTGACAGAGCCGAGCCTGCTTGGGGTTCTCTCTCTTCCTCTCTCTCTCTCTCTCTCTCTCTCTGTCCTTCCCCCCTCATTCTCTCTCTCACTCTCTCTCTCTCAAATAAATAAACTTTTTTTTTTTTATGGAGGGAGGGGCACCTGAGTGGCTCAGTGAGTTGGGCATCTAGCTCTTGGTTTCAGCTCAGATCATGATCTCACGGTTCATGTGTTCGAGCCCCATGTCGGGCTCTGCACTGATAGCATGGATCCTGCTTGGGATTCTCTGTCTCCCTCTCTCTCTGCCCCTCCCCCTCTCACCCTCACTCTCTCTCAAAAAGAAATACTTTTTTTTTTTTTTTTTTTTTTTTTTTTTAATGGTGGTGCCTGGGTGGTTCAGTCAGTTAAGTGTCTGACTTCAGCTCAGGTCATGATCTCATGGTTCATGAGTTCAAGCCCCGCATCAGGCTCTGTACTGACAGTTCAGAGCCTGGAGCCTGCTTTGGATTCTGTGTTCCCTCTCTCTCTGCCTCTCTCCTGTTCATGCTCTGTGTATCTCTCTCTCTCCTTCTCTCTCTCTCAAAAAATGAATGAACATTTAAAAAAAAAATTTTTTTAACGGAGGGAGAGGCAAATATTCATTGCCCTCTCATATGACTGCACATGATACATTGGGGTGGTCTCCTTGAATGACCAAGCCTATGAATGGGCTTTTTCACAGGAGTCCCACATGGGCTCAAGGAGGACATGAGGTGGCCATGCCTCTAGATGGTGATGGCCTCTTTTGAAATTCAATTACATCTTCTGGGTGAGTCTCAGCTGGCAAGAAAACACATTCCTCTGCTGGCAAATCTCCATGCTCAGTGCTGAGGTGGTTCTTAGCAAGCCTGGAGTCCCATTCTCATCAATGTTCTACAGCGTCCACCTTGGGGGCACCAGGGAAAGGAAAAATTCATTTTGCATACATCTTGGAAATAAGAAGCTTGAAGTGGATTACCTTTGTCCCCCGTGGCTGACAAAGGGAACTGTCTGCATGTAGGGAGACCTATTTCCCGCTTCTTCCATGGTAACAGAACTCCAATTTAGTGAAGTAGCCAAGAGACCAACTACATACTTTTCTCCCCAGCCTCCATAACAGCTCAGGGTCACCATTTGACACAGTTTTGGCCCGTGAAAAGTAAGCAGAGGTGGGAATTCTTAGCCTTTGATTTTCTGGTGAAAGGAAACACTTTTGGCTGGTGCTTACCTTTCCCATTTGTCTACCTCAGAAGCAGCCATTGTGTTTAGAAGTACAGCAGCCATCTTGTGAGCATGAAGTACAGGCATGGAGAATCACCAAGTGCCAGCCCTGATATCATCCATTCATGGAATCAAAGCCAGTAGCAGCTTGCCTCCAGAAGTCTTATCATGTGGGAAAATTAAACCCTTATTTGTTTAATCAACTATTAGTTGGGTTCTCTGTGACTTGAAGTTAAAGCCTGTCTGGTTTGATTCCACCACAGCTGGTTTAGCGGATGTTCTTTTCTTCCCTTGGGTGGCTCTGCCAGATCAGGAAGAGCTATAGCTGAGAACACGCGCAACAAGGAAACAAATGATCAGTCTCTCTTCTTGCAAGTTGAAAAGTTGTCGCATATTGCAAATCAAAAACCCTTTTGGTCCCTGAATTTAATTTTTATATCCATACCCCTTGTCAGTCCAACTCTCCAACCTACTTTAAATGACCTACTACCATATTTTCCTGATGAGTTTTATGACTGTTTTGGTGAGCTGTTGCTGTTTAATCATAATAATAATCCAGGTCCCCTTACATCTTTATTATAGCACAGGGTCCTGAAAAGCACTCCCTTGGCCTGTCTGAACAGGAAATAAAATTGTATAGACAGTATGATCACATCCATATAAAAGCTCAAATTAAATGAGTGAACAAACAAAAAACCGTGGAAGGAAAATCTACCAGAATATTAAGGTTAGTTATCTTAGGACAGTGGAAATTTTACTTCTTGTCTATTTTTCCTGAGCTATCTCTATTGTTCGTGCTTTTTCACAAAGGGCAAAAATAAGATAAAGTAATCTTTTTAAGCTAAGAAAATAATAATAAATAATTAAAACAGGGATTTTCCTCCCATCTCAAGTGCAAGAACATACACAATTCGTATGCTGGTGCTACAAATCTGAAAGAGAGTATTACACCATATGTTAGAAATTTACTGCCTACAAAAATGGGGACCCACGTGCTTCTGTGAGAGCAGGTCACCAAAGCTCCTTCAGATTCCCTCCTCCACCCACCAAAGCCAAATCTTTAGTAAGTGCTCTAATGATGTACCTAATTCCCAATCACCTTAGGCCCTTCTGAAGTTAACTCTTCTTATCTTCATTTTTCTTGATGATATCTTATCAGAAGAAATCTTTGAAAATTTATCTTGTGAAATTCATCTATTTCGAAACCTTCTGATTTGGAAAGCAAGGAACCGGAAAGCACCATTGCTTCCCCGCTGCCTTTTTACCACCGTGTTCTAAGGGTGAAAAAGCTTTGAGAAATGTTTTCCAAATTTTAGTTCACAAAAACAATGTAGTGCTTCTGTAAATATCTTATTTTAATTTACATTTTGAAATATCTATTTGTGATTATGAAGAAAATTCGTTAAATGGTACAAAAAAAATTTGAAGATTTGAAGTGTATGTCTGCCTTCCACCTCAGATAACCCAACCCACCTCCCAGAGGTAAACTCTTTTTGGGGGGGGGGGGGTGGAGCACACACGCATGTGCATGCACAAGCCAGGGAGGAGCAGAGGGAGAGAGAGAATCTCAGGCAGACTCTGCACTCAGCATCAAGCCCGATGGGGGCTCGATCCCAAGACTCTGGAATCATGACCTGAGCTGAACTCAAGAGTCAGATGCTCAACTGACTGAGCCACCCAGGTGCCCCCAGAAGCAATACTATCAATAGTTTGCTGTGACATTTTTCAGACAGATGAGTATTGCACACAGATATGTATCTTTTTTTTTTTTATCTCTCACACACAAAAAAGAGGGTTTTGTACACAACTATTCTCTACCTTGTTCTGTTCACTTAATGAAATATCTTGGGAATCTTTCTAATCAATACATACAGATATATTCATTCTTTTAATCAACTATATATTAATCTAAAGCATATGCATATGGTAATTTTTTTGAATATTCCTATAGTTTTGGACACTTAAAGAGTTGCTAATTTTTTGTGAGTGTATACAGTGCTATAATTGAAGTCAGTTTACATATATAATTTTATATGTATCTGGGGAAAGTCCCAAGACATGTGGTCGATGGATCAAAGGATATGCATATTTAAATTTTTTTATTAAAACTGCCAAATTTCTCTCCAAAATTCCTACAAAAGTATGTACTCAAAAACAATGCAAGTCAGTGCCGATTTCCCACATCCTTGCCAAAGCTTGAGTTATCAACTTTTATCATATGTGCCAATCTCAGAAGTGAGAAATGAGAATTCATGTTTAAAGTTACATTCTTTTAAGTATTTTTAAATTACAATAGAATCAATACATAGTAAAAAAAAATACTAAATGCCAAATTTTAACACATTAGAGATTCGAACATGTTAATTTATCCTGCACAAACCTACAAATGAAGCTTTCCCTGATGTTTTTGTGCATTTTTTGAATTTGTGCAT
Organism: Acinonyx jubatus; assembly: GCF_027475565.1. Taxonomy (NCBI): domain Eukaryota; kingdom Metazoa; phylum Chordata; class Mammalia; order Carnivora; family Felidae; genus Acinonyx; species Acinonyx jubatus. The sequence continues at coordinate 47,167,588 of NC_069380.1, read as the reverse complement.
GTACCTGCACATTAACTCTTCATTTTTATAATTCACACTTTCAGATGCCATTTATGTACAAACACAGTACTATAGCTGTTGTGTTCCTGAGTCAACCACAGGAGTCACAGGTATCACCCATTAGCCTCTGTGCTGATCTTGGCATCAAATTCAATGGTGCCCCGTGTCACATAAATATCTTAGTATATAGAAGGTTTTTGCTCCTATGGTAGGTTTGAATGGTTTTAATTTATCTGCCTTATATCTATGATAGGTTTCCACACTACCTCTATTACCTGCTATATACAGTGGGGTTATACATGAGATTTTGGGTTTTTTAAATAGCGTTCTTAGAGTTCGTGATAGAACAATATGAAAACAACTTTAATATCCATCGGTAGAGAACTAATTAAATTAATTCAGTTTCTCTACTAAATCTATTATGTGACATTAAAAATAATGAGGTCAATCCAAATATGAGATAATAAATACATCACCAAGTCTATTGTTTAACTGAAAACAGTGAAGTGCAGAATAGTTTTATAGTGTTCTCCCATTTGTGTGTGTTTTTTTTTAAGTTATGTATCTCTGGAAGCTTACATGAGATTGGCAAAACAATGTTTGGCTCTGATAAGGAAGTCTTGGTGGTGGACAATAGAGATGGAAAAAAGGTTACTTTTTACTGTATACACTTTTGTACAGTTTTTTCCCTATATATTTGTAATCTTTTTTAAAAGAACATACCATGTACAATTTTTAAAAAGCATATTTATGAATACAGGGGAAATAGACCTTTGAGACGCGAGCAGCTATACACAAAGCCCACATTTCCGTAAAAGAGATTGGGTCACATTCAGGTGTTCACGCCAAACACTATTTATTATTTAAGACAGAGGATTAGAAATTAGATACACCTATAACATCCACAAGTAAGAAAAATTGACAGCACAAAGAAGAAACAGAAACTATACGTTAAAAGCTAGGAGATCTATAAAAATATAGCAGCCAAATGTGTTTTTTTTAAATTGTGGCATAAAAAAACCACAATATAAGTTTATATAAACTTACTTTCAATGATTTTTAAGTGTACAGTACAGGATTGTTAATATATGCACATTGCTGCACAATGGATCTCTAGAACTTCTTCATCATGCATTACTGAAATTCTACCCCACTGGCAACAGTTCTTTGTTTCCCTGTCGGCCAGCCTCTGACAATCACTATTCTACTCTCTGGTTCTATGAGTTGGATTACTTTGGACAACTCATATAAGGAGAATCATGCTGCATTTGTCTTTTTGGTGACAGGTTTATTTCACTTAGCATCATGTCCTCATAACATCCATGTTGGAGCACATGCCAGAATTTCCTTTTTTTTTTTAAAGCTGAATAATATTCCACTGTATACATATACATATGCACATACATATACATATATATACACACATATACATATATATATGTATGTATATATATATATATATACACATATATATATACCATATTTTCTTTACCCATTTACCCACTGATGGACATTTAGGTTGCTTCTACATCTTGGCTACTGTGAATAATGCTGCAATGAGCATGGATGCAAATATCACTTCAAGATCCCGCTTCCATTGGCTTTAAGCTTGCCTTTATGCCAGTACCATACTGCTTTTTTCTTATTTTTTTTAATTTTACTTATTGTCAACCTAGTTAACATATAGTGTAGTCTTGGCCTCAGGAGTAGATTCCAGTGATTCATCACTTACTTACAGCACCCAGTGCTCATCCCAACAAATGCCCTCTTTAATGCCCATCATCCATTTAACCCACCCCCACCCCCTCAACCCTCAGTCTGTTCTCTGTATTTGAGAGTCTCTTATGGTTTGCTTTCCTCTCTATTTTTATCTTATTTTTCCTACCCTTGCCCTATGATCATCTGTTAAGTTTCTCAAATTCCACATGAGTAAAATCATGTGTATCTGTCTTTCTATAACTGATTTATTTCACTTAGCATAATACCCTCCAGGTCCATCCACACTGTTGCAAGTGGCAAGATTTCATTCTTTTTCATTGCCGAGTAGTATTCCTGTGTGTGTGTGTGTGTGTGTGTGTGTGTGTGTGTGTGTGTATACATACCACATCTTCTTAATCAATTCATCAGTTGGTGGACATTGGGCTTTTTCCATACTTTGGCTATTGTTGATAGTACCACTACAAACATTGGGGTGCATGTGCCCCTTCAAATCAGCACTCCTGTACCCTTTGGATAAATTCCTAGCAGTGCAATTGCTGGATTGTAAGATAATTCTATTTTTAATTTTTTGAGGAACCTCCACACTGTTTTCCAGAGTGGCTGCACCAGTTTGCATTCCTACCAACAGGGCAAGAGGGTTCCCCTTTCTCCACATCCTCGCCAGCACCTGCTGTTTCCTGAGTTGTTAATTTTAGCCACTTTGACCAGTGTGAGGTGGTATCTCATTGTGGTTTTGATTATATTTCCCTGATGATGAGTGATGTTGAGCATCTTTTCATGTGTCTGTTTGCCATACAGATATCTTCTTTGGAGAATTGTCTATTCATGTCTTCTGCCCATTTCTTCACCAGATTATTTGTTTTTTAGGTGTTGGGTTTGGTAAATTCTTTATAGATTTTGGATACTAACCCTTTATCTGATACATCATTTGCAAATATCTTCTCCCATTCCATCAGTTGCCTTTCAGTTTTATTGATTGTTTCCTTTGTTATGCAGAAGCTTTTTGTCTTGAGAAGGCCCATAGTTCATTTTTGCTTTTATTTCCCTTGCCTTTGGAGACATGTCAAGTAAGAAGTTTCTGAGCCCAAGGTCAAAGAGGATGCTGTTTGTTTTCTCCTGCAGGATTTTGATGGTTTCCTGCCTCACATACTTTTTGCTTTTTAATGTTTGTTTATTTTTGAGAGAGAGAGAGTGAGAGCAGGGGAGGGGCAGAGAGGGAGGGGACAGAAGATCTGAAGAGGGCTCTGTTCTGACAGCAGAGAGCCCAATGGGGGGGCACAAAGTCATGAACTATGAGATCATGACCTGAGCCAAAGTCAGACAATTAATCAACTGAGCCACACAGGTGCCCCCATACTGTTTTTTTTACTGTAGCTTTGTCATGTGTTTTAAAATCAAGAAATGTGAGGCCTCCAGCTCTGTTCTGTCTCAAGATTGTTTGGATATTCCCAGTCTTTTGTGATTTTAAATTTCAGATAATTTTCTATTCTGCAAAAAACTCCATTGGTATTTTGATAGGGATTGCATTGGATCTGTAGATTGCTTTGGGTAGTACAGACATGTCAACAATGTTAATTCTTCCAATCCATAAACATGGGATGTCTTTCCATTTATTTGTGTCTTCTTTCATTTCTTTCAGTAATGTTTTGAAGATTTCAGTGTACAAGTCTTTTGCTTCCTTGAGTAAGTTTGTTCCTAAGTATTTTTTCTGATGCTATCATAAATTAAATTGTATTCTTAATTTCCTTTTTGAATTGTTTATTGGTTTTGTATAAAAATACAACTGATTTTTGAGCACTGATTTTGTATTCTACAATTCTGCTGATTCATTTCTTAGTTCTAACAGTTTCTTTGTGGAACCTTTAGAGTTTTCTATGTGTAAGAAATGTCATCTGTGAAGGAAACAATTTTACTTCTTCCTTTTCAACTTGGATGCCACTTTTTTTCTTTTTTTCTTGCTTAACTGTAATGGCTAAGTTTCCAATACTATGTTGAATAAAATTGAGAGAAGAGTAATCTTTGTCTAGTTCCTGATCTCAGAGGAAAAGCTTTCAGTTACTCACCATTGAAAATAATGTTGGGGCACCTGGGTGGCTCAGTCAGTTGGGCAACCGACTTCGGCTCAGGTCATGATCTCACGGTCCATGAGTTCGAGCCCCACATCAGGCTCTGTGCTGATAGCTCAGAGCCTGGAGCCTGTTTCAGAGTCTGTGTCTCCCTCTCTCTCTGACCTTCCCCCATTCATGCTCTGTCTCTCTCTGTCTCTAAAATGAATAAACGTTAAAAAAAATTAAAAAAAAAAAGAAAATAATGTTAACATCATATTATGCTAAGGTTAGTAACATAATATGTTGGGGTAATTTTCTCCCATTCCTAGTTTGTTGAGCATTTTTATCATGAAAACACATTGAATTTTGTCAATTGCTTTTTGCATCATTTGAGATAATCATGTGATTTTGTCTTTCGTTCTGTTCATATGATTTATCACATTGATTAGGTTTTGTATGTTGAACCACCCTTGCATCCCAGGGATAAATCCTACTTGGTCATTGTATAATTCTTTTAAGGTGCTGTTGAATTTGGTTTTTAAGTGTTTTGTTGAGAATGTTTGTATCAATACGGGTTTGTAGTTTCTTTTCTTGTAGTATCTTTGTCTAAAGACCCAAATGATTTTTATTATAAGGGAAAACATACTTCAGCCCATGAGAGTATCATGTTATTATACCAGTAATAAATGAGGTCTATAATAATGGCCCTGAATTATCAAAAAAAAAATAGTAAAATAAAATAAATTATGTTTATGTGCCCCTTAAAGAGGCAGAAAAGTACATAGCTTCTAACAATAATGGTTAATTTTTTAAGGTTCGTTATTTTTTTTTAAAGTTTATTTATTCATTCTGAGACAGAGAGAGAGAGAGAAGAGGAGAGGGGCAGAGAGACAGAAAGAGAGAGAGAGAGAGAGACAGAGAGAGAGAGAATCCCAAGCAGGCTCCACACCATCAGCGCAGAGCCCCACAAAGGGCTTGAACATATGAACCGTGAGATCATGACCTGAGCCAAAATCAAGAGTCAGACTCTTAACCACCTGAGCCACCCAGGCGCCCCTAAGGTTCATTATTAAAAGGAACACTTGTCTGCTACCTGGAAAGGCCTTCTTAATGTTAGATTAATAAGCTATAACCATCTGTGCTTCTCAACATCATAGTAGTTTTCCTCTGCAATTCTAGAAACCAAAGAATGCCACAGAAACCAAGCTTATAGTGTGTGGTTTTAAGCCTAATTCATGTAAGATTAAGAGAGCTGCAGACCATAACACATCATCTTTCACTGTGGAAACACAGCTTCTAACACAGTGGAGAGCAGTGGCAAAGCTGTCCAAGGAAATCTACCTGTTTTGATCCTGTCCCTTTGGAGCAGAGAGTGATTTCATGCACTTGTTTAGAAAGTATTATATAGAAATTACCCTTTAGTCCTTTCTTCTAAAACTGCAAGATCAATTTTGGAATACAAAGAAAAGAAATTTTGTTGGCTTTTGAAATGAATTTTTTCCCCCCTCTTCATTTAATATTTGTTTTGCTAATTCTTCTGTGTCTCTGTTGATGGTATTTACTGTTCTGTTGCTAATGTAGTTTTTGGTCTTTAAAGCTTTTAACCTTTCATCTTCAGCAATTCAAGTGGGTTTAAGAAATCTCTTTCACTTTCCCATGTCTAAAAATGGATTTTCAATCAAATTCTCTTTCAGACGACCTAAACACTTTGTTACCTGTGGCCTCGGAATCACAGAGGCCTTTATGAACTGTCTGTTTAGTGACCTTTTTGAAGGGCTGGTTATTGTTATTTTTTTTCTTTTTTCTTTTTCTGGTTAGTATTCCTTCCATCCTTCCATCCTCCCTCCCTTCCTTCCTTCCTTCCTTCCTTCCTTCATCCTTTTCTACTCCTTCTTTTTCAGATAGTATTAGGGGTCAGAGATTTAAATAGGGGCTGTCGGATTTGGATGCTGTGTTACAGTCATAGGAGAAAGGCAGATTTCAAGAAGTCATAATTAATTGTTTTCTTCTTTGGTCAGTTGGTTTATTACTTCTTAAAGAATTTATCCATTCAAGTCTAATTTTAAAAGCTTGAAATGTCTGGGCTTTTCAAATGGTTATTCACATCTCTAAAGCATCAAGGTAATCTTTGCTACAAATTATGGTAGAAGTTTTAACTGTTATTTCCCATCATGGCAAACAGCTTAATTGAGATGCTCGATTATCCCCTCAGCCTTCAAAAAATTCCAGTGTACCAAGATTGAATCCAATTTAAATTCCTTTGCGTGATAAATTCTTCCGTGATGTAACAATATTATCTTATTTCCAATGATGTAGAAGGTGTGGAAACCCATTTTTTTCTACATCTCTCCTTTAAAAAAAAAAAAATAAACCTTCCTTCCAAAATTTTTGCAGCACATTTGCTCAAATATAGCATCCTTGGTTGTTTCTTTGGGGTTTTAATTATATCAATCTTTTTATAAAAGGATTTTGAGGTAGAGCCTAGCACATTCCATTCACGCACTGCAGTGATTAATTCCTATTGCTGCTCAGTCACTTGTTACTTTATTTTTAGGGGCAAATTTATAGCAAGTCCTGGATCACATGTACAATGGTATTTGAAGTATCTGCAGCTGCTTACATAGCAGAAGTTCCAAGCTACATTCCTGTTGTGAATCATAGGTTTGTGAGGACTGTGCCACAGCAGCAAGAAAAAGAGTTAGCCTTATGGAAATGTGCATGCACTCACACATACATATACAAGTCTCCAAAGAGTCTCAATGTGCAAAATTAAGATCATCCTTTAAGTGTCTTATCAGGAAGATGTCACCTTCAATGAATGCTATTTACATCTAGTCAAGTATATTCTTCAATCAAGAATCTTCGATACTCCTGCATACATACATACACGTATATCTGTCTATATGTCACACAGAAATACACGTATGTCGTATAGATGACCTAACCATTTTTCCAGTTTAAAAATTCTATGGTACAATATTCTCTCCCATATTTCACCATGGAGCTGCCATTGGGTGATTTGTATCGAGGGCATCCCAGTGAGGTGCTGCTACCTGTCATATGGTAATTTATCTAGGCCTTTTTGGGTCAACCACCGAAACCCACTCTGCTTTCATATGGATTTAACTCACACAGAAATCATCACAAGTCACAGTGCTCATAATGGAAGTTAGGCATTCAGACTCTGGAGTTAGACTGCCTGGGTTTGAATCTCAGCTCTCTTTCCAAACTGGGTGGCCTTGGGCAAGTACCTCCATCTCTCTAAGCCTCGATTTTGTCTTCTGCTTACCTCCGAGGACTGCTTTACGGTGAAATGAGATAATGCACATAAAAATGCTTAGGACAATTTGGGCTCTTGATAAGCCCTCAGCACATATAAGCTATTTTTGCTATTCTGAAGAAGCAGGAGAGAGGACCAGTGCTTAGGTAGTGCTCTTAACTGAGTTGAGTGGAGAGGCCACCGTAGGAACAGGTGCATTGTGGAAACGAACATGTGTCCCTTCAAGTAGTATCCAACAGAACACTTAAAATTCCTTAGTGATGGTACAATCTTTGAGGATGAAGGCCTCTTGACCAAAAATGGGCTCTATCTCAAGGAGAAAAGGATAATTGTCTCAGATGGAGGCTGGCTAAAACAGGGAAGAAAATACTTATCTCGACTTCCTTGGGACTGATTCAACGCTTCCTGAATTCAGAAGTTATGTAAGGAAAAGTATATGCCCCCTAACAAAAATTATCATGTGTCTCAAAACACAAAAACACTTACAATGACTATAAAACATGCTGATAAGTTCACCGTAATAAATCAATCTAATATCAATCAACTATAACATAAGACCATAAGGGTAGAGAAAGTTGTCGGTTATGCTCACAGATATTTTCTGGGGCTAGTACATAGGAGACACTCATAAGGTTTTACCGAACCGAATGAACCAATGATGCATAGGCTCTTTAGGGACCTGGCAAATTCGATCATAAAGTGACATTCTAGCATGTCTGATTTTTGAACCCTGATTTTGAGGACGATGATTATATAGATAGAGATATGGAGAGGGTTGTTTTTTAGGAATAAGGAATGGCACAAAATTAAAACTTTTACATAAGAGGAGGAAATTTTTGGTTGGGTTAGCATTGTCCTACTTTAATGCTGTAAGCAGTTATACTGCAATTCCTGCCTTGTGACTGTTCCCTCTTGTTAGATAGTGTTAGCGTGGCCATAGACATTTGGGCAAATCTGTCTAAGGCAGTGGTTCTTAAAGGCGAGGGGAGTGAGAGTGATTTTGCTCCCCAGAGGATGTCTGGCCATGTCTGGAGAACTTTTTGGTTGTCACGACTGCACATACATTATCGGAATCTACAGAGTAAATGCTGTTAAACAGCCTACAATGCATAGGATGGGCCCCCACAACAAAGAACTACCTAGTCCAAAATGTCAGTGTAGCCATGGTTGAGAAACTCTGGGCTAAGGAGAGCTTGAGTGGAGAATATGTTCAGTTTGGATTTGGTGGGTATATTTTTTTATTTACAGTCACATCCCTCCTTGTATAGAAAGAATGCCTGTACCTATGAATGCCTTGTGTAGAAAGTTAAATCCACTGTAGCTATGGACCCTGTGTAGTGACACCCAGGGACCAGACCAAAGGTTATTTTGCCCTATAAAAGTGGAAATAAGTCCTAAGATGTTCTTTTGGTAGGGGCCTAGGGCAGACTGCCCCAAGATGGACCACTTTGGCATAACAATTATTTCAAGTTAAAAGTAATCAAAATGCAGCAGATGCAAGAAAGCTCTCTGCCTCCCCCTCAACTGCCTAAATTTACATTGGAAAGAAGAGACTGTACCAGAAAGAGAGCGATTAGCAGAGACCCCTCCCCCCCTTATCCCCTTCGGCTTTGGCAAAAGCTTTAGACCCCACAAAATCACTCTGGGATTTATAGTTTGTGTTTCAAAAGGATTTATCTTTGTGAAAAAACCCTGCCAATGTGTGTGCGTGCGTGTGTGTGTGTGTGTGTGTGTGTGTGTGAAATATATGTAACTAATCTTTCCTTTTTCCTCTTTCCTTTCCTTTTCTTCTTTTCTTGTCTTTTGTTTTCATTTCGTTTTGTTTCGTTTCATCAACTTCACCCAGACCTGATCCTCATCAACCCTGAGACTCTTACAGTAGCCTCAGGCTGGCGTTCCTGACCCAGAATACATGCCCTCACACACCGTCCATCCTGCAACAACCTCAGTCCACTGAATGTTCATGAAATGCTGCTGTAAGCACACTACACAACCATGAACAAAGAGAACGGCCCTGGACAGGGTGCTCCCTTGACAGCCTGTGCATCCCTCTCTCCTGGCCTTATTGCTGGGCCTGGTAACTGTCTTCCCCTCTAGTCTGTGGAGTCCTGGAACGACATGAGATCTTCATCTTAAAAAAAAAATTTTTTTTAATGTTTTATTTATTTTTGAGACAGAGAGAGACAGAGCATGAACAGGGGAGGGGCAGAGAGAGAGGCAGACACAGAATCTGAAACAGGCTCCAGGCTCTGAGCTGTCAGCACATAGCCGGACGCAGGGCTTGAACTCAGGAACCCTGAGATTATGACCTGAGCCAAAGTCGGATGCTTAACCGACTGAGGCACCCAGGCGCCCTGAGATCTTCATCTTAAAGTGACTACAGCCGCGCCTGACTCAGATCTCGGGAACAGTTTGGTGTGTCTACTTCACATCTATTTCGTTGACACGGAAAATCATAAATGCACATTATACTTGAGCCATCACAGCTTGCTATCCAGAGCCCTACACCTTTGCAACTGCTCTCTGAAGAGCCTGCTGCAGTTTGCAGTTCAGCCTTTTCCAGGTAACAGTGGCTCGAGCCTGGTATCAGGTCAAAGAGAATGGAAACACAGAGCCTCCTGCCGACTGGCCGTCGGGGACAGTTGTTTCTTGGTCACCAACAGGACAGCCTCGGAGCAGTCCTGCCCTCCTTGCTAATGACAACCCCAACGCTGCCCCGCGGGCAACAGCTGTCTGCAAGCTGGCTGTTGCCCTGGCTCTGCCCTGGTCGGGAAGTGCGGGGCCACGCCTGGAGGAGACCAGGTCCCCTGCGGGCGCAGGAGCGGCGTGGGGGAAAGGCCCGGGAATTCAAGGTCGCGCGGAGAGAAGAAGCGGAAGTGACTAAGAAGGAATAAGGAAAAAGACTTTTCAAATAAGGTTGGGAAAGGACCTGTGTCAGTGCACCAATTACACATAAAAGGAAAGCTGTTAACATATAATTCTTCTTCAGAATTAAAAGGCTGAATTCCCCAGAGGTAATATCTACACACACACACACACACACACACACACACACACACACACACACACAGTTCTCTTCGTTGCTGGGGGCCACATTTGAGCAAACGGCCATAATGTGAAAGAGCAATCAGTATATTCATGAATTCCTATATTTACCTTTAAATTCCAAAAGCTGTTTATTTGTTTTGCTAATAGATTTGGGCCGTGATGATAGGCTATTGAGAGGCATTAAAAGGTGCCCAGATTTTACAAGTTTGTTTAAATTTCACAAGTCTGGAGTGTTAGTTGAGGAAATTCAAGCAGCCAGTGGTTTCAAATGCTAACACTTCCAATAAAGGCCCGAGGCTTTATTTAGATTAACCAATTAGCAATTATAATTCAATGGTAAACAGAAAGTGAGTTCATTAATTTGTTAATTGTGCTGCTGAACTACAGACATTAGCTTTTCAAACATACTTTTAAGAGATACGTTATTTTAAACGTTCGGAAATTGTCAAAGATCTGTGTGAAAAGGCAAGCCCAAGATGTTTTCACAAAGAGCCAGCTCTTGACCTTGCCAGCAAAATCCTCTTTTTAGCGATACATTTATTCATAAAATTGATTGCCTTAACATCTTCTTGAGTTTCTGAAACTTACAGCAATGTGCATTTATTATCCAGGATCAATGAGACCGATAAAAAATTGCAATAACTGAAGAGAATATAATACTCTCTTTGAACTTTATTGTTGCTTTCCTTGACCCTCTTTCAATTTGACATTTTAACAACTTGGAGAAATATAGATTATAGAGGCTTGGCCCAAACAGCAAATGTTTTCTCAACTAATCCCCTAAGAATTAAACCATTTAATTTTAGTGAACAGAAAAAGTGATAAATTACTTGGGATTATACCTCAAAGGTATAAACCCTGTGCAGATGGGTTGCAAAATGATTGTGAGAGAGTAAATCTTGAACTGCAAATATGCAAGATTATTCAGGCACTGACCTTCCTTATAGGTTAGGAAAGCCATGTATGCCTAAATGTCTATTTCAAACTTTAGTTGGAAGCAGTGAAATCAATTCACGTCAAAGCAGGATGAAATCTGATTTTAAAAATCGAATTATTTCAGTGATTTGGCCAAAGGTCACTAGTTAGATACGTTGAATAGCTATGTTAAATATTATTCATCTCATGATAGGAAACAACCTTAATCTCTGTTTATTATGTATGAACTACTGTAGCCAAGGACCAAAGGTATAAAAATCCCAAGGCCAAAAGCATGTCTAGTGAACGGGCATAATAAGCTATTTCTTTAATAGACTTGATAGCCAAATACAATAAAACTCGAATTTCCATCTGCACTCAGCTCTCAGGATCAGCAGGGAAATTCTGTGGATGGGCACAGGTGTCCAGTGTTTTGTAATCCTTGACAAAATGTGCAACATGCATTACTGCTTTTAGTAAATTCACTCCAAAGCCCAAGCTTACATCATCATATTGCAATATATACATTTTTTAAGAAGGGAGAGAGAGAGAGAGATGCACCTAATTTCATTTGTGCTCAGGGGCTGAGTTTGGGGCCAGGCTTCGAGGCCCCACTCATGTGGGAAGAGCCGTATCACAAGCACACAGGTCTCCCTGTATGCCCTTTATCAGTTCTCTCATCCCCAGGCCACGCCAGCCTGTACCATTTGTTGTTTCTTTAAAAGGCTATTCTTATGGAATATAAAATATAATTCACTTAAAGCTAATTATCTGCATAACCAAAATCATTTTGTAACTCTCTCCGTTTTAGAAAACACTGAGAAGTCTGACTATAGGTTAAACAATCGCAGAATGTGACACTAAGCTACAAACTCTCTTTTTTATCTCCCTCATAGTACACAGTCTGATCAGTGTTTGAATTCGTTAAGCTGCTCTGCTTTCATTTTCCTATAATTAAGTTGTAAAATAATTACCATGATCATTAAGCGTCCATATAAGACTTTATACATTCAAAGTGTTTCACAATCATTTATTTTACAAAGTATATCATTCTGTAAATCAAGCTTTATCATGTCCTATGTTAGTCTGACAACCATGTTCTACATGATCAGATTAACAGGTGATATATCAATTTTAGAGGCAAAGGTTACTCTTTATTCAAGATGCATATCCATTATTTATTTGTGTCCTTTGACCTTTGTGCAGCCTAAACATGTTGTTTTTATTCTATCAGGAGTCAGAAGGATCCTAGAGAAGACCAAGAGAGGTGCCTTTTCAAAGTGCCATGGAGAGAGCTGGTGGAGCCCCACGAATAGGTCTGAGACATGTCACCATTCAGGGCACTCAAGCATCAGTATTTGCCACCCTGGCTCTTCTGTGTTAGAAACTGGTCAGTTGTTATAAAACCATGAAATAAACCCAAGTACTGGACAAGTATCTACAGGGGAGGTGCTGATGTTTCCATGTGACAGAGATTGTATATATGGAAATGTCAGAACCTCTCCTTTATTGGTCCAAAGAAAGGTATATCTCACTAATCCTTCCTGTAGGAAAGAGGGGTGCAGATCCAGGAATCTATTCTTGTCTCATCGTGTCTCCTACCTAGGGAGTCTTCTCAGCCACTGCTGCCACATGGGTCTCTAAACATTCTCCCTCCTAGGACTGACATCTCTTGTCCATGGGATCCCCCAAAGAGAATAAAGGCAGATCTGGATAGCACAGAAAAAACAAAAATGAAAGATGGGGAGGGACAGACAGATAGACAGTTGGCAATTGCTCAAATCTGTGGATCCAGCCATTGAAAAGCCACAGATTCCCTTTCTACTATGCCTAATCTGAGTTTGAGTTCTGACAATTTAGAACCTTATTACTGGATGAGGCTGGATATAATCCAAATGCCAACAGTGGTAACCATGAACTTTGTGTTTTTGCTTTATCTGTATTTCCTTGTTCTTTCTTTTCTTTTCTTTTTTTTTTTTTTACAATGACTATCTTTTATTTGTGTGATAAAAACAAGTAATACATAAAAGTGATTGAGTACAGCTGGGGCAATTAGAGAAATAGGTGATTCGATGGAATACCCTGAGCTAGATAGACTCTACCATAACACTTCTTGAATTTGATTCTAGCAGCTGTGCTCTTCCCTGCCTTATCTATAGACAGCACGTTCCTGGGGCAGTGGCCAGGTTCTATTCAATGTCACAATTCCAGAACCCAGCACCATACCTAACAGAAGTTACCACGAATTATGGTTTTGTTGACCCTATGACTTGAAGCCACCCAAGATACTTATAATCTAATTGGAAAGACAAGAAACATGGAGAAGGGTATATATTCCTTTTAAGGCAACACAGCGTCTTTGCCCAAATTTGGCCATTTTAGTGCTTGCAAAAAACGATAGAGTAAAGGAGAAAATCTGGTGAGGAGAACTATCCCCACTGCTTTCCAGTGCTACGTCTAGAGCAGTGCCATCCAACAGAAATATAATTCGAGCCACGTATGTACGTTTAAATATTCTAGTAGTCATGTTAAGAAAACTAAAAAGCAATAGGTGAAATTAAGTATGTTTGGTGGTATATTTTATTTGATCCAATATATCCAAAATATTATCATTTCATCATATAATCAATGAAACATATCATTGAGCTATTTTACATTCTTTCTTTATATTAAGACTTTGAAATTATGGTTTGTATTTTACATTTACAGGCCATCTCAGTTCAGACAAGCCCCATTTCAAGTGCTCAATAGCCACACGGAGCTAATGACACAATACTGGAGAGCAGAGGTCAACACAATTAACTCGCAGAATATGCGTATTGAATAACCTGTCATTCAATGACCCAAATGACTGCCCCAAGTAGCATATTGAAATCTGGAGGCCTACGTCTAAAAAACCTGCTGCCTTTTCTCTGCTGGAGACCTGGAGCTAAAGGGTAATCAGTGAGATGCAGATTCTATCCCCAGATGCAACAACCCAGAGTGAGGGCTCAATACAAGTTAGTTCAGTGTTGAGCCACTACTCTCCCCTTTCCCAAAGAACTTGGTCTCATCAAACCACCAACAGTTCTCCACACCTTACTATAATTTTCAAAAGGAAATTCCAAGAAGTAGAAGCAAACAAGGAACCTCTGGAACCCAAGTGAAATGAGAAATCAGAAATAGGAAGATGCATTTTCAGCGGTCCTTGAACATCTTATTTCAAGACTGCTTGAAAATTAGGAGGCAAAGTTCCTTTCAAACAGAGTAACATGATTTCACTGTCAAATGGAAGAATGCAGTTCTCTTCTCAGAAATCCCTTTATTCTCACTTAGCACCACAGGTTGGAAGCAAGAAAGGGGAAGAGCTTTCCTGGCCATCATATATGATCGCTGGCATGCAGGGCTGCCTCCAAGCCCAATCGGAGAGGTCTTAGATGCCTTCGAAAAAATCTTCATGCCAACATTGGAGTCCCCACTTGGAAGATTTCTGGGAAACCATATATCCAAAATCAACCATTCACATCATTAACAGCCTCCATACCTTCTAGGCCAGGTGAGGGAGGCAGCCCACCATCCCTGCATGCACTGCCACCACAGAAGGCAGATACAGACCTGCTGTGACCTCAGAGAAGAGCTGGACCTTGTTCAGGTGAGTAATCCCAAGCCCACATCTCTCTTTCAGGTAAGAGGAGACATTCATAAAGGGACAAGAGACAGATGTCTTACCATTCATTTATCGCCCTTGGGTGGTTGACCAAGAGGTGGAAAAAGAGAGAGAATGAAGGAGAGAGAAGAAGCTGTTGTTTCCCATCACAGAATCAGAGCTCTAAGCTCTGGAAAGAATCTTGAGAGCTCAGCTGCTCTCTCCCTCTGGCCACATGCAAGACCATATTTAAATCATTTCAAATTGATGAGACCATGTTATTTTTTTAAGACCTCTAGAGAAGCAGATAACATTCCCTCAGCAAAGTATTCCCTGACTCAACAACTCTCATGAAAGCAGTCTTTAACTTGACGTGACTGAAATCCTACCACTGCTCTTTCCAGCCCTTCTGTGCCTTTAACACACAGTCGCTGGGTTCCCAGCAGGTAGGAGGCCGGCACTAAGGGGATCCAAAGGCAAAAGAGGCAGGCTCTGGGCTCCCCACACTTGCAGTTCAGTAGGGAAGATAAGCCTTGTACATAAATAACTGCAATCCAAGGTAGAAAGTGCTAAGTGCAATAAGATAATGCTCTGGGACAGATCTGAGGACGGAACTCTTTGTCCCTGGGAAGAATGGAGAACAGCTGGCCTCCATCCTCCTTGTTTGTCCTGGGTAATCTCTCCCTTCCTCACTTTTTATTTGCTTTTCTACATCATTTCTTAAGGCTGTCAATATTTTGAGACATATGGAAGACACTGGATGAGGTGGGAATATACCCTATCTGATAGTAGAGTGTTCTGTTGGGGACGTTCTGGCCAACTGCCCAGGCAGCCATCCCACCTGTTCCAGAACTTTCCTTTCTCTCTCTTGCCAATTATGTGTCCCACCTGCTGTATTAAAACTGAGATCAGAGATCAAAACAAGTACTAAACAGTGTATTTTTGAGCTCATTTAATGTTAAATCAACATCCCTCTCCTCTCCCACTGTCATGTGTCTTTTCTGACCTCATAGGAGTGCCATAGAGGGTCATTTCTCACATAGGACACCAATGTTCTTACATTGTCTTGTGTGCTTGTCTTGCCTCCCTGGTGGGTTACAGCCCTTGAAAGCAGAGTTTAATTGTTCCTTATCCTTTTTTGGTTTTCTTGCCGCCAAACTATGTGGCTCTTAATGAAAAAAAAAAAAACTTTTGTCACAAGAAATCATAAGTAAAGGCTCTAAGAAATGAAGTGACTTATTCAAACCCACACAATTACTAGTGATGGAATGGGGATTTGAACTCAGCTTTTCCATATCCTTTCTTCTTTCCATTGTGTTGTTTGCTATGTGCCCATCGAATCTCCTTGACAAAACTGTGAGCTCCTAGGGTGCAGAGACTATGTCTGATTTAGAACAGAAAATAAGAAATATAATTCTTGTTGAGTAGTTGCTTTGACTGTTCTGGTATAGATTCCTGGAGACGAGTCTTTATATTATTTTATTTACCACACTGTGTCCTTTCCCCTTTGGTTGAGTGTGGGAGTAGGCATGCGCGTGCACATGCATATGTGTGTGCTTTAACCTACATGGAGAACAAGATCAGATGTGGAAGGTGCTGGGGAGAAAAACAGAAAGATGAATACAAATACCTGTTCCATGTACAAACCTAGAGCTCCTGGATTTCTAAACACATGAATGTTACTTTCTACTTCTCTTGAAATAATATAGTAGAGAACTAGGGTTTAGCTGTTTCCACAAAAAAGCAAAACAAACAAAACCAGCACCGATGATGGCAAGTGTTAGCATACCAACCAGTGGAGGAGAAGCCCACCAGGTCTGCTTTCCCTTCAGACCCTGACCTAGACCCTCTAGATCAGAACAGGCTGACAGACCGGGACAGGCCACAAAAACCAATGGAACAAATTCAAGACCTGTTTCAGTTTTGGACCCAGTGTCAAAGTTCTTGAGGAATAGAGAAGATTTGACATCATTTATGGTTTGTAATTCTGGGTGTAGAGAGAAGGGCTGGCCAAGGCAGAAGAAGTTGACTTAGGTGCTTTTGATGCCCAGGGAAGACATAGAATGAATGGAAGGCTGGTTCCACCTAAAAAAACAGCTCAAAGAAAGCAAAAGATATCCCATAAAAGAGTAGTAACTAATAGACTTGATAAAAATGACTAGGTCTAAACAACTGTTGTTAATGAAACAGTGAGACTTAACACATTTGTTTGAAAAGATGAGGGGGCTTCTTGAAATTGAAAGTGCTTGATATATAATAATAATCTGGAACTAAAACTTCAGGTTATTTCCACAATTTCTGGGAATTGCAGAGGTGTGTTAAATTTCTCATTTAGCCCAAGGATAATCCAGACATTTTCATTCTTAATGATGAAAAAGAACTAGGTTGATATATATGTATACACACATGGTTCCCCCCCACCCCCCCAACCCCCCCCCCCCCCCCCCGCTTAGGTTTACCCTAGCCATGAAAAGCAGAATAGAATGTATAACTTTGAATTACTAGAGAGGAATGAAAGGAACAAAGTTTAATGCAACAATGGGGTAAAGCATGTTCAATTCTCACTTTCACTTATATTCACTTGTATTAAATTTGACAACAATGTAGCTTTCATAATTTTCTCATGAGATTTTTTTTTCTCATTCTTAAAGATTTTTTTTAATGTCTGTTTTTATTTTTGAGAGAGAGAGATAGAGCGTGAGCTGGGGAGGGACAGAGAAAGGGAGACACAGAATACGAAGCAAGCTCCAGGCTCTGAGCTTTCAGTACAAAGCCCGAGGCAGGGCTCAAACTCACAGACTGCGAGATCATGACCTGAGCCCAAGTTGGAAGCTTAACCAACTGAGCCACCCAGGTGCCCCTCATGAGATTTTTTTGATATAAGATAAAATAGAACATTAAAAATATTTTTAAATAAGATGAGACAAGACTTTTAAAATAATGACAATACCAAAAGGTTTGCTCCAAAGAAGGTATGGTTTTCTCTGCTTTCAATTCACATAATTTGGGGGTGCCTGGGTGGTTCAGTTGGTTGAGCTTCTGACTTTCGATTTTGGCTCAGGTCATGATCTCACAGTTCGTGGGATCAAATCCCACTCTGTTAGCACAGAGCCTACTTGGGATTCTCTCTCTCCCTTGCTCTCTGCCCCTTCCTTGCTCACATGCATGTATGTGTGTGTGCCTGTGTGTGGGTGTGCACGCTCTCTCTCTCCATATAAACTTAAAATCAATCGATCAATTCATGTAATTTGGAAGGAGGGACAAGGGATGTGCTGCCAGGGAAGACTGACAGCAAATGCCAGAGTTCTTTACAGGGAAAAAAAAATGTCTTGTTTGCGAATAGACCTAGCTGAAACGTTAGCTGTAAGTTGAGATCCTGAAGAGATGCCCCGGTGAAAGGCACGACTTTACCAAGATAATTAAACTCTCAAGTAAGAAAGAACAAGATTTGAGGGGATGGCGCTGCGGCCAGAGGAAAGATGGGGAATAAAGACAGGGGGATCACAAACCAGGCGGCTGCTAAAACAGGTAGAGAGTAAAAAGTTCCCAAGGACCAAGGAGTTTTGAGCACTGCAATATTACATATTTAACTTTAATGATGCTATTATTTAAACTTCTTTTAGTTAATTAAACAACTCAATTGCCATGAACTTCAGTGAATGTCTGCTATACACACAGCCTCGGAATGTGAGAAGAAGGACCTGGGCAGTGTCCTTTGTGGGACAGAGAATGTGTAGTAGCAACAGCATGGTTAGCCATGGACCAAGCCAATCAGCAGAAGTAGGAGTCCAGGGCTAGGAGAGGCCACGAGAAATGGAAGTGTCCTGTCCACTATTGCCTAAGACATTCAGAAGCACTGAGGCTCTCACCACACATGGAACAAGGGATCAAAGGACTGGTTGACCTGGAGTGACATTTTGGAATACAGAATGTATTTTTGATATGCCCAAATTCGAAAGACCCCCAAGAACAAACCACCAGAGTCCAGAGTCAAAGCCAAGCGGCAAGGGTCGTTTATTGCAGGTTCGAACCCGGACCTCCGAGCACTCGTTACCCGTGATGCTAAGAGGTCCCGAGTGAGGATCTTACAGCTTCTTTTATAGACAGGCACAAACAAGTTAGGGATTTTTTGCAGTTACAGAGCTGTTATTGGTTGACATTTAAATTTGAACACTCAGCAGAACTTGATTGGTTCCCGCCTTTAGGTCAAACCACTCAGCAGAACCTGATTGGTTCCTGCCTTTAGGTCAGACCACAACCGGGCACGCCCTGGCTGGTTCCCCGAACGGCGGGGGGGGGGGGGGGGGGGGGGGGCGGTGGGGGGAGTCTTTTCTTTGCAGTTGTGGGTACACCTGGTAATTTTTCTCTTAGTCTCTCATTTTCTCTCATCAGGAAAACTGGAGGTCAAAGCTTAGGAGTCCAAAATTTGGACTTTAGAGATTTTCTGTAACAACAGCACATTTAATATTACTATATGAAACATAATGATCCAAAAGACATTTTAAGTGAAAAAGGGAAACTATAAGAAATGGTTGTAAGAGTTTACATGACAAGTTTGTAAAGAAAAGTGAAGAATTATAGATTTCTAGATAACTGTAAAGCACAAAGTCTTCAATCCAGAAAAATAAAAAGATATTAGTGCTAAAAGGTTAAAGTTATGATATGGAATAAAAGCCTTACTAATTAATTAATAAATATAATCTTCTGTTGGAAATGATTTTAAAACAAGTATTTTAAATCCAAAATACAGTTGAGAGCAACTTAAAGGTTAGATGAAAAGAAAACAGAAAGCCGCAAAAGGTTTAGACCTGATAATACAGGGGTTCCTTTCCATATTTCCTGGTAAAGGAAATGAATGAGTCAAAAGAGGAGGAATTTCTGGTTGGTGAGAGATCAAAGATGAATGTGATTTAACCAGTCAAAAGAGAAAAACAAACAATGAGAAAGATTGCATACAGGTTCTGAAATCAGAGCAGATCTTCTAAAAAGCCTTGAGCCACCATGTGATGAAGAGAAAACAGAAAAGGAAGAATAGTATAGTAAGAATCCTTCCTGATGATTCAGGTAATGACTAGAAACCACTTCAAGATTCCAACTCTTACTAAGCAAAGGGCCCTCTGGAATGGCTAAAGGGAGAAATTCTCCCACCTCCACAAACCAAAAAATCCAGAAGACTCCTCCTACTCCACCAGTATGTGATAGGCCAAACTCTCCTCATGGGCAAAGGTTTGACATGATTCCTGTTCACACAGGAGCCTTAGAAGCCTGGAGAGAAAGTTCCTTTTCTTTCTGTCACTTCATAGTGTGGCCACCTATGTTCATCCTGCTAATAATACCACCGAATACCTGCTTTATATGCATCAAAATTGTCAGGAAATGTGTTCAACCCATCCTTATCTCTTCCTCACTGCACCAGGGTCAGTATAGAATATACTTGACATACCCAGTAAATACTAAGAGATAGCTTTTTACATGTTCAGAATATTTTTAATTATCATTTCTTCTTACTAAAGATGCGAAAAACCAGTCAAAAATGCTTGTTTACTCTGGGTCATGCTTAGAGATTTCCACTCATTCCTTCGCCTTTCTGAGCCCTGATTCCTCATCTTATGGAAAGGAAATTTGACCGGTGACCTCCAGTGTCACCTCCCACCTTCAACATTCTGGGACTGCCTCATCTTAAGTATGCAATGGTATTTGCCCCAAGACATATTTCATCAGCTCTCTATTTCCAGTCAGAAGCAAGAGAGGAGGAGGAATGAGGTCTGGATGCACAGTACACCAGAGAAATTGCACCTTGAAGATCAGGGTCTGGTGTAGTCCTGCATTTAGGCTTCTCTGTTTCTTCCCTCTTGTTTTGTTCTTCTCTCTGAACTGGCATTTTCTACATCTGATTCTCTCCCAGTCCTGTTCCTTCCTGCCCTTTGATTTGTACCTTCAATAGAGGCCAAGGAAAGTTTGTTCGAAGAGAAAGGAAAGATTTCCTTAGAAATGGCTGTCTTCTGGGCATTCCAGCCCATTCCAATGATCTACCTGGAAAAGCACCACTTCTGCGCTTGACCAAACCCCCTTCCCCATTTAACTGTTGGTGTGCATGAGCATTTGCAAAGGTCTATTATTAAAAGTGCTGGAAACTTTTCAAAAATCTTTCCTCCTCCCCTGCTCTGGGCAAATAGCCTGTGTCACTTGCTGTGGGACAGGGAAAAGGGAGGATAGATTAAAACTCAAGCCAGCCTACTATTATTATTATTTCCAGTAGCAAGGCACTGACTTCCTCCCTACTTAGAGAAAAGGCAAAGTTTCACTTAATGAAATGCTCATGTTATCTGTAAAGCTCAGTATTCATGTTCATTTCTGTCTTCCCTCATCAAAGCATCTATTAGAGGCCCATTTGTGCTTAATCAAGAGTTAGACACTCAAAATTAACTAGAAATATTCTAAGTTAGCTTTGTGAATCACACATTCATGAGGTCTGAGGCCTGAAAATGACAGAACTGTAGGTGATAATGTAAGTGATACTGGTTTTTAAACTATTCAAGTCAAAATTGTACAGTGCCACACTACTGAGATGCAATGAATTCTTCCTCAGAGGCTATGAATGGATCCCAATGGACACCTATTAGCCTTTTAAAATAGAAGACTGAACTGAAATGGAGATAGGAACATTGCTAATTACATAGGTATCTTTTGCAAGGTGAGGTCTTTGGATTTGGGCCAACCGATGCTGATTTCTTCTGTTCCATCTCTACTAAAAAGGCTGTAAAAAGCAGACCTCCATTACACCTCATAAATTGACTTTAGGTTGATACTTGGGAACATTTTATCATTTATCTCAGGCATTGGTATGCATTTGGTGTTTTTGTTTTGTAAGCACTCAATAAAATGATATATAAAGACACAGGAATGTCAGCACAACAGATAAGTTTGTTTCTAGAATATATCAGATATTCTACAAATATGATCATTTCCTTTTAAAATGGAACACAATAATTGCCTCTAAAGAAAGCTCAAGCCAGATGTCCTTTTTTTAATGTCAGTCTGCTGTGCAATATCACCCTATCTAGTGAAACTTGAGAGAATTTCAAGGTTTGCTGTGACAGAAAAACAAAGAACCAAATCTACTCTGAGAACTCTAGAGCCTTCTTCCCAAAACGAATCGAACCATATTGTATGCTTAATTATTTCTATTGTACCTTTACACTAAAGAACTATAAGAGGGTTTTGTTTTGTTTCTGCCAGCTTACATTAGGCTTTTGATGTATGGTTTTCTGTTCCCTTTAATAAAATCATGCTACTCCATTTAAGGAATATTTGCCATGAAATAAGTGTTTCATCGTGTTTTTGTTTCCTAAAATCTTAAGGGTCTGCTCCACGATTCCCATCATTCATACCCTTGGAATAAATTACTACAATCAGACCACATACGAAGAAAAGTTAGCTTCTGATTACAAAAGGAATCAGTCCAAGAGGTAAAGTATTAATCAACGATACTTCTTAACAATCCCATTTTCCATGTAGGCATGCATCCTTCTGTCAGGCCATGTTAAAACAACATTGGCATCAGTCATTTGCTCGGTTACTATTTGGTTTCTGCTGAAATCCAGGGTCCCTCATGGTTAATGCGAATGGCTAACCTTACACCCATCTCCAGTGTCCCCTTGATAGCTTTATCTGGCTATTATAATTTGTCATTGTCAAGCCATTAGGCCTTTGGCTTTGGTCTTATTTTTCCTGCAGGTGTCAAAAATGCAAAACCACAATTTATAAAACACGACATGACAGAATCCCATTTGCACTGGTTTTGAAATGCCAGAAGGTAACTTTATTTAAAATATCACAACCTTCTTTCCAAACCAGTTGCCTGAGTTCCAGGGTGGTCTGAAGAGTTGATTCAAAAAATAAATGCCACCACAGCAACTTATAATTCCTAAGGCCAAACATCCAGATGTGTCAATAATCTGTATAAATTAGAAACAGATGTAAGCCCTTGTTGAAAAAAAATTATAATAGAATTATTTCCTTTTGCCTCCTTATGCTTTCACACACTTGAATTTATTCCTTCCACATTTTTTTTGAGTTGGTTCAGTTGGTTCTAATTTAAAAACAAAAATCATTTCTATTTTTCACACGGGGGTGTAGCTACATGTGAAGTTCTCTAGAAAAAGAAAAGAACAGTCCATTTTGTGCCTTGTTTCATGCCCAGTGGAGCTAATCCAAGCACAGAGGCTCTCTGGAGTCAGTTGGTGATCCACAATCCAGCCGAATGTTCTGGGATATATTCTAGATTACTACTGCCATGTGTAGTAATCGCCACCATGAAACCCACTCTTTGTTTCCATGAGGTTATCCCAGTTATAAGACAAAATAAACATTTCAAATATGATAGAACCTACATTACCAACTACTTTGACTTATCTTCATTTGATGTATTGTAACATTGTTGTTAGAGTTAAGAAAAGGTTTTTTGTTGTTTTAACCTTTTTTTTTAGAAATGAACTTGCTACTTAGGTCCCAGTGTGTGTGTGTGTGTGTGTGTGTGTGTGTGTGTCTGGGTTGGGGTGAGGGACATGTGTTCCTCTAGAAATTTTGTGAGAAGAGATAAATGACTATTTGGCAGACAGAGGATTGCAAGATAGGTATCAGTGGTTTGTGATCTTTAGAATATAAATACCAAACCAACTGCAAAACTGTTTATGACACCATTGACATCAATTAGAAAAGTTCTAGTGACTACAGAGTTCTATTCTGGATCCCCTGGGGCCATTCCATCTCCTTCATATGGGATCCAAGGAGGCAGATTCAGCTACTTACAAGCTCTGAGAAAAATAACTTTACACAAAATGAGTCAGTTCCACATTCACCTCCTCAAACACCATTCAAAATAATAATAATAACAGTAACCTTCTTTCAGGCAGTACAGTCCTATAAAATTTTGTGATCTGTCAGTAACAATATTCAATTCTTCAGTGATCTCCAAATTTTCTGTAATTGTTGGCCCCAATTACTCAACCCTACCCGGATGTAGTGAAATGTAGTGTATTTCCAGGGCTAAACTGTATTAACAAAAAGGCAACATTTGTACTTCAGCTTCTGAAAAATTTGACCTTAACTAAAATAATAAAATAAGCATGGGAGCACCTGGGTGGCTCAGTTGGTTAAGCATCCAACTCTTGATTTCAGCTCAGGTCATGATCTCACAGTTCTTGAGATCCAGCGCTGGGTTGGATTTTGAGCTGACAATGCGAAACCCGCTTGGGATTCTCTCTCTCCCTCTCTCTCTGCCCCTCCCCCACTCAAGCATATGTGTGTGCAAGCACATGCTCTTCTCTCAAAATAAATAAATAAACTTAAAAAAATAAATTAATTAAATAAGCACGGTTTGCCTTCATTGCTGTTAATCTGTTGCTCCCCCACCCACTCCATTATGGCAATGACTACCAGATTCTACCCAATGATGTTCTCCTCCGTTTCCTTATTAGCAAAAGGACTGGGAGGGAAGCAGCGGGGAGGGAAGCAGGTGTTTGGGTCAGAAAGCTACCTTCCTTAGGCCCTTTGAAGATAGGCATGTTAGTAAGTAGGGCTTCAGGAAGAGCTCTTTAAAGGGAACTGTCTCAACTAGCAGAGCTCCCTTGCCCAGTCTCTCCCTCCGCTTTTTCTACCTGAGTCATGGATGTGATGGCTGGAGCTCTAACAACCATTATATAAGCCTGAGAATGAGAACAGAGATCCTAGCCTCTAATGACATCAAGGAGCTGCCATATAACAGATCAGCTTGTTTACTTCTGGACTTGTCACTAAATGAGTTAAACATAAACCTTACTCTTGTGGAGGACGCCATTTCACAGTCCCTATTAGCAGCTGCAGAATGTAATATCTGATACGCTCTCTGAAAAGTTTCTGCCCTAAGCTTTGCCTGGGTTCCACCTACCCAGGCACCCACCAGAGAGTCAGTCTATCACCCGCTTCTGCCTTTCAGAGCATTATTATATTATTATATTTTCCCTCCAAGTCTCCAATCTTGTCTTTGCCAAATGTTTTGCTAGTGAAGAAATTGTTTTTATCCTCTCAGAGATCACTTTGGTGCTTTCACTATTTTGTATTTATCTTGGAATGTATTTATAAGCCACCTCCTTTTCAAAAGATTTACATAAGGCAGTTTATCACCTAGCTGATCTGATTACTTAATATGGGTTGTTGGGCAGATAGAGAGGTCATGGTAGAAAATAAATAAAAAGTAAAAACACAGAGATGGTTGTACTATGCCAATGATAGCCAAAGGGATATAAATAGAATTCTTTCCTACCCAAGTACCCTTCTTTAAACAAATACACAATGTTTTAGATTTAAACACACACACACACACACACACACATTGGTGAGGATGGTTCAACTGGAGTGGGATTAAATAACCACAACCAATTAAAGAAACCATCCATTTTTCAGAAGCCAAAGCACAGCAAGTCAAAAGAAGTTTAGAATCCTTCTCCAAAACATGGCTTTCTCCTCTTGAAAACCCATCCCTTGCCAAAGTGGCTTCTTCATTTGCTCTGTTTATTGTCATTACACTATCAACAAGTTGGACGAAAGGCACTTACAAACACGTGCAATTGTTTGGGTTAAGCTGCAGCTGCTGGAGGGCTGTTCACACTGACCCCATCTGGAAGGTTGGCTCCCGAAGCAGCCCTCTTTCCAGGACTAGTCTACTGTCTTCTTTTCAAAGGAAAATCGTGCCTATCTGTACCTGATTCTGCTGAGGACCCAGACAACTACTTTTCTGCAACTCTCCTCCTCAGAGCTATTCTCTGTTTACCCTCTTGACTTGGTTAAGGCTTGGTTAAGGCTTGAGGAGTGGGCTCCAAATCTTTCTTTTAGCTTTCCCTTGCAATTCTGTAAACTGAGTCTCTGTATTTAACAACCTATCCATTCACCCTTCTGCTTCCCCCATTGGGAGCTGATAATCCTGGGAGGGTAGGGTGGAAGAGAAGAAAGAAAAAAAAAATTGTGCCTGCAAAACAAATTTGCTACTACTGAGTCAGAAGGATTGCATCCAAAAAGTGACTCACTGCACCAAGTGACATTGTCTTCCTAATAAGTAAAGGCAAGTAGCCAAATACACACCTGCCCACAGGTAAGAAATTTAATTGTTCCCAGGATTGCAGATACCGTGAGCTTAACATGCAAATCCACAGCCTTGATTTTGCACACTTGCCTGGCAATCATCTCAAGAAGATTTCCATCCCACTCCACCTCTTGGCTGTCATTTCACCAAACATGTGAGGAAACAGCAATATGCTCAGGGAAGTTAGAAGCTGATGGGTCAAGAAAATCAACTGCTCCACTGCCTCCTTTCTGAAAACTTCCAATTTTCTTTGGACAATTCTGATATGCAACTCTGTTGATGTTACATCTTTAATTTCTCTTGTAGGACATTTGCCTAAAATAGGTGTACTCTGATGCTCCAAGAAGTGTTAATGTATCAAAAGAGGAATTGGTTGTAATTATTAATATTATTTCCATTTTAATTTAAATTATTTTATCACAAATTTATGAATTGACGCGATGCCTGGGTGGTTCAGTAGGTTAGACGAATGCCCGACTCTTGATTTTGGCTTAGGATATGATCTTGCAGTCATGGGATCAAGCCCTATGTTGGGCTTTGCACTGGGCATGGAGCCTGTTGGGATTCTCTCTCCCTCTCTCTCTGCCCCATCTGCCCCTAAAAAAATCTATGAATCGTGTACTGTAAACACCATCCCCACTTTGCCATATGACAGATGTTTTTACTAATGGCGCTAAAAACTCAACCTCCATGCCAGATCACTCTTTTTCAAATCCATATGTATGAAGCAGTGATATAGCTCAGTGATTAAATGAAGTTTCTGGGATCAGATTCCTTAGGGTCGAATCCCAGTTCCTCTACGATCTAAATATATTATTTTGCATAAATTACTTAATCTCTCTGCCTGGTTTCCTCATCCATAAAATGGGGATAATACCATATTTTTACCAATTCTAGGAAGGACATTTAACATCTTTGATATCACGATGTGTTTTATAATTGATGGCACCTTAGATTGGATTAAATAAACTAGCAATAGCTGCTTGGGTGGTTGTGAGGATTATATCAGTTAAAATATACAATTTACAACAATATTTGGCATCTACTGGGCTTTCAATAAATGCCAGCCAATACTATTGTATTAAGGGATAGATCTTTTTCAATTTTTAGGCATCTCAAACTCATGTTTCCTTCAAACATGCTCATTTTCCGTATTTCTTAATTGTTTAATGCCAGTAACACAAGCCAGAAATACGGAAATCATCACCAATTCTTTCTTCTCCTTAACCCTCTGCATCCAATCACTTAACAAGTTCTCTTAATTTTACAGTGTGAATTCAATATCCTTCAGCTTTCCTCTTCTTGCCAGGCCCACTGGCCACTCCAGTCTGGAACATGGCAGCCTCTAATTAAAACTTTGCCTTTTTGGGGGGTTTGTTTTCTTAATCTGTTTATTTTGACAGACAGAGAGCATGAGTGTGGGAGGGGCAGAGAGACAGGGAGAGAATGAGGATCCCAAGCAGGCTCCCCAATGTCAGCACGGAACCCATCGTGGGGCTCGAACCCACCAACCGTGAGATCATAACCTGAGCCAAAATGAAGAGTTGGAAGCTTAACTGACTGAGCCACCTTGTAGAATCATCTTTCTAACATGAAAGTCTGATCCTAGCCCTCCCTGTTTCTAATTATTCAGTGGCTCCCCACCACCTACAGAATGAAACCTCAACTCCTTGATGTGGTACCAAAGTCCTGAGTTCTGAGAGGGGCCTGCAGAGCTTGATCATCCTCCTTTCTGCCCCAATCCCTCCCTCATCCTAAACTCTGCCTTTACAGGACACTTACCACTCCCTGAACCCTGTGGCTGATTAATTTCTCAGGGCTCTTCCCTCTGCCTTGGGCAATCATTCTCCTTTGATCTACTTATCCCTATCCTTCACATGCAGAAAGCTGTGAAGATCTCTCTCCCTTTTCCTCCTCCTCTTAGACAAACTGGCCCTTCTTGGTGGTCCCATACAACCTTGTTTCCATTTTTACTCTATTTCTCTAATTCTTAACCTATTTATCTCTCCCTAGTTGACACTGAATGTTTTAAAATAATATTTCGTTATCCCTAATACCTGGCTTTTTCCTGTCACATAGTGAATAATCAATATGATTGGGGTTTTTTGTTTGTTTTAATGTTTATTTTTATTTTTGAGAGAGAGAGAGAGCATGAGCAGGGGAGGGGCAGAGTGAGGGAGACACAGAATCCAAAGCAGGCTCCAGGCTCAGAGCGATAGTCAATATGATTGTTAAATGAAGAAAGGACTAAATATGACAACATGCATGGCAATGTATATGACAATGTTTTGAGGAAAATATATTGAAGAAAATCATGAGAAAGGATAATATCGAGAAAAAAATCCAATTACAAAATAAAATATCCAATTACATCTTTCTCATTAGCTGCAAAGATCAGCTCTTTCTTCCTCCATTATGCTTTCTTTTGTTTCCCTTTCTTACAAGGGGCTCCAGTAAAGAATGGATGTTCTAATGCCCTCAGGCCAGGAGACTGATGCCCCTTTTCAAAATATTGGCAACAATATCCTGTTTGGGTACCTGATAAATGGATATTATTCTTATTCCAATTGCAAGACAACATCCTTTAATGTACTGCTCTGTTTTTGTTGAAAAAGTGACAAACTATCGAAATGTGGTTAGGAATAAAAATTGCCTATGTGGCAATAATAAAATAATGGAAAATGTGGACAAATGGCAAACTTCAAGTGCATTCTCTGAGTCTGCACTTAAATGATTGGTACTTCCTGTGAAAGGCACATTGCAGAAGCATTTTCACAGACCTTCAACACATTGCCAACCCCACCCTGACCCCCACATGCACTCCCCAGGCAAATCCTGTGTCAATATGACAAAAACAGGGTACCAGAAAAGTTCTTTTATTAGCTACACTTAAGGATTCTTTTGTGGCATTGAACAAACACTGGGGGCAATGCATATTTGGCATCTCTTTACCCACAGCTCACCATGATGCATTTCAGTTAAAAAGTTGGCCCAAGGGGCACCTGGGTGGCTCAGTTGGTTAAGCATCTGACTCTTGATTTTGGCTCAGGTCATGATCTCATGGTCATGGGATCCAGCCCCAAGACAGGCTCTGTGCTGGCCGTGGAGACTGCTTAAGATTCTCTTTCTACCTCTCCTTCTGCTGCTCCTCTACTTGTGCTCATGTGTGCATGTGCACATGCTCTCTCTCATAAATACATAAATGAATAAATGAATAAATGAATATATATATATATATATATATATATATATATACACACACACATACATAAAAAGTTGGTCCAAAAGTGTAACGCCAACACATTGGAACAAAGTCTTCTCAATTCATAATGGCCAAAGGTCATTAGAGAAAGTGACAAAACGTTCAAATTATTGACACTTTCCTTGCACAAGCCAAGAACCCATATGCAGCAATAAAATGACAGAAAATCATATCTAGCCATAAAAGCAGCAAATACATAATATACCCTGCTTGGTTTAGAGGGGAAAAGAAGATTATATCCTGCCTACTGCATCTTATCAGACCTTCATTGTGTGTATATATTCTTTTAGTTGATAGCAGGGCAATGAGTGGTAGGGGACAGAAGTGGTGTCACACTGGTTCTTAGGAACAGAAAGGTGGATATTTAAATCTACCTAGTAACTAACTGAAGTGTAATGATATTCTACTGCAGTAGCCTGTGATTACTTTTCAAACTGTGTGTCTTATCTCAGGGTCCCGCACCAGAGGGAGATAATTAAATGAGAGCCTCACTATGGTATCATCCTCCAGGTCCAGCCTCAGAACTGCTTTCTCAGCAAGGCAATACTGTTACCAAGTCCCTCTGGCAGTTTAGAACTAAGAATCCCCACCCCTTGGAAGGAATCCAAGACAGAACCTTGTCCTATCAAATTCCATTGCAGTAAGTTGTGCCATACTTTATTATACTTTAACTTGTACTAATTACATTACAAAAGCAAGATTCCATTTGTACTCAATGCAGTGTTCATCAGATGGAGAAGAAAAATTTGCCTAAAAAAATGTTGGACCAGATTCTTACAACCACTAAATACACTAGAACATTACTAGGATTCACCAATGTTTCCCATTCTGTTCCTATCTCTGAACATATGACTCCCACTCAGTGAAATTGAACATGACCATTTGACTTGTTTTGGCCAATAGATTGTGAAGTGGAGGTGATATACATCACTTCTGATCAGAAGCCTCCAGAGTCAGGATGAGATTCTCTGTGCTCTTTTCCACAGCCTTAGTGATCGTGAACACAAATACTGAGATGCAGGTACCCTGAGATCAAAGGGCCTGCAAGGTTGGGCCACCATCTAGTGAGTCACCTGAACCAAAGTGGACTTGGTGTGACAAAAAAATTTTCTATTGTTTGTCACCATAGCATAACTTAACCTATGTGGATGACACAGTAACTTTAGACCTTAGGGAGCAAGGTAGCTTCTATACTAGTCATCAAGAAAATGCTAATGCTTTCAAGATTATATAATTCCCAGACAGAAGTTTATATTCTGTTTCATCGAACAAAAATCAGAATCTAGTGTTTCCATTAAAATTGAGTTGTGAGATGAAACTGGATCTCTTTTTTACACCATACACAAAAATAAATTCAAAATGGATGAAAGACATAAATGTGAGACAGGAAACCATCAAAAGCCTAGAGGAGAACACAGGCAGTAACCACTTTGACATCAGCTGTAGCAACTTCTTACTAAATATGTCTCCAGAGGCAAGGGAAACAAAAGCAAAAATAAACTACTAGGACTCCATCAAAATAAAAAGCTTCTGCACAGGGAAGGAAACAATCAATGAAACTAAAAGGCAGCCTATGGAATAGAAAATATTTGCAAATGATAAAGGCCTAGTATCCAAAGTCTATAGAGAACTTATGAAACTGAACACCCATAAGACAAATAATACAGTTAAAAAATGGACAGAAGACATGAATAAATGTAGTATTGGGTATTTACCCAAAAGAACAAAAATACTGATTCAAAGGGATACATGCACCCCAATGTTTATAGCAGCATTATCAACAATAGCCAAACTATGGAAAGAACCCAAAAGTCCATTGACTGATGAATAGATAAAAAAGATGTAGTATAGGGGGCCTGGGTGGCCCAGTTGGTTAAGTGTCTGACTCTTGGTTTCCGCTCAGATCATGATCTCATGGTTCCGTGAGTTCGAGCCCCTCATCAGGCTCCATGCTAATAGTGCGGAGCCTGCTTGGGATTCTCTGTATCCCTCTCTCTCTGCCCCTCCCCCACTCACACTGTCTCTGTCTCTCTCAAAATAAATAAATAAACTTTAAAAATTACCACTAAAAAAACCCATGTGTTATATATATATATATATATATATATATATATATATACACATATACACACACAATGGAATATTACTCAGCCTTAAAAGAATGAAATCTTACCATTTGCAATGACATAGATGGAGCTGGAGACTATTATGCTAAGTGAAATAAGTCAGAGAAAGACAAATACCATATGATTTCACTCATATGTGGGATTTAAGAAACAAAACGATGAACATATGGGGGGAAAGGAGAGAGGGGCAAACCAGGAAACAGACTCTTCACTACAGAGAACAAACTGACGGTTACTAGAAGGGAGGTGGGCAGGGATGTGCTAAATGCGTGAAGGGTATTAAGGGGGGCACTTTATGTGATGATCACCAGGTGTTGTATGTCAGTGATGAATCACTAAGTTCTATACCTAAAACTAGTGTTACACTGTATGTTAACTAACTGGAATTTAAATTAAAAAGTTGAAGAGAAAAAAAAAATAATGAGTTGCAAGAATACAGTGAAATCTTTTGCCATAATTCATAATTTTCTCTCTAATTAGTTAACTACATGTTATTATAAGAAAATCAAGCCTTTGCGTAGTGTGATTGCAATTATGAAGGGAGTTTAAGGTTATAGTTAATTTAAGTCACAGAACTTCCTCAACAATATCAATTTGGCCTCTGAATTATAAAAGTCAAAACTGTAAGAATTTATGCAAAAGTGCATTGGGCTAATTGCTTAACAAATTGTTTAATATGCATCATAATATTCCAAGAATATAGAGAAAATATTTTCCATTACAAATATGAAAAGTGGATTATCTTAGTATTCCCCGTGCCTCTATGGCCTTAGATAAAATTAAGACATCTAAAAATAATTGTAATAAATATTGAAATTTTAGGCCTCTGGGTAAATTTTTGTTTCAGAAAATTCTTCCTTATTTTTGATAATTCTGAAAATAAGCAGATGATGAGGAAGTCCATCTTTTGTGGAATCCAAAGTCTACACAAATAGGATTTTGTGGAGATTCATACAAATAGTATTTACTGAGCATTTTCTATGTGTTCAGTGTGCTTGCTCCAGAGATAAGTTTGCTCCTCAAATTTATAATCTAGCAACATCTGCTCCAGGGAACGTATTCTTCTATTTTCTCTCCAAGTTTTGAGTTGTGAACATAACATTGCCATTCTTAATACCAATATAGTAGATCTTAATTTATCTGGAAAGCTCAGTTATCTGGATGACAGCTGAGAATCAGAAAGACAATAATGGTAGTCTTTGAGAATTCAAACATTTCACACATTAAAAAAAAAAAACTAACTAAATGTTACAGAGTAGATATTCTGTGCTATTTACTTTGCTAACTGCTTTATACCAAATACCTCATTTATCATAAAACCTCATGATGGGATACTAGTATTTGTCCCTGTTTATAAGTGAGGAGATTGAAGTTCAGAGAAGATCAGAATTACACTCACCTAGGGTATTACAGCTGATGGAGCTGGGGTTTGAATCCAGACCTGCCTAACTCCAGAGCTCAACACCTTTTTTTTTTTTTTGAGAGAGAGAAAAAAAAAAAAACAACACAAGTCGGGGAGAGGCAGAGGGAGAGGGAGAAAGGATCTGAAGCAGGTTCCATGCCCAGTGTAGAGCCTGCCGTGAGGTTCCAGATCATGACCTGAGATGAAATCAAGAGTTGGATACTTAACTGACCGAGCCACCTGGGGAACCCTGAGCTCAACATCTTAACAACTACCCTACACAGTGTTTTTGCAAAGACTGGGCACTTAAATTCTTAATCTCTACTTACAGAAGAAGAACCCCTAGAGCTTTGTTCTAGTTACTATTGTTGCATAACAAACCACTCCGGACTCTGTAGTTCAGGAATTTGGAAAAGGCACAGGGGAAACTGTCTCTGCTTACTCCATGATGTTTCAGGCCTCAGCTAGGAAGACTCAAGGGAGGCAGGGGGAGGGGATTCAGGAGAAGGATTCAACAGATGAAGGCTGGAATCATCTAGAGGTGTGCATCACAATCACTCAAGTACCTGGAGGTCAATGCTAATCAGCTGGACCTCAGCTGGAGCTGACAACTGTACTACCTTCATGTGGCCTCTTTATGTGACTTGGGCTTCTTCATAGCACGGAAGTCAGATCTCTTATATGATGACTTAAGACTCCAAAAGTGAGTGACAAGGAAAAAAAGTGCATTATCTTTTATGATTTAGTCTTAGAAGTCAGATAGTTTCATTTCTCCAATACTCATTACAAACCTACCCAGATATAAGGGGGCAGGATACAACAACCCCATATTAATGGGGGTCAAGGTCACAGTGTTGAAGTGGATGTGGTATGGAAGATTGTTGGCAGGCATCTTTGGGAAGTGCAATCTGCCACAATCCCTCACCTGAAGTTTGATTGCTCCTTTGTCCTATCCAATCCACCTCGGGAATATTCAAACATTTCCCAAGAAGAGAGAATACAGTAAGCATTGTACAGACATTGCCCAGCTTCAATAATAACCAATAATCTGTCAACCCAAACAATAAATATCAAGGATGGCTCATAGGGCAGGAATTAAAAATAGGAATGTCAGGGGTTTTGTTTTTGTTTTTTTTAAGATTTTTTATTTTTAAGTAATCTCTATACCCAACACGGGACTCAAACTTACAACCCTGAGACCAAGAGTCACATGCTCTACTGATTGAGCTCACTAAGCACCCCAGGAATGTGTTTTACTAAAGACAGAAACAGAAAAAGAATGGGCAACAGATAAGAACAACTCAAAAACTACAGCCTGCAGGGCCTACGTTTCCATACAGCTCAGTAACCCCACAGGCATTCTTGCAATGAAAATTAAGTTTTTTAATTATGACAATACCCATCTATATGAGATTATATTCTATCTAGTATATTACACAATGGAAAGTTGTAAGGTGTGTGATATATTTTTGTAATGATTTGCATTTGAAAGAAGTATTTTCGGAGAGTAAACACATTTATCTCACATGGAACTATTCATTTCTCGGTGCTCGTTTCTGGATTATTACCGCTCACATAGAAAACATAGAGTTTTGGATGTCTCTGTTTGGATGAGAAAAATAAAAATAAAAATACTGCAGGTTGTGTTTTCCAGAGCTAATGCCCACATCCCACCCACAATTACCAAGCTGGCAAACACTGCATGTTCACATAGCTATGTGCCGATGCATGCACACATTTGCAGACAAGCACCTGTTGTGGATATTTAATTTTGATCCTTATCTCTTAAAACTATTTTTAAAAAATAAAATAAAAGATCTCCAATCTTTTATTGGACCCTGGCCTTGAGTTCCAAAACCAGCAAAAACCAATGCAGTAACTGGAGATAGTTCCAAAGTCCATATACCATTCACCATAAGGAAGACCAGTAGTCATCTGCATTGGATTTTTCCCAGCAAATTTGCTTCCCTTATTGACATAGATGCACATATGCATAGATGCATAAAATATCAGTTTACATTTCTTAGCTGACAGATGAGAAGAGCCAATGACAGGTAAAAGTCTGGATAGATCATCTGGAACACTGGCACTAAAATTTACCAAGGGAGGACAATATCATCTTATGGGATTATTATTTCAAAGAGAAACATTTGATGGTATTTTTAAGTTTGGTGCTGATCTTTTCGAACCCCTGAATACTGTGAAGAATATCTAAAAAGAAGTCTCTTTTCCCATGGCTCCTGTTCACCCACCAACTTCAACTTTTAATTCTCACAGTGACTTTTCAAAAATGGTTTTCATTGAGCAATGGAAAATTTGAACTATTTTATAATGTCACCGAACAGAATAAGCTCTTGAATAAGCTGCAACACAGAATTCTTTAGACTAGGAACAACTGATGGGATGTGAAAACCAGGCAAATAAACAGGAAATCAAAGAGTACAGGGAGATGTGGCAAAACACACAAACAAAACAGTAAGGATGTTGGTCTCTTTGATTGTTTAAGAAAAGTTCTGGGAACTTTAAAAATCTCTCTGTCTCTCTGACTCTCCACCTCCATCCACCTCTGAGCTTTATTTCTTTTTGCTTATTAAATATCTGTGACACAAAAGTGTACTTGTTTCTTCACGCTAGTTGCTAGAGCCTGTGCATTGTGAGTGGCTGTGAGCTGCCATGTCATTGCTGGCAAGATGATGGGTGATGGTTAAAGTAGAGAACAGAGGGAGGCTGCAGCCTTCGTGCACAAGGCCCAGGACCTCTAAAAACCAGACAGCCAGAGACATACCCAGACAGGGTGAGAGAGTGCAAACAGGAAAAAAATAAGAGAAGAAAGGGAAATGGTTATTAAATCAGATTGTGAGGAAAAGTTATAGTGTTTTCCCTTCTTAGCAAACATATCTCAAGACAAACACCATATAAAACCAAAAGTTTAGGGGTTCTTTCAACAATCAGACAATTACTACCAACAAATAATTGATATATTTTGCAGTGTGGGGAGTTGGGACCCTAGCTTCTTCATACTTTTGTTATTAAGTTCACAACTGTGCTCTGGCTTTATAAACAGAGTGGCACATTACGCCAGATTAATATATAAAGATTATATCTTCTGAAAAGATAGAAAAATTTCAAGTGTTATCATTAAAGAATAGAAATGGAACAAACAATCTTAAAATTTATATGGAACCACAAAAGATTTCAAATAGCCAAAGCAAGCTGGAAAAAGAAAAACAAAATGGGAGGTATCACAATGTCAGATTTCAAGTTATATTACAAAGTGGTAGTAGTTAAAACAGTATGGTACTGGCATAAAAACAGACACATAGATCAATGGAATACAACATCAAAATAACATGTTTTTGCACAGTGAAGGAAATAATCAATAAAACTAAAAGGCAACATATGGAATGGGAGAAGATATTTGCAAATGACCTATCTGATAAAGGGTTAGTATCCAAAATATATAAAAAACTGATACAACTCAATACCCTAAAAATAAATAATCCAATTAAAAATGGGCAGAGGACATAAACAGATATTTCTCCAAAGAAAACATCCAGATGGCCAACAGATACATGAAAAGATGCTCAATATCACTCATCATCAGAAAAATGCAAATCAAAACTACAATGAAATATCACCTCATACCTGTCAGAATGGCTAAAATCAATAAAACAAGAAACAACAAGTGTTGGTGAGGATGTGGAGAAAAAGGATCCCTCATGCACCACTGGTGGCAATGCAGCCATTATGGCAAACAGTATGGAGGTTCCTCAAAAAATTAAAAACATAACTACCCTATGATTCAAGAACTACACTACTGGGTATTTGCCCTTAAAATACAAAAATACTAATTCAGAGGGATACATGCATCCCTATGTTTATAGCACCATTATTTACAATAACCAGATTATGGAAACAGCCCAAGTATCCCATTGATAGATGAATGGAGAGAGAAGATGTGGTATATATACACAATGGAATATTAGTCAGCCATAAATAAAGAATGAAATCTTGACATTCACAATAACATGGTTAGAGCTAAAGAGTAAAACACTAAGTGAAATATGTCAGTCAGAGAAAGACAAATACCATAGGATTTCACTTTTATGTGGAATTTAAGAAAAGAGAGAGCAAAGAAAAAAAAGAGAGAGGGGGAGAGAGACAAACCAAGAAACAGACTCTTAACTATAGAGAACAAACTGATGGTTACCAGAGGGGAGGTAGGGAGGGCATGGGGGAAATAGAGGATGGGGATTAAAGTGTACACTTATCATGATGAAAAAAAAAGAAGTAAAATTAAAAAAAAAAAAAAAACAATAGAAATGGACTGTGACAAACAAGACAAATTGTAAGTTAAAATAAGATGGTAAGGGGTGCTTGGGTGGCTCAGTTGGTTAAGTGTCCGACTTCAGCTCAGGTCATGATCTCATGGTCTGTGAGTGTGAGCCCCGCGTTGGGCTCTGTGCTGTCAGTTCAGAGCCTGGAGCCTTCTTTGGATTCTGTGTCTCCCTCTCTCTCTCTCTCTGCCCTTCCCCCACCTATGCTCTGTCTCTCAAAAACATGAATAAACATTTTTAAAAATTTAAAAAAATAAGATGGTAAATATAAATCAAAATATATCCAAAATCACAATAAATGTAAATTAACTGAACTATCTAGTAACAAGACAAAGACTGATTGCTATTTCTTTAAAGATACATGTTCTGGAGTGACTCAGTGGCTCAGTTGGTTAAGCAGCCAAATCTTTTAAATTTTTTTTATTTTTTTAAATGTTTTTATTTATTTTTAAGAGAGGGACAGAGTACTAGGGAGGGATGGGCAGAGAAAGAGGGAGACACAAAAATACTAACAAAATAACAACTGAGGCCATGAAATTTACCTATGACAAAATAGCAGACTTTAAAGTGGAAACATTATTAAAAATAAAGAGGGTCTTTACTACATATAGTTTTTTAAAATATTAAGTTAACCAGTATGGTATAATAATTCTATATTTGTATGTACCTAATAAAATGAATGAAGTAAAAATAAATTGCAAAACATATCTATCATTGCAGTAACAACTTTCAACATACCTATCTCATTATTGACAAATAAAGCAAACAAAATTTTTTTTAAATGATTTCAACAACAAAATCAAAGGCACCTGTGTGGCTCAGTCAGTTAAGTGTCCAACTCTTGATTTTAGTTCAGGTCATGATCTCACAGTCATGAGATCGAGCCCCCTATTGGGCTCCATGCTGCATTTAAGATTCTCTCTCTCCCTCTCTTTTTGCCCCTCCCTTGCTCATGCTCTCTTTCTCAAAAAAATAAAAATAATAAATTTTTAAAAAATTAAAAAATCTGTGAATTTGAATTCATAGGCAGAGACAGAATTCTAGATCAAACCAGTAAAGAATAAATATTTTTCTGAAACACATGTGAGAAGTTGACCAAAAACTGTCATAAAACTTGTTTCAACATATTTCAAAGGATCAGTATATACAGGCCTTATTCCCAGACCACACTATAATCAAGTTAAACACAAAAATAAACAAGTTAAAAATCCATGCAATTGGAAATTCAGAAACACGTCCCCCCAAATAATTCATAGGATGCAGAAGAAATCATATTGGAGTTAAAAAAAAATACTTAGAATGAAGAAAAACAAAGATATTGTTATTGAAGCAAAAACTCAAGAAGAAACACATAGCCTTATAACATTTTCTATTATACAAGAAGAAAGGCAAAAAATAAATGAGCTTCCAGAAGTTTTGTATCAACTTGACAGAATACACATCCACACTCATCCACACTCTAGACTCCAGACTCCCTTTCCCCAGTTCAGACTTCCAGCAAGAGTGCTCCATCACCCAATGAGACTCAGAAATAGCAATTGATGACGTGTGGTATCATGTGACACTGAAACACAACCTGGCCCTAAAGTCACACTCCAAGGATTTCTTGGCTTGCACTTAACTCTGGGAGAGAAAAAAGAGGGAAAATAGGAAGGATTCTTTTTTTTAAAAAAAAAAAAAACAATATGAGTAGGGAGAGAACTGGGAAAATGATTTTTCTTTGATCCTTAACTGAGCTATCATTAATCTCCACCACAGTCAACCACGCATAACCATCTAGTTTATAATTTTGGAGATAGTAAAAATGTAATGAATCGTATGTCACATCAGCCATAACTAAACTCCTAACACTGTCTCAATTACCTCGTCGATGTAAAGTCAGTAAGCAATGAGTCTTGGAAAAATCACGTAAAATATCTCAGTTTCTTCATTTAATCCCTTCAAATTAAAAATGTATACATTTCTCAAACGTTTTCTGGTGAAGATGAGCTGCTAAAAATTACATAGCACAGGTCTGGTAGTTACTGCTAATAGTTACAGTAGTAACTACTTCTCAGTAAATGTCTTCCTCAGAGAGACACCTTGTAAAGGAAATATCTAGAAAACATTGACATCAACCTGGATTGAAGGTTTTAGGGTATCAGAGGGAGACGTCAGCTGAAATGTTGGTCAGCCTTGAAATCAGAGGGGGAAAAAAGTGTCATCAAAGCAAACATCAACAGTGCCCGTAAGAACACTGTCCAGGATTTGTCTTGTCTAGTAGTGATAGCTACATAACTCTACCATGAATGGATCATGCTAACCAACCACAGGCCTCCCCGTTTGGGTGGCATTTTTGGTAGAGTCAGAAGGTTCCACCCTCCCTTCAACATTTGTCACAGTGTGGGAAAATCTAACAATAACAACTGGGTCTTGCATTCAGGCATTGTGTCTAAAAAGACCCTGCTAGGATATAAATGCTCTTTGTGAAATAGATTTGAGTTAAATAGTTGTGTTGCCATTAATCTGAAAGAATGGAAAATGTTACGGTAAAATTTTAAGTAGGAGAAATTTCATATAATATATGAGTTTGAGCTTCTGACCTCAGTTAAAATTTCTATTGGTTGTGTGACCTTGGGCAAGTTATTATGCGTCTTGAGGCCATTCCCTTATGTGTAAAATAGGGACAAAAAAATAGCTACCTCACAAGGTGAGGTGAGGTTTAATGAACACTTGTGTAGTGTGGCACACACTAAGCACTGATGAGTGGTAGTGATTATTCATGAAAGGAAAAAGAGTGGGCATGGAGCCAGGCCTGGCTGAGGAGGATAGGCCTGAATGGGGAGCCATTGTGGGAGAAATGGCACACGTAAACACATCATAAACATTTGGGCTACCTACTGAGAAGTAGCATGAAGTAGGGGTAAACAGAGAAAAGAATGGGACCCAGGTGACTTATTTCACCACCATCCCAGTGGAGTTTCAGATCAGGTCCACATGGGAGAGAATGTTCTCCCCTCAGAGTGAAGGCAGTTCAGACATGGGAAGATCTAACCATGTAGGGTTGCTGTTTAAGCCCCTGCTCAAAGAGCCCCAGCCCATGTTGAGTCTTGGCTGCCAGTGAAAAGCAAATTGCTTCCCATTGCATACCTCAAATTTCCCAGGCAAGACCTACCTACTGAACATTATACATAAATTCCAGATGAAAGCAAGGCATCTATTTCACAGTAATGTAACTTTCCCAAACACTGCACACACAGATTTATAGTAACATTGGGCAGCCATGCAAAAGGTTGCATTGTGTTCAGTAGTATTGCTTCTAATTTCAGGAGGATTTCGGTTGAGGACCTTTGAAGTGGGAACTTGAATCATGCATCTGTAAATTCCTCATTTTCCACAGTTATTAAAACACCCGTCAGTGCCAGGGTATCCCATTGTTCATTCACTCCTTTGGCATGCCAGTGTGGGGGTGGATGCCAACCACACAGCAGCCACAGAGTCACAGACAAATAGTAGGTGAGGCAGGCAGGCGTCGTGGAGACTAGAGACTGCATGCCAAAGGGACACATGCTTGGGACCAGCCATACTGTCACCACTCAAAAGTCCTTTAACTCCCTGTGTGTGTTGAAAAATCCTTCTGAGCTATGTGACACAACATGGAAACAAGCTGAGTTCATCAAGAGATGAGCTTCTGCATCCAATAAAGTTTTGATTTTAAATAATAATAAAAGCACTCAGGCATACCAAGATAAGCAAACATTTGCTTATTGTTCTTCATCCACTACATTTTGCCTGGCCACACTCCACAGGTCAAGGAGAGAGTACCCAGCAGAGTATCCCAAGGTCATGGTCAGAAGGCATATTTATAGGTTAGGAGATCAACCCCAGCCACAGAAATATGAGTTAGAACCAGGACAACATGTTTGCCTTAATTAGTTCTTTTCTTTGGAGTACAACACACTATATATAAAACACTTTGTTCCCCCATACCCTAGATCACCACCACTAATTATCATCATAATGTTTTAATAGTAATTTTCCCATACAAAGAGTTCAAAACTTCTCACCTACATTATCTCCTTTTTCTTCAAAATATTCTTATGAAATAGCTGGGGGGAAGCTATTATTATCTCATTCCAACATATAAATAAATGGAAGCAAAAACCTAGATATTTAAACAGGGCCAGAAACTAATAAAACTAATTTTTAGGTGTAGCTTGTGGGATCAGTTTCATTAGGCTCATAGTGACACCTGTCAACTCACCCATAATCATCTGTTTTCAGTAATGTTACCAGGACCGACTGCCCTGGCCTGAGCTCAGAGGTGACTATATGGAGGCAGCATTCATTCTAAGGGTCAGCAGACATGTTACCTGTCACCAAAATCCACCTATTAGCAGCCAGATGGAACAGCCTTTAAAAATTGCCTAATGGTTATTCAATATCAGCACTACTGACATCTTGGGTTATTTGGGGGGGGGGGGGGGGGAGGGGGATGTCCAGTGCATTTTATGATGTTTAGCAGCACCCCTGGCTTCTACCCACTGGATGCCAGTAGCATCCCCAGTTGGGACCACCAAAATGTCTCCAGACATTGCTGAATGTTCCCTGGGGAGAGAGGAGGAGGTGGACAAAACCATTTGTTACTGAGAAGTGCTGGCTTAATCAATCAAAAGCGAGTAACAATTGAACACTACTCCCAGTCTGACAATGTATTAACCAGATGCTAGAGGATAATAAATAACATGCTCTTACCTTCATGGGATGGAGGTAAAGATGGAGTTTACATTCACAGAAAACCAATGGAGGCTGGATATAAAGAATCAAATTAGGTAAAGGGAATTTGAAATGGGAGAATCACAGTGGGTCAGAGCAGACTTCATGTAGGAGTTTGAATTAGACCTTGGAAAGCATATAGAACTTATAATATTAAGTGATGACTTTATGGCATTGCTGAAGGGGAAATATTACAAATATGGATCTAGGTGCAAAAAGGAACACAAGAAAAATCGGTCACCTGAATGGTGGGTGCTGGGGAGTGGTCTCCTAGTGCTGGAACAATGCCAGCAAGAGGGGAGTGCCAATGACTGGTCAGATCTCCACCCTGTTTATCAGTTGTCCTTGGTTAGAAGACACAAGTTTTCACAATCTACATATTCAATGCAATCCCTATCAAAATAACACCAGCATTCTTCACAGAGCTCAAACAATCCTAAAATTTGTATGGAACCAATAAAGACCCCAAATAGCCAAAGAAATCCTGAAAAAAGAAAACCAAACCTGGAGGCATCACAATTCCAGACTTCAAGATGTATTACAAAGCTGTAATCATCAAGACAGTATGGTACTGGCACAAAAACAGATGCATAGATCAATGGAACAGAAGAGAGGACCCAGAAATGGACTCTCAAATGTATGATCACCTAATCTTTGACAAAGCAGGAAAGAATATCCAAATGGAATAAAGACCACTTCAGTAAGTGGTGTTGGAAAAACTGGACAGCAAACTGCAGAAGACTGAACCTGGACCACTTTCTTACACCATACACAAAAATAAACTCAAAATGGATGAAAGGCCTAAACGTAAAACAGGAAGCCATCAAAATCCTAGAGGAGAATGCAGGCAAAAACCTCTTTGACCTCGGCTGCAGAAACTTCTTACTCAACACGTCTCCAGAGGGAAGGGAAACAAAATGAACTATTTGGACCTCATCATAATAAAAACTTCTGCATAGCAAAGGAAATAATCAGCAGAACTAAAAGGCACCAAACAGAATGGGAGAAGATATTTACAAATGACATGTCAAATAAAGAGTTAGTATCCAAAATCTATAAAGAACTTATCAAATTTGGGGCACCTGGGTGGCTCAGTCAGTTAAGCGACTGACTTCGGCTCAGGTCATGATCTCACAGTCCATGAGTTCAAGCCCCACGTCGGGCTCTGTGCTGACAGCTCAGAGCCTGGAGCCTGCTTCAGATTCTGTGTCTCCCTCTCTCTCTCTCTGTCCCTCCCCTACTCATGCTCTGTCTCTCTCTGTCTCAGAAATAAATAAACATTAAAAATATTTTTAAAAAAAAGAATTTACCAAATTCAACACCCAAAAAACAAATAATCCAGTGAAGAGATGGGCAAAAGACATGAATAGACACTTCTCCAAAGAAGACATCCAGATAGCTAACAGACACATGAAAAGATGCTCAACATCACTCAGCATCAGGGAAATACAAATTAAAACCACACTGAAACACCACCTCACACCTGTCAGAATGGCTAACATTAACAACTTAGGCAACAACAGATGTTGGTGAGGATGCGGAGGAAGGGGAACCCTGTTGCACTGCTGGTGGGAATGACAACTAGCACAGCTACTCTGGAAAACAGTATGGAGGTTCCTCAAAAAATCAAAAATAGAGCTAACCCATGACCCAGCAATTGCACTACTAGGTATTTATCCAAGGGATACAGGTATGCTGTTTCATAAGGACACATGCACTCCAATGTTTATAGCAGCACTATCAACAACAGCCAAAGTATGGAAAGAGCCCAAATGTCCATCCACTGATGAATGGATAAAGAAGAAGTGGTATATATATGCAATGGTGCAATATTACTTGGTGATCAAAAAGAATGAAATCTTGCCATTTGCAGCAATGGATGGAACTAGAGTGTATGACACTAAGCAAAATTAGTCAGAGAAAGACAAATGTCATATGACTTCATTCATGCGTGGAATTTAAGATACAAAACAGATGAACATAAGGGAAGCAAAAACAATATAAAAACATGGAGGTGGACAAAACATAAGAGATTCTTAAATACAGAGAACAAACTGAGGGTTGCTGGAGGGGTTGTGGGCCGGGGGATGGGCTAAATGAGGCATTAAGGAGGACACTTGCTGGGATGAGCACTGCATGTTGCATGTAGAGGACGAATCGCTGGATTCTACTCCTGAAATCATTACTGCACTATATGCTAACGAACTGGGGTATAAATTTTTAAAAATAAGTTAAAAAAAATAGATACAGGCTTTCAAATCAGCTGACGAAATGAAGCTAGAAGTAACAGTGAGTACAATGGATAGCAAGACCAATCTTCAAAAAGATCTTAAGCACCTGGAGTACTGGATTGAACTTAATAAAATGTTATTTAACAGTGACAAATGTAAGGCTTGTGTTTGCATCCAATAAAATCACCTGCAGAAATAGAGTATAGAGGTAACAAGGGGTAATAAGAGTAAATGTAAAAAAAAAAAAAAAAAAAAAAGAATTCCAGACTTTGTCAGAAGTGTATTTAATGGATATCAACTATAAAATATTAATGTCTCCTCTCTGACACCCTAAAAATGTAATAAGTTCCTAGCTTCCATTAATAGAAGCCTAACATGGGGGAGGTGACAGCTCCCTTCTGCATATGCATTTAGAAATCCACAGGTGGATTTCTGTGTTCAGTTCTTTAAAGCTTATAGACAAACTGTAATATATACAGAGAACAGCAAGCCCACTGAGGAAGAAGTTTGAAATCATACCACATTAAGAATTTGCATTTTTAATCCAGAGATAAGAAAAACCTGCAAACTTGATAGCTATTTTTGCATATTTTAAGGCCCTTAGTGGTAGGGATAGAA
This sequence comes from Acinonyx jubatus, assembly GCF_027475565.1. NCBI lineage: Eukaryota > Metazoa > Chordata > Mammalia > Carnivora > Felidae > Acinonyx > Acinonyx jubatus. The sequence continues at coordinate 47,123,103 of NC_069380.1, read as the reverse complement.
TTAAGACCAGTTAGCAGAAGTTACATGGAATTAACTTTTGGATCAAACATAAAAAAATAACTTTCTTATGCTCAAAGTTGCCCAAAGATGTTACTTTTAAGAGGAAGTGAGTTCTCATCTGAGATCATTTTCCAACATAAGCAAGATGACAACTGAACAAGAAAAATAACATCTCTATAAACTTCCATTTCTTCTATCTGTAGTTAGAGGTAAGAACAAAGAGCTTTATGAGATAATATATGGCAAGAGGTCGGCATCTAGAAAGTAGATTTGTTTTCTCTAAGCAACCCCTCTCTACCAGAGAACTGCAGGTGGGTCAACTAATGTATGGAATTTCCAACATCCTTAACTGTTCTTGGAAGGAGAATCAGGGTCAAAAAATGTGTGGTTACAGGAATTCTAAGCCTAGAACTCTGATTTCTCAACTACAGAGGTTAGGTAAGAGGTGACGTGGCGTTTATTGCTTTCATGATATTGTAACCACGCAGCATAATCAACTTCTCACATTTCCCAACTTACCTCTTTTATTAAAGGCTTTTGTAATCACTTGCTTTCATACGCAACGCACGTGAGCCAAGCTACTCTCAGACTAGGGTAATTCAGAACACTAGTGTGTTCACATGTCCTCCCTCCCTGGATAGGTGGGAAAATGAAGTATCACTCCCACTGACCGGTGTGAGTGTGTGCTCCACAAGCCCACACAGGAAGAATGCTGGGGCCTTCCCACAATCCTCATTTTGTGTGACTTTACAGGCAGCGTTGGTTATAGTAACATCACAGCAAAATGTCTTGAATGTTTCCTCCTGTCAGGATCTGATGTGGGTCTAATCATGAAATGACTAAAACACTACTCAGAATCTCGGAATGACCATGCCAGAATGAATGTGATTTGTCTTTGGTGCATGATCTATAAGAATTCTGCTAGTTATGGGGTGCCTGGATGGCGCAGTCAGTTGGGCCCAGGTCATGATCTCATGGTCCGTGAGTTCGAACCCCGTGTCAGGCTCTGTGCTGACAGCTTGGAGCCTGGAGCCTGCTTCGGATTCTGTGTCTCCTTCTCTCTCTGCCCCTCCCCAGCTCATGCTCACACTCTCTCTGTCAAAAATAAATAAACTTAAAAAAAAAAAAAGAATTCTGCTAGTTAACAACAAACTTTTCCTTTGGTTGAAGGATTGCCAGACTGTCATGTGGAGCTGGCCTACAATGCTTCCTTCTTGGCATATGTGGGAGCAGCCTTCTGTTTCTTTACATGAAATTAGTAAAGCCAACATCCCACCCTTGCTTACCACCAGCTTCCTTCATGTATCTTTTATCCTAGTCCAGGGCTGGGACTCGGGTTAGGCAAATAAGGCACTAGGGCGCAAAATTTCTGCATTCATCCCACACTTGCCAGATCCTGAAACTGAGTGCCTTGTCCTTTCCAGCTTTAATGTCCTACTTTTCTCCCACTCAAAGAATGAGTTCAAGCTCTATCTCCTTTCAAAAGGCCCCCACTGTGTGTGTATCTGGAGGCCACCTGTCCCCACTGAATTCACACTGAAACCTACCTGAAGCTCCCTTGAGGCGCATGAAAATGTTTACCCTGTTTTATAAATACTTGTACGCTTACTAGTGACAGAAGATGTTAGTTTCCTACCCAACATCCACTTTCCCCTTTGCTTTAATAACAGAACCTTGATAAATGGCCAGATACATCTTACCCCTCTATAAGACCATATCTCCCAGCCTCCCTTGAAGCTAGATCTCTAAATCTTGACCATTCAATTATAATATAGTATAGAATGCCCAGAAAATCTCAATGAGAGAGAAAGGGTACACTCTTTTTCTCCCTCTTCCTATACCTTTGTGTATGAAAAATGGATGTGACGTTGGAAATTCCAGCAGCTGTCTTGAACCTTATGATCAATGCCCTCACTCTAGGCAAATGAAGAGGAAAGCTAGAAGATCCTAAAACACTAATGATATCACAGAGCTTCTATGCCAGCTCTAGACTGCCTCCCCCAAAACTCTTTTACTGGAAGAGAAATAAACATGCATCATTTAAGCCACTGACACATGCACCCAAACTTAACCATAACTAATATAGATGTTGATAACAAAAGGGGGCTGCTGCATAGCTAAAATGTGGGATTTGTTTAAAGGAGATGGTTGAGTGGCATCAACAAGGACAAAACTATTGCAGTCTGGAGAGCTGGCATCCTGGTAAAATAGTGACTAGCAGAACACTGGAAGGTACAAAGGCTTGTGGCATTAATGAAAATTGTGCACGATTTTTATTTATTTTATTTTGGTATTTATTTTGAGAGAGAGAGAGCACGAGCAGGGAAGGGGCAGAGAGAGAGAGGGAGAGAGAGAATCCCAAGCAGGCTCTGCACTGACGTGTGGCTTAAACTCACAAACTGTGAGATCATGACCTGAGCTGAAACCAAGAGCCAGACGCTTAACCGGCTGAGCCCCCCAGGTGCCCAGAAAATGGCATGAGATTTTTAGAAGGTGGCATATGTTGGCTGATTCTTGACACTGTCGATAATATCCTACAAAAGAGGCGAACCTGGGCTAGAGCTAGCCAGTCTGCCGGCAGAGTCAATAGCTCACAGACTAAGTTAACAGAGAGTCTAATTTGGAGCCTTTTCAGGCTGGAAAAACTTACTACTTCCTTACTTCAAAGCGAAGCTATTGTAAGCCATGGCCAGAAGCAGGAGCAAAAGCAGCCCTCATAGGAGATAAGACCGTGGCCCGTGCCTCTTTCAAGTACTTCCTTCAAGAGTTTTTTTCTGTCAAATGTGGAAGCAGTTAATTACAAGGGCTACCATGCCTATTTTTCCAAATAGTCTCAAGTTAATCTGGGGGAGGGGGAGTTGGCAAAGCACAGAAGCCTGTAGGTAGTACATCTTTAGCCTCAACAACCTTATCAAGACAAGATCTCTGATTCTGGTTACTCACACATGGAACAGAATGGCAGCAAGTAAACTGGAAGCCCCCTTTGGTTTTTAGGGAATTGTATTGCTAATGAACTCCCATGCCTAGCCAACAGCATCATGACAGTCCAATCTCTAAAACAATTTCTGTGTCCTCAAACTTAACCTCCCAAAAGGGTGGACTAGGAACATAGGCCCCAAGAAGAGTCTACTTTCTAATGCCTACCTTGGAAAGACCATTGAGGAGAATGGACCAGGAAAAGCATTCCAGAGCACAAAGCCATGGGGTGTTAAGGACAATAACCATGGACATCACTCCACTGCCTGGGCTGGAGTTGTCACTATTCTAGCCCAACATGATTTAAAAGTTGTTGCGGCCTAGTGCTTGATTTTCTCCTTTTCTGCATGGAAGTTATACTGCAGTCATTATGTTCCTACTCTGCTCGTGAATATTGGGTATGACGGGCAGAAATTTTGTGCCAGATCATAATGATCCACCCTGGGTTCTGAGGAAGCTGACTGCACACAGGAAGAGATCCTTAACCTTGAGCTGGAGACTATAACTGTGTTGCATTTTGAGGAGTCTCCACTGGGGAAGGGGTCTACATATGAGAGGAAAGGGGGCACATGCCTACTTGGGGAGTAAGTGGAGCAGACTAGCAGAGACTGATAGCTTGTTACTCACCACCTCTTCTTCTTGTAACAGAACCCAGAATTTTATTTAGGTAGGCATGTCGTTTATTGAACAGGCACTGGGAAACACTTAGTGCTTTTTTTAGAATTATGCTCTAGGAAGATTACTCTAAAACAGTAGATGGTATTCGTGAAAGGAGGAAAAACAGATTAAAAGAAGGGACTCTGGCTAGAAGGCTATTGCCATATTCAAGGAAGAATTGAGGAGACCCAAATAAGGCTGGATGCAAGGAAAATGAAAGAAGATGGGGACAGACAAATGCAGAGGTAGATGCTGCCTAATTTAGTGATGAACATGAGAAGCAAAGGAAAATGTCAGACATGACTCCCTGGTCCATTTAGAGTATATGGCTTAGTCAGTGGTCACACCAAGAGCAGACACAGAGGAGGCAGGAGGAAGGGAGGACTGTAACAACTAAAATAAACTCTGGTCTGAATATATAAGCGTGCATTGCTGGCAAGACACCCAGGTCGGCATCTGACACAAACTTAAAGTCATTGAGAAGAGACAGTGGTAGACAGCAGACTGGAAAATTATCTGCCAAAGATAGTAATCAAAACATACAAGTAGAAAAGATTATCAAGAGAAAGTTTTTAGAAAGAGTAGAAAGCCAAGAACTGTCTCACGAGATTGGGAAATGTTTTCACAGAATCCATTTCCCTATCTTGCCAGTCAAGTCCAGTGGTTCTCCAAGTGTGGGTCTGGACCTATGGCCTCAGCATTACATGGTGTTATGGACTGAGTTGTGTCTCCACCAGACTTCATGTGTTGAAGCCCTAGTTCCCAGCATCTCAGAATGTGACTGTATTTGGAGGTAGGGCCTTTAAAGACATAATTAAACAAAAACGAGGCTATTAGGGCTCTAATCTAATATGATGGTATCCTTCCAAGAAGAGGAGATTTAAACACACAGACACACCAGGGATGTACATATATGGAGGAAGTGCCGTGTGAAAAGGCAGCAAGACAGCAGCCATCTGGAAGACAGGAAGGGAGATCTCAGAGAAGTCAACGCTGCCAGCACCTTCATATTGGACTTCCAGTCTCCAGGACCGTAAGAAATACATTATTGTTTAAGCAACCCAGTAGGTGATCGTTTTGCTACGATAGCCCTAGTGGTCTAATATAGATGAGAACTTGTAAGTAATGTAAACCTACCCTACTCTAGAAACTCTGGGGATGAGGCCCAGAAATCTGTATTTTAACAAAATCTCCAGATGATTCTGATGTACGAAGTTTGAGAACCATGGGTCTAGGATGTTCTAGCTCAAGAACAGAAGAAGCCAAATAAATGATATTTTTTTATTTTATCAAGAACTCTTTAAATAAGCAGAAACAGGCTATAAGAACGTCGTAAATAATCAGTTCTAGTTTGTATTAAAACTACTTCAGGTAATAATATCAGTATCTAAAGCATTCACTATATTGGCTCCTCTACTGTATAATTATATAGGGAGTTTTTTAAAAACACAGTTTCTAAAACTTGGATTCTACTGGTCAGTGTAGAGTCCAGGACTTCTATGTTTAGCAAACATCAAATAATCTCCAATTATGCTCCAATGAGCAGGCATCGGGAAGGCACAAACTGTGCTTCTCTTGTTCAGTCAAAGAGCAGAAAGACGAGAACAGCTATCCAGATGTGTTGACGTGGCTATAGAAACCAAACAAAAAATTTTATATGGCTTAGAAGGAATCCTCAAAATGCCACTCCAACTACTTCTTGGTCTTCTCAGACAACCTTTTTCTCAGTCTACTCCAGGTAATCATAATTGCAGAGATTCTGTAAGACCATTCATTCACCCTGGGAATAGGGACTTCAGAGTCTGAAATTCAGGTAACAGGAGCTGACTAATGTTCCTCAAACTCTCCCACCCCTTCTGGATGTCACAATTTTTCTTCTAGTTGCATCTGAAGAAGCCACATCAAGGCAGATCACTACTGGAAACATCAAACAAATTTGATGTTTTTGGATCTCATTCCTAGACCACTTCCTGTTCTCCAAATAAGGAGAGTTAGTCATCTTTCTTTGTCCTCTATTGAAATAAAATACAAAATTTTACTTTTTTTGTCCAACTACCACCATGTCAAATAACACTAGGGGGAAAGGCTCCATTTTACCACAAACCAAGTTTTAAACATGTGTTCAAAAACAGAAATAAGATATGCAATACATTTGGCTAAATAAAAGTACTTATGTTAAAGATACAGTTGACCCTTGAACAACAGTTCAACAGTCTGAACTGCACGGGTCCACTTATACACAGATTTTTTTTAACAAATACAAAACAGGTTTGTAAATGTATTTTCTCTTCCTCATAATTTTCTTAGTAGCATTTTCTTTAGCTTTCTTTATTGTAGCAATGTAGTATATAATACATATACAAAACATGTGTTAATTGACTATGTTATTCATAAAGGCTTCTGGTCAATGGTAGGCTATTGTAGTTAAGTCTGGGGGGGACTTAAACATTTTATGTGGATTTTTGACCCCACAGGATGTCAGTCCCCCTAACCTCTGCATTGTTCAAGGGTCAACTTGAACAATTATTTTAAAATAATCATGTATTCCCCACATGGCTATAAGTATGTAAGACAAAAATAAATAAATAAGAAATGGGTTAAGAGCCTTTTGTTGGTAATAGCTCTATCCTGTTTTTCCTCTTAGACAGTGAACTCCAATGAGCTATACTTTCTTCGGTTTTTCAGATCTTACAATAAAAACACTTTCGTTGAAACATTTAATCATTTTAAGGGTTTCTTTCTATAACCACTACCTTCTCATAGACAAATTTTCTATTCAGAACTTCAAATGTAACAATGGAGAAGCCCCTAAAACAGAATTACCCACTGATCTCCAGGGAACCTGACCCACATGCCTTCCTTCCTGAGAAAAAGCAGCTTGCAATGGTTCACACAGTCAGCCATGTTGTTGCTGTTTTTGTAACACACCCGTATCCAATGAGAAAACCTGACATGAAACATTAAATATTAACAAAACTAATTTGACTTTTTTAAGGGGGTTGGATTCATTTCGACAAATAGCTAAAAATGACAAAATTAGCTCAGAAACAAATAAGAGGATTAAAATTACACAGGACAAGAAAAGAGAAGCTGAGGGGGGCTGATTTACCCTGTTTCTGGCTTTGTCAAAAGCTCTTCACTAAAAACCGGAGCTGGCCCTTTTTGCCACACAAATTTCATGTGTAACCTTGCTTTGTGGGTAAAGGGAGAATCACATGAAACTATATGATGAGCTCCATCCCATGCTGGGTGTGGTAGTTGAGAAGCCAAGTCTCACAGTGATGGCTAAGCCATCATATAACTAACTTCACTAACCCACAGGAGCCTAACTCCTTTTCCAACCTCTCTGTGTCCCCCTACAATCCTCTCTAGTAGGACATGCCTAGTAGTCCCCTGCTGAAGGATATATCACCTCTTTTTACAGTCCTGGTCCCATTTTTGGCTAGCCACTTCTTTTACATGAGCTGGATGCCAGTGGGCTTCCTAGTGACTCCTTATGAAGGGACCTTGCAGGTCAAGGTCCCACTAAGAGGAAGGAAGCGGGTGGGGGCTTTAATACCTGTTCGCCAAGGCTACTAAAGTTAAAGCCACTTCCAATCTAGTTTCTGTGAGGACTACTTATTCCTCCTGTTAAAATGACTTCCACTTTTCTCCTTGGAAAGGGTAACCCTGGCCTTATCATGCTATACTGCACTCACCATTTTCCCCATCTAGTTTTTTCATTAAAGAGATTCTCACAGACACTCCCTCTGTCTGAGCCTGAGACATCCCAATAAGAGGCACTAAGGTCACACAGTATCTTCCTACTGTCAAGTTTCTCCCTTAATTGCAGGGAGGGGAAGATTTTTGTTAAAAACCAAGAATTCCAAAAGGAATTACTTTTCTTGCCCATTGTAAAGCCATCAGTCTATTCTGGAATAGGAACCATGCAATATGTGTTAGAGGAAGTGGCTCAGACCCAGTGAATGAGCCTGCTCCCAAGGCAGGGAGAAAGTGGAGACACTGCACTGTCACCTCTTATGGAGAGAGGTGATCCCGAAAACTCCTAACAGAGGACATTATGTTCCTGTGAAAGACAATGGATAAAGAAAGGCTGCTAGACTAGACTAAAGAAGAAAAAGTACTGTGAAACTGAAAATAAAGATGCTAAAGGAACAGAATGAGATCTAATGGGCATGATTATAAAAGGTCTATAAATAAATAAATAAATAACTACAAAGCAAATCTAATTGTATTTTGTTTAAGCTATTCTATTAAATTCATCATATCAGTCAGTACATACATATTAAACTCCAATAATTGGGTTTTCTCCTAGATAGCAAATCAGATAAGCACACTCTTGGCCGTCAAGAAGATTACAGTCTTGAGAGAAAGAGACATTAAAAAATAATGATCCAAGTACCTACATAATGTCAACAAAGAAAAGTACAAGGTGCAACGAGAGCATGTAAGCAGAGTAATGGCTTGAGGAGCGTGCAAGGAACATCTCCAAGAGGAAGTGACATTTAGACAAACCAGAAGTGGGAAGAGGTGGCATGGAGGGGGCAGGAGAGGATCTCGCAGGAAGGGTCTCAGGAGCAAGAAGCTTGGTGTGTTCCAGAAATTACAGCAAGGCCAATGTGGCTGGGGAAAAATGAACAAAAGAGATGGAGTTGGGGGCAAGAAGAGCAGGAGAAGCAGATGATCAGGGCTTGGAGGACTCAAGAAGACTTGGGTCTTTGTCTTAAAGGTACTGAGAAGCCATTCAGGTTTTAGCAGGAAACTGGCTTCAGATTTGACCATGAGAGCAGCCGTGTGGGGAAAAGATTAGAGAAGGACATGGGAGGATGAGGAAAAACCCATGAAATGGAATTCAGGTGAGAGGTGAAGGTGGCTTGGACAAGGAAAATAACTGAATGGATTCAAGAAATACTACATAAAAATGTAATTTAAATCATGAGTTCCTTTGCTTTAAAACCATTTAATGACTTTCCATCACACCAGAATAAAAAACCAAACTCCTTACCATGGGCTCCAAGGCCTCAGATAATTTGGCCCCCACATATCTCTCCAACATTACCGAGCCTGCTCAACCCTCAGCTCACTGTGCTCTAGCCCATGGATCTGTGTTTAGTTTCTTGAACTCTCCAAGCTCCTTTCTATGTATCTGCTGCTGCTTCTGACTAACGCACTTGTCCCCCCTATCTCCTCAAGTCTAGTTCATTATTCACATCTGTGCTTTAATCTCATGTCCTCAAGGAAACCATTGCTAGCTTCCATGTCTCAGATAGATCCCTATCACCTTCAATATTTTCTCATTCATTCAGTCATTCGATAAATAGTTATCAAGCATCTACTGTGTGTGAAGCACTGGAAGATATATTGGTGGACAAAACAGGGGAAAAAAATCTCTACCTTTAAGGGAGATTCTACTGGAGGGGAATGGCAGGTAATAACAAAATATCCAACTTAATACATAGGTCTTAAGTAAATACAGAGTATGTTAGGTCAGAATATTATGTTAGAACATTAGAGGAGATAAGAAAAAAGAGAAGAGAAATGGGGAGTGAAGGAGGCAGAGGGAGCAGGTCGTAATTTTAAATAGGAGGGTCAGGGTAGGCCTCATTAAATTAGATGACACTGGGTAAAAACAAAGAAAGTGAGTTACCCTGTGGAGACCTCCAAGTGTGTTTCCCTTATAGCCTTTATTACAATTTTTAATTATATTTGCTTCTTTGCTTAGAATGTAAGTTCCATTAGAGCAAGGTCTCTTGTCTGTCCTGTTCATTCTTGCATCCTTAGGCCTTAGTACAAATATTTTGTGTGATGAGTCAACACATGAAAGGAAGCAAATGTTTAAAGGGCTCTCCTATCAACTTCCATACCAATCAAGTAAAATCAAGTTGCCTGATCTTATCCAATGTTGATGATTTTCCAGTATACCCAGCATTTATTTGGCAGAGAACCATGTCAGCTAAGGTTTTTGTCTGCCCACCACACACTCTCTTTCCCCATTTCTCTGGTAACAAACTCTTCTTTATTGTGGGCATTCTACTCCTCTCACACCAAGTGAGCATATCCACAGATAGCCAAAGTTCCACACTACTGTGGCTACGCAATAAATCCCAGGATGGATGTGTGACCCAAACAGTGCCGATGAGGGCCCCTAGGGGCTGTTGAGCTTTTGCTCTTTACAAACAACGTAAGCTTCTGGTGGCCAACTTTGTCCCCATGTACAGAGATCCGGCCTAAGAATGAAGTCAATGCAGAGAAAGCAGTGATAAAAGAGGAGAAACAGAGATGGCTTTATAAGCACTTGATAGAAACTTTTGGACCCATTCATTTCCAAAGCCAAGTTCACTCCCTGAACTTCCCAATAAGTGAGGGGGGAAATGTTTTTAATCTGAAGTGACTTTTTTTTCTGTCATTCACAACTTAAAGTCTTTATTAAATATATCTACCCAGGAAAGGTTTAAGGGGATGTAATCAGAATATGAGAAGGTTTTTTTTTTTTTCTTTAAACTATCCATCTTCCAACTAAACAAGTAAGTGTTGCATTAATAACTAACGGACTGATGACAATGGGACCATGATTAATTCTATACAAAATGTTCATTCAATTAATAAAACATATAGTGAACATTTACCATATACTAGATTCTGTGCTAGGAGCTGGATATAGAATGTTGACCACAAAATTCTTGTCCTTGTTTGAAGAATATAAACAGTAGTAAATTTCATATGAGGTAACACAAATGAAGAAGCTCAGGGTGTAATGGAAGTTCAAAGTAGAGAGCCCATTCTAGTCACCAGGGGTAAAGGCCTGGGGTACTCAGGGCAGTCCTCAAAGGAAAAGATGCCTAAGGCAAGACCCAAATATTACTAGGGTTTTGTCAGGAAGGTAGAGGAAAGGGAAGAAAAAGAATTGTCGTCAAAGAGAAGGGCAACTCAAAGACCTGGAGGCAGGAGGATCTTGGTTTTGAAATATTCCTCTGTGACAATATCAGCAGAATCTCAGGGAATGTCTCCATGGAATCACCTGTCACATGACCTTGTAAAGGTCACACATTCAAGCTTCAGCATTTACACCTTAATGATACTTTCTCTTTGCAAAACACACACACACAAGTTTATCCCACATTCTATGTTTTCCCATTCTTTATTAAACAGACGCCATTAGGATGGGTCATTTATTACTATTATTTAGTAGTCTCCTTACAGAATAATACACATGATCACCTTTCTAACAAATACTACAGATATGTTAACATTCAAACTGTATTTATAACTTTATGGAAGCAATTTCTCTATAATCCTGAAGATGAGGTTTCAGCTGCATGGCATGTAGTCTCAACTTGACAAAGGTTATGCCTTACACCCTCTGTAGAACATTATAATCATATATTTCAATAATAAGTTTCTGTAGAGATGAAGTGGTTGTTTTGTATAACAAGATCATATATCTTCCAGCTGGAATAAAATGAGACTTTGAAAACAAAGTTATTATATTGTTAAATGGGACATAGAAAAGACATTTCTCCTCCTCAGAACGTTTGTTATGAATTTAAACAGAAAATATTTTTATGGGAACAGCAATAATAACTGATGAACAATTCTATTTCACCAAGTTTTTTTTAATGAATCAATATTTTTGGTTACAAAGAACATTCTTCTAGCTTGATATGTTAATGTTCCACAAAACATATTTGAGTTGAAATATGGCATCACTCATGACTTTTCATTTTGCCTAGCGAAGGCCAAGGCATGTTAGTTTTGTGCAAACCACACATCTGTTTTATTATAGAAGATCACTATTTCTCACTTGCTAAAAATATATACAATAGCAAAAAAAAAAAAAAAAAGCCTCCCAAAGTCTAAACTGGTACACATTTAGCCCTACTACAAACAATCTATGGTCCTTGAATTGAGCAAATCACCAACCAAACTAGCAAATGTTAATATTGCTGTCTGCTTTTCATAAAGAAGAGTGTTTTGTTTCTGTTGGACACATTTTCAGGAAGTGAGGTAATGTTCAATTTTCCCCTAGGAAAGTAAGCCTGAGGCATGCTCAGAACTGGCTTGATAGGGCCATTGTTTGAAGGTAGAGGCAGGTGGTGGGTGGTATGATGAAACCAAGATAAGATTGAACTCAAAACCAGTGAGTATGAATGTTCAAAGTCATTGACGTCAATTAGACTTTTACAGAAGAAATGACTATAGTGTGTGGCTTCAGGATTAAAAAATCATTATTGATCATAGAGGTCTTCCTTCCCATCCCCTCCATCTGACCTTTCATGTAAAAGTTACCCTCTCCTGGATAACTTGAGTTGCCCTCCCCTCCAAAAACAAGGAGGAGGGGGAGGAAAGGAAAGGAAAGGAAAGGAAAGGAAAGGAAAGGAAAGGAAAGGAAAGGAAAGGAAAGGAAAGGAAAGGAAAGGAAAGGAAAGGAAAGGAAAAAGGGAAGGAAAGAAGGAAGGAAGGAAGGAAGGAAGGAAGGAAGGAAGGAAGGAAGGAAGGGAGGGAGGGAGGGAGGGAGGGAGGGAGGGAGGGAGGAAGGAAGGAAGGAAGGAAGGAAGGAAGGAAGGAAGGAAGGAAGGGAGGGAAAGTGTTTTCAAATATTTCTCTGTATTAGTTATAAAACATGAACTGAATGTTCTTTAATATCTACTGCTCGAAGGCAGTAAAAAATAATGTATGAAGTGAATTGACAGGATGTCTTCATTAATGTCCACATTTCATACCATATGATTATGGTCACAACAATTTTGCCTAAGACTGAAGCTCCTGTTGCTTCCCTGAAGTTGTAGTTTTGGGTTTTTTTAATTAATTTATTTATTTTGAGACAGAGAAAGAGAGAATGAGCAGGGGAGGGACAGAGAGAGGGAGAGAAAGAATCCCAAACACGCTCCATGATACTAGGGTTTTAAAGCCTGACCTCACCAACCGTGAGATCATGACCTGAGCAGACATCAAGAGTATGACACTGAACCAACAGAGCCACCAGGCACCCCTGAACTTGTAGTTCTTAAATTGGGAAGGGAATAATATTCCATTCCTTGAAAGTTCTAGCCATTTCCCTTTCACCAATTAGGAAACTTAGAAGTTACTAAAATCCTGGGCCTCCAGAACTTCCTGAACTTTCCCCTAATACCTGAGAGAGAAAGTAGCCCCCAAAGGGACTAATTCACAAGCAGGCAGAATTTAATCCCTGGGAGAAATTTGGCTTAATGAAATCACTCCAGCATGTCAGAAGTGCCCTGGGAAATATTTTATTATTTTTATCACTTATACAGCAGCCAATTATTTTGTAATAATTAATTAGTTTATCCTCCCTCAGCATCATCTCATTGCTATGCCTCGACTGAGGTTCTGAGACGCATTTTATCCACTTTACATAGGGAAACTGTGATCTAGAAGAAGTCACTGTACTCAGTGTTACCCTGTCATGCTGGAGAAGGAGGCAGCCCTGAGCCTCAGCTGTGGTTGTGCTTTCCATCTGGAATCTCTTTGAAAGAATAACAATAATACCTGATATTTACAGAACACTTTTACAGTTTACCAAATGCTTTCACAGGTGTTATCTCATTTAATCTTGACAAAGGCCCCCTGAAAGACATACCACAGACATGATCCATTCCCATATTCAGAGGAGAAAAATGAGACTATAGACAGACACTGTGTAAGAACCCTGATCTAGGTCCAAGTCAAGAGACTTAAGACAGGGAGTGATATAGCAGAAGGTCTGAACAACGTCATCCTCCAAAAGAAAATCCAAACGAATCCACTTTTGGTCATCTCCATGGCCTGCATTATGGCCCACATCGTTGTCATCTTTCACTTAGACTCTCGCAAGTCTGATGTGATTTTTTTCCCTTCTAGCACACACCACCAGCTGAACTTTTCATACCATTTATAGATCATGTCACCCCCTGCTTGGAACCCTCAGTGGCTTCCTTCTCATTACAATGTACAATGAATCTGTAACTCTTACCTCTGCTCTACGAAGCCCTCTGGGATTTATCTCCTCAGCACCTCTCCAACTGCAAGATGGTTCCAGCCTCATGGGCCCTGTTTGTGGTAACATCAAACTCATTCTACCTGCCCTTGAATATGCTCTTGTCTTTGCCTAGAACATTGGGCTCCAAGTCCATTTCCCATGTCACTTCCTGTGACTTCCTTGACTAAAATAGCCTGTCTAATCACTGTATTTTACCATATCGCCTAGTTTTATTTCTTGATACCATAACTATTTGAAGTAATCTTGTTTATTTTCTCTTCTCTATTCATGCACTTGCTCTATGAGAACTGTTACCTTGACTATTCTGATCCTTAATATCCTTTATCCCTAATATCTTAACTAGTATATAATTGACAGCCAAGAAAATCTTCTGAATGAAATAACGAATAACATATAGTTGGCTTTTTTTATGTCTATACTATGGATCTACTAACTAATTATATGGATGCAAATAATCTTTAATTTCCTACTGAGAGACAGTCGGGGTATTTGCAATTTTTCCCATTGTAAACCACACAGAAACAAACGACTTTGTTCTGACACCCTTGTGTTTTTGTGCATCTTTTTTTCTTTCTTTCTTTCTTTCTTTCTTTCTTTCTTTCTTTCTTTCTTTCTTTCTTTCTTTCCTTCCTTCCTTCCTTCCTTCCTTCCTTCCTTCCTTCCTTCCCTCCTTCCTTCCTTTCCAGTAGGCTCCACCCCCAACACAGAGCTTGAACTCATGACCTTGAGATCAAGACCTGAGTTGAGATCAAGAGTCAAGCACTTAATTGACTGAGCCATCCAGGTGTCCCATGTACAAATATTTCTATAGGGTCAATAGGAATGCAGGTTTTGGATTTTGATAGCTACTAACAAATAAGCAATACAGTTCTTCCTTTAATCTTCCTTCAGTACTATCATGGCCAAATATATGGTTGATTTGTTGTTATTTTCTAGATTTGTAGATTTTCCTCACTATGTTCCTTTTGTAAAATCTCCTATTAATACCCACAATGAATGAAATAGCACTATCTCTATAAACACGGAAGATAAATCAACTTTCTATTTTATCATGTGAACAAAATTCCACAGTGACAATTAATAAATTTTCAACATAATTTCATGTCTGCCCAAGGATAGCACATACTTCTTAAATACTGTGAAAAATTAACCATGCTACCATTTTTTATCAGAATAATGTAAAAGAATTTAGACATTTTCAATAGACTACTGTGGCTCTAAATCTTGGGGTTCATTATGCTGCCCAGTCATCACTTTAAAATCATTTGGTAAGACTTGTAGCCTATAAATCTGATTTTTTTTCCTGCTTTTATAATTACCTCCCAAACTGGAAAAGAAAAGAAACTGTACTACTTGAAGAATTAACAAAATTGACTCCATTATCTTGCCCAATTAACTCTTCTTGTTTCTGCAGCTGAGAAAGCCTCAAGGGCTTTGTCAATCAGGTTTAAATCTCCCAGGTAAATCCAAATTCTCCTTTAAAGTATTCAAAAGAAAATTAAGCCTCCATATGGCCTCCTACTTGTCCTGCTGGGAGAGCTGGCACTCTCAGGTTTCGGTTTCTCAGTCTCTTTTCATGAAAAGTGTTTTTAAATCTCAGAGTAATATAATCTTTCGTGATTAGATTGATCTCACTTTTGACGAAAGTTCTCTATAACTTGGCTGAGGTTGCCTGCCAGCGCCAAAATGACAATCACAACACCTTCACTCTTCTTCCCCTGAATAGGGTTCACTTTTGATTATATGCTCGGCACACAGATGGACGGATGGACAACACCATGCTGAGATGGCATTTGTGATAAAAACATTATTGCTCACACTGCAAGTCTGAAGTTAATCAAAGTTCCAATCAACTGACTGTTCCTCTTTAATAACTAACTAAATAAATAAATAAATAACCGAAGTTTCAGTGCTGAATATTTGGTTCCTGAGATAGACTTTTTCTTTTTTTACCTTGAATTTTTCTTAATTTTCTCAAAAAAGTGTTGACTCATAAGCGACTTAGTTATTATTTTTGTGTTTATTTTATTTTTTATTTTTTGAGGAAGAGAGAGAGAGACAGAGACAGAGCATGAGCGGGGGAGGGGCAGAGAGAGAGGGAGACACAGAATGGGAAGCAGGCTCCAGGCTGTGAGCTGTCAGCACAGAGCCCAACGCAGGGCTTGAACCCACAAACTGTGAGATCATGACCTGAGCAGAAGTCAGATGCTTACCCAATTAAGCCACCCAGACCCCCCATAAGTGACTTAGTGATAAGACACAAATTCATATTACAAATTAGTAAGTAATCTAGTTATTCTCTTAATCTTCCTTTGGTATATCAGGGCCAAAAATGTGGTTGGTTTATTCATATGTTGTTTTTTCTCTAAATTTATACGATCTATGGTAGAAGTAGCTATTTTAACCAAATTAAAATGGTTATAAATTGTTTTGGCCTTCCATCATTATATGCTTTGAATCTTATTCTTTACTGTTGGATGAAAACAAAAATGGAAATAAATCATGGGTCACCCCAAAACTGCCCCATAGGCAGAAAAGTTCACACTGGGGCAATCCCAATAAACCAGAACTATCCCATGTTTAAAGACTTCCTCTTGGGAAGTTGGGAATTAGCCACAATGGGGAAAGATGTGAGCTGAATTTCCTGTTGTCACCTAAGATTAGTTGACCATTTCAGAGCAATACAAAAATTCAAAGAGCAAGTTCCTTGGAATATAATAATACCAGTGTTTGCTTCGGCAGCGCATATGCTAAAATTGAATATAATACCATCGTCCATTTATGAAGAAAACCCAAAAATTGACCTTTTTCTGTCATTCCAATTCTAACTGAGTTTAGAAAAAGATCACTGCTTATAGTCTAGAGAAACCCTAGTTAATTTTTTAACAATATCCCTGAAACATGAACATTTTTATCCTTCATTTGGGAATCTTCTAAAGTTTTTTTTTTTTAAGTTTATTTGTTTTTGAGAGAGAGAGAGAGAACATATACACACAGGGAAAGGGCAGAGAGAAAGGGAGAGAGAGAGAGAGAGAGGGAGAGAGAGAGAATTCCAAGCAGGCTCCACACTGCCAGTACAGAGCCCTATGCAGGGCTCAAACCCATGAGCTGTGAGATCATGACCCAAGCCAAAGTTGGACACTTAACCCACTGAGCCACCCAGGCACCCCCATTTGGGAACCTTCTAAGAATTGTTTCATTCATCATGAAGGTGGACGAGATGACTCTAAGATTTTTTCTGGCTCTATTCTTCTATAATGTGAGTTTATGTTCATCCATGCAGCATTTATTGTGCAAACAATGCAGAGGATGTCTTGAGTTATTCAAAAAGAGAATGTCCTTGAGAAGCTTACTCTCTGTGTTCAGGACAATTTTCCTCATATATACACAACATGAGTACATGCCTCCTAAATTTCCCTAGCTTTACTGGTGGTCTACACTTCACCTACAAGTTATCAAACAACTTCCGTTTTCCTTTGCCCAAAAGACTTGATATCATCACTGACTTCTAAGTCTTTACTAATTGCCTATATTATATCAGAGAATATTGACTTTTTTCACTGTTCTTAAGACACTTCAGGTTGACTTTTTAGGTAGGAAAATTATTGAGAACTTACCATCTGATCCTCACAACAGCACACAAATTCTGGAGTTAGGTATCAATTCATTCATTCATTCATTCATTCATTCATTCGACATCTTCAGGAGCTTTTTATTCTGCGATTATAGTATTGGCAGGGCTGATAGTCTAATGGGAGAGACAGGTACTTCTAACAAAGTAGATCCAATAGGAGCTATGCTGCCAGAGAAGGAAGCCCTGTTCCAGAGGAGAACGTCATGAGCAGGAGAGGCTTTTGGTGGAATTGGACCCGAGCTGAGGTGGGAGCAAAAAGCATACACGGATTGACAACATGGAAAAGGGTGAGGAGAAAAAGGGAAGGTGCATTCCGGACAAAGGAAACAAGAGTTACTCAACAAAGACTTGTGCTAGGCACTAGAAACCCCGTGGTGACAATAGAATGCATTAATTATATTTGTGTCCAGGGCTGTGAAGACAAAGAACAGGGTATAACATAGCGATGGCTATTTCTGAATCCCACTCTGTTGCCAGGTGATGTTCTAAGTGCTTTACTTATTATAACTATTTCTCAGAACAACTGATGAGGAAGCTGACTCAGAGAGGCCAAGTTGCTTGCTCATGATCGCGTAACTGTTAAGAGACACAGGCAAATTCAAACTCAGGCTCTGAACCATGAAAGAAGATAGTAGCCTCTCCTCCCAGACCAGACTGAAACCAGTAGTATGTGTGTGAGGTGACAGGGAAGGGGTGGAAATATCAGGGAAAGTTTTTATGAAATGGTTCCTGAATAATTAGTAGGACTTAGATAAGGAGATGGGACAAGTGTGTGCCAAAAAGAAGTATAGCTTTGGAGAAGTAAACCCCTTCTCTGACCACTGCATCCCACCACTGAGTCTGTTATAGAAATGTTGCCCCTGAAGTCATGGCAATGAGGCTGCAGAGCTTTTTGGATTTTTATTCTAAGAGCAAAGGGAACCCAGTGAAAGGTTTTAAGAAGAATATATTTTAAGAGATCACTGTTGCTGCTAGGTAGACAATGCACTGGGTGGGAACCAGAGTGAGTATCAGGAAACTACTTGAAAAGCTAATTTAGTTATATCAGTAGGATGTGATGGTGGCTTCCATGAAGGTGGTGGCATGAGAAGAAAGTAGCCAGAATTGAAAAAAATATATAGGAAGCAAAAAAATTAGGAGGTCACACGCACACACGCACACAGGAGGAGAAGTGTGTTTGCAAGGGAGTGCACAGCATCATCATGTGGTTCCACATGACCCCAGTGAAGGGTGTATAATGGTGTGGGCAGATTTTTGGGCAATGGAGTTAGAGAGAAGGCAGGTCCCAATCCATGAAAGGCTTGTTCTGTTAAGTTTCTCTTAAAAGCTAAGAGATGCCACCAAATGTTTTCTTTTACTGTATAACTTGATTTTTTATATAATTTTTTAAATTTTGAAGTAATATTTGGGGCTCCTGGGTGGCTCAGTCGGTTAAGCTTCTGAGTCGATTTCAGCTCAGGTCACGATCTCATGGTTTGTGGGACCAGGATCTGTGTGGGGCTCCCTGCTGTTAGGGCTGTGGGACTCTCTCACAAAATAAATAAACAAACATTTTTAAAAAGTTTTAGAGTAATTTTAGATTTACATAAAAGTTACAAAGGTAGCACAGAGAGTTCCTGTGTACCCCTGACCCAGTTTTCACTGACACTAACATGTTACATAATCATGGTACTTTTGTCAAAACTAAGAAACCAACATTGGTACATTACTACCCTGGTTTTACACTAACGTCCTTCTTCTGTTCCAAGATCTCGTCCAGGATAGGAAATTATTGTTTTTGTAATCTCATCTCCTTAGGCACCTTTTGGCTGGGAAGTTTTCGATTTTTTATTGTTCTTAATGACCTTGACAGTTTTGAGGAGGAGTGGTCAGATGTTTTGTAGACTGTCTCTCAACTTGAGTTTGCATGATGTTTTCCTCATGGTTATACGGGACCATTAAAGGATGTTAAGAATGGGGAAAAGACAGGCTCAGTTTTCATTTAGAAAGATCACTCTAGGGGCGCCTGGGTGGCTCAGTCAGTTAAGCGTCCAACTTCGGCTCAGGTCATGATGTCACGGTTCGTGGGTTTGAGCCCCACGTCAGGCTCTGTGCTGATAGCTCGAAGCCTGGAGCCTGCTTTGGATTCTTTGTCTTCCTGTCTTTCTACCCTTCCCCTGCTTGTGCTGTCTCTCTTTGTCTCTTTTTCTCTCTCTCTCTCCCAAAAATAAATAAACATTAAAAAAAAAATAGATCACGCTATGTATTGAGACAAAACAAGAATGTTGCTTCCCAATCTAGTGATGATAATTTCTGCCAAATGAGACTGGAGTTGATTTCTTAACTTTCATCTTTGTAATGCTTTTATCTTGTTTCAATGCTTTATATGGAATGCAGCTCATTTTACTTTTAGAAAACAAAAGAGTGATTTTTCTTTCAAAAGAAAAACTGGCAGCAAATAAATAATATGTCAACAGTGATTAATTCTGGGTGATTAGAATATGGACGACTGTTATTCTCTTCTGTTGGATTTTTCTCTATCTTTAAAAGTTCTAAAAGTAAGAAAAGGTAAATTTAAAAAAAGAGAGAAGGAAAACAAATCCTAGAGAAGGGGAAGGAAGAGGACAAGAGGGGAAGCAGGGGTACCACGCAAGAGACTAGAGCAGAAAACAGTTCAGATAAGGGAGATGCAGGAGGCCTGAACTTGGTAATGAAAAAATGGAACAAATTCTGTAAATGGAGTCTATGGCCTGCAGTTACTGGCTGAATAAAGGGCTCAGGAAAAGAGAAGAGTCTTTGGGTTCTGGCTTAGCAACTTGGGGATGGTAATGTCATTCATATAGCAAAGGAACCCCAAACGCACAGCAGGTGTGGGAAGCAAGAGATGAGTTTAGCTAGATACATGGGCAACGGGGTATCACATCTAACACTACTGCCTTTTCTTCAGTTCTTTCTAACCTTAATGCTTTTTGGTGGTATTATTTCTATTTTTTCCCCCACAATTCTCTGACCACTTATTCAGTATTTTTTTTCTAAAGTTCTTATTTATGCCTCCTGTACTACCCAGGAATACTACCCTGTACTCCCTAAAATAGGAATTGCTCAGATTGTCCTCCTTTGTTTTTAGAGTCATGACCATGGTACAAGTGTTAAAACTAAGAACCAACATTGGTATATTACTACAAACTAAACCACAGATTGAATTCAGATTTCACCAATTTTTAAAACAATGTTTTTTTTCTGTTCCAGGATCCCATAGGTTTTTATAGTTCCCATAGGAAAAGCAGAGCACAAAGATCTCACTCTATGTTGGCAACTCCCCAGCAATCTGAATTTAGGACTAAAATTAAACACTCTGAAGATGTTTCTTCATTCACGAAATGAGAATGATCATAGTATCAGCTCTCCTTTGTTCAGAGTATTTTTGTGAGAATTATAAATGTAGAGTATAGGTACTGGGTGGCTTAGAAACAACAGAAATTTATGTCTCACAGTTTTGGAAGCTGGAAGTCCAAGATCAGGGTGCCAACCAGCCTGGTTGAGAGAGCCTTCTTCCAGGTCACAAATCTGTGGTATCCTCATATAGCAGAAGTGGGTGAAGGAACTCTGCAGGGTCTCTTTTAGAAGGGCACTAAAGGGTCCATGAGTAAGGGCTTTGTCCTCATGACCTAATCATCTCCCAAAGGTCCCACTTCCTAGTACCAGCACCTTAGGGGTTAGACTTTAATATATGAAGGTGGGGATGGGGGGCAAATTCAGACTGTAGCAGGTACTGTGAAAGACTTTAAAATGCTTTTTTTAAGTTTATTTATTTAAGAGAGACAGAGACAACATGAGTGGGGGAGGGGCGGAGAGTGAAGTAGAGAGAGAAACCCAAGTAGACTCCATACTGTCAGTGCAGAGTCCGATGTGGGGCTTGAACCTACGAAGCCATGAGTTCTTGACCTGAGCAGAAACCAAGAGCCAGATGCAACCAACTCAGCAACCCAGACGCCCCAAGACTTTAAAATGTTTAAAGTTACACAAACATAGGGGCTTTTTGTTAGTTAATGCTGACCATCATCCACTGCTAATAGAAATAGAACTAAGATGTGGGTGACTGACTGATCAAATAATCAAAACATTATGCAGAGTTGACTTAGAAATGTATTTGTGAATGGATAAAGAAACTGTGGTTTATATACACAATGGAATCCTACGTGGCAATGAGAAAGAATGAAATATGGCCTTTTGTAGCAACATGGATGGAACAGGAGAATGTTATGCTAAGTGAAATAAGTCGTACAGAGAAAGACAGATACCATATGTTTTCACTCCTATGTGGATCCTGAGAAACTTAACAGAAGACCATGGGGGGAGAGGAAGGAGAAAAAAAAAAGTTAGAGAGGGAGACAGCCAAACCATAAGAGACTTAAAAACTGAGAATAAACTGAGGGTTGATGGGGGGTGGGAGGGAGGGGAAAGGGGGTGATGGGCATTGAGGAGGGCACCTGTTGGGATGAGCACTGGGTGTTGTATGGAAACCAATTTGACAATAAATTTCATATTAAAAAATAAAATAAATGTATTTGTGAAGCATGTTTATATTTAAATACAGATATGTCTAATATCCTGGCAATTTTTGTTCAAACAAAATACTCATGCCAAACTGAAGATCCAATCCTGAAAGGGGCTGAGATATCCAATCTCTTCTTTCTGACCCCCTCCTATTCAACTTCTCTCTGCAACCAGTCCATCCTGGGAATGAACAACCCAATCTCCACTGTCCTTTACCACCAAGCACACCTACTTTTTCTCCAGGGCTCCTTCAGACAGCTTCAATATGTAGGTTTCCAAAAAACCACCTAGTGAGATGCAAAGTAATAGAGGAACAGCATAAAAAGTTCACAAAATCTTTACCTCTATGAGCATGCTCCTGGAAAACAAATGAAGCAAAGTTTTACATAAGCCAGTAAGAGACATGACAGCAAGATGTGCTTGCGGCAATAAAGTGGAATATCCATCCGAAGAAAACCATTCAATATCTGCAGTTAACTACAATGTCAGCCTCCTTGCCAGCTACCCTTTCTCAGACTCTGGCTGGCAGGATATTTCCTCTTAGATATCTCTATATAAAATAAAACAACATGGGGCGCCTGGGTGGCGCAGTCGGTTAAGCGTCCGACTTCAGCCAGGTCACGATCTCGCAGTCCGTGAGTTCGAGCCCCGCGTCAGGCTCTGGGCTGATGGCTCGGAGCCTGGAGCCTGTTTCCGATTCTGTGTCTCCCTCTCTCTCTGCCCCTCCCCCGTTCATGCTCTGTCTCTCTCTGTCCCAAAAATAAATTAAAAACGTTGAAAAAAAAATTTTTTAATAAAATAAAACAACAATATCTAAAAGTTCAAGCCAATTTACAGGCAGTCTCTAGCAAGGATAAAAAATTCATAGTACTTGATTAATGTTCTAACCCCTCTTGAGGCTTCTCCTTTCCTATTTTCTTATTTTCCCTTTGACTCATTTTTCTTAAGCCTAAATTGTCACCTATTTTGATCTTGTAATATATGTGCCTTCATAAACTAGCCTTCTACACCACTTTTTCATGATATGCATCTTTGCAAACTATCTTCGTAAAGCTTTTCTGGAATAATATGAAGAAAAAAATAAGTAAGTGCATAAAAATAGATGATAGATAGACAGACCGAGAGAGAGATAGATAGGTAGGTAGGTAGATAGATACCTCTATGTTCATTTTTTTAGAATTCAGCAATTCACCTTCCCCAAAACATGAGCTCTACCTGGATTTTTGTGCATTCTTCTCTACCTACCCTGCCCCTCCAAATATATATTTATATACATAATTTCCCACCAGAGTACTACATACCTGTCACCTTCACCAATGTTATCTCATTAAACCTTCCCTCAGCTCCAAAAAGTTAAATGTTGTGTCTAAGTGCATTCAGGTAATAACCCAGAGCCCAAATCTGAACCCTAGTCTATTTGATTTAAGCTCTCATGGTCTTTCTGGCACTCCACTGAACTTTCTGGTCTCTGTGGGCTTGGCATCTAACAGGAATGAGACACCATAAGCTTCTTGTTATCATGTATTCCCACCACCATGCTAGCTGGTGCAAGCCTGAGCAGTACTTCTTCAGCATGTCTCCTTGTCTCCACAAATTCTATGTCCAGCTCTCAACTCTGTCCCATTACAGGCAGAACAAAGCAATTGGCCAAAATCAACTTTATCCTTAATGATCTGTGGACTATTCAATTCCTATTCCCGGGCTATTTTCTAACTTAGCGCTAACAGTTTAAACTTAAAAATGATTATGAAATGTTTTACTCTAACCCTCAACTCCCTCTTGAATTTTCAGATCTTGGTGGGCTACCTCTACTTACTAATTTCACTCTTATTCTAAATTCCAGGTCTCACTCCCTAAAAGTAATCTCCCTTCAATTATGTTATTTCTGTCAGTGAGGTGATAGCTCCATTCTCCCAGAAAACATATATTCTTTCACATAGACAAAGGGTATTATAGAGTTTCAAAACATATTTTCAATAGCCGTCTTCCTTCAACACTAGTCAGAATAGACTTCCAGAATATTATTATGAAAAGGAATGAAGTACCCATATATGCAACAAGGTGGATGAAAGAAGCCAGACACATTATGTCACAAATGATATGATTCCATTTTATGAACTATCTAGAATCAATAAATCCATAGACATAGAATACAGGCTGGTAGTCATCAGAATCTAGAAAAAGGGGAGAAATTGCTTTTAATAGATAAGGGCCTTTAGGGGCACCTGGTGGCTCAGTCGGTCGAGCGTCCGACTTTAGCTCAGGTCATGATCTCGTGGTCCGTGAGTTCAAGTCCCACGTTGGGCTCTATGCTGACAGCTCAGAGCCTGGAGCCTGTTTCTGATTCTGTGTCTCCCTCTCTCTCTGCCCCTCCCCCACTCAGGCTCTGTTTCTCTCATTCTCAAAAATGAATAAATGTTAAAAAAATATTTTAACAAATAGATAAGGGCTTTTACTTTGGAATTATAGAAATGTTTTGGAACTAGAGATAGTTGTACAATACTGTGAATGTACTAAATGCCACTGAATTGTTCACTTTAAAATAGTTAATTTTACACTATGTGAACTTCACGTTGATAATTTTTTTGTTAAGACTTCTATCAAGTCCATCAGCCTCCAATATCTCCCTATTCCATTCCATTCTATCCCCTGCTGACAGATTTATCTTCCTGGAACACCACTCTCACTAGGAACCCACTAAGGTTTCCCTTTTCACCAAGTTAAACTCATCTGCCTTCAGTGATCAGGGTCTCCAGGCTCATTTTCCATAAATATCACTATACATCGATGCTCGTCTCCTCAACATATTTCAAATGTGAGCACTCGAGCTCATCTCTTGGGGCTAGGAGTCTAAGAGCCCACCTAAGTGTCTTCAGTGACCATCTGGAAGCTTTCTTCATCTTGTTCCAGCTTCTGTGTGCATCACTAATATCTCTCTTACCTGAATGCTTTATGCATTTGTGCAGACACTTCTAAAGAAAGTAGTGCTTTCATGTAATAAGTCAAATAATATATTACCTAACCAGTTCATAAGCTCCTTTAAGGCAAAATATCACATCAGAGACATCATTGATTCTCATACTGCCTATGTCACGTTTGGGAATGCAGGAAGGATTCAATAAATGCTTCACTGATTACTCACTAACTACTATTCAGGAAAGTTCATTATCTGTTTCTCCCACTCCTTCTGTTAACTTATAGTATACCCTTTGTCTGGAACAATCCCCAACCTGCTCTGTGAAGTATTCTCTTTCCATTCCATCATTTAGCAAGAAAATAGTTTCTCTAATTTAGGGGAAATTGACTATATGCCATCTAACAAAGAAGTACCATTAATATGCACAGTCCCAGGATCTATGAGATAGGACAAATATGGTAATTTACATTAGCCATCTTTTTTTTCATGGGGAATTCCTGAAACCACATCCCATATATTTGTTTTCTATAGAAAGAACACATAGTCAGTCGTAGATGGAAAGGCTGATAAATATCTCTGGAATGATGCTTAGGAAAAATACTTCAATAGATGCTCTCTCAACTAAAACACACAAAAAAATAAATAAATAAAAAATAAATAAAATAATTAATTGAAAACACTAAATCTTTTGTCCAACCAGCTAGTCTTTTATAGCCCTGTTCACCCTCCCTTGTCCCACATATTTATCATGTGGCACAAGAGAAAAGGCATTAGTATGCTGAAGCTTTTGTAAGAGGTTGTGGGTGGGTAAAAGGGGGGCATACAGAAATCAGTTACATTAGGAGTTCAAAGAGTAAAGCTGAAGATGGAAAAATTTTGCCCCTAGACTTGGGACATTCCAACGAATGCTTAAATGTTTTATAAACTCAGAAAGAATAAAGACAAACCAAACAGGCCTTACCTTTTTAAGTAGCCTTCCCTTCTAAGATGCAAGAGTGCAATGGTATATAACAAAGGTAGAGGTGGATGGGGGTAGAAGCAAGATATAAACATATCAACACCCAATAGACATAGGTCCAAACACAGCGGAAATCTGATAAGAGTTAAAATTAGCATAGTAAAGAGATTCCAATTATCTTTAAGATCAGAGATTTGCCATTTCATAACATTACAGTTATATCATTGTGTTTATATAATAATGCTGGTCACAGCATTAGTCCATAAGCTTTGTTGTTTCATACGTTTACATATGTATTTTTTCCATGGTTGCGGTTCTTTCTTTTTTACATATTTTTATGTTATATTTTCATGAGCAGTTCCAATTTGGCTTCAGAACGACATTTTTCCACCCACACGGGAAACCCTGCCAAACCTTCAAGGTTTTGCAATATTCTTTTGTAGTATTCCTTTTATCAGGGAATCAAGCAAATATTAATTTTTTTCTAAAGAGAGAAGTATGCTTTCCTGCCAAGCGCCCAAGTTACAGTGTGATATAATACGAACTATCAACACATTCTGTATGTTCTCCAAAGACTTCAATCGAGATACCTCAGTAGCTGTTAACTTCAATGAGAGGCATATGTGTGGAATTAAGGGGCCGAATGTGGCTCAGAGCTCTGAGCCTTTTCATGAACAAATACATAATTTAAGACTTTTTGCTATCTTTTTTCCTCACCAGTTCATATGATCAATCACTTCATTTTTTACAACCCCGGGACCCCTTAGGTGCAATGGTTCTTAGACATCATGCAGTGGGACTCTTTATTCAACACAGAATATACCTTTACCATAGAAAACCATACAAGTTTTAAAGCAGTGATGACCTGGTCTCAGTTCACATACAGGGCATTAGCCCTACGAACTACAAAGTGGTTTAAATACATTTCTTGAGGTTTAAATACATTTAAAAGCCACCATGGCAGCAGTGTGAAAGAGAAGAAAGAGGAGAGAATAAAGAGAGCAGTGAGAGAAATAGAAAAAATCAGAGAAGAAAGATGGCCAAGGAATTCAGTCTCTAGGACACACTTGAAGCTTCAGATATCACACGCAAGGTTTACATCCCTCTGAAAGCCCTGGATGGAAATGCATCTGTGGAAATCCTAACTCAGATGTACCCTTCTGGAAGTCAATGTAGCTTAAGATTGTTTAAGTTTTAAATACCAGCAACATCAAACCAAAACCAACTAGCAACTAGAAAAAAAGGAAATGAGATTCATTGGAGGAAACCACAACAAGTGCAACACAACTCAGGGCTTACCGAGGAAGAGATAATTCTCCCACAATTTAGACTAACAGATCCATATTCTACAAGTTTCCTAGTCCTTTAATTAAAAGGAGCCCACTTGGAAGATAGAAGTATGTCTATGCATAATGAGTCATCCCATAGCATATAATTTTAAGCCTGTAACTCATTATCAATTTAAATCATATAGGATCTGGAATGCAATGATAGATGCTAAGGCTGGCAAAGGAATAAAGCCTCATGCTATATGTGTGTCTGTGTCTGTGCACGCGCATGTGTGTGTTGCATCCATGAATATAGTAGTATTGACAAATGAGGCCATATGGAGCATTCATTTCCTGAGGTTCCTTGTGATCAGACCACAGTGGTTATATGATCAAACCATCATAGGATCCCTATTTGCCAATGAGGAAATCAAGATGAATAATGAAAGCCCTCTCAAGATCACACATACAAACATGTAGTTTCCCTGCAGAAAATGAGCTCAACCTTGGAAAGGAAGAAATCACCTAGCATTTGTAAGTCTCATTTACCCATTCACTGCAAAATTCTTGGTATCCACATCCCACCAGAGTATTAAGCAAGTATTGGCCATCCAGCCACCAAATAACCTGGCCCTACATGCTCAGAAGGAAATCTTTCTCAAAAATGGAAGAGCTGGGGGTTACTGAGTGGAGCTTCAATGCTCCTGACCAGTAACTCTGGCCATGAAACTCCTCATAAAAGAATCAGTGGACAAACTTGAAGGCAATGCAATTCCTTCTGTTTTTGGACACCAATATGAATTACCACTTGACCATCTACTCATTTCCTAAGAGTTACACATTCTCCCAGGAAAAGATAGAGGGTTGAGCCTGCCTGACCAGGGGGCAGACTGGCATCCTTCTCTAAATGAAAATGGAGTCCAACTTGATACTATTTGAGATGATTTGTTTAAACATTGGAAACTTGTTTCATTTAATATGTCTCAGTAGTCAGTGAGTTCACGGCATAACACTCTGAAGAGATCATAAATTCTATTTGGTAGATGAGGAAAAAAAGAGAAGTAACTTGTCTTTGGTCATAAAGTAAATCAATAGCAAACTCTATGCAAATAAAAATGTATCAGTAATGTTTTAATTCCACTCTTTTCGATGTAAGAAAAAGTCTAAATCATGGTCATAACCTCTTAGATGTTAGGGCCAAATGTATTGCTATAATAGTATTCTCTCTATCAGTTTTCCACAGTTCAGATTTTTATGAAGTACTCCATGGCTATCACATGAAGGTAAGCAAATAGACCATATGTAAAGAATCTACTAACCACCACTTTCAGGGGCAGCTGAATAACCATTTAAGCAAATATTCACTGATTTGAATTCAAGACAGTGGATTAACAATACCACAGTAACATTTTGCTAAACAGGTGTACAGATTTAAAACCTAAAACCGCAAAAAGAATTGGGGGAAAGAGAGAGAGCATCAACAAATAAGTTGAACAAATCTATAGGAGATTGTTGTAGGCATAGCAAAGGTAACCAATGCAGCTAATTGATTTTCTCAGAGAGGTTGAAGTATATATTAAAATCATAAAATAACAATGGGGTACTATGGAAAGTGCAAACTAAGAAAATATGAGCAAGGTCTAAGAAATCAAAATATAACCACCAATAATATGACCCAACAATTCCACTCATAGATATATATCCAAGAAAAATGAAAACATGCGTTCACACTAAAATTTGGATATGAAAGTTCATAGCAAAGTTAATATTATTAAAAAATAGTGGAGACAACCCAAATGTCTATCACCTGATGAATGGATAAACAAAATGTGATATGCCTGTACAATGGAATATTACTCAACCATAATAGAGACAAAGTACTGATACATGTCACAATGCAGATAAATCTCGAAAACACTATTCTAGATAAAAGAAGCCAGACACAAAAGGCCACATAGTGTGTGATTCCATTTACGTAAAAATTTCAGAACAGGTAAATCCATAGAGACAGAAAGCAGATTAGTATATTCCAGGAACTGGAGAGAGAGGGAAATGAGGAGTGACAGCTAATGAGAGTACAGGATTCCTTTTGGGGTGATGAAAACCTTCTCAAGTTCCATAGTTGTGATGGTTGCACAACTCTGTGAATATACTAAAAGCTACTGAACTGTTCACTTCAACTGGGTGAATTGTATGGTATGTGAATTGTATTTCAATAAAGATAGACATAGAGATAAAGATATAAAATCATCGAGCATATAATCCAGAGACTATCTCCAAGCTGAAGAACAAAAAAAACGCCCTCACCTAAATATGTCACTGGGAAGTTTCCAAACCCCAAGGAGAATGGGAAGATTCTAACATCTTACAGATTCTCATCTACAAAGGAATGAGACTCATACAGGTAAAGGATGTCTCATCGGGAGCTCCGGACACCATAAGGCTTCGGACATTGCTTTCAGTGCTGGGGCGGGGGCGGAGGCGGGGCGGCTGGGGGGGCGGGGGGAGTAGATGATTTTCAATACAGAATCTTTTATCAAAACCAGACTATAAATCAAATGAAAATCAAGGAAGGCTAAGAACATTTCCCTCCCATATGTCCTATAATAGGAAGTTTCCTAAAGATGCACTCCCACAAAATGTGGATAAAAAACCAAAAAGTAAGAAGATAAGAGATTTAGACAACAGTAAATTCAACCAAGTAGGAAACAAAAGAAAGAAGTCCCAAATGCCAGCTGTGTAACAGCTTTATGGGGAACAACCATCCACACTACAGCAAGAGGCCAGAGGCTCCTGGAAGGTATCCAAAAATATTTGCTCTATTCCAGGGACTGGATGCCATCTTTGAGAAAGAAAAGCAACTTCAACATGAGATAAAGGTAAATAAAGATGTAAGTTTAAAATATCCTCATCTCCCCTAAGAGGCACTTCCCCTAACAGAAAATTAGCAGAAAATGTCTAAAATAAAAAGGAAACAGGGAGCTAAGTATATTATTTAATGAAATGAAGGTAACCATTGGAAGAACTTAAATCAAAAACAATTACAAATTAAATGTGCTTTCCTCTGGTAAGCAAGTTCAGCGGTAAAGGTGGAGAAGGTCCTATTGCTTTTTTCATTATAAATCCTTTATGGGCTTTTTATTTATTTATTTATTTATTTTTAATTTTTTTTTAACGTTTATTTATTTTTGAGACAGAGAGAGACAGAGCATGAACGGGGGAGGGTCAGAGAGAGAGGGAGACACAGAATCTGAAACAGGCTCCAGGCTCTAAGTGGTCAGCACAGAGCCCGACGCGGGGCTCGAACTCACGGAGTGTGAGATTGTGACCTGAGCCAAAGTCGGCCACTTAACCGACTGAGCCACCCAGGCGCCCCCTTTATGGGCTTTTTAAAACCATTATTATATATTATTTTCATTCAAACTGTTGAATATTTAAAAATAAAATAGATTTTGGGATGCCTGGGTGGCTCAGTCGGTTAAGCATCTGACTTCGGCTCAGGTCATGATCTCACGGTTCATGAGTTCGAGCCCTGCATCGGGCTCTGTGCTGACAGCTCGGAGCCTGGAGCCTGCTTTGGATTCTGTGTCTCCCTCTCTCTCTGGCCCTTCCCCTCTTGAGCTCGAGCTCTCTCTCTCAAAAGTAAATAAACATTTAAAAAGTAAATAAATAAAAATAAAACATTTTTTTTTGAGAGAGAGAGAGAGAGAGAGAGAGAGAGAGAGAGGAGTGGGGAGAGGCAGAGGGAGAGGAAGAGAGAGAATCCCAAGGAGGTTCCATGCCCAGCTGGGAACCCGACCCTGGGCTCAGTCTCACAACTGTGAGATCATGACCTGAGCTGAAATCAAGAGTCAGATACTTAGCCAACTGAGCCACCCAGGTGCCCCAAATGTAAAATATATTTGCTTACTGCTCACTTATCACTTGTAAAGCACTATGTCAAGGTACAAAGAGAGAGACAAAGCTGAATAATTTAGTTTCTAAGGGGCAAAACCAAATACACACATCAACTATGAGACTTGGCAAATTGAAATAAATATTATGAGATGTTACCTCTCTTCCTCAAAAAGGTGCAATGGGTGCAATTCTGCCTAAAAATAAAGCAAAGTTGTGTAAAAGAGGTGGCATTTGAACTAAACCCTAAACTATTGGTAGGATTTTGATAGATGGAGAAAGGAAAAGTATATTCTAGTTTGTCCTAAAATACATTCCACAAAAGGACAATCATTTTTAGACATTCCTAACCAAAAGCCAATTGCACCTTCCAGGAAGGAGCTGTTATTTTTGAAATACTCATCTGAAGAGGAGAAGAAATATTCAGAATATTTCATGCTAAGCTCAGACTTACCTGTACCAGAAAATATTTTCTGAGCTTATGAGTCACTTAGTTACTTAAAGAATAAAATCCTGAGAGAAACAAGATTATATTGTGTGTCAGTGACCATGAAGATTAAATTCATTTACCTAGAACGGTTTCTGTTGACTTAAATATGCTTTAAGTTGACTTCTCTAATTCTGCAATAAAAATAGCAAAGCTTGTTTTATGGGAAATGTTCCCACTGAAGCACGCTTTGAGTGTTTCGTCCTTTTTCTTTTCTTTACTATTGCATATTTTGGTAATTTTTAACTCTAAACTCTGATATTTATGGAAGCTTAGATCTAGAACTATGTACGTTACTATTTATGCCAACCAACTTGGTCTAAGTATCTTATTTACCATTGATTTTTTTTTTTTAAGAAATGAGAATTTTTCCATCCAAAGTCAACTTGGAGTCAAATAGGTGATATACACTAAAATTCAATGAGTTTGCTATGAAGCCTTTTGGGGGCAAAAATCACAAGCACTTTTTGGCTAAAACAAGTGTTTTTGTTGCTGTCAAATATTTTAAAAATAATTATTCTACTTTTTAGCATCTGTGTGCCTTTTACTACTCAAATATACATCAAACTGTTAAGAGGATGAGAGGGAGGATCTGAATATTTTAAAAGCTTAAAAAATAGATTTAATAGGGAGTGATGATTTTTCTTTAAGATCATAAACTTCATTAAAGTCTCCTCTGCCTCCTGTTTATTCTTCCACTTTACCTGCTTAATCTCAACTGCTTTCATATATCAAATTCATTTACTCAGGCAGAGATAAGACTAGTGGGAAAGAAAAAATGTACCTTAATATTTCAAGTCGACAAATACTTATTAAGTGCCCATTTTGTACAAAGAACTATGCTAGGTGCTCTGGAGAAAACACAAGTAGTATGATACCCGATCTCTGTTCTCAGTCTTATATAGAGAGATTAAATGGACGTGAAGTTGCAAAATAAGGCAACATGGGACTATGTGCCAATGGAGGAGGCATAGACAGCAATGTGCAGTCTTTTAACTTCTTTTTTTTTTAAGTTGATTTATTTATTTTGAGAAAGAGCATGGGAGAGCATGAGGGAGGGGCAGAGAGAGAGAATCCCAAGCAGGGTCTGCACCACCAGTGCAGAGAGCTCTTTGTGGGACTCGAACCCATGAACCGTGAGATCATGACCTGAGCCGAAGTCAGACACTTAACCAACTGAGCCACCCAGGCACCCCTCATTTCTTCTATTTTTAAGTCTCTTTCAAGTAGCCCAAACTTCCCTGGAATTTTGTTCTAACTCACAGGCTTCCTCTCTCATCTTTCCAAAAACACTATCATTTGATAGCCTCTGGGAATCTTTCTGCCACACATCAAAAAGATGAGATTTCCCCTCAGGTGATCATTCCTTGGTGGTTCCCTCTTGGCTCATCAGTCCACTAAATCCACTCATCCTTTTCGTTGTGTAAAACTTGGCTTACTTTTGGGGTACCTGGCTGGCTCAGTTGGTGCAGCATGTGACTCTTGATCTCAGGATTGTGAGTTCAAGCTCCACATTGGGTGCACAGATTACTTAAAAATAAAATCTTGAAAAAAAAATTTTTTTTAAATAAACTTGGCATTCTTGGAAATACCCAAATCAAGACTTCTCCCCTTTCAGATGCAAGTGTATGTAACTGATAACAGTAATTTGTGACCTAGTGAACCCAGTCTATCAGTTTCTATAAAGGCACTAAAATGGTACATGGAGGCAGCAGCAGTGAGGTATTCTCTAAGAATTTTGAACAAGAACATTAAGATTATCCTGTGAATACTGAAATATTTTTTGCCTTGTGGTTTTTTTTTACTTTTTCCTGATAAAAGAAATAAATTTATTGTAAAACAAGATCCCGTATTTAAAAATCAACACAAAAGGAGGCAGAGTAGCTATTATTTTGTGTATCCATCCCTCTTTCCTTGTCCTCCTTATGTTAACAGATACTACCAACCTTACAAAGGGCTTTTACACAACTCAGTTTGGAGTCTTATCTCCTCCTGACACAGCAACTGGCCAAGGATGGGCACGTGAATGAAACAGAACTACTGTAAGTCTTGCCAGGATTTCTTTACTGGGGATACCAAGTGAGGAATTGCTTGTTTCTCAAGTCACTAAATTAAAGATTGCCTATGGGCATGTCCACATTTCCCCCACCCCCTCCATCATGGAGCCAGGCTCCCATGGAAGAAAATGGAGCTGGCTTCAGAGGGAAACAGAGATAAGACAGGCAAATAGAGAGACCTGACATTATTGTGGTCTCCTCTTTGGTCATCACTAAGCGGGGGTAAGACCCTTGCCCTTCCAGATGGTTACATTTTTCAGTACCTTTCCTTTTATTGTTTAAGTTAAAATGGGCTTTTATCAGCACAACCAAGAGTCCTGAAAATTCAGGATAAAAGTAAAGACATACCAATTCAGAATCCTGGTATTAATTGTTGGCTTTGGAATCATACAGACCTGTGTTCAAATTCTAACTCTCGCTCACTATCATGTGACCTTGGATAAACTACTCAACTCTCAGCTTCTTAAGTCTCAAATGGGAAGAGATAGCACTTATTTTTCATATTAGTGGGGATTCCTTGATAAAATATATATGGCAGTTGATGGCACCAGTAAGTGTCCAGTAAAGATTTGTTGTTGCAGTTGTTGTTATTATTCTTATCACTAGTGTCATGATCTAAGAGAGTAAAATTGCTTTAAGGCCAGAACAAGACTTGACCATAAGCTTAGATATCATATATCTAGAGAAATACTATGTTTATCAGAAGAGAGTTTAATCAGAGAGCTATACTTCAGCTGGTCCCTGGCAAGACAACATAAATATGGAGTACTCCTGGAAGATAAACACATGAATTTCCCTCAAGGAGTGCACTATTCTTTTGGGTCACATGATCCACTCCCTTGCTCTGATCCCATATTCACCAAAGTGTCAGGCCATTGGACGATTCCTCTAAGACAAAGTGGAGGCCAACAGGACTGGGATCCCTTTCATTGCTGCCTTTGCATCTGGTTTTCAGTGTTGCCCTATCTTTTGGCTGTTTGCCTCCAAGGAAGATGATGTCCACTGTGCTCCTATCCTCCGGGTCTGGATTGCCCACAAGGGCCAGGCAGGTAATGCAAATGCAAAGCAAGCTGGTGGGAGTCAGAAATAGAAGGGACTTGCCCAAACATGGAATGCTTTATCTTCTCAGTTTCCAGCCAATTGCTGCGTATAGTAACACAGACCCAGTATTGACAGATTGCCTGATTTTAAAAAGAAGCTGGACATGCAGGTTTAAAAAATAAATAAATAAATAAATAAATAAATAAATAAATAAATAAATTTATAGAATAAGGCTCTCGTTAAAAATTTTAAATGCTGTGTAGGCCAGACAATACTTGCTTAGTCCACAGCTACCAGTTTTAATATGGTGCTCTGAACATGGACAACGTCTGTCAATAACTTCACTGCCATATCTTCCTTCTGCACTCCACATGCAGGACCACATGATGCAGAGGAGTATTTAATAAAAGTTCTTAATTTTAAAAATCCATTTAGAGGTAGAGATATGGCTCCACCATCTTTCAAACTCAACCAAAACAATAGTAAAGGGATTTGTTAAGACATAAACTCAAAAGGACAATGAAAATGAGAGATATGATGACAGCTACTAAATTTTAGAAACTGAAGAGCAGAAAGGTTAGTGGTAAATGACTTAGCAGATCTCAGAAAGCAAACAGTGGGGAAGCCAAGGATTAATGAGATTATACTACAGAACCCCCAAAATTTTGGAAATAGACAATACTGAGTAATATTAAACCAGGGATGAAAGTAGCACTAAAAGCCAAGAGGACTGGTTGGAAGTGTGATTAAAAAGCAATTAAAATTCCCATATTCTTACCGTACTCCAAGAGAAAACTGAAGGCTTACTCTCTGGAGACAGTAGAGAATGTCTATGGATCAGAGGGCATCAAGCTAAGTCAAGAGCACTGGGACCATTCTGAAAACAAAGGGATTAAGTGAACGTGTACAAAATGAACGCTGAAACCCTGAGCCTCCTTCGACCAACTCCTAAAATGCTGACAGCCAGAATTATATTCCTCAGGAAAGAGATCAGCACTGATTTGTTTGGGAGAATATAACCAGGCTTAGGTAAAAGAATTGAAGATTCTGACACTATGGGTTCTACCTCCATGCCAAGAGACTCCAAATAGTTTTTAGGGCCCTACTTTTAAATATGGACACACAACCAAGGATCACCAGACATTTGAGAAGGCATCTAATGCAAAAGACAGTGTGGAAACTGAGCCTGGGTGGCTCAGTGGGTTAAGCATCCGACTCTTGATTTCCTCAGGTCACGATCTCACAGTTTGTGAAATTGAGCCCCACACTGGGCTCTGTGGTGACTGCATGGAGCCTGCTTGGGATTCTCTCTCCCAGTCTCTCTGCCCCTCCCCTACTCTCTCTCTCTCAAGACAAGTAATTTAAAAAAATAAACATTAAAAAAAAAAGTGGGGGTGCCTGGGTGGCTCAGTTGGTTGAGTTTCCAACTCTTGCTTTCAGCTCAGGTCATGATCCCAGGGTTGGGGGACTGAGCCCTGCATCGGACTCTGCACTGAGAGTAGAGCATGTTTAGTTTCCCCCCTCTCTCTTCCTCTGCCCCTCTCCCCCACTCACAGGCTCTCCCCCACCTCACTAAAATTTAAAAAAAAAATTTTTTTTTAAATAAAGATAGTGTGGGAAAAAGAATGCAATGAGAAGAAATGTTACCAAAAAGCACCATTAACATCCTAACAGAGGTAAATTAACAGCAACAACAAATCAGGAAATAAAGAAAGAGGCTTTGGAAATTAAAAACTAAAAGAGCAGAAATAAAAAACCCAAAAGAAGATTGGAAGGTCATCTTGAGAAAATATTCCCTAAAGAAAAGCACAAAGGTAGTGATGGAAAATTGGGAGATTAGGTCCAAATCAGAGGATTTGTTCAGCACATTCATTTTCCAAATGATAAAGTTCCAGAACAAAAGAAGAGAGGGAATGGATGGAATTAAGTCATCAACAAAATAATTTAAGAAAATGATCCAGAACTAGAAGGTATGATTTTCCTGATTGACTATTTGAGGGGGTAGGGGTACTTAAATATTTTTATGGACAAATAAATTAATTGATTAATGCTAAATATTAATATTTATTTCAACTAATATCAAAGATAAATGTATCAATTAGAGATTTATTCAATAAATGAATGCATTTAATTTATGGATAAATAAATAATGAATCAAAAAAAGAATTTACAAAAATACCATCAAGCTCTTTTAACTTTCAACCTCTAGTATTTGTTTATGAGCCAATTCCTATCATCAATTCAGTCACTAATCGTTCCTGGCACAGAGTAGATATTAAGAAATGTTTGTTTTTTGAATGAACATGAGAATAAATGTCATAAAAGAAAATACTCTCATCAGTCACAAAATTTAGAGTAAAAATTTATTTTCACTTTCCCATGAGGTCTCTCATTCACTTGTCATTATCTGGCACCCATACTGCTTTAATTTCTTTCTTACATTCTTCTTATTGTTACATATTCACAAAAATCTATTTCCTTACTACATTCTGAGTGCCTTTGCATTAAAACAACAACAACTTTAAGAAATGATTAACAATTTCTAATTCAAGATACCACTTTCTCCCAACCCCAGGGAAGGGATGAGACAAATGTCTCAAAATGGGATCTAGATAAAAAGACAAGGCAGATTTACTTCAGTTGGTTCAATGCATCAGTCTGAGATGAGGCTGTGTGTCCAGAATACAGCAAAATGGGTACAGCAGGTAGGCTGGGAATGAAAAGAGACAAACTAGGTGCACTTGAGAATATCCCCACCCTGGGTCTCTCCTTGGGTAGTTAATTCACTCAGATTGGAATGCCATAAATTTCCAGAACACCAGACACGCCCAGGTTCCAATGCAAGTACAAAAACATATTCTGTCGCCAAATCCAAATTATTTTTGTATCATCTACCATTTGAGATTATGTCCTGTTTTTCCCTTTTTCCCCAGATCAGAGAAGCAAGGGTCAACTCTGCAGTCATCAACTAAGAAAAAGAAAATGGGAGTAATGGATTCACCAGAAATGCTGCAGGGTCTCAACAGACTGATGAATAGAAGAATTTGGTTTCATACCATATCCCCAGCTCAGTCACTTATGCAATAGGGTAACTAACTGCTTACATCAATTTCACTGTTAGGTGAGAACAACATGTCTTTCCTTCTTCCTAGCATGCTGTGAAAGCTAAGAAGATAACATCTGAAAATACTGAAATACTTGGAAAAAAACGATACCATAGAAACGTGATCTTATCACCACACTCCAGTGTAGCATGCATTTTCTTCGTACACAGCACAAACAAAATTCTTCCATAACAGACACAAAAATCTGAAAAGCAAGGAATTGCAATC
Organism: Acinonyx jubatus; assembly: GCF_027475565.1. Lineage (NCBI taxonomy): Eukaryota > Metazoa > Chordata > Mammalia > Carnivora > Felidae > Acinonyx > Acinonyx jubatus. The sequence goes on along the minus strand of NC_069380.1, from coordinate 47,085,349 downwards.
TGCTTTGTGCACAAATCTTTTATCGGGAGGGTTAGAGAATATAAATTTCTATCCTCAGTCATGTGCACTTGTTTGATTTCAATTAATGGCACATGTATTCAAATGAGAGGAAAACTTGCCCCATAACTTTATGGTTTGGAATTCAGTCTTCACAAATGAGGTATAAATGTTCCCTGAAGTTTGGAGGAAATAGAAAAGTATTATTTTAGGTTACTCTTCATTCCAATTTCATTCAGAAATTTCAAGCCACTGATACCTTTAAAAGATAACATTTTCAAAAACCTTACCTAGAGGGCAAATATGATAACATGGTCCTTATTTCGTAAGATAAAGGACATTACTGGCTAGTAGGAGCCCACGCAGGAGATTGACATTTTAACTTCCAAGCTACAAGTCTAGATCTATTGATCCCGACGGCAAAATTCCAGGAAGAATTCCATGCATGTGTTGTAGATAACTAAATATGCATTAGGTCAGAATATAAAACGCGTTTCAAGTTACATGCCAACTCCAACTAATTGTAGTTTCTAGAGCACCTTACTGAAAAAATTCTGAGGCTACATCTAGCATCAATGATAGAGCACTATGATCAACCAACAATGTACTGCAGTCACAGGAATGGGAAATGGTGACATGTGTGATATGTGCCGTCTCTGGGATAGAAAGCAAATGTCCCCTAACATAGTGACTTTCATTATTAGTTACCACTGTTTAACTTAGATGGTACTAATATTTTTTTCCTATTGAGAACCCACAAATTGCCAGTCACCATGCTTTTGACATTTTCCCAACAGAATTATCTCACTATTTCTCACAATAATCTTCTGATGAATATATTATTATCCACTGTTCCCAGATAAGCAAATGGAGCAAAGATGTTATGCAACTTTTCCAAGGCCAACAGCTAATAATTTGGGGAAGTTGAAACAGATAAAAACTCTAGCCGGTGACTCCCCAGGTCCATCGAGTGTCACCCAACTTGGAGTACAGGAACATGCAGCTGAAAAAACTCTAATGGTCCTTTTCTGCAGCAAGATGACTTACGCTTGTCAAAGGATAAAATAAAAAAGGTTGGCTCAGTGTTTCCCCCATCTCAACTGCTTCTAAGAGCTTTTCCCTACAGAGTCTGTTTAAAACCTCCCCCTTACATCGCTCTTCCCCCTCTGCACACAAATATGCACAGATCTCTTCTCTTCTATACTAGACTTGAACCACACAGGTATTTCTCTACCAAACCTTCCTGATTCCTCCTGACTTCTGAGGCTCTGCCTCTGCTCCCTCACCTCCCGCTCTCCTGCTCCACTCCTCCCACGGGATTCAAAACTCATAAGCGATGGCAACAATACAAAACTCCATGTCCTCTGCTCAGGAGCCTTTCTGTACTCTCTTGGCATCCCTTGAGACAGGCCCTTCCCTCCCTTGGCTTCTTCCATGAGGCTCCGGTACATTCCCTCTTCCTTTGTGACCACCCATTCTATTTCTTTCAAAGGAGTCATTCTCACTCTGTGCATTCTGTGCCCAGAGAATGTCTCCCTCCATCCTTTACACGAGATTTCAGCAAACTTTCCATAAAGGACCAGATAACAAATATTTTTACACCTTGTGGGACATCAGGTCTCTGCCACAAGTACTCAACTAACCCCATTGAATCTCCAAAGCCGCACAGATGATATATAAAGGACTGGGTGTATCTGTGTTCTAATAAAATTTTATTTATGGACGTTAGAATTTAAATTTCATATAAATGTTAGGTATTAAAGAATCATATTCTTTCTCAAAAATTTTTTTCCAACCATTTAAAACACCATCCTTAGCCCATAAGTCCAAGCAGCAGTCTGGACAGTAGATTGTCAACCCCTGATCTGCACAACAAAATCCAACCCATCTTTAAAATCTAGCTCAAATCCAACCTCCTTCTCAAAGCCTTCATTAAGGACCCCAGATTAAAGGGACAACTTCTTTCTCCAAGTAAATACACCTAATCAATTCAACTGGCAACTCTCATTATAATCTTATTTCATTATTTCTAGTATTACATGAACACCCCCCCCAAAAAAAGGTATTTTACTGGTTTTACACTTTCTATATATATAAATCCTATCTTTCTAAACAGACTACAAAATCCTTAAAAACAGAAACAATGTCTTTGGATGCCCGGGTGGCTCAGCCAGTTAAGTATTTGACTCTTGATTTCAGCTCAGGTCATGATCTCATGAACCAAGAGATTGAGCCCAATGTTCCGACAATGTGGAGCCTGCTTAAGATTCTTTGTCCCTGTGTCTCTGCCCCTCTTCCACTAACGCAGGTGCGCTCCCTGGTGCGCACGCTCTCTCTCTCTCAAAAAAATAAATAAACTTAAAAAAAAATAAGGTTTTAAGGTTCTTTACCCCCTACAGTGCCTTGCAGGTTGTAGATATTCTATAAGTGTTTGTGATATAATGTTAACATTAACAATATATTTTAGAACTTCTTTTTTAATGTTTATTTTTGAGAGAGAGAGAGAGAGAGAGAGAGATAGTGTGAGTGGGGAAGGGGCAGAGGGGGAGACACAGAATCTGACGCAAGCTCCAGGGCTGAGCTGTCAGCACGGGGCCCAATGCAGGGCTCAACCTAGTGAACTGCAAGATCACGACCTGAGCTGAAGTCGGATGAACATTAGCAGTATGTTTTAAAAGACTATATTGTCACACAAATGAATTAATAGGGATCTAAATGTCAGTTCTATATCAAGCACTGGCTAAAAGCTTTCATACACATTAATAATTCTTTCAATTAACCCTCACAACAGTATAGTGATATAGATAGTATTACTCCCATTTTACCAAAGAGGAAACTGAGACTCAAAGGCAATTGACTTGCCCATGTGATCCAAATCTGCTAACTTTATACCCCATACTTCTACATTTGCTTCACTTCAGAGACTCTTTTTTTCGAATCCTGTTTTATCATCATCCCTGTCATGGATGAAAAGAATGGAACCAAGTATAAAGTTTGCAAACACTGGATGAGCTTATTTTATCCAAGTTCCTCTATCAGAAATCATGTCCATCCTTGACCCTTCCCTGTTCTTAACCCTCAAAATCCAATCTATCATCAATTGTTTTTGACTCACTTTCAGTTCTCCTCACTTAAGTCTCCCTTGCTGAATCACTTCAAGGCCTCCAACTCATTTTTCACTCTACTTCAGAGATCTTTCTAGAGCACAAATTTGCTCATGTTACTCCCTCATTAAGCCATCCAAAAATGTCACTTTGCCCTTAGAAGGAGTGTACATTTCCTCGAGCGGTATATAAGGGCCTCCAGGGGCACCTGGCTCAGTCAGTTAAGCATCCGACTTCAGCTCAGGTCATGATCTCTCAGTTCATGAGTTTGAACCCCGCGTCGGACTCCGTGCTGACAGCTCAGAGCCCAGAGCCTGCTTCAGATTCTGTGTCTCCCTGTCTCTCTGACCCTCCCCCACTCGTGCGCTCGCGTTCTCTCTCTCACACTCTCTCACTCTCTTTCTCTTTCTCAAAAATAAATAACAAACATTAAAAAAAAAATTTTTTTAGGGGCGCCTGGGTGGCACAGTCGGTGAAGCGTCCGACTTCAGCCAGGTCACGATCTCGCGGTCCGGGAGTTCGAGCCCCGCGTCAGGCTCTGGGCTGATGGGTCGGAGCCTGGAGCCTGTTTCCGATTCTGTGTCTCCCTCTCTCTCTGCCCCTCCCCGGTTCATGCTCTGTCTCTCTCTGTCCCAAAAATAAATTAAAAACGTTGAAAAAAAAATTTTTTTTAAAGAACCTCCACCATGTGAACCCTGCCTCACCTCCAGCCTCACCTGCCACCACATGTGCCCTCCTGTTCTGTGTACCAACTTATTTCAATTGTTCCATCAGGACACAGCCTCTGTACTCAGCTTGGCCACTTGCTCTCTAGGGAGGTTTCTGTTGTTCTCTTCAGCAAATGGAAAGAAAATGGAAAACCTGGAGAAACTGGAAGACATGGAGGGCCATGACAAAGATGCAGGATCCTGTGCCATGGGCCCTCTGCTTAGAATTCTCTTCTTCTCCCTCTTTACTTGGCTAATCATCATGTACCCTTCAAGACTCATCTTTTGAATATATGAAAGAATGGTACCTTCCTCTCCTTTGACCACAATGCATCCTACAATGGACATCTCTTCCTCTATATTGTGTTCCCTATCTGCACCTCTCTATTACCTTGTTTTGCAAAAAGGTCTTCTGCCTCTATACATTTAGTCACCCCATTACTAATCTGATCTCCCAATTGACACACCGACAGCTGAAGGGGCTGTTCAAAGCTTCCTCCATCTGTCCACTGTCCACATTCCAAGATAACCAGATGGTGCACATCAAAAAAGTTGAGAAGAAAAACTCTGGATTTACATCTCCTATACACAGCATGACCAGTCTACCTACCAATTGTCCATAGTCTTTACCCAGGACACTCCCTTATAACTTCCCCCACAACTCCTAATACCACCAACACTTCAGTTTCCCTTCAGGATCCAGGTGGGCTACCTGGATCTGTGTAGAAGACACAGAGGTGCACCACGCAATCTCTTTTCAAGTAGGGATTTGCTGCCCAGCCACAGGGGTGTGATCAGCAGACAGACAGCTATTAACTCTTTCTGCAGAGAATGCCTTTGACTGAGGTCAGGCCCTTCCCATGAAAGCCCACATGTGTTGACTAAGAAAGGTAGGGATATAAAGATGCAGTCATTTAGACCCAACATGAAACAAGAATGATTCACTCCAGAGCTCCCCGCTGGGATGGCCAAAGTTTAATTAGATCTATATTCCAATTTGACCTCTTTCTCTGCCCATTCTTGCTTTCTGCACTTTCCTTCCTCAAGTATTAATTCGTAATAAACATCTCACACACTAACTTTCACTCAGAGTCTCTTTCCAGAAACAGACTGGAGGTTAAAACACAAAATGAAGGTAGGTACAGGGCCATGCTCTCTCTGAAGGCTCTAGGGGAAGATCCTTCTTTGCTTCTGCTTGTCTCCTGGTGGTTGGCAGCAGCCCATGTACCCCTTGGCTTAAAGCTGCTTCTCTTCCATCTCTGCCTCCATCATCAGCCTTCTTCTCTGGGTGTGTGTGTGTGTGTGTGTGTGTGTGTGTGTGTTCACATGGCATTCTCTTCTCTGCATGTGTCTTTTTCACTCTTCTTATAAGGTCACCAGTCATACTGGATTTAGCGTCCATCTTGCTCCAATACGACCTCATCTTAACTCACATCACAAAGGCCCTATTTCCAAATAAGGTCACATTTGCAGGAGGTTAGGAATTGAACATAACCTTTTGGAAGACACAATTCAATGCACAGCAATACTATACCAATACAACCTGAAATTCTTTTTTTTTTCTTAAGTCTATTTATTTATTTAGAGAGAGCGTGTACATGAGCAGGGTAGGGGCAAAGAGAGAGGGAGAAAGAGAGAATCCCAAGCAGGTTCCATGCCATCAGTGCAGAGCCTAATGTGGGGCTTGATCTCACAAACTGCAAGATCATGACCTGAGCTGAAATCCAGAGTCGGAGGCCTAACTGACTGAGCCATCCAGGCACCCCCAACTTGAAATTCTTTACTGGATACAATTCACATATTCTCTACTTACTAATACCATTGATAAGAGGCTCTTGGAAACACACACACACACACACACACACACACATTTTGGCATCCGCCTAAAAGACTGACCAATTAGAACTACAATGAGGGAGAAGCTGGTTTCAGAAAATTTCTAACCATACTTTGCTAATACTAATAACCATATAACCTAAAATGTTATAGTAATCTCAAGTTTAAGAATCACACCCATGAGGGGCACCTGGGTGGTCAGTCAGTTAAGTGTCCGACTTTAGCTCAGGTCATGATCTCATGGTCTTTGAGTTCAAGCCCCGCGTCAGGCTCTATGCTGACAGCTCAGAGCCTGGAGCCTGCTTCGGATTCTGTGTCTCCCTCTCTCCCTGTCCCTCCTCCACTCATTTGCTTGTTCTGTCTCTCTCTCTCTCTCTCTCTCAAAATAAATAAACATGTTAAAATATATATTAAAAAAAAATAAGAATGTGTCTAAAGAATCACACCCATGACATTGTGTTGAAATTCATCATGCCTATACTTACAGTCCATTAAATCTACCTGTCTGGCTTTGGTATAACTAAGGAGCCTACTTAAAAATATATCAAAAAAGTTTTTTATATTCTTTTTTCTTTTCTCTTTTTTTTGTTGTTTTTGTTTGTTTGTTTCTTACAAACCATGTAAGTTTAAAAGTTTCCTGGTACAGTCTTCCATATACAAAGACAAAGCTTGACTTATCACTAAGACTTGTATTTGAGCTGTTTTTGTAGTCAGCACTGATCCTCCACACTGTTTCTCCTGGTTGGCCTGGCTCAGAGGTGGGGTCTCAAGGCCACAGCATAGAGTAGAACTGACTGGCCTGTGGTGACCTCATCTGTTCTACCCTCTCAACACCTGAGTTATTCAGACTTGGATTAGGTTGTGTTCTCTTTAAGGTCACATGTGAAACTGATTCTCATTTGAAAGCACTTTTGGTGTATAACACAAGTGACATGTTTCCTTCAAAGCACAGCAGTGTAAACATTATTATCAAGACTTGTTTTTTAAAGCATTCCCTACTGGTAAGTCAGGTCACCGGGTTCCTACCTGCTGGTCTGAAGTTCAAACAAGCCGTGACATATTTTGCTTTGCTTTAATAGAAGAACATATCTAGAGACATGAGCATTCTATGTGATATGGTGACAAAATAACATATTTGTTACAGTCTAGGTGCAAAACAGTACTATTCCCTTTGAATATGTTTTCTAGAGACTTCATTTTATCTCCCTAAACCTAAAATAATGGACGTTTCTAAGACCAAGAATATCTGAGGGAATATATTTGTTATTTTAATATTTACAGAAAAGCTGGTCAAGAAGTACCATAGACTAACAATAGTGCTTATTGTAACTCTGTGCATTTAAATTTTCTTCAAAAGCAATCTAATTTGGGATATAAATTACAGCTGGGAACCATCCAAGAGTGGATAGGAATTAATTAGTTATTGATCATGCCTGGGTTTTCATTTCTTTATATATATACATATCCCACAACCCTGAGATCATGATCTGAGCTGAAACCAAGAGTCGGACGCTCAACTGACTGAGCCACCTAGGCACCCCTAGGTTTTCATTTCTAATTTTTTTTAACGTTTTGTTTACTTTTGAGAGAGAGAGCGAGAGCACAAGTGGGCCAGGGGCAGAGACAGGAGGACAGAGGATCCAAAAGCAGCGAACCCAATGTGGGGCTCAAATTCGCAAACTGCGAGATCATGACCTAAGCTGAAGTCAGATGCTCAACTGACTGAGCCACCCAGGCATCCCTAGGTTTTCATTTCTAGAACAGACTGGTTGTGTATGCACACTGGCTCTACCACTAACTACCAATATGGTCCATGGGCAATATACTTAACATCTCTGTGTCCCGATTTCCTCATCTGCAAAATGGGATAATAATAGCATCTTAGAGGGTTAATTGAAAATGTTAAGAGTTAATAGATGGAAAAGAGTCAAATCAGTGCCTGGCAGATAATAAGTACTCTGTGTTAACCACCTCCAGTGAAGGCACAGATCTATATTGTCTTGTTCACAGCTCTGTAGCCAGCACAGAGAACACTTCCCTGTGCATAATTGACTCTTGATTAATTTGGTTTTTTGAAACTTAATGGATATTTGACTTTTATTAATGTTACTAGTAGTTAACCTTGGATAATAATGTCCTAATAGCATAAGTACATAAAATATTCAACTTTCCACATCAACTGTTTTTCACAATAAACATTTCTTTTACTAACTCTTGCATATAAGATCATAACCTAACACGGTGTCATCCATCACGGTAGATGTATGAACAAGACTTTATGTCAGGGATTTTTACATTTTCTTCTCTGATGCCTATTTATGTATGTACGACTGCCTTGCTCCAGAGGAAATTTCAGACAACTTCATAAATATTTTACTTTCAGTTCTGCATTTTACTTTCAACCTGTGTTTTACTTTCGGTTCTACTCTAAACATTTAAATGATGTGAAGACATTTTCCTACTTTATAGGGAGATCTAAAATTTGTGCATGTCTTTTTTTTTTTTTGCTTTTTAGAGGGCTAAGATTTGTGGAGAAAAGAGAGTGGTGACATTTAATATTTAAGAACAGAATGAGCAGAATATCTGGTGCCATTTGATAGCAAAACAGGAATCAGAAATGACCTCGGGGCACCTGCGAGGCTCAGCAGGTTAAGTGTCCCACTTAGGCTCAGGTCATGATCGTGTGGTTCATGAGTTAAAGCCCTGCATCGGGCTCTGTGCTGACAGCTCACAGCTTGGAGCCTGCTTTGGCTTCTGTCTCTCTCTCTCTCTCTCTGTCTGTCCCTCTCCAGTTCATGCTCTGTCTCTCTCTCTCTCTCCCTCAAAAATAAAAAATATTAAAATTTTTTTAAAAATTAGGAATGACATTAACAAACCATGTATCTCTGAATGTTAGAACAGCCTTCACATAGAATGAGGCTTACAGAAGCTAACCCCATAGGTGGAAAAAGATACACAATTTTTTTTTTTTGCCCTTGCCAAGATGTGAATCAGAAAATCCATGGCACACTGAATAACTGGTTGATGAGGAAGATTCTTTCTTCAATGGAGCATGGATTTTAGAAAAAATTACATTCTGTCTATGCTAAATCACTCAGTGTTAAGTGATCTAGAACAATACTACAAGGAATGAGGTCATTTCTACACAACATGTATAATGCAGGAAAATTCTGAGGTCTGTTTGCTTTACACAATTTCAGAAGTTTCCAAATACATGGGAATTTAGCTTTACTCTGGTGATGGACCAGATTTCTCACCTTTTCCCCTCGTGTCCCGACACTCCGTGTAGATGAGCATTTACTGCCCTTCCCCCCTTGTTCTCCCTCAGTCCCTTCCTCAGTGGGGCAATGCTTGTCCAGATCCCTCTCTTTAACCTCTCTCTCCTCTTCCTCCCTCTTGAGCGCTGAAGTGGAGAATTAGATGTTTACTAAATTACAGACAAACTTTATTTGGCAAATACTGACCTAGATGCAGCCCATAGTAGAACAACAGGTGCACATATTTTGGAGTAAAAATAACAACAACAACAACAACAACAAAAACCCACATTTTTTAGAAGTATTCTTTGTTTCAAATCTCCCTGCACATAACTGAGAAAATATGAGGAAGAACACTAAAAGAAAACTCTAGGCTATAAGGTCAAATTCTTAAAAGAGTTTAGATTCATTCTCGGTCTCAAAGAATAAATACAAAATTCTAGAGTTAGTTTTCTATCTCTCATTACTCCATATTCAAATGCTTTTAGTTTTCTACCTTTGGAAATGTTTTGTAATATCATGGTGTCTTCCCTTCAGTGATTTTTCTGCCAGAACATTTTCACCACCAAACCCTTCTAAGATGTTAAGATGTCCTTTTCAGTGGAAAGGAACTGAAGAGCCCATGCAGGATACTAAGAATCAGGAAGGAAGAAGTGACCAAAACTTGCCACAGAATCCAAGTCCAGACGCTGTTGCAAGAAAAGAGTCAACATTACTGAATGTTGCTGACACCGAAGCCAACGGAGAGTTCACTGGAAGGCGCTTTGTCACCTAGGAGCTAACTGCTGAACCACTGAAAAAGCAGCTTCAGTCATTGGTGAAGCCAGAAGCCAGATTATAGTGCATTGAGAGGTAAAGGGAAAGTAAGAAAGTAAAAACAATTCAACAGTCATTTCTAAACCCTGTCTCAACCGTTTTTTTCTATGAGATTTCTTTCAGAAAGCTTCCCTTTCTCTATAGGAAGAGCCATCACAGGCAGATATTTAAAATATATTTATCTAGCTAGTGGGTTAGATATAAGCATGGCAGGTACAAGAAATCGATATGATAGAAAAGATAAGACAGAAGGTAAGAACCTTGCGTAAATTCAAATCATGTTAACATAGGGGCATAACAAAATAAGAAAGGGACTATTTTTAAAAGTCTCATTTTAATTTCATTGCCATTATCATATGTTTACGCCTACTATATGTTTTAGCACCACATTAAGTTAAGGACTGCTGAAAAAAATAAATGATTCTGTCCTTTAGTGTTATCCACAGATTAAAAATGTCAAGGAATACCATGTCATTCTAATACTATCATGATAGGTACAATATAAAATATAAGCAATTGGGGTGTCTGGGTGGCTCGGTCAGTTAAGCATCCTACTCTTGGTTTCGGCGCAGGTCATGATCTTGCAGTTTATGAGTTAGAGCCCCATGTCAGGCTCTGTGCTGGCAGCGTGGAGCCTGCTTAGGATTCTCTCCCTCTCTTTCTGCACCTCCCCCGCTCGCACTGTCTGTCTCTCTCAAAGTAAATAAACAAACTTAGAAAAATGTTAAAAGTAATAATAAAATGTAAGCAATCATACATTAACTTTTATGTGAATCTTTTGATAAATTCCTAACTATTAAAACCTAACTTTGAAAAGGAAGGAGGGGGTGAATGAAAAAATAAACTGTGGTGCATCCAGACAATGGAATATTATTCAGTACTAGACAGAAATGAGCTATGAAGCCACGAAAAAGAAAATGAAGGAAACGTAAGTGCATATTTCTAAGTGAAAGAAGCCACCTTGAAAAGGTTACATACTGTTTGATTCCAACTATAAGGCATCCTGGAAAAGGCAAAACTATGGAGAAAGTGAAAATGTCATTGGTGACCAGGGGTTATTGGAGGGAGGGATGAATAGGTGGAGCCCAGAGAATTTTTAGGCCAGGAAATCCACTCTGTGTGATAATATAATGGTGGATACATACACTGGTCCAAACCCAGAGAGTATGCGACACCGAGAGTGGGCCCTAATATAAACTAGGGACTTAGAGTGATTATAATGTGCAGTGTAGGTTCCTCAGTTGTAGCAAATGTACCACTCTTGTCAGGGATGTTGATAATGGAAGCAGCTATCCATGTAGGGGTAGGGGGTACATGAGAAATCTCTCATTTCCTCCCAATTTGGCTGTGTAGCTCAAACTGCTCAAAAAAAAAAAGTTTTAAAAAAAGGGAAGAAGGTTGGCACTTAGAAGTAAAAACCTAAGGATATAGTTGAGCTATCATATCAAAATATATTCAATCAGTTGAATTGTTTTTGTTTTTGTATTTTTTAACTTGAGAGAGAGAAAGAGAGCATGAGTGGGAGAGGGAGAGAGGGAGAAAGGGGGAGAGAGGGAGGGAGAGAGGGAGGGAGGGAAAGAGAGAGAGACAGAGAGAGAAAGCCCAAGCAGGTTCCATGCTCAGTGTAGAGTCCAACACAGGGCTCAATCCCCTGACCCTGGGATCATGACCTGAGTCAAAATCAAAAGTCAGACGCTCAATTGACTGAACCACCCAGGTGCCCCAAATTGGTTTGTTTATTAGCAAAGGTGGTTCTTTCCCACCCATCTCTGTTCCAGCCACTGAGCTAATCATAATGGGGGGACGGGGGAGGAGGGAGGCATGGAAAATATAACAGTCTTTAAACTTAAAATGCCAGGCACTTTCTAAGTTATATGTATGTATTATCTTTTTAATTCCCATACTAACCCTATGAGATTGGTATAGGGACTGGCCAGGTTTTGTGGGGCCTAAAGCTTACATAATTTGAGAAGCACCCTTTAAGGAAAAGAATTAACCATATTAGCTGCTGCAATAGCTATTCTATTGATCACTCTCCCCAAAACAGTTCACAGTCTGGGCAGGAAGAAAGACTAAATAGATAGCTAATATGTGCTTTGAAAGAGATATTTATTCAACCAAAAACATTGATGAGCACTTACTATGTGTGACACATTGTTGAAGGTGTTGAGATAAACAAAGGTCCTTGCCCTTGTAAGTATTCTATATTAGCATGGGAGACAAAAAAGTAAATGTGGCAAATAAACAAATGATACGGCATATTAAAAGTTGATAAGTACTATTTCAAAAAAAAAAAAAAGGACTGAAGGATAAGAGTCAGGTATTGGACAGGGGCTGGAAAACAGGTTGTAGTTTAAGGAGCATAATCAGGGTAAGTCTCATTGCAAGGTGATATCTGAGCAAAGATTCAAAGGGGCCAAATGTAAACACATGGATCCCTGGGGGAAGAGGGTTCCATGCTGTGGGAACTGGTAGGGCATGTTTCATGCACTTAAGAAACAGCAAGTACGTGGTGAGCCAGTGCGCACGTGATAGGAGAGAAGCAGGAGATGAGCTGTGAGAGATAAAGGGGTGTGGAGTTGTAGAACCATGTAAAGAATTTGTTTTTAGCTCTGAGATAGGGAAGCATTGAAAGGTTTGAGCAAAAAGGTGGCAGGATCAACCTTACAACTTCAAAATATCATCCTGGCCACTGTGCTGAGTTTTTGGTAGCTGAGACCAGAATGGTAGCAAAGCAGATGGTGAGAAATGTTCAGATCTTAGACATACTTTGAAAGTAAAGCCAACAAAATTTGTTGGAGTGTGACGAGGGGGCCTGAGACAAGGAGGAGAGTCAAGGATGGCTCCAAGGATTTTGACCTAGGCCACTGCAAGGTCAGATTGCCTTTGAATGAGATGGATAAGGACACAGGAGCAGATTGGGAGGCGAGACAGGAAATCACTCATTTGAGATGTCTACAAGATACCCAAGTGAAGATGCTAACTAGGCATTTGAGCAGATGAGTCTGGATTCAGAAGGTGCCAATACTGATGGAGTATCAAGGAAAAGATGAAAAGGATCCTACCATGGCCTCCTCCAGAGATCAGTGCCAGCTGCTTGCATTAGAGGTGCCCAATCTGAAGTTTTTCACATGAAAGTCTTCCAAAGAGAAGTTTCCTAGAATCCCTAGAAGTTCTCACACCTGCCAGTCATTAATAATAAGGAATATGTTAAGTACAAAATAACATGTTACTCAAAAATGAAAGATGTAAATGAGGGGGGAAATCAAGAGTCCTGAGAGAAGAAAACCTGAGTTGGCTGCTTTCAGACTTTACTGGCTGGTAGGAGGATGGACATACACGTCCTTGCCACATGAGCTCATCTGCCAACCCTGGGCTCTCCACCACACCTCCCTTCCCTTTTCATGAGGCAGTCTTTCAGAGGCTCCACAAGTCAGGACTCAGGAACTCTCACCTGCTCCCATGGAAGGAAGAAACAAAAACCCCTGGTTAAGACAAAATGCAAAATTCAAAGACAAGAGATGCCAAATGAGTAACTCACAACCATAAATAATCTCTAACATAATGGAGACTGGAAGATGATAGGGCTCTTGCCCTACTTCTTCTATATACTCTCTTCCAAACCCCACAGTCTCTGCCAATAAACCTGAAAAACAGGCCTTGTGACATTTGTCGCTCAATTCTTTTTCCCCTATGTTTGCTGCATGTGATCATACTGGTATCCTTGGTTACTTTTGCAACATTCAAGAGACCCTCTCATAGAACACAACAAGCCAATAAGTAGATACAGCTACAAGTAGCTGTCTGTCCTATGATTTCATCTCTGAGACTCTAAGCAAGCATCCCATTTATTTGACCAACATTTATGGACCATTTACTAGGTTGTAGGAACTGTGTTAGGTCCCAGAGATAGGATTCAAAGACGAACAGGACACATTCTTGCCCCTGAGGTCCTTTCAGGACAGAAACACTATTTTTCTCAAGCTCCATGCCTGCTATGGCTGCCTTTACTCAGGTCATAAACCTTCACCCTGGCTCGGCAAGTTTCCAGGCATACAAAAACCATGCCTATTGCTACGTCTTCCATCTACTTTAAAGCATAGGTCTCAACTAGAGATGATTTGCCCCACCCTCCAGGGGACATGGGGCAATGTCTGAAGACACTTTTGGCTTTTGCAACTGGGGGAGGGGGTAGGGATGCTACTGGCATCAAATGGATAGAATCAGAGAGGCGCTGCATTGCACAGGATAGTCCCCATCCTCCAAGACGAAAAACCATGTAGCCCAAAACGTCAATAGCACTGAGATTGAGAAACCTACTACAGACCGTCTTTATTTTAACCACTTGGTCCTTATATGCCACGTTATTCTTCCATTTACTGTCTCTGCAACAATAGCACTAAGAAAGGTTTGTGCCTGTCATTGATTAAGATGTGGAAAATAGGAAAAAATAAAGTAAATCCGCCTCCCATATCTTGCTGTAGCCAGCTAGAGGTCTTGCCAGGATTCATTTTCTTCTCTACACTGGTCTAGAAAACTATAGAAGAAAGCCAAGAATCTGGTCTAGTAATTGTATGACAAACATATATCTTTATCTTTCCGTCTATTCTTTTGTCATCTCGTCCATAACCAATGACGTATTTTTGTCTTTTCATGTTTCACTTGCTGCATGGCAATTTCTTCTTGTTGCTCATTTTCACCTAACCAAATTCAACCGCTCCCTCAAGATCTTGTTCAAATGTTGAGTCATGCATTTATTTCATCTATTCCAGGCAGCAGTGATAAACCACCCCTCCAGCTTACCCCCAAGCAAAACATACTCTTACCATAGCTACTCCGTCCCTCCCTTGGTAACTAAAGTGTTACCGTTATTTGTGACTCCCCCACTAAATTATAAGTTCCTTGAGGTCCAATTCCTAACTAGGAAGAATATGGACACTTTTTTCTTAATCCTATTTGACTGAAAGTCACACGATCCTCTAGCACAGATGAATGGAGGAAAGTGATACTACATTTCAGAATAATTATTGTGATAAAAAATAATTATTGCTATAAATGTGTTATCTTTGGGGAAAAAAGAGCGTTGGTCTAAAATGTTCATCAACTGATGAATGGATAAAGAAGATATGGCATATATATATATATATATATATATATATATATATATATATATAATGGAATACTACTCAGAGATAGAAAAGAATGAAAGCTTGCCATTTGCAACAATGTGGATGGAACTAGAGTGCATTATACTAAGCAAAATAAGTCAGTCAGAGAAAGACAAATATCATATGATTTCACTCATGTGGAATTTAAGATATAAAACAGATGAACATAGGGGAAGGGCAGCAAAAATAAGATAAAAACAGAGAGGGAGACAAACCATAGAGACTATTAAATACAAAAAAAAGAGAGAGAGAGAGAGAGAGACTCTTAAAGACAGAGAAAAAAACTGAGGGTTGTTGGCAGGGTGTTGGGTGGAGGGATGGGCTAAATGGGCAGTGGGCATTAAGGAGGACACTTGAAGGGATGAGTACTGGCTGGTATATGTAAGTGATGAATCACTCAATTCTATTCCTGAAATCATTATTATACTACATGTTAACTAATTTTGATTTAAATAAAAATAAAAATAAAAAAGAGCATTGGTCTAGAAATCTCCCAAAGTCAGCGAAGGCAACTTCAGATACCAGGTTCTGAAAGAGTTCTTTTTCCTTAGGCAAGACTGAAGGAGAAAAGAAACAGTCCTGCCTCTAGGTAGGTAAAGGAATTTGAACAGTTTCACTTAAAATGTAGACAATTTAACAGATTCATTTAGAGGTAGGAGTGGGTTGTAAAAAAAACAATAGATTTTTCTGCAAAAAAGAAAAAAAAAGATCTGCTTTGACTTTATTAGAAGTAATGACTCACCATTGCTCCCCCTTAGAGAAAAGCAAGATAAGTCTATATATCACACATTATTTCCTTTCTATCCAGATGAGCATAGAAGCTCTTCAGTTTGGTAAGCATATACATTTTCACCATTATTGCCAGCCATTCATTATCTTATCATTGAAAAGCCAGGCCCAACCCAAAAAGACATTTCTATTCTTCTGCCTTTTCGATGTTACAACCCATGAGAGCAGACACATGGGTGACCACCACAGGGACTCCATGTAGAGACGGCCTCGGGCAAGAGGTAAACCACCCTGGGCTGCACTGGTACATCAGCTAATTCCTGGCGATGAGCACTTGAGCAAGTTCTTCACCTTTCTTCACCCAGGCTCTCGCTATTCCACAAAGCTTATCTAGGATTTAATGAGATAATGTGCCTGAAACGCTTAACAAAATGCCTGTTTTCTAATAGGTGCTCAGGAAATGCAGAGAAGAGTAGTCTCTTCCCTTCAAATGCATTTGCTTTTGCCCTCAAATCTATATGCCCTTCCCATATTTGATCAATTTTCCTCAGGCTCTCTGGATATAGAATGCTTTCCCATTTGTTAACAACATCCTTTGTCCCTCATACTGAGGACACATTTTGCTTCCTTTTCGTTGTCCATGTATTTTTTAAAATACACCTTGGGAGACATGACGTGTTTAAAATGCAGTGGAGTAACCTGCTCATAAGCTCCAGGTCTGAACAAAGTGAGAACATGAGGAATGAACATGAATTATTCACTGAGTCGCACCGAGAGTTCCGGAACAGGAAAACTGACCGTGCTGGGCACGGTTCTCCAATCATATAACGTGGTTTACAGCTTAAAACATCATCTATAAAACCCCATCTCGAAGTGACTTTGGGTTTGGCTGTAACCACAGCAAAAAGAAAGCCCACTCACACTAAGAATGACCTTTACACCTGTTTGGGTTTCTTAGTAACTTATTTTAACAGATTGTCTATACAAGATGGGAGTTTTATGACTGGTATCAGTCCAAAGGTGGAGAAAACATGAACAAAGTGTCTGGCCGTATTTTTCAGTGCGTTCTAGTCCTCGCGAAATTTAACAGCAGATGGATTCCTGGCACATGGAATTGTCTTTCTTCCTTTTTTTGGATAAAATAAGTACCCAACTAGCAGAGACTATAAAATGAATGTAACGCTTCTTCCAATAGTCTCCCAATAGGACAAATAGTCTTTAAAAAGTATTCGCTGCAGTTAAAAAGCAAAAAATTAAGCACTTGCACCAAACCATTTCCTTTCCTCAAAAAGTCCCATTTCCTCTGCTTGTTTATGGTTTGGCAGCCTGATGGGCCTTTTTGTACAAGTGGAAGCATGAGATGACAAACAGAAAGTTGGATCCACCCGTGAATGTGAAGATGCGAGGAATTAGGTTCTGTCGTAGGGGAAAAAAATCACATTCAGAGATTGGAAACAAGGACTCTCTCATCCTCCTTGAGAAAGATGCATATAAATTGGCTACCCATTAGATACGGGTTACAGTTGGCCCATGTACGTTTCAGGAAATTAAACATGGATTCAGAAAGACCTGAGAGCTGGGGGTGCCTGGGTGGCTCAGACAGTTGAGCATATGACTTTGGCTCGGTCATGATCTCACAGTTCGTGAATTCGAGCCCCACATCAGGCTCAGTGCTGACAGCACAGAGCCTACTTCAGATCCTCTGTCTCCCTTCTCTCTCTGCCCCTCCCCTGCTCATGCTCACATTCTCTCTCTCTCTCTCTCTCAAAAATAAATGTTAGAATGAAAGAAAGAAAGAAAGAAAGAAAGAAAGAAAGAAAGAAAGAAAGAAAGAAAGAAAGAAAGAGAAACAGACCTGAGAGCTGGGGGAGGAGACTGGCCCCAGACAACACTCTTTGTCCTCTGGGTAGGAGCTCTTAAAAGCGAGCAGCTCTCACAGATCCACAGCTACCTGCAAGGAAAGAGTAAACCAAGATGGAGAAAATATCTGACTTCCTCCAATGTGCTCCTGCTTCTCTCTGGAACCCTTCGGGGGAGGGGTTTTTCATCAGCCCTGCTGGCATCTCCCTGTTTTATATCTGCCAGCCTCTGTACCCTTCCCCTGACGTGGAAGTTCACAAAGTACCAGAAGAATGTCAGGGCTCACAAAGTCCCTATCTGCCCAAGAGAAGGAAGCAGGGAGAGTATCACACTGGTGCTGGGTTTTTGGAAAATTTGCAGAACAAAGAGAAAAAAATAAAACGGTAAGGATCAGATAAACTCCAATTAAGCAGGCAAGCTTTATAAGCTTTATCCAAATTAAATCTCTTAACATTGATGTTTACCCATCATTAATTTTTATGTAATCACATTAGGAGAAGAACACCTTCCATCAGTGGCTGCTGATGCTGGCTTTAGGAAACCAGGCTACCTTTTCCTCTAGCAGGTCTGCAGCATGCTAGGACTGAGGCTTAAATCAGTTCTGCAACCCCCCCTGGTCAAATAGAAGCCAGAGGACAGTCCTGACAGAGAATCAAGGACCAAAGAAGGAAATCTGAAAAGGATCAGTTTGAAAAAAAAACTTGAGAGCCATCAGGACTGTGAGATCCAGAGCAAGGAGAGATAATAAGGGCTAGAAAAGCCTGTGATCTTTTTTTCCCCTTTGTTTTCTGATGGGGACATCACGCCTATTGCCTGTGCAAGTGGCACCCTTGGCTAAAATATCTAGAACTGCCAGGTTGAGTGTCACATGCAAATGATTTCTTCTTGGCCCCACTTGCTCCATGATGCCGTGCTCTGGCTGAGCCAGGGGAGAGCAACCCAAGTGTCTTATGAAAATAAGACAACCCGGCCTCCCACTTTGCTCCACCGATTTCCATATCCGGTATGACAAGTTTTCCTGGGACAGGCCTGCAACCATAGGCACATGTCTCACCCTGTTAAGACTCCGTAGCAGGTAAAGCAACCTGAACTCCTCATGGAAGAGCCGGGCACACAAACCTACGCCCACGTACCAAAGTAAGAGAAGCCAAAGTGGGGAAAACTTTCCACCCATTTGCTTCCAAAGCACATATTACCGGGAGCGGGTGAGGAGGGCAGCGTACAGAGGCATGCTCAAACCTTTCCACTTGCTTTCTTGTCTCCGGCCCCATGCATACCAGCAGGAACCTGAACAAGATGGTGGCTTAAAAGCAACACTTTGGAAACTTCCCAGAATGAAAATCTACCTTCCCTTTAAAAGAAATTCCTACTCGGTTTCTCTTTGGGGGCACTTTTCTTTACTCTCGCCTTTTTCTCAAATCCACTGTCCTCACGTTTGGAGCTAATCCCCGACACAGGTAATCCCACCAACTCTTGTTACCCACACTGAAGTTTTCTCTTCTCTTCCTGGTTGGTGACACCGTGATTAGTTCCACGACATTAGTATCGTCTGATTCCATTGGTCACATTTTAATTCTTGATGGAATCGAGAGGCCAGGTTGAGAAGGGGGGATCCTTGGTTAACTACAGCCTCAGGCAACAAACCATAATGTGTAGAGATTAACATCTTGTTAGGACAAAGAACAGAAATGGTTTCACATCCCAGGCTCATCACTTTACTAGCTCTGTGGCTGAGGACAAATTTATGAACATCTCTCAGCCTTAATTTCTTCACAAAATATGGACAGAATATGTTGTTGTAAGAATTAAATAAGGCAAGTATGCAAAGGACCACGGTGTCTGACACACAGTGAGCTGAGGAATGTTGGCCATTACCAGCATCCTCATAATCATTCTTATTATTAAACTACACAACTTCCCAGGTCAGACAATGGAAAAGAAAGATGAATAAGTTTCTAACTTGGAGGTGCTTATGGTCAACCCTTAGAGATAGACATGTAAACACATATTCACATAACAGTAATCCCAATCTGACCATATGCCCCAACTTTTCTGAATTCCTTATATTCCAAAAGGTACAGAGCCAGGCCTTTGAGTCAAACAATGAATCGAAGCTGAATATTTTTTACTCAACATAGTCATCAAACCTCTAGGAACTTAATCTGCAAGGTTTTCTTGATGAGGCTCTGACACTCTTCTACTCTTAATTCTCCTGAATTGTTATTGTTTTGTTTTTCTCCTGGATAGGTACTACCCATTTCAAAAAAAAAAAAAAAGAAGAAGAAGGAGGAGGAAGAGTAGGAGGAGGAGGAGAAAGGACAGCTGTAGAACTCCTAAGAAGCTCATTCTCCTGGTTCAAATGAAAACATTAAAAATCAGAACAGCAGATTCAGGACCCCTTCTCCCTGCCAAGTACAAACAAACATAAACTAGGCAGCTTCTAAACATCTGACATTAGTGGCCAACATCACTGGCTCTCAGAATTGTTAATCACGTTAGCGAATGAATCATTCACTAAAGAGATCAGGGCTGGTATTCTGACACTAATTCCCAAGATGCAGAATACATCTGAATCATATCTGCCCTTTTTGGGGTGACTGTGACAGTTGGTTGTAAGGAACCAAGTTTTGACAAAACACTGAACTTCTTTACTCTATGCCTTGCAGTTTAGCTGGAAACAAAATCTTTTAAAAAAAAAAATCTGAAAATTTTTTCCACATCTACATGCTCCAAATTTTTGTAGAAGTCTTTATGACTGCTACTTTGATGTATATGCCAAACAGGATAAACCCTTGAAAGGCAACATTGCTAATGGACACAAGGATCTTTATGTAATTGTAATAGCCAGTTTGGCTAGTTTTATGGGTGTGTGTACATTTAATTTTGAGTTGAGCAATATCCAATTTGGCAATGAGCTAGAATAATATGAGTCTTTCTGCTTGTTTGTTTTAATTACTAACAACCAGAGAAAAACTATTCACAGCAGCCAAGAGAATTAAAATCAGAAATGCACTCCACTACTTGCAAACTGCCCATTAGCATGCCCAAATGGATGTCACTTATTCAGGAGGTGCAAGAGACAAGAGGGGCAAGTTTGGAGCTGTAATATGTGAGGAAAACATAAAGATAGCTGTTAAGTTTTTTAGGGATAAAACAACTTTCCTTCAAAGCTGTGGAAGAAGTCCCAGTAATAATCATGCATTCAGTACTTTTTACTGCCTGTTCGTGGGCCAGGCCCTGTTCTAGGTGCTGAGGATACCACAATGAACAAGAAAACAAAATACTCTCTTCACAGAGCATACATTCTAGCGAGCAATAAACACGGTAAACAGATAGACAAACAAAAGTATGATTTTCAGGTAGTGCTAGGTGCCATAAAGATAACAAGATAGCTAACCAGAGAAGGGCTCTCTGAGGAGTTGATATTTAAATAGAGATCTGAATCGCATGGGGTCAGGGGAGTTGGGGGGAGGTATGCAGCCACGCTAGAATCTGGGAGAAGAACATTCCTAGCAGAGTGGCCAGCAAGAGTAAAGGTCCTGAGGCAGGAATACACTATGACTGTTTAAGAAATAGCAAGAGGCCAGTGAGCATAGTGATCAAGAGAGAGGTGAAAGGTAAGATCACAAGTCTTCGCAGGGGGTGTTTATACAAGGATGTGTGAAGTACGGAGAGATATTTGGATTTTAATCTAAGTGTAATGGGAGCCGCTGAAGGGTTTTAGGATCTGACTTCTGTCATGGTATCACCCTGGCTGTTGTGTGTGTCTACAATCTTGAGAATAAAAGCCATGAGGCTCTGTTAAGAGGCTACAAATGGAGTTGGGCAAGACATAATGGCATCTCAGATCGAAGCACTCCACAGGAACAATATAAAAGGGTCAGATCCAAGAATTTGAAGATTGAGCCAGCAAGCTATTGCAGTAGACTATGTTTGGGCATGACCATTTTTCCTAAACAATGACTGTATCTGCTGTACCTAAAAAGATGCTCAAAAATATTTGTTAAATGAACAAACTGATCCGAGAACCCGAAAACACAAACCCCAGTTCCACTCATTTACCATCTACCTAATGATTCTTTGCCTCGGTCTCCCCCCCAGACATGTGGCAGTGGTCAGGAACTTCTCCATAGTGAGGGCTGGCATTGGCTGCCACAGCCTGCAATCTGCAGTCACAAGTCTGGCAGTGACTGTGATAGCCCAGGTTGAGTTTATACAGAGGTCAAAGTGAAATAAAAGCTGCCCTTTCAGGGCACCTGGGTGGCTTAGTGGGTTGAGCATCAGACTTCGGCTCAGGTCATGATCTCACGGTTGGTGAATTCAAGCCCCACATCAGGCTTGCTGCAGTCAGCGCAGAGCCTGCTTCAGATCCTCTGCCCCCTCCCTCTCTGCCCCTCCCCTGCTCATGCTCTCTCTCTGTCTCTCTCTCTCTCTCTCTGTCTCTCTCAAAAAAAAAAAAAAAAAAAAAAAAAAAAGTTGTCCTTTCTCCGGAGCCCAAATTTTTACTTAGATCTTATTTAATAGGTCCCCCATTGCCTACTGAGTAGAATTTATACTCCTTGGACTGGCATTTAAAGTCTTCATTGATCTATCTCCCACTTCCAAATGTTCCTCTTCATATACCCTACATCCCAGTCCAAATGAATTGCTTATGTTTAAGCCCCATATTTTTTTTTTCTACTTCCATATCTTTGCTCATGCTAGGAATTTCCTGCCTGATCATCTTCCTTTCATCCCTCATAAGACCCAGCTCAATCTTCATAATCTTTTCCTCAACAACCTTCCCTTACTTCCACTCTCTCCATCAAGGCTACACTCCTAAAATCTGCCACCCCAGAAACTGTAGGGCAAAACCCCAGCTCCCAGGCATTTCACTGTGTGTGTACTTTCAGAGCAAAGAGGAGCCTTGCACACATCATTGGCCAAAACATGTCAGGAAAAGCCCAGAACATGGGCTCTTCTCTCTTTACTATTTCTGTCCTAGTGCCCAGGGTTTGGATCAATGCCTCATTAAACTCCACTTGTTTGTGCAAAAGTTAGAATAAAACAATATTTAAGAACAACCACAGACCAGTTTTCCTAGCCTTACTGAAGTCAACGGGTCTTAGCATAAAGCACAGGTTTAGAACCAACCACATCTGCTTTCCAAACAAGTTTTTTCCCAAAGTTTTTAGCTGCCTTTATGATCTTTATAAGTTACTTGACCTCAGTTTTGTTTTGTTTTTTTAATTTATAAAACTCATGGTAAATCACTATAACTGTCTCACAGGGTTGTTTTGTGGATGAAGTTAGTTAACACAGATAATAGTGTTTACCGTATCTGTTGAAAGTTATCATATACATCAGGTCTTTTCTGGAAGGGGAGGAAAGCCGTGTAACTGACTCGTCGCAGTTGTTGAGACAGATAAACAGCCTATCTGTATGGTAGTTAGATATTGTCCAGCCTCGGAGGACGATGGGAACCACCTAAACTTTGTCTTGTATCTCCACCTCACCCTAGGTGCCAGCCAGTGATGATGGACTTAGACACATCACACACATCTGTGAAGCCAGCTACTTTCCAATGAGCCCAAATGCCCAGCCTACTAGTGCTGCTGCTATGTAAGTAGACACTGCAAACGGGCATCCCCAGTGACTCATCAAACACACACACACACAAACACACATGCACTCCCACACGATCAATCAATCAATCAGTCAAAGCAGGGTCAGAAGATCAAAGGGAGAAACTAATGCTTTATGGCTTCTATAGTAAATGGTTCTTATAGGCCTGTGGCACTCTTGGCAGAAGTCCCCTAAACCAGAAGATTCCCACCCCACTCCTGCTCCTTGGAGCTCTATTGCCAGCATTTCTTCCCTCCACCATCCCATTTCTGTACTCTGGAATCCTACGTGGTGCGCCACCTTCCAGGAGATATGTCTAAGCCACGAGATAAGAGTTATACCCCCATGTATGAGTCATTCATATTATCTTGCAGCAGGGAATCCTTTTAATGGAGGCAGCCCACCCTCACTGCAGGGAATATGTATTGCCTGACTTAGTTCTTTTGGTTTTCCATTTAACTTCCTCTCATACCTTAGGCTCTGAGAGTTCTTCATTCTATAAACCCATTCCTAATGCCTGTTCTTCACAATCCTGTTGTTTGAATGATGACCGTGATAATGATGATGGTAATGACACTGAATGCTTGCTATGAGCCAGACCGTGCTCAAGGACTTATAGATATAACTCCTCACTACAACCTAATGAAAAAGGTATTAGTGGTCTCTTCATTAAACTCAGGAGGAAACTGAGGCTTGGAGGTGGGATGTAACTTGGCGAAGTCACATAGTTAGAAAGTGACAGAGCTACAGTCGGTTGAACGTCCCGACTTCAGCTCAGGTCATGATCTCGCGGTCCGTGAGTTCAAGCCCCGCGTCAGGCACTGTGCTGACAGCTCAGAGCCTGGAGCCTGTTTCAGATTCTATGTCTCCCTCTCTCTGACCCTCCCCCGTTCATGCTCTGTCTCTCTCTGTCTCAAAAATAAATAAACGTTAAAAAAAATTTTTTTTAAAAAAAGAAAGTGACAGAGCTAGAACTTAAACCCAGAACAATCTGCTCAAGAGCCCATAACTTTAACCACTTTGATCTTTCTCTCCTTTATTTTTTTTTTTAAATTTTTTAGTGTTTTATTTATTTTTGAGAGAAAGACAGAGACAGAGTGCGAGCAGGGGAGGGGCAGAGAGAGAGGGAGGCACAGAATCCAAGACAGACTCCAGGCTCTGAGCTGTCAGCACAGAGTCCCACATGGGGCTCGAACCCATGAACCATGAGATCATGACCTGAGTTGAAGTCACATGGTTAACCAACTTAGCCACCCAGACGCCCCTACTTTCTCTTCTTTAAATGACCTATTTTGGGGGTGCCCGGTGGCTCAGTCAGTTAAGTGTTTGACTCTTGATTTTGGCTCAGGTCATGATCTCACAGTTTGTAAGATCGAGCCCCACATCAGGCTCTGCACTGACAGCACAGAGCTTGCTTGGTATTTCCTCACTCTCTTTCCCTCAAAATAAAGAATAATAAATAAATAACATTAAAAAAATAATAAACATTACAAAAATAAATGACCTATTTTTACTCACATCTTGATCCCAACCTGCCTGCTGACACTTCAATTTTCCATGTCCCTCAGTTTGAGCATATATGGCATCCTGACTAAGTTCTCTCGAATCTAACCCAACAAAGAAGCCTAGCTTCTGACTTCCCCATG
This sequence comes from Acinonyx jubatus, assembly GCF_027475565.1. Classification (NCBI taxonomy): domain Eukaryota; kingdom Metazoa; phylum Chordata; class Mammalia; order Carnivora; family Felidae; genus Acinonyx; species Acinonyx jubatus. The sequence continues at coordinate 47,060,625 of NC_069380.1, read as the reverse complement.
AGGGCAGATGGACCAAACAATGAAGCAGAATTAAAAGTTGATTCAGAGGGGCTTCTGGCTGGCTCAGTTGGAAAAGCTTGCGACTCTTGATCTCAGGGACATGAGTTTGAACCCCACATTTGGTATAGAGATTACTAAAAGAAAATAAACTTTTTAAGAACATGTACTAAGAAAAGGAAGTTGATATAGAATATTACTTATAGTTATATATATTTATTCCTGGGCTATTTTATATTGAAGATTGGCTAACTAACAGTTATATCTAGAATACCTCTCTTATCCACTACAGACGTAAACAACAACAACAACAAAACAAAAACAAAAAACAGAAAACAAAAACAAAAACCCTATGTAACTCTTTCCCAGCCCCTTTTCAAACAAGAGTGAACATATGACACAGTTCTGCCCAATGAGAAGCAGGATGTCTACAGGTCAGGGGTGGACAGGCTTCTAAGAAACATTTATTTTCTTTGAAAAAAAGGAAAAAAGATCACCAGTACTGACGCATTCCGCTTGTTGCTGCCATAAAAATGTGATGCCTAGAAACAATTCAGCAATGTTGAGATGACAAGAAAGCATGCCAATACATTGAGGATAGTGGAGAAGAAAGTTAGATTCTTAGACTCTGAAGACATTGTTGAACCTCTGCTCACCCACTTGTGTGTGAGATAATTAAGCATCTCTAGCCACTTAGTCAGCATACTTGCAGCATAAAGCATTCCTTACTGATATAATAGTAACAATAAATGGTTTGCATTACATAGTATGGATTCAATCATTCTAAGAAATCCTTTGCTGGCTTCTAAATATATTAAGTTAAGCCTCTAGGAATGGTCATATAGGCTCTGGGGTAGGAGGAGCCTAAGATCTTTACTATGAGGACTCCAGCGCCAGAGAAGGGAAAATCCTGTAACCAGCCACACACAGAAGGCAATACGTTGAACTGTATATGATACACTGAATGAAGCAAAATAAAAGATCGAACAAAAATAATCACTTCTATGAATTCAAGCCAGACAATATCAACACAGGGGGTAAAAATAGCAATAATATCCACAGCTCAGAGTCAGAAACCTGTGTTCTGATCCTAAGCTTCCTACCTTGGACATATCATTTAAGCTCTCTGAGTCTCAGTACCCTCGTTTGTAAAATGAGAGAAGGGAGGGACAAAATGCTTAAGCAAGGGAGGAGTAGAGAGAGAAAGAGAGAGAGAGAGAATCTCAAGCTTTGCTAACAAGTGCAGAGCCCGACCTGGGGCTCAATCTCATGTACTGTGACATCATGACCTGAGCCAAAATCAAGAGTCAGGTGCTGAACTGACTGAGCCACCCAGGCACCCAGAACCAGATAACTTCTTGATGCAAAGGCATATCTAAAACATTTTCATTCCTTGATTCCATATATTTTCCCACTTAAGGTGAAAACATATGACTTAGGGGTCAGTAAACTTTTCTTTTGCACACGAAGAGCATGGAAATATAACCTTATACCTCTGCTTTCTAGATACATTGAGTACAAAGGTAATTATTCCTTAGCAAATTATGTGGTAAGAATTATAGCAGAGAATCTGCTGACAACATACATCATTATCCAAAGTTCAACCAAATCATAAGACAGAATCAGTGTTTACTTCATGTAATGTTCTTGGTGACATAGGGCAACCAAGGGCTTCCGTTGTTCCATATCAAGGGACTCACAGAGAGGACCCATATGAGTGAGAGGTTATGTAAATAAAATAAAATCTGCTCAAAGGCCAACTTAGAGAGATCTTTGCTTTTCCTCTTTTCCTTTGCTACTTTGCCATGTTATCTATCCTCTTCCATTCTAGATATACCGCCCCATTGTTTGCCCCCAACAAAATTAATTTCATCTCATATTTTGATCACTGCCCCCTGCTTTTCAATGTGACATGATTAGATTACCAAATAAGCCAATCCTGTGTTATTTCATCAAAAGGAAAATTCTAGTCTCACAGAGAATATTAAAGGGGGGGGGGGCAAAAATGATGGGATTTACCTGATTGATAAATCCAGAAAATTTTTAAATCTTGAAATTCTAAAATTTTGTCATTTAATTCTTCCATGTTCCTTTTTCATATAACATACCACACTGAGCTTAATAAGTAGCGATTACAGATGTTCTAAGTTGAAAGTGGCACTCTTGACACTATAAAAACTCACAGGTAAATAATAGGTTCTTTACTGTCAAGGAGTTACATAAATACCTATAATATATGGCAGTCCAGTCCAAAAAGCAATATGGAAATGTTAGGAAGAAGAAATTAATTTCAACTGAAAAAGATTTCAGGAAGAATTAAAATGGAGAATAGACAATGGCTCATGTTTATGTTCTATTCTGAAATATGCTTTCTAGTTTCTGAAGTGTCAACCTGTCCAGAACATAACTTAGATCAAAAAGTGAAATACCATATTGGCTGGCTAGGATCTTCAGTGCCATAGCAAGATGAACTCTTAAGGAAGTGGATTCTACCTTCCTTACAGCTGCGTCCTTGTCGTCCCCATCCCACGTAACCAAGAGAAATAAGGAGAATGTGGAATCCAAAGTCAAGAGCACCAACGACAGATACAGAGCCAGAATATGCCTCTGCCAATGATGGTGCCATCCTTTCCGCTGTCACCTAATCCTACCCGTGAGAGAAACCTCCCAGGAATACCCAGGTCCCCAAAAAAATCTCAACTGCAACAGCAATTCCTTCCATTCACAGATTTCTTCCTCCCTCAACTCACACCTCCTACCATCCTCCACCCCCATCATAGTCAGTATGCTGGCCTTTGCTTCGACATGCTTCCTCTCAATGTCTCAGTGGGTCTGTTTTGATAAAAAAAGAACATCGTGTTATAAATGGTGCTGTCTGACGCTCAGGCTGTGAGCAGCCAAGGAACTATAAAGATCTGTTTAGAATCATGACCACTTAGCAGGCACACGGCCACTAGGACTTTATGACCATTAATTGGTTTATCCTCCTTGAATCCCTCCAAGGCATCTCTTATTATCTCCATTTGACAAATAGAGCAAAACTAAAATGCAGAGAAATCGACTAATTGACTGAGTTGCCATAAGGGGAAGAAGATGGCAGCAGACTATTAAAATCAAGTCCTGTCATGAAACTTGAAGATCTTGAATACTTGCCTGCCTTTCTGAAACATGTTAGTATCTGAGTTTTTTTTAATTCAGAAGGAGATTCTTGGAAACTCTCTAATTCCTCCTCCACTTTCCAAACCAGAAAGTTAGGGCCCACTGAGATCAAGGACTGGGTCAAGGTCATGTTGTGACTCAAAAGAGGAGTTAAGACTCCAACCCAGGTATCCACACCCCAGATGCAGTGCTCTATCCACACTGAGGAAACCCAGATCCAGAAACATGAGGTCACACAACTTGCTGATGGTAGTGCTACACCAGAGTCCTAGGAGAGGTATAAGAACAGGTGTATCCTCTGTGCATTGTGCAAAGTCCTATGGCCACGGAGCCAAGTGGAGAGTAGAATCCAGCCTGTACCCTCTCGGCCAAGCTCTATGCTTTGGGGCAGGAGTAGCCCCATCCAGAAGAAGGGACACCATCTGTCCATAGCCGCCACCACTCACAGAAGACCCTTTCTTCTAACATGCACTACAGCACCATACAGACCAGCAGCAGCTCTGAGACCAAGTCTCTTCACTCCTCATTTAGTGCTGAATAGGAAGAATGAGTTGTCTTTGGAATATGGAAAAAGGAAACCAAGAATTATATGTGGCTTCTAATATCTGGGATATTATTGTATACCAAGAAGATGGCAATGTAACCAGATTGCTTGGCTAAAAATGTGCCAGGGTACTTCATTCTCGTTATAACATAACACACTCTAAATGTAGCGCAGTTGATTCAACTCCATATTAATTAAATATGTTTTGGATTTTTTAAAAACACTTTTTGTAAAATGTGTGCAAGTGGTCCAAGTTTTGCACAAAGGAGGATGCCAGGATAAGTCTTCTAAAATTATAAGGGAGTGCAGTCTCCTTTGTATCTAACCTGCCCCGACTGCCACTGATCCTTCATCCCACTAACACTGGAGGTGGGGAAAGGGGACAAAAACCGATACTCATTCTCTCTGGAGGGACAACTGCCAGAAGAAGGATTTTTCCATCTTGGCTAGAGTCCTAGCCACTCCATTTTTTTTTTTTTTTTTAAGAACAGATCAGTGTTGTAGTTGTAACACTCCCCGGGCTAGGCCTTCTACTACAGCTGTATTAGATCTCCTGGCATCCAGCAGCCCTCTGCAGTGCAGCCAGGACAGGCTGGCAGCCGTGCTACCACGAGTGAGCAGTAGGAGCTGTTCAACATGGGGAGGAGAGAGAAGGGAGAATCAAATGAATCTGAGATTTCTAACTTGTCCAACTGCGTACAGGACAATATCAATAACCAAAACGGAGAAAGGAGAAGGAGGGGAGTTTTGAAGTCCAAGAAAATGAATTCTGCTTGGGAAATATTGATAGGCAGCTATAAATAAATGTCTGAAGCTCAAAAACACGCAGGGTAGGGGCAGAGGTGCGAGAATCAGGACGGGGATCATGAGGCTTTCTTCTCTGTGTCTTTGCATTGCCCAAAGAGCCCATTATATTTGCCAGAAGGTAGAATGGGAGGGTGGGAAGCAGGAAGACCATTTCCAACCCTTTCGATGATCTATTATTGCATCACAAACTGCCTCAAACTTAGTGGCTCAAAACAACAATTTCTTCTTTTTCACCATTCTAAGGGCTGGCTGCTGGGTGATTCTTCTGCCTTATGTTGTGGTGACTAGGACACCAGGATGATGGGGACACTGAAATGGCCTCATTTCAAATGGTTATCAAGGGGTAGTGGATGCCAAAAGGTGAGGACAACTAGAGCCGTCAGCCAGGTGACCTCACTTCTCCTCCATGGACTTTTCTCTGTGGCTGCTTGAGCTTTTTCACAGGTGGCAGCTGGATTCTAAGAAAGAGCCTTCTAAGAGAATAAACCCAAATGTGCAAAAGCTTCTTTAGCTTCCTCTTGCATTATGTCTGCTGATGTCATAGTGGCCAAGGCTCGTTAAATGGTCAAGCTGAAATCAATGTGGAGGGAAGTACACAGGGCATGAATACTAACTAGGATGTACGGTTCATTGCAGGCCACCAAGGACATAGTCCACCACGCCTTCTGGAGGAACTGAGGGCTCTCTATTGTACATAATATCACAATTAGACTTCTTAAACTAGGATTTGGGGCCGCCTGGGTGGCTCAGTCGGTTAAAGCGTCCAACTTTGGCCCAGGTCATGATCTCACCATTCGTGAGTTCGAGCCCCGCCTCAGGCTAAATGCTGTCAGTGCAGAGCCTGCTTCAGATCCTCTGTCTCCCTCTCTCTGCCCCTCCCTCGCTTGCATGCTTGCTCTCTCTCTTTCAAAACTAAATAAACATTTTTTAAAAATAAATAAATAAAGTAGGATTCAAAATCTGATCTAATCTCCTCACTCATGTTTCCGCACGAGTTCTCACTCTGCATAGACTAGACTTCTTTGAATCCGAGACTCTGTGATAGGAAAGAATCCTAACATGGTTCCATCGTATACACACACACACACACACACACACACACACACACACACTCACGTGCACACAATCACTGCCAGTCCCACCTATGAGGCTTTTCTCAGACCCTTCTCCTTTTTTTTTTTTTAATTTAAATTTAAGTTAGTTAACATACAGTGTAGTCTTGGCTTCAGGAATAGAACCCAGTGATTCATCTTTTACATATGACACCCAAGTGCTCACCCCTAAAAGTGTCCTCCTTAATGCCTGCCACCCATTTAACCCATCCCCCCCCCCACCCAGACCCTTCTCCTTCTTAATGCTCCTTCTAAAATCCAGTCCTTTAGTTTCTTGTATCTTGCTCCAAGACAAAAACCCTTAACCACACTGCCTTTTAAAGGGACTTGACTTGCTCCAGTCTCTCTGATTTCACACAAAATTCATTCTGTTCTTAGGGAATAAATAAAGGAAATGAGGAGAAACAGAAAGGCAGATTGTGATGTAGCTCTGGCTCCGGAAGCAGGCTTAGGATAGAATCTGGGTCCTGCCGCTTGCTGACCTGTGACTCTACACTGACGTTTTGTTCTGGTCTTTTCCTTAAGCCTCAACGTCCAATGTGTAAAATGAAGATTATAAGAGTTACTACTTCCAATGACTTATTGGGCCTAACTATGATAATGAATGTTAAGTCTTTAACATGTTGCCTGACACAAGGTGAACCCTGGGTACCTGTTAGCTCTTATTATCTAAAAGACACAATATGCCGTGAAGTCAATGACATGTGAACAAAAAAGTTACAACAGAGCCCAAGCTCTCAATGCAATCAGATTTAAAAATAAGGGGTGTGGGGTGTGTGTGTGTGTGTGTGTGTGTGTGTGCACGTGTGTGTGTGTGTGTGTGTGTGTGTGGGGAAGGGGGTGTAGCTGCAGGATTTACTGGTTCAACAAATGAAAAGTTCAGGTGCAGAACAGGCTGAAGTCAGAGTTTAAATCCTTGTCAAAACTCAGGTTTTGTTTGTTGTTTGTTTTGTTTCCTGTTGTTTTTGTCTTCTGGCTCCACCCTACTTTCCTCATGGGTGTCATTGTGAGGCTGCCCAGGGTGGCAAGACAGTCTCACCAGTATCTCTTTCTTGGCCTCTCCTTTGTAAACCCTTTGAGGAAAAAGTGTGAGTCTCTCAGAAGTCTCAGCCAAACACTCACTGCTTCTAGTTGCTCAGTTTGGATCGCCAGCCAATGGCTGAGCCAATTGCTGTGGGCAGGGGAATCCTGTGATTAGACAGAGGCCATATGGTCAGGTCCAGAGCCGCTCTGGAGTACACGGCTGACAGCGCGAGAATGTGGGGCCCAGAGAACATCAGGCTGCCACTCTCAGAAGAACAACTGGGGGAAGGGGCAAGTAACATGCTCCCACAATACTGGAAACCACGGCATTATTTCTAATGGTAAAAACCTAGGAATTGCCCACAAAAGAGTTAGGTGAGTTATAGAATATGCATATGGGAATCTAGGAAAACAGTAATTTTCAATGAATATCTGAATCATGTGGGAACATTAACGCTCACTATGTTAAGTGAAAGAGGCTGGAACAGAAATACACATGCACATTGTACACAACACTACAATCCTTCAATGCTAACAGCGAGCAGGAAGTGTGGCCACGGTAGTACGTGCGTACCGCAGCTAGTGTGGCTGAACCAGAGCAGACGGGACAGGACCGCGATGAGGGGGAACGCAAGGATTTTGTGCAAGAACACAACACTGTGAGTTAATCACCACAGAAATAAACAGTCCATTCAGAGATAAGTCTGTTTTCTTTTGCCCGTCTGCATTTTTAACACTGTCATAGTCAAAGAAAACATCCAAGACCTGCTTTAAGCATGTATCTGCCTCTTTCTTATCTCATCCTCCAAGAGAAAACTCATGGAAGACATCAATTTCTATGTCAGAAATAGCCCCCAGGTTCTTATTAAGGGCAAAAACCACATGCCATTTCTATAGGAAAGTTCGACACTATATGCTAAGGAATAAAGCAGTGAAGACACAGGGGGATTAATAAAGAATCGAGGATGTCCCTAGACTGGTGTTTGTCACCTGTCTCCTTCTGAAACCTTTCAAGACTCTTCCTTACACTCCCACACAAAAATCTCTCTTCTATTATCTATTGATGGGAGGCTGTATATAATAAGAAGCCACTGTGACTTCAGTAATGCTTTTGACCGCTTGTACTTTATTAATCACATCTACAATATTTATTCTGTCAAAAACACCCATACAGCTATGGCTTGGCATACATGGAGGTCCCCAGACCCTTGCCAGAGTCCACACTATTGGGTGAAGCTGGTAATGCCTATGCAACTCTCATAGATCAGGAAAAGTGTTTTTACAAACCATACACAGTAAATGATCCTAAAAATCCTCTTTAGACACCTCTCTCCCTCTCCCTTGACTTCCCACTCACAACATCCAGTAAAGCTCTTTCCCTCTCCCCGTATCAGTCCAGCACTCCTCTGTTCCCCAGAGGCACAGACCCCCGCCCTGTTCATCACAGTGTGTGGCTATCTTGATTTTTATCAAGAGGGCCAGCCCCTTGAATTCTCATGGAGAAAACAAGTCCTCCACGTCATTACACTTGATTTCATTCTGGTTTCTCTCTCATGGCCACCTCCCTTCAGTTACAATGTCTCAGCTCTTCCAGGTAGACAGGACAGGACGGCAGGACAGGACGCATCTCTCCTTTCAAGGCCCCCACTGTGTCTGGGCGATTGTCAGTTTCTTCCAAGCTTCCTCAGGATCTATGCCTTCTTGTTTTCCCAGTCCCCTGCCCAGGTGACAACCAAGCAGTCTCCAATTGTTCCAACTGTTGCTCACCGGCAAAGGAGGAAAGGCTTTCCAAGAATGGGAGGGGAGGTCTCTTTTTTTTTTTAATAGTTGACCTTCTGAAGACAAGATTCTACCCCTTCCCCACTGCTTTTTTTTGTAGAAACCCAGTGGATAACTCTTACAGTGGAAATTTCAAACCAAGAAGGGATGGCAACATCTTGAAAAAGATGCCCTTTTAGACTCCTGTCAAAATCAGCCACCAGATCTTCCTTTTAGAGATTTCTTGACTCTATTTAGAGTTTTAGATTTGTTTCTTTCTTTCTCCCAGTAATTTTCTTGGGTGAATTTCCTCATGACAGCCCTAAATCCTCCCTCCACCAGGTGTGGCTGCTGACTCTCTGACCCGCATCTAACCCAATATCAAGAACTATCTCTTTTGTTGATTTGAATTGGAATTAGTCATATCTCTCAGGGGTAGTGTGATCAGTTAATATACTGTCCAGATAAGAACATGTTAGAATGTTAGACCACAAGAGAGAACTTTTAATAATTCAGCTGGGACAACAGGCATAAACCAGGCCTCCCCTTATCAAGTCCTTATTGAGCAAACCCTATATGATTACCCAAAGGCCTTAACACAGAGGCCTGTCCCCAGTAGATGCTCAATAAATATTACTTCACTGATTGGGTCCAACATGTTGTGTCATTTTTCTGATGTTAATGTCACAGTACATTAAAAAAAATTTTTTTTAATGTTCATTTATTTTTGAGAGAGACAGAGTGCAAGTGGGGGAGGGGCAGAGAGAGGGGGAGACAGAATGTGAAGCAGACTTCAGGCTCTGAGCTGTCAGCACAGAGCCCCACGCAGGACTCAAACCTACGAACCATGAGATTATGACCTGAGCCAAAGTGGAACACTTAACCAACTGAGCCACCCAGGCACCCCACAGTACATTATAAAGTTCCATCTTTTGCCTTTTCTTTCTTCTGCTGTATAACTCCAGTCATATGCAGTAAGATATGATACCACATTCTTCCCTGAACGATCTTCAACTGTCCCTACCAAACCTTTTTCTGAAAAGATATTTTTAGCTCTCTTTTCTCATGCCAAAAGGAGGCAGTCCTCTTTTGGTGCCTAGCATAGCTACAGTTCACGGTCCCTGACGCATGTAGCTGCTCCAAAGCATTAACTGCTGGACAAACTGACTGGTGTGTTTGCCTCTTGTCCATCTACTGGTCACCATAAATGGAGAGAATGTCTCCCTCTCATCATTTTCTTAAGGAAAAGACTTAAGTATGGCCTAACAGGAGAAGAAGTAAACAAGATCTGTATATAGTGTTTTATTAAGATTGATGGCAAGGTCTCAGAGCACCTGGGTGGCTCATTAGTTAAGCATCCAACTTGGGCTCGGGTCATGATCTCAAGGTTCATGGGATCGAGCCCTGCATCTGCACTGACAGTGCAGAGCCTGCTTGGGATTCTCTCTCTCCCTCTCTCTCTCTCTCTCTCTCTGTCCCTCCCCGATTCATGCTTCCTCTCTCTCTCTCTCAAAATAAATAAATAAACTTAAAAATAAAAATGATGGCAAGGTCTGAACTGATATAACCTCCTCTGCTGGTTTTATGGATATCGTTGGCATTAACAAGACTGGGGACAATTTCTGCTTGATCTGTGACACCAAGGGTTGCTTTGCTGTTCATCAGATTACGCCTAAGGAGGCCACTTACAAGTTGTGCAAAATGAGAAAGATCTTTGTGGGAATGAAAGGAATCTCTCATCTGGTGCCGCATGATGCTTATACCACCCACTATTCTGATCCCCTCATCAAGGTGAATGGCACCACTCAGATTAATTTGGAGACTGGAAAGATTACTGATTTCATCAAGTTTGATACTGGTAATCTGTGTGTAGTGACCAGAGGTGCTAACATGGAAAGAATTTATGTCATCACCGACAGAGAGAGACAAACTGGTTCTTTTGGTGTAGTTCACATGAAAAATGCCAATGGCAACAGCTTTGCTACTCGGCTCTCTACCATTTTTGCTATTGGCAAAGGCAACAAACCATGGATTTCTCTTCCCTGCAGAAAGGGTACCTGCCTCACCATTGCTAAGCAGAGAGACAAGAGACTGGCAGCCAAATAGAGTGTTGGGTAAAATGGTTTCCAGGTGATGTGATTGGAAGTCTTCATACTTACTATACGTGATCTTAGCCAAAAGGCCGAGAAGCGATGGAAGTCTTCATACTTAATTAACATAATAGAGCATGATTAAAATAACACTAAAAAATAAAAATGCATCCCAATGTGTGCTGTGCATGGTAGGGGGGTACAACCAGGAGCACAGCGGATACTTGGAGTCCCTGCCTTCCCAGAACCAGCAGGGCAGGTCCACTGCAGGGCATGTGCCTGCAGACAGGTGATTACAATGAACACAGAAGTGCTTTGATGGGAAGTAGAGCGTGCAATGGACGCCCCACACTCTTCCTCCCCGCACTGCTTGGTTACCTATTGCCCCTCCCTTCCTTTCCCTTCCCCACCACAGAATCCAGCACATCACTAGGCTCATTCAATTCCACTTCCTAAATAGCTCTCAAATCTCTTCAATTGTCTTCTTCCCACAGTCTTTCTTCCTAGGAAAGGAAAGCTGAACCATTTTTAAGCATTCACAAAATTCTAAAACTCTGATTGCAGGAGATTATTATAGTAATCTGTGCTTGAAAAGATGGACAGCAGAGTAGGGAAGAGACAGTGAGGATGACATGGAAGGAGAAGGGGATAAGACATTAGAAAGAGCCCCGCAGAAACCCAATGTTGAAAAGAAATTACAAAGTAGATTGAGAAGTGGAGAGAGTTAAGTAGAAAATCGGCAGAGTGCACTGTCATGGAAACCAAAGGAAGAGTTTCCAGCAGGAAAAAATTGGTCAACGGTGTCAATACTGCCAAGAGATCAAATAATATAGGAGCTGAGAAGAGAACAGTAGATGCAGCAAAGTTCGTCACTTGAGATGAGTTTTTCAAAATCAAAGTATTGAATGCCTATTAGACGCGGGGGAGCCTCTTTAAAGGACGCAGAGATTTGCAGATCCAAGTTGCTGTTTTCCAGAGGCTAATCATGGAGTTTACAAGCAAAATTGCAAAGGCACCAGAAATATCCCCTCCCTCTTCTGCAGCCAAAAAACTTGTAAATACTACAGTACATAATGAGCCAAATGAGTGGTACAGACATATCCTGTTCTCTGGAATGAATACTATAAATCAGGAGAGTTGTGGTTTTTTCTGATATCTGTATTTTAAGGTCATTGCTAACACCCTGGAGCACTTCCAGGTAAAATAGCCAAGATGGAGAATGATTTAGAAACCATTTTGATAGAAGAAGTAACTGAAAAATAAGGGTTACATTTGAATTAGTCCAGGTAACTAGGATAGCACTCATCAAATATTTGAGGGGTTTTTATATAAAAGAAGAATGATATGTCTTTTGTATTGCTGCTGAGGACACACCGAAAACAAATAAGGCCCAGGGAGTCAGAAATTATCTTAAAATTAGAGAGACAGAGATAGAGGGAGAGAAAGAGGAAAGAAAGAAAGAAAGAAAGAAAGAAAGAAAGAAAGAAAGAAAGAAAGAAAGAAAGAAAGAAAGAAAGAAAGAAAGAAAGAAAGAAAGAAAGAAAAAGAAAAGAGGGAGAGGAAAGAAAGGGAGAGAGAGGAAGGAAGGAAGGAAGGCAGGCAGGCAGGCAGGCAGGAAGGAAGCAAAGAAAGATTCTTACCAGTAAATGCAGTGAGCTGCCATGTTTATGTATTCCCCATCTTGGACATGTTCCAGCAAAGGTCAAAGGGTAGAAAGTGGGACTCAGCATCTTCCAAGATGTCTTCAACCTCTAAGATTCTGTGACTCCAGTTCAAAAATGGTCACTTCCTTCCAAGGTCGACAGAAAAATCTTTGTGGAACAAGTAGGATATCCAATCTAGACTTGGAAGATGGTCAGGATTTTGATAGATGAGCAAGAGAAGGAAGGGCACGTCATGTAGAAGGACAATAAGCTTGCCTTGCTGGAGGTGACTTTTCACATGAGGGTCCAAAGTCATCACAACAAAACTGACAAAGCTTTCATTGCCAGGGTGAGGGATTTGAACAAAATATGTTAAGCAGCAAGCAGCCATCAAGGAAGGAATTTTCTTTTTTTTCTTTTTTCTTTTTTTTTTTTTTTGCAAGGAATTACAATTCAATTAAGGAGAGCTTCAAGGAAGTTTGTTCTGGCATTTACTTAGGACAGATTAGAAACAGGTGAGACTGAAAAAATCAGGAAATTACTGAGAAAGATAAGAAAATAGGAACCGAAACTCAAGGAATGGGAATAAAATTAAAGTTTAGAATAATGGAAACTTTTGGGAAAGAAGAATCCATAGAACTTGGTGGCTGGTTATGTCGGGAAAGAGGCAGAAGGAAAAAATCAGAAGAATGAATGAACAGGTTTGAGTCCATGTAAGAGGGAGATTGAGAAAAGCAGAGTGTCTTGAAAACAACAAGGTCAGGGGGTGTAATCTGAGAGACCAGTCACAGTCCCAAGGTCCCAACGTGGGAAGCCAGTCTAAGAAGAACTCCGGCCAGGACGACATCTCCAATTCAGGCAGTGTCTCACTAGCATCCAGTGGAATATTACCGGCTGCTATCTCAGAGGAAATTGGGTTCCCTGATTTTCTAAATGAGCCAAGCTGTTGGGCTGGCAACCAACACACATGACAGGCACTTAGCCAAGCATAAAGCAACAGGTCTAAAACATGTGAGTGTGTAGATAAACCATCTCCAGCATTTAGCAACCTGCTAAGGGAACTCACAGAAACATAGGAAAAAGAAATCTCTCCAAACTCCAGAGCCCCTGTTTTTTACACTTATATCAAAACATGTATAAACCTATTATGAGATCTACTTTCTCTCTTACTGGGAAATACGGCAGAGAGGGATACTCCAACGCAAAAGCATTTTTTTGAGGTGGTACTTGAGATAAAATTGGGGTAAGAAAACTCTTCAACATAACTTAGGCTCAGTCTATGTAGAAAAAGTAAATATAGAGGCAGAGCTGATGAATTTGAACAATGTAGAGAACCAGGCTGGATCATTCAAACTCCTAAAGCTGCTTTTTTTCTCACCAGTGGTTGGTTTTATTTTGTTTTGTTTTGTTTTGTTTTGTTTTGTTTTGTTTTGTTTTGTTTTGTTTTGTTTGTCTTTGCTTGGATTATCTGGGCAATTACCTCAACTCTCCATTTCACTCTGGTTCTACAGACATGGCACTCTGAGTGTTCTATTTTTATCACGTTCGAACAAGGACGGAACACAATGAAATGAGCCTCACTGAGGGATTAGGCCAGCTGAAAGGATGTGTTTCCTGCACATCCTATGTTTTCCATGATGCGGAAAAATGAGCCGTTCCCTGCCCTTGGTCTGCCCTCTCCACTGACAATACTTTCCTCCTCAGAGAAAAGGGTAAAGCAGAAAGCAACATTTGGGAAAATATTTATGTTGATAAGGGCGAAATGAAGGACTGCTGTCTGGGAAGTATACTTAATGGACCAAGTCATACAAGAGTCCGTAACTCTGGAAGTTCCCTAGAAGGCTGAACAGGGTTTGCTCCATGTCGTGGACTTCCCTAAGCAAAGTCGAAATTCAGTGACTCCCTGAAGTTCATAGGGCCAATTCCAAGACTGCAGCCAGGAGCTCTGAGTTGAAATCACTTGCACTGTAAGCTTTGGATACCAATAGGATTCCATGGCTGGGAACGGCTGGATGCTTTGGAAGGCAGTTTTCTTTCTTAGCTCTCTTTAGGTCTGGTGACCTTGGCCTTCAGTTTTCCTGTCCCTATAAAAACCACTCTTCCTTTTAAGTGAGCTTGAGACACACACCATAGATGCTTCTTGAAATATCATTTTGCAGAAAGGCAGTATTTTTCTATTTACAGGAAGAGAAAGGGTGGTGAAAAAGGACTGAACGGCTTCCAGCTGCTGTTGAGAAAGGGGGACTAGTTACAGAATGGGGACATCCCTTCTTCAAGCCCTGTTCCCTAGGCCTGGACTCCTGCACGGCCAGCTCCACGGAGCTCAAAAATTCAACTTGAAGAGCATGCTCCATACCTGCCTTACTACCACAGTATGAACGGGGACTGAGATGAAATACACACAAATCATCTTAGGACCTTGGAATCTCTATTACGCAGAGAGGTGAAGACACTGGGCGACTCTAGATGTACTGGCCTCCCAGCTGAAGGACTCTGCATCACAGCTTACATATCCAGTGACATATCCATGCCACTCTAGAATGGCTTAAGGCTGGCTGTGCAGTTAGGAGGGCTGGCACCAGATTTTGTTTTAAAGCTGAGTTTACATCACCGTCACCCCGTTTGCATTTAGATTGAATTTTATAATCAATGAAACTAGCAAACATTTCTAAAGATGCTTTTATTTAAAATCCAAGTAGGATTGCAGCTACTTCAATAGTCCATAGTGTTAACTGAGGTCCAGGTTAAAGCTTCCTCAAGCCATGGGTTTTATCCCAAAAGAGAACTTCAAGAAAAATCCTTATGAAATGGTGCCCAGAATCCATTTAAAGATGCATAAACCTCAGAGAAACAACTGGTCCGGGGAGGAATCAGGCTATTTATGACGGCGACATACTTTACAAAAGCTCTCAGAGGGGGCTGACAAGGCAAGCAAAGAAAGAACTTTCTTAAGTAAATATCAAATCAATTAAAGGAAGAGATCCATGGAAATAAATCATTTACAGAAACAGGTCCTACCTGCGGTTTCCAACACAAAATACGCTCAATGCTACACCTCCAGTAACTAAATACAAATGGATTCCAAAGTGATTCAATCTTCACACACTGAGTAAGAGGCAACCTGCTAAAGCAAAGCCTGCAAAACAAAGGTTTTCAAGATATAAAAATTCATAAACCTTTCTTATCAGAAAAGAGGTGAATGAATATTGTTGTATTCTTATAGCATGTTTGCTTTAGCATTTGTCATGTAGTTATTCTGTGCAAAGGTAAGGTCTGGTATGCAGCATAATTATTCTCCCACCTCCTCCTGTCACAAGGTCTCCTTAAAGGGCAAGTTCTTTCTTTAGTTCTTTAAATGCTCCCAAAAAGATATCTTAAGGTCAAGAAACTCCAACAATGTGCAAATATCTTTCAGAAGTAGTCGATTTCCCCCTAGTCCCATTAGGGGAAATCTTATTGTAGTCAGTCTAAAGCACGTTAATGGAGGGTCATGTTTCTATTTACTCTGAGACGGTAGTAGGAATCAGAAACAGGAGGAAGCAAGACCCTCACAGCACTGGAGCTCCGCACTCCAGTTGGGTCACCATCTTCTAGTCTGGATTCCAGATGATATCAAAACGACGTTCCACATAATTCATCAGAGACATATATATGTCCATGTATGTGGGGTCTATTGAAGCCTCCTGTCAAGACTTAAACTTTCACATTGGCAAAGGCTTGATTATAAGATTTGGATTGATTAGTGATGCAACATTTCTGTGAGATTTGGTAGCCACAGATTTTTTTTTCTTCAATATATGAAATTCATTGTCAAATTGGTTTCCATACAACACCCAGTGCTCATCCCATAAGGTGCCCTCCTCAATACCCATCACCCACCCCACCCTCCCTCCCACCCCCCATCAACCCTCAGTTTGTTCTCAGTTTTTAAGAGTCTCTTATGCTTGGTAGCCACAGATTTTTTTGTGTTCTTTATAAATTAGTCATTATGAGATGGATTTTGATAACATTTTTCTCCTCAAATATCCTCTTATAACTGAAATCCGACAGAGTAATACATCTGTATCCAACCAAATTAGGCAAATTTCCCTAGTAATTTCTAGCCATGTTCTGGTATATTCAACAAACATTTATGGGATGCCATTACTTACCCGACACTACACAGGGCGCTGGCGGGACAAAAGACAGACAGTCCTCCCACAGGGAGAGCAGGAGAGAATGTTGTTATGGTGATGGTAGGTTGTGGTAGGTTACATGAATTTATACATGGGATGAAATTTCATAGAACACACACATGCGCATATGCACAGACATACACATGAGCATATGTAAACTGGAGGTCTGTAAGTCTAGACAATAGTATTGTAGCAGTGGCAGCTTCCTGGTTTTGATAATGTAAGAATATAGTCTTTGCAGAAGCTAGAGGAAGAGATCACAGAACTCTTGGTTATCTTTTCAACTTCTCATGACCCTAAAATTACTTCCCTAAAATAAAGTGTTTAACTGGAAGAAAAAAAAAGATCCAGGGCGCAGGGGGGCTCAGTCGGTTAAGTGTCCAGCTCTTGGCTTCAGCTCAGGTCACGATCTCACAGTTATGGGTTAGAGCCCCACATCAGCCTCCATGCTGACAGCACAGAGGCTGCTTGGGATTCTCTCTCTCTCCCTCTCTCTCTGCCCTTCCCCCACTCATGTGCTCTGTTTCTCTAAATAAATAAATAAATAAATAAATAAATAAATAAACAAACAAACTTTTTTTAAAAAGTAAGAAAAACACTAGCCTTTACATGGAGATTGCTCAATAGTGGGACAGATAACTAACAAGTAGATTAATTAATAATCACAGATTTTTATGTTTATTTTTTATTGAAATATAATTAACATACAGGGTTATATTAGTATCAGGTGTACAATATAATGATTCAAGAATTCCACACATTACTCTGTGCTCATCACAGTAAGTATATTCTTAATCCCCTTCACCTATTTCACCCATCCCTCACCCATCTGGTGACCATCAATTTGTTCTCCATATTTAAGAATCTACTTTTTGTCTCTTTTTTCTTTGTTTGTTCATTTGTTTCTTAAATTCCACATATACGTTAAATCATATGGTACTTGTCTTTGTCTGACTTATTTCACTTAGCATTATATCCAGTCCATCCATGTTGTTGCAAATGACAAGGTCTCATTCTTTTTTATGGATGAATAATATTCCTGTGTGTTTGTGTGTGTGTGTGTGTGTGTGTGTGTGCGTGCGTGCACGCATGTGTGTGTACCACATCTTTCTTAATCATTCATCTATTAATGGAAACTCAGGTTGCTTCTATATCTTAGCTATTGTAGATAATGCTGCAATAAACACAGGAATGTATATATCTTTTTGATTATTTTTTTTTTTTTTGGTGGAGGGGCAGTGTAAAAACCCAGTAGTAAAATTATACTGGATCATAGAAAATTTATATTTTTAATTTTTTGAGGACTCTCTATACTGTTTTCCACAGTAGCTGTACCTATTTACATTTCTACCAATAGGGCACAAGTGTTCCTTTTTCTCTACATCCTTACCAACATTTTTTATTTCTTGTCTTTTTGATTCTAGTCATTCCAACAGATGTGAAGTGATATCCTGTTGTGGTTCTGATTTAAATTTCCCTAACGATTAGTGATGTTAAGCATCTTTTCATGTATCTGTTGGCCTTTTGTATGCCTTTTTTGGAAAAATGTCAATTCAGGTCCTCTTCCCATTTTTTTAATCAGATTATTTGCTTGTTGGGTGTTGAGTTGTATGGATCATTTATATATTTTGGATATTTACCCTTTACCAGATATGTCACCTGCAAATATTTTCTCCCATTCAGTAGGTTGTCTTCATTTTGTTGAAGATTTTCCTCACTGTGCAAGTGTTTCATTTTGGTATGGTCCCAACAGTTTGTTTTGCTTTTGTTTCCCTTGACTCAAGAAACATATCTAGAAAAATGTTTCCGTGGCCAATGTTGAAGAAATGATTGTCTATGTTTTCTTCTAGAAGTTTTACAGTTTCAGGTGACATATTTAGGTCTTTAATCCACTTGAGTTTATTTTTGTATATGGTGTAAGAAAGTGGTCCAGATTCATCCTTTTGCATGTAGCTGCCCAGGTTTCCAGCACCATTTGAAGAGACGGTCTTTTTCCCATTGTATATTCTTGCCTCCTTTGTTGTAGATTAATTGACCATATAAGCATGGGTTTATTTCTGGGCTCTTTAGTCTATTCCATGGATCTACGTGTCTATTTTTGTGCCAGTCCCCTACTGTTTGGATTACTACAACTCTATAGTACATCTTGAAATCTGGGATTGTGATACCTCCAACTTTGTTCTTCTTCCTTAAGATTTTCTTATGTGGTGTGAAAAACATTTTTTAAGAAGTGCTGTTATATAAAATAATAAAGGAGTGCTCTCTTAAATAGAACAACCCAAGAGAGAAACTCTGAGGGGGGGACATTCAAACTGAGACCTGAACAACTGAGAATGAGCCAACTAGGCTTAGAGAGATGATCAGCAAACACAGTAGAAGATCCTGGCTGGCCTAAGTCAGGATGACCTTCAAAACTGTGACTTTACTAAGACAAAGTCTTGAAGGATAGCCAGATTTCAGTGGGCTGACCTTATATTAGGGAGTGCTTCAGGCCCTAACAGACAGTAAGGATATAAAAAGAATGCAAAAAATTCACAAGCACAATAGTCATTAGATCCAGTAGATGGCAAGACATTTAAATATCTTAAGAGTCAAAGAAATGCAAAATTCAATCAAGTGATGATAGCAGGCCAGCAGGAATTGCAGAAATGATGAATAGATGGAATTATTAGGAAATATATCTCTTAAATCCAGCATTTAGGAACGTGAAACCACCCCAACTACGATAAAATTCAGGGTGTCCCAGAGTCTCTAAGAATGCAACTGCATTAAGGGAAAAAACCAAATTGAGATGTAATCTTGTCTACATGGAGTAAGCATCTCCCAGCCTTGGAAGAGTTTCCAATTAAGCAGAGAAATGGTTAAGAAAACCAAACTCCTATGATTAATATTTCTATGTTTAAAAATCTAACCAGGCATGGCATGTGCCTGTAGTCCCGGCTACCTGGAAGGCTGTGGCACAAGGATCCCTTAAACCCAGGAGTTCTGGGCCATGGTGCCCTATGCATGTCAGGTGTCCACACTAAGTTCTGTGTCACTAAGGTGACCTCCCTGGAGTGGGGACCAACAGGTTGCCTAAGGAGGTGTGAACCGGCCCAGGTAGAAAACGCAGCAGGTCAAAGCAATCCTGCTGATTAGGAGCAAGATTATACCACTGGATTCCAGCCTGAGCAACATAACTGGACCTTGTCTTTTTGCCCCTACCTGAATCCTGTATCTTCGAAATAAGTAAACAGCAGAAGTTAAAAAAAAAAAAAAAAATCTGAGCATACTTGGTTATTTTAAGTATTCATGATGCAAAAGAAAATTTGACCTATTAGAATAAAGAGTCAAATTTGTAAATTTAAAATGTATATAATTGTATAACAGATTTTGATTTGTTGAAATCTAACTGTATAATAACATTAGAATATTTAAGATAATCTACATTTGTGTTCGATTAGATTTAGAAGAGTTGTTTTAAAACTTAAGAAGGATTTTCTTTGTTAAATCATAGGAAAATCACACATATTACATTTAGAAATGCAGTTTTAAATGTTTAAGGGCTTTTATTTACAAACATTATTTAAATTCCTATAAACTGACGTTAAAATTTGCTATACTTTTAAGTAGAATAGTAAGATTACAAGCTAAATTTAAAAGCATACAGGAGAACAAAGTATTTACAATTCATAATTTAAATGTATAATGATAAATGTAGTATATTAAATATTAACTTTTATATATCTAAAGTAAACTCTGAATCTTTTTCTGCATAAAAACCATGCTCAAATAAAAAAAACTCTCAGGGTGCTTGGGTGCCTCAGTCGGTTAAGCCTCGGACTCTTGGTTTCAGCTCAGGTCATGACCTTGCGGTTTCTTGGGTTCAAGCCCCACATTGGGCTCTGTGCTGGCAGCACAGAGCCTGCTTAGGATTCTCTTTCTCCCCCTCTCTATCTGCCCCTCCCTACTCACATTGTCTCTGACTCTCTCAAGATAAATAAATAAACCTTTTAAATAAATAAATAAATAAATAAATAAATAAATAAATAAAAACTCTCATATTTATAGCTTGAGTACCAAGCTATTGAAAAGATTTCCATAGAATGGCAGTCCCTATGAGCCCTGAAAAAAATTATGACATATAGATACAGTGGAACAAACCAACTTTTGCCTATGTATTAAAGGAAGTGATTTATCCTGGGGAAATGTATTTTGTTAAATGCTAAATTTGGGGTGCTTGGGCGGCTCAGTCCATTGGGCATCCGACTTCAGCTCAGGTCATGATCTCACAGTTCCTGAGTTGGAGCCCCACTTCGTTGGAGCTGTCTGTGCTGACAGCTGAGAGCCCGGAGCCTGCTTTGGATTCTGTGTCTCCCTCTCTCTCTGCTCCTCCCCTGCTCACACTCTGTCTCTCTCTCAAAAAAAAAAGAAAGATTAAATGCTAAGTCTGAGGTGTTATCTGTATTTTTGTGGGTTTTTTTTAATTTTTAAATGTTTATTTTTGAGAAAGTGAGTGCATGTGCACATGCTCTCTCTCTCTCTCTCTCTCTCTCTCTCTCTCTCTCATTCACACACACACACACACACGAATGAGCAGGGGAGAGGCAGAGAGACAGGGAGACAGAATCTAAAGCAGGCTCCACAGGCTCTGCCTCTGATCTGTCGGCACAGAGCCTTGACACAGGGCTCGAACCTACAAACCATGAGATGATGACCTGAGCTGAAGGCAGACACTTAACCAACTGAGCACCCAATTACCCCTGAGGTGTTATCTTTAAAAAAATCACTTAACAAAGATCCCCTCAAGGTCATCACAATTTCTAAGCACATGCATTAACTCCTTCTAGATCCCTTAATACTTAATACATATTTTTTACTATATCACTTCTTACATTAAAGTGTAAGTTTTTGTTACATATCTATTTTCCCATTTAACCATAAGTTCCTACTAGGTTAGGAATCATTTCCTATTTATGATTGTATCAAATGACTATGACACTCTGAGCATCTTAAGCTGGACAAAAAGCTTCCATAGACATCTCTCGTGGACCTGAGATTAATTCTAAGATTTTCTTCCCATTAGCCTCTTCAAAAACTCAGACACCAACCCAACTGGCTTCCTGCCTTAGCTTCCTAGATTCATCCAGCCCTATTTGGATCTCTGACCCAGTTTCAAATTGTTTACACTGGCCCTGACCTGGCACTCACTGCCTTAGGACACAGATTCTGGCATTTTTCCACTGACTCCACCCACTCCAACCACAGAGCAGGACCAAGTCTGTCAATGAAGTGCATCAGACATTCAGAGTTCGGAAGAATGTCTGAAAATAATAGTGGCCTAATAAGAGTTTAAAGACAAACTCATTCAATAATCATCTAAAAGTTTCCTGAACACCTCCAGTGTTCAAGGTGTTCTGCTGAGAACAGGGATATTAAAAATGAATAAGATGTGGTACCTATAGTCAAGAAGGTAGTGAACGACATTAGTGTTCTTATAGAGTTATACATGAAGTGCCATAAGATCATGTTAGACAAGAGCACAACCCAAATGGAGATAAAGGGTAGTAGAGGAAGGACTTCTTATAGCCTGTGGGCCTGTTAAATTTTGGTGGCTAGATCAACAAGGCTTTGTGACTGTTTTAATGTCCGGAAGCAAAAGGGGTCTACAATGACTTTGGGAATAGTGTTTGATGAGGTCCTGGACTGAGACTGGGAATACAGAAGGATGTGCTGGTTTGGGACTATGGCGATTATCTCAGTTTGGGACATGTTGAATTTGAAATAAAGTGGAGATGTACAATACACAACTGGATAAAAGAGTCAACCGTTTATAAAAACTCCATGGCCTGAAGCGGTACATTGGGGAGTCATCAGCATACACAGCCTTGGAACTGAATGAACTGTCCCAGGGATAACATGAACAGTGAGAAGAGAAGAAAGCAAGAGAGATACTCTGGGGATCATCACATTAAAGGGCTGGGCAGAAGAGGAAATCATTAGGGAACCAAGAAGAGAAACCTGAGATTAAAAGCAAAACAAAACAAGAAAACTAAAATAAAAACCAGGGAGCAGACATCGCGGTGGACATTGTTGGTTTCCTGACAAGTATCCATTTCCTGCTCTTCTTCATGTAATTCCTCCTCCCAAGAAGTGCATGGGCCTCTAAAAAGGTCTAAAAACTCAAGGTCTCAGTTCTAAGGATTGAGCTAACTAGTCTAAAGATAATCTCACTCCCTTTAGATAATCAGTCCTCCCACTGGGGACTGTGGGGAACAAGTAACCTGATGAGATTAAAGAAAAGGTTGATGAAGGGGGTGAAGGTGGTCAAAAGATATAAACTTCCAGTTATAAGATAAGTAGGTACAGGGGATGTAATGTGGATGGTGACTATAGTTAACAATACTGTATTGTTAAAACAAACAATAACAAAAAAGAACTGCATTATATATTTGAGAACTGCTAAGAGACTATATGTTAAAAGTTCTCATCATCGGGACACCTGGGTAGCTCAGTCAGTTAAGCATCCAACTTCAGCTCAGGTCATGTGGTTCATGAGTTCAAGCTTCACATCAGGCTCTGTGCTGACAGCTCAGAGCCTGGAGCCTGCTTCAGATTCTGTCTCCTTGCGCCACCCCACCCCCACCCCTGACCCCAACCCCATGTGTGCTCTGTCTCTCTCTCTCTCAAAAATAAATAAAACATTAAAAAAACTTAGTAGGTAAATAAATAAAATAAAACTTCTCATCAACTCTTAACTCTAGAGAACAAACCGATGGTTACCAGAGGGGAGGTAGGTAGGGAGATGGGTGAAATAGGTGGTGGGGATAAGAAGTGCACCTGTTGGGGTGCCTGGGTGGCTCAGTGGGTTAAGTGGTCAACTCTTGACATCAGCTCAAGTTCGTGAGTTCAAGCCCCACATTGGGCTCCACACTGACGGTGCAGAGCCTGTTTAGGATTCTCTCTCTCTCTCCCTCTCTATCTGCCCTTCCTGTGCGCTCTCTCTCTCTCTCTCTCTCTCTCTCTCCTCTCAAAATAAGTAAAATAAACTTAAAAACAATTTTTTTAAAAAGGAGTGCACCTAACTTATCAAACTCAACACCCAAAAAACAAATAATCTAGTGAAAAAATGGGCAAAAGACATGAATAGACACTTCTCCAAAGAAGACATCCATTTGGCCAACTGACACATGAAAAAATGCTCAACATCCCTCATCATCAGGGACATACAAATCAAAACCACAATGAGATACCACCTCACACTTGTCAGAATGGCGGCTAACATTAACAACTCAGGCAACAACAGATGTTGGTGAGGATGCAGAGAAAGAGGATCTCTTTTGTACTGCTGGTGGGAATGCCAACTGGTGCAGCCACTCTGGAAAACAGTATGGAGGTTCCTCAAAAAATTAAAAACAGAATACCCTATGACCCAGCAATTGCACTACTAGGTATTTATCCAAGGGATACAGGTGTGCTGTTTCGAAGGGACACATGCACCCCCATGTTTATAGCAGCACTATCATCAATAGCCAAAGTATGGAAAGAGCCCAAATGTCCATCGATGGATGAATGGATAAAGAAGAAGTGGTATATATATATATATATATATATATATATATATATACACACACACAATGAAGTATTACTCAGCAGTCAAAAAGAATGAAATCTTGCCATTTGCAACTAAGTGGATGAAACTAGAGGGTATTATGCTAAGCAAAATTAGTGAGTCAGAGAAAGACAAATATCAAATGATTTCACTCATATGAGGACTTTAAAATACAAACAGATGAACATAAGGGAAGGGAAGCAAAAATAATATAAAAACAGAGAGGCAGACACAACATAAGAGACTCTTAAATATGGAGAACAAACAGAGGGTTACTGGAAGAGTGTGGGATGGGGGATGGGCTAAATGGGTAAGGGGCACTAAGGAATCTACTCTGAAATTATTGTTGCACTATATGCAAACAAACTTGGATGGAAATTAAAAAATAAATTATTAAAAATAAATAAATAAATAAATAAATAAATGGAGTGTACCTTTTGTGATGAACACCAGGTGCTGTATGGAAGTGTTGAATCACTAAATTGTATATCTGAAACTAATATCACATTGTATGTTAACTCACTGGAATTTAAATAAAAACTTTAGGGGCACCTGGGTTACTCAATCAGTTAAGTGTCCAACTCTTGATTTGGGCTCAGGTCACGATCTCACAGTTTGTGAGATTGAGCCCCGCACAGAGCTCCATGCTGTCAGCACAGAGCCTGCTTGAGATTCTCTCTCCCTACCTCTCCCCCACTCTCTCTCTCTTTCTCTCTCTCTCTCTCTCTCAAAGTAAATAAATAAACTTTTTTAAAAATTAAATTGAAACTTTTTTAAAAACAATAAAAAACAAAAGTTCTCATCACAAGAAAAAGATTATAACTAAGTGATGGATGTTAACTAAACTTATTGTGGAAATCATCTCACAATATATACATATTATCAGGTCATGTTGTACATATGAAACTTATACAATGTTATATATTAATTATTTTAATAAAACTGGAAACATATATTGTAAAAAAGAAAAAAAAGTTTCATGGGACTCCAGAGAAATTCTTCATGATTCTCTTAGAACTTTAAGAAGCAATGCTTTCCCTTCCTCCAGATGTCATCCTCAGTAACTGTGAAACCCAGGCTTGCCACAGCCCTTGCTCCCTGCCAGTCTGAGAAAGAAACCAACTGAAGGAAGAAAACCAAGCCAGAAGAATCACAGAGATACGGAGCTGGAGCCCACCCTGATACTTCGGGACTTCCATTTGTGGGAACTACCTATGATTTTCCTTATTACTTAAACCAGTTTGGGTTGAGTTTCCTGCTACTTTCTTCTAAAGGAGAACTGACAGATCCAGTTGTGTCACAGAAAACAAAGGAGGTCGGAACTTCAGCAAGGAGCGTTCAAGAGTCTTGAGTGGTGCCTAGAGGCCAGGTGAAGGAGGGCGTGCAAGAACCTGGTGACAGATGGTCACTAACGGAGCAATTTCCCTGGTGGTAGCTGAGGTGGGACAGAGCCCAGACTGCAGTGGGTGGAGAGCTGAATGGGAAGTGAGCACTCAGAAGCAAAGATTCCTCAGTAGTGAAGTTTGACTGCAATGTAGAGAGAAAGTTGCAATGAGAAGCCATAAATATAGAGGTATGTAGTGTTGAGAAAGGTTTTGAGTTGTTGATTTTGAAGACAAGAGCTAATTAGTGGATGAATCAACAGGTGGATCTCCAACTTTCCTGCCATTACCATGTTCTCTCCTCCCTGGAGTTCAAGGGGAATCTCAGTGGAAAGGGGAATTCAACAGCTCAATAACTAGAACAGCTCCTCATTTTGGATGCAGCTGTAAAACTTCGGAAAAGGCAAAAGTACCTCAGCATTTCACATTCCAACTTTTGCATTAGATATACAAGACCAGCAATGCAGAATGAATCTACTAAAGCAATTCATTAGAAATAACAAACAAACAAACAAAAAAAAAGGAAGCACTTGAAAAAATACGTACAAGAAAGTTCATTGAAACTTTTTTGTAACAGAAATATTGGGGGGAGAACAGAATGTGAATGATTTATTAATAAAGAAATGGTGAGTCTCCTAGCTGGCTCAGTTGGTTAAGTGTTCATCTCTTGGTTTCAGCTCAGGTCATGATCTCACGGTTTGTGGGTTCGAGCCCCATGTTGGGCTCCATGCTGGCAGTGTGGAGCCTGCTTGGGATTCTCTGTCTCCCTCTCCCTCTGCCCCTCTCCCACTCACGCTCTCTCTCTCTCTCTCAAATAAACAAATAAATAAACTTAAAAAATAGAGAAATAGTAAAACCCAAAAAAGGTACACTGAGTGGTATTCTGTTGATATTTACTCTGCAGCATTAAAAAAAAGAGAGAGAGAGAGAGAGAGAGAGCTGGATCTCTGTGTATGGATATGAAAAAATGCAGATGAAAACAAGAAATTATGGAACAATATATGCGATATGATTCTACATATGAAATTCAAAGCAGATAGAATTGTTTATACTTATGCAGAGAATAAAGGTCAAGGAGAAAATATAACAAAATCTTATCAGTGGTTACTTCTGGGAGGGAAGTGAGATATGGTGTTCAGGGTAGGGAGGGGCATTTTAGGAAAGGGGAATTTCAAATGTATTGTATACTTTTATGTAAGTTGAATTTTTATAAGGGTAAGATTTTTTTATGCATGATAAATGATAAAGTAAGTGTTTGAAGAAACATGAGGCATTTGAAAAGCAGGAACTAAATTTGTACTGACCAGCATATCATATTAAACAGGGAAAAGGAAAGACCACAACACTGATCATTTTTAATGTCTTTATCTCAAGTTATTAATGCCAAATGGATATGGCTTGTATGCTTTTTTGGGGAAAGCATTTTTAAATTAATTAGTTGTTGGATGTATGTAAAACCATTGGCATCAAGTTAAGTTTATCTGTAAGTAACTCTATATTCACCATCTGGTTAAATTTGGCATTGCTTATCTTCAAATTGCAAGACTGCTCAAATAAAACTGGCTGTTGCTTCAAGAAGACTCCTGTGTGAGCCTATTTGCAAGTGTGGAATGTACATTGTGAGGCTGACTGGAGAGGCCAAAAGGCCCAACTCGGTCCTGAAACAAATCTCATCAGTAGGCCAAGCAATTCAGTTCAATTCTAAAACTTGGTCCCTCACCTAGGAAGTAAGAGAAGAGTAGGCCATGCAAATGGGAGTAGCACTCTCTGATTTCTTATTCAAAGTCATCTGAAGAGATGGTTTCAATAAGCAGAAAACCATCTAACACCTAGAGAAGTGAGACACTGAGAATCCAATGCTCAGATAAAGAATTTGCATATTTTCTAAATAAATATACAACCATTTTATAAATATATTGTCAAAGACTTTCTATTTCTGTCTAACTATAGCTATTATCTCAAATCTAATATATACATAATTAAATTAAGTAAAAAATGCCCTTTACTCAAGCTATCAGTGGTTTACCAAACAACCAACCCTTGCTCATTGATTAGTTATCAGTTCCTAATTACAAAGGCCACATATTCTTTCCACAGTTACTTTAACGAGATGTCAGATGTCACTTCCTCCTAGTGCCTGAGGCAGACAATTCAAGAAATGCCCAAATGTGAATATATGTCTAAATCACTTTGAGTCTGGAACAGAGCAACAAATTTAGAAACATTTCTTAATCACTGAGGAAAAAAATGGTCAAAGAGTTAAAAAGAAAAAAACTAGGCAAGACTACTTTACCTATGGTCAAGTCATTCCCATGAATAATATCTTAGTCAAAGTAAGGCATAAAGCCCAGAAAATATGAATAAAATAGGGGTGCCTGGGTGGCTCAGTCGGTTGAGTGTCCAACTTTGGCTCAGGTCATGATCTCACAGCTTGTGAGTTCGATCCCCGCGTCGGGCTCTGTGCTGACAGCTCCGAGCCTGGAGCCTGCTTCGGATTCTGTGTCGCCCTCTCTCTCTGCCCCTAACCCACTCGCATTCTGTCTCTGTCTCTCTCAAAAATAAATAAACATTAAAAAAAATTTTTTTAAAGATATGAATAAAACAACTTTAGTATATGACGACCCACAATCATTGGGTGAAAGAATATAAAGGAAGATTTTCCGTGGAAACACATATATCTAGTCAACAATTAAACAAGCATGAAGCATATACCACATATAAAACTGGTGATACAACAATAAACAAAACAGATAAGATCTCTGTCCCCTGCCTGGGAGTTTCCAAATTTTGAAAATTGACAAATATTATCCAAGAGAATCAAGTCTCTTGTCTTAATACCAAACAGCTTTTATTTTCTATTTTTTAGAGTTACTTCTACAAAGAAATAGATCAAATTTTTGTCTTATTTTTATTGGAAACTAAATAGAAGAGTATATATTTTTTCCTTTTAAACATTTCCCCTAATAGATTCCTTATATACATATACAAAGTTCAGTATGAATAAGCAAAGAGCTCTGATAACACTACAGCATCACATTTAAAGAATACATTTATTCCAAAAGATCTCACAGAACCAAACTCAATTATTCATCATTCCTTCATTCATTCATTCGTTCAGTCAGTCAGTCAGTGGGACTTGAACTCACAACTCTGAGATCAGAAGTCATATGCCTTACCAACCGAGCCAGTCAGGTGCCCCAAACTCAATTTTTTGAATACAAAATTCACAAGAGTCCCATTTTATCTATAAAAGTTCTTTATAAAATGGTTCCTGTAATTTTTGCACTGCTGCTATTACAAACTGGATGGCATTCATATAAGTTTCTTTATTACTTTGAAACTATATTTCTTATACCTATTCACTTACCATTCAAATTTAAATTCTCAATTTTTTTTAATTCTCAATTTTTAATACTAGAGAATTCCTTCTTATTACAGTAGTTACTACAGTAAAAAAGTGCCATCATTGATTATAAACGCTTTAGATTAAGCTCCATAAAACCAGATTTTCCTGAAGGACTACAGGGAGAAAGGCAATGCCATATACACTCCACAAACTCTGTATCTGGTGGATTTTGCTTTAAAATATTCTAATAATGCTGAATATTAAATATAGGTTGTAATTTGATATTCACAACTTTGTAACAATTGGCATAACAGTCAGAAACTGTCTCCAAAGAAACCAACCAATGGTCCAAGAACAGGAACAAAAAAACATGGGCTGAAATTAATGCTAAGATACTTTCTTTGTAATACTTCCAAAGATTAGCATTAAAAGGTGACCCAAGAAGAGACAGATGGACAGGGAATCTACTCCTTATTTAAGAGATGAAAAATCTGAGGGTTATAGGGGCAAAGTAGTCTCTTGACCAAAGATACACAACTTGTTGAGTACATGAACAGGACAAGAGCTCAAGTCTCTGTATTTCTAGCACTTGCTACACCAAGATGTAGGGAAAAGGTAAAAAATAGAGAAGGTCTCAATCACTACACACACATACTCTCTCTCTCTCTCTCTCTCTCTCTCTCTCTCTCTCTCTCACACACACACACACACACACACACTCTCTCTCTCTCTCTCTCTCTTTCCCTTCCTCCAAATTTTCCATGATTCTTCTCCTTCATTGTCCAGAATGCATGCCGTTCCTACTACGTATGCCTGACATGACTATTTCTTATTTATTCTTTCCAATATCAATAAAGTTAGCCAGGATATATTTATCTAAATCTCTGTTTGATGTTTTCTCTTAAATTATGAACTTAAGAACGACTTTTTAATGTAGAAGTATAAAGTAACACCAATTCTTAAATGTGACTTAGTGATTTAGGTTGGACTGATTGTATTCCATATAAGTTCTATGCTTTAAAAAAGCTACAGGTGGGGCACCTGGGTGGCTCAGTTGGTTAAGCGTCCGACTGCAGCTCAGGTCACGATCTCACGGTCCGTGAGTTCGAGCCCTGCGTCGGGCTCTGGGCTGACGGCTCAGAGCCTGGAGCCTGCTTCTGATTCTGTGTCTCCTTCTCTCTCTGCCCCTCCCCCGTTCATGCTCTGTCTCTCTCTGTCTCAAAAATAAATAAACGTTACAAAAAAAAAAATTTAAAAAGCTACAGGGGCATCTGAGTGGCTCAGTCAGTTAAGTGTCCAACTCTCGGTGTCAGCTCAAGTCATGATCTCACAGTTTGTGAGTTTGAGCCCTGAGTCAGCGTGAAGCCTGCTTAGAATTCTCTCTCTCCCACTCTCTCTCTGCTTCTCTCCCACTTGCATACGTTTTCTCTCTCTCTCTCAAAATAAATAAACTTGTAAAAAATAATGAAAAATTTACAACAAAAAAAAGTTACAACTAAGCAATGCTATTAAAACAAGAAAATGACTTTAGATAAAGCAGAAATCATCATCATCATTTTTAAACCTTTTCTGAGCATTTTCCAATACAGTATTTAACTAATTTCTTCTCAGCATTTTGTCCCATTTGTTATAATTCAGTAATGGGTTCGGTTCTAAGAAAAACAGAAAAGGAAACGTGGCCTTTATAAAGTAGAATCACAGTTTAAATTTGAAACACTAATGCAGAATGTCCTGTGAGTGTGATTTTGCCCCTTCAAGGCAGGGCCTCTTTGATGTCTTGGGAGAGTTCAGTGAGTAGGGATGTAAAGTGAGGCAGAAAAGCAGAAAAGATGGACAGTGACTAGAAGTTGGCATCAAATTTCAAAACTGGGATGCTGAGTCGTTCATACCCCCCCTAAAATTAAATTCTGAAATGTAAGAGACTGCTGATTCCAAGCACACTTGAAAGGAAAGAAGCTAGGTCCCCAAACCCCGAAAGGCTTTCATTGATAATCAGGAGAAAGGTTTTAAGGTGATCAAACCAAGATATGGTTTGGCTTTTTCATAATAAATTTTTGTGCTTCAAAGCAGTTTTATTATCAGCTGTGAACATATATAATCCTAAATACTAGTGTTTTCTCCTCTGTCGATAAAAAATAAAAAATAGAAATTTAAAGCGGTACCTGAGTGGTTCAGTCAGTTAAGCATCTGACTTTTGATCTGGGCTCAGGTCATTATCTCACAGGTGGTGAGATTGAGCCCCGAGTCGGGCTCCTGTGCTAACAGCATGGAACCTGCTTAGGATTTTCTCTCTCTCTCTCTCTCTCTCTCTCACTTTACCCCTTCCCACTCATGCACACACACTCCCTCTCTCAAAATAGACAAATTAAAAAAAAAAAAAATAGAAACTTATTTTCTCAGCCTTTTTCTTCTAATTGTTAAGCTTTTAGGAAATCATACAATCCATTCCAGGTTGATCCAAAAACTAATGTCACGGTGCAAATTTGACAAAGCAGTTACAAGACCAAAGATAGGCACAGTCCCAGACCGGCTTGGTGTCACAAAAGATCCTGGTAGTGAGGAGGGGAGTATTACTTTCAAATCGTGCCTTCCAGGCAGAGCCCTGGGCTGTTGTAAGGGTTGCCTCGTCTTCACTGTACCTCTTTCCCTTCCCAGATGGCTGGATCTGCTGGAGCTCAAGGTTCATAAAACCAAAGACTCATGATGGAAACGTCACCTGCAAGTTGGAATCAGGCTAGGACACTGAGGAAGCATTGTCTGTAGGAAATGTGTAAAAAGGATGAAGGTTGTGCATTCAATCCACAGGCAACCAGACCCAAAGCCAAGAGTTTCCAAAGCAATAAGAATTCAAAAGCATTAATTGGTGCCCCATATTGATAAGAAGCCATGATAATGATTGCATAGTTAAGTCATTGAGAGAGAAAGAGAATGAGTGATTAAATCACACTAAACCATTTGAGGCTGTCTTAAAAGATTAAGTAACAGGACAGGTATTTCTAGGTCCTAGCTGTACAATGCAGTCAGCAGACCAGGACAGCAGAGTATTTGTCTTATCTAATTTAGCTATTACAGCCTTCCATCTTGTCTCCACCTTGGAAAAATAAAAATGAAAGAAAGTAAAGGAATGAAAAAGAGGGCTGGCAAAGAAAAACAAAGTAATGGAATATACCAATCACTTTTCTATATTGAAGAAGAAGGAAAAAGTCAGCTTGTATACATGTATCCATCCGTTCCAGCATCTGTTCAATGATCTCTCATGCAATATTTCATAAAAATAAATACATCAAACAATAATTTGAATACTAACAGTGACCCGAGAAGCTACAGTTTAACCCTACGCCCTTCAGAATTGGTCTGGCACTCTGCACTAAAATTTTCTTATTAAAAAAAAAAAATCTAATTCTACATCTTTATCTTAAGGATTTCTTACAGCCAAAATAGCTAGACATTTTTTTTCAACTATTTAATTTTTTTTTTTTTTAAGAATCAGGGAATTCTGGATCTTTTAGGAGATTTTTTAAAATCTGTATTATAAATTAACTTTTTCTTCTTTTTCTTTTTTAAAGGTTTTATTTTTAAGTAATCTCCACACCCAATGTGGAGCTCGAACTCACAACCTCAAGATCAAGAGTCTCAGGCTCCACTGAATGAGCCAGCCAGGCACCCTTGTAAATCAACTTTTTAAGGGTTGCCAAATAATATCATTATAGGCATGACTCAAAGGTGTTATGCTGTCTAATACAAATAGGAAATACTTGAACTCTTTGAATTGCAGATGATGTTAGAGTCTTTATTTTGAAAGACAGGAAAAGGCACTGGTAATACCCCAAAACAATCGGGAACAGTAAGTACATCCTGAGGGCCAGTCACTGTCCTACGTGCTTTACATACATTATCACATTTGATCTTTACAATAACCTGTGGGGCAGGCAACTACTCTACAGGTGAGGAAACAGGAGCTTATAAAGATTAAGTATCTTGTGCAGGTCACTCCCATTAGTAAGTGGACTGAACTCAAGTCTATGTGACTCCAAAGGCTAGATGTATATTCTTAGCCACTATTCTCTGCTTCCTCATACCATCAGGTTCAACAACAACAAGCCCCACATTCATTCAGGGATACACCTTCAGAAATGCGTGTTCTCGTAGAATCATGGATCTCAGAGTGGTCACTCCCCCTACCATAGTTTAAGTCCCTCAACATCAAACTATTACTTGTATTAACTATCTAGGGTCAACTCCCTGTTGGGTCATTTAGTAGGGAAGGAAAAGAAAAAGGAGAAAAGAGGTTTGGATTCTCAGGGAACATCTCTTTGTGATATTCCTTTTATCTGCATACTTACTTGGAAAGAGGGGAGGGGAACAAGCATAATTAAGAGTCCCAGATAGTAATGTAAAACTAGCTGTCTCTTCAGCTACAAATAAATCAGTTTTAAGACAAGTAGGAGCCTCATATTAATTGAATTATGCCCTTATAGTTGTTCCCAGACATAGAGAAAGAATAATGGTGCTTAGGAGCCCCAGACCAGAGGAAATATTGGAAATGGCTCAATAAAATAGTGATGTTTGTCTCATTTGCATCCTGAGACTTTAAGACTATAAATCAAAATTTATGAACCCAGATTACTCAACCTTGGAAAGCAAACAAGTCAACCCTAACTGGGAAATAAAATCCCATAAATTACACATCATGAACTATATTTTCAAGGACTCTGGAGACAACAGTCAGAACGTTAAAGCAAAAAACGTATTAGGGAGGGTTTGTAGTTAAAGATGGTGGACTAAGCAGACACGTTTATCTTCTCTCTCTCCTGAAACTACCTAAAACTATAGTAAAGAGACTTACATTAAGAGCACCACTCTCAGGGCACCTGGGTGGCTCAGTCAGTTAAGCTTCCGACTTCACTTGGCTCAGGTCATGATCTCATGGTTCGTGGGTTAGAGCCCCACGTCGGGCTCTGTGCTGACAGCTTGGAGACTGGAGCCTGCTTCAGAATCTGTGACTCCCCCTCTCTCTCTGTCCCCTCCCCAGCTCATGTTCTGTCTCTGTCTCTCAAAAAATAAATAAACATTAAAAAAAAAAATTTTTTTTTTAAAGAGCACCACTCCCAAGAGCTATGGGAGAAGAGACACAATAGCAAAACACTTTTTAAAATTTAAAATAGAGGTTGGAAAGCAAAAGGACAAATCCTGCTAAAATAAAGTAGGGAGTCCAAGAGAGTGAAATCCTAAAGTCAGCAGCTGAGGGAGTCTATCAGCAACCCGATTTGCTTTACAGAGAGGGTTCCCTTTAATCCTCAAAAATCAGCAGAACCAGGGACCTCTAGAAGCAGGGACAAAAATAAGAGCAAAACAGAATGGAAGAAAAGAAATCAGACACCCATCTCTATCCCTCTCCCCTCTCCCCCTTTGACCAAGCAACTGTTACTCCTGCCCTTCCCCCTCCACAGCATAATAGTAGTTAATAGTAGAGTTCGCTCCTCTGCACAGTCTCTGTAGATGGGAGCACCAGTTGAGAGCAGGGACATCATACTAAAAGCAAGGGGATTAAGTGACGCCTGTGCAAAGGAGGCAGACATCACATACTGAATGTTGACACCTCACAGTCCTTTTCTCCAACAATGACTCCCAGAACTGGCAGCCAGGATCCGAGTCCCTCTTCCCTGTTATTCAAGATACAGTCCATGGATAGCAGCAACATTTAGAAATGCAGAATCTCAGCCCCACCCTAAACCTACTGAATCAGAATCCGCATTTCAACCATAACTCAGGTGACCAGTATATACATTGAAGTTTGAGCAGCCTGGTTCTCACAGGAGATTATACTCTTCTCTATAAAACCCTCAAGGAAACACCAGAAGATACGGACATCAGGGTTGTTACCCCCCCCACAAAATGACCCAGGCAGCTCTCCCTATACTGAAGCCTACAATCCAAAAGCCCACTCACTGTTCAGCATTTCCAGGAAGCTTTTTAGTGCTCAATGTTAAACATGATTACCAAGAATGTGAGAAAAATCTCTACCATGAGAGAGAACAAACAATCAGAAGCAACTTGGAAGAAACAGACCATACTAAAAAATAAAAAATAAAAGTTAAAAAAAAAAAAAGATGTTATCAGCTATCCTCAGAGAGATAGAAAAGTATGCTATATCAATAAAAAAAAAGAATGATAACTTTTTTAAAAATGAACAGAGGATAAAAAGAGTTTATACAAATCAAGAATATAACAGCAAAAATGAAAAACTCAACAAGGGGTAGAAAATATAGTTGAAAACAAAAACCCCCGGAAACAGGGCAAAAGACAAAGAGATGAAAAATGAAAAATGACTTAAAATTAGAAAAGTAGAACATTAATACAGATTGTACCACATCCAAATAATAGGCATTCCAGAAAGAAAAAAATAAATCGAGAGGAAGAACTCAAACAGTAATTTAATAAAATTTCAAAATAAATGAGTTTCCAGATGGGAAAGACCAATTGAGTGCCTAACACAATAGATAAAAATAGGGCTATACCAAGATATGTCCTCATAAAATTACAGAAAACTGGTATAAAGAGAAGATTCTAAAAGCTTAGAGAGAAAAAATATATACAGTGAGTCAAGAGACAAAACACTTCCAGATTTGTCAACCTCTAAGATTAGAATTAGAAAACAATTGAACAATGCCTTCAAAGTCTGAGGGAAATTATTTCCAACTTAGAATTATTTACTTAGCCAAAATATAAATTATGTGTGAGGGCACTTAAAGACATGCTTATAAAGTTTACCTCCTATACATTCTTATTTAGGAAGCTACTGGAAGAGGTGCTTAACAATAACAAGGGAGAAAAACAAGAAAGAGGAAGACATGGGATCCAAAAATTAGTGGACCCAATTCAAGACAGAGGTGAAGGGGGCCCAGAATGATAGCGAAAGAGAAGTTCAAGATGGCAGGTGTGCACCAGGGATAAAGGACACAGTTAAGATTAGAGGTCAAGAAGTTTTTAAGAGGGGTGTGTCCAAGATGAAACTGATAGAATGCCTGAGGGACTCAAGTAGCTACAGAGGGGAACTTAGAAATGATTAAAGGAAAAACAACAACAAAAAAGAATAAAAAAGACTAAGGAACAGGACAATTATGTACTTCAATTAAATTTTCAAAATGGTTCGAGAATAAAAGAACAATCATAGAATACCAAAGAGCTCATATGTAGGTAAGAGGCACATAGATATAAAGTCATAATCTTACAAATAGTTATAAATCTTATAAGTGCTAAAGATTAATCTAAACAAAATAATGATACATCTCTGCAGGAAAGATGGGGGGATGGTGTGTGCATTTTAAATGGGGGGTAAACAAGAGCTAAATTTTCACTTTCCATGGCAGGAAGTAAATAGACAATACCTTAACTGAAAAATCAAGATACAACACTATAAGCCACTTGCTTAGTGATCTAGATGTAAGAATCAAATGTAATCTTTGATAAAGGAAGCTTCTAAAAAGCTGGAAAATGGAGGATGGAAGGCAGTGGCAGGTGGATGACAGCTGATATTCAAGCCTTACAAGCTGATATTCAATAAGACGTACAGGACTACTTCAGTCTTTAAACTATGTGCATTAATAACTGATAAAAATAAAAATTAAATTTTAAACATTAGACAATATGAGGGTGGATTCTCACCTTCAATAAGGGAAAAGTAAACGAAAGCCTATGGCCCAAGAAGGGGAAGAAAAAAAATCTCATAAAGTGTCAGAAAGTTAGCAAATAAGGGAAAGAAAAAATTAACTTGAAGAATGCAATCTTCAAAGATGGTGGAGGAATCCTCTTCTCAGATATCATCCAAAACCAACAAGAAGGACAAGAGGCAATAAAAACTTCCTCATCAATGAAACTAGGACATATCTGTGTCCCCAAACAGTAAAACGTGAAGACAAAGTGGAGAGAAAGGCAATTTGGTCCTGTGGGGGAAGGTAAGACTTCACAACGTGCACGGGGGATACTGACCAGAAGCCAGCTACTTTGGCCCTCAGGCTCCAGGGTTGGAAGCATCAGTCACAAAAGATGGTAAGAGGGAGGAAGTGCTGAAAATAGAGGGCTTGACTGACAGTCTGCACAAAGAGCTTTTAGACCCCAGGCCCCTCCCCTACACTCTGCACTCTATCCTTCCCCATGCTCTAAGGAAGCAAGAGCTTTCTTCTCTGAAGCCACTGAACCAGGCTGGAGATGTCTGATCTTAAGGCAGTAGGTGCGGCATAGGGCAGGGATGAGGGTTTGAACAGAAAATAGGAGCACTAAAAGTAACTGCATACAGAGCCGTAGGATCTCAGCCCACCTCCCAGGAAATCTGCAAACCCCCATGAAAACCTCTACTTTCATCGAAGAGGAGCATTCAGGAGCAGTAGGCACAGTGAGCCCCCTTCATATGGATTCCAGGAACTCAAACAACAAACATCCCAGTAGCAACCATGATGCCCCCAAGACCAGAGACTCATCCCCCAATTTTTATACTGTATACACTACCTGCTGGTGTTCCCAACCCTCAAAAAATGACACATTGTACTTCCTGACAAGAGGTGAGTAGGAATCCTGAATCCGGTTTCATTTTATGTAGAAAAAATAAAAGGTTGTATTGTTTCTTGCATCCAAGCATCATGGAAGTCACACTTGTCTTTGTTCAAGCTATTTCTTCTGCCACAAATGTCCTCCAGCCTTGCCTTCCTTGTGAAATCCTCATTCCAAGAACAGCCAGAAGGTCGCCCTCTTTCTCTAGGTTTCCCTTATTCTTTTTCACATAGCAGAATTAATTACTCTTACATTTTTTCATTCCCATAGCTCTTTAAACTTACCTCCAAGACAGTAGTTTGTTGTTTGGTGCCCTTTTCATTGCCTTAGATGTATATGTCGCTTCTAGATTTTAAACTCTTTGATGGAAAAATCAATGTCTTATTCACCCTTGAGACACCAATATCTCCAATGTTTTGGATCCAGTCTATGATAAGAATCAGCTATCACTATCAAAGGACTACTCACCATCACCTTCCAGGAACTCCTTGGCGTCTAAGGAGGTGCCTATGTGTTGGGGGAAAAAAAAAAGTGTAATAAACTCTGTGTCTGAACATAACACTAAACATAGTTATTACTTCTATGCAATAAGAACTGTAAATTTTTCTTTATGCTATAAAATAAATAAGACCCTAGAGAGATAATGCAGAGAAAATTAGAGGGGTGGGGGACAATGGCCTATGGAGAAGCTGAAAAACCTTGTAAGTACAATAACCACACTTTCTGATAAATATTGATTTCACAAGTATGAGAGTCAAATTGTACTCTTTTGGCATATTTGAGATATACAGTTTCCTAAGTCTATGCAATCTTAATGGGAATTTAGAGAGAAAGAGAGATCACAACCCATGAAAAAGAAAGCCTAGTAGCTGTACTTGAGAAATCTTGAGGAAGTTGAAAAGTAGACTGATGATTTGAGAAATCTAAGAAAACTGGAATTTGAAGAGAGGTACTTAAAATTATTTTTAATTAAAAATATTTATTGTAGGGGCACCTGGGTGGCTTAGTAGGTTAAGTGTCCAATTCTTGATTTCTAGTCAGGTCATGATCCTAGGGTTGTGAGATTGAGCCCCGCATAGGGCTCTGCACTGAACATGGAGCTATCTATCCCTCTCTCTCTGCCCCCCAGCCTTGGTCACACTAAATAAATAAATAATAAATAAATAAATAAATAAATAAATAAATAAATAAATAAATAAAATAGAGTAAGGCATTAAAAATATGTTTATTGGGGCGCCTGGGTGGCGCAGTCAGTTAAGCGTCCGACTTCAGCCAGATCACGATCTCGCGGTCCGTGAGTTTGAGCCCCGCGTCAGGCTCTGGGCTGATGGCTCAGAGCCTGGAGCCTGTTTCCGATTCTGTGTCTCCCTCTCTCTCTGCCCCTCCCCCGTTCATGCTCTGTCTCTCTCTGTCCCAAAAATAAATAAACGTTAAAAAAAATAAATAAATAAAAAATAAAATAAAATATGTTTATTGTAGACAATTTGGAAAATATCAAAAAGTATAAAGAAAATAAACTATCTGTAATACCCAAAAATAAGTAAGTAAATAAATAAATTAATAAAATAAAATAAGATAAAATAAGAGTAGAAAAAAACCTACCCATGAGCTTCAATTGTATACTCAAGAGGAATAAAATCACTACCCAATCAATTTAATAAACACTAGGAAAACTCAGTGCTACATAATCAGAATGGTTCCTAATAACTATTCCTGTCCAGATCATCTAATTTCTACATCAGAGTGACAGTTCTGGAAGAAT
Organism: Acinonyx jubatus; assembly: GCF_027475565.1. Taxonomy (NCBI): domain Eukaryota; kingdom Metazoa; phylum Chordata; class Mammalia; order Carnivora; family Felidae; genus Acinonyx; species Acinonyx jubatus. The sequence continues at coordinate 47,021,689 of NC_069380.1, read as the reverse complement.
AAGAAGAAAGAGAACCTTTACAAAGCCCTTATCAATATTTTAGAAAGTATAGGTACATGACTATAACCATATGCTGGTTGTCAAAACAGACTAGGAAGGCATGAAAGAATTGATCTGTAGGTCTCTCTCTTGGGTCTACACTCTAGGCCTTATTGTTAGTAATAGAAACTATGGTATGTCTATTTTCTCTTGAGCATCACAACAGAGACAAATGGAAACCCATCCCACTGGATACCACCACAATCCAGAGCATGGCTGGATCCTTTCAGACAACAACACCCACTGAAGATGAGCTCACTCTCAAAAATTACAACACAAGAGGAAAACCAACCACCATGAAAAGGATACACCAAATCAAAAAATAAAGAATTTACAACATAGGAACTAGGAGTAATAGAACAATCTAAAAGGGACATTAAGATAAGTGTGTTTAAAATGTGTAAATTGCTAAAGAAAGAAAAGAATCCATAAGGCAAGAACTAGACATTATGAAGAAAAAAAAAGAATATCCATATTTGAAAATGATCTAAATGAAATACTGGAAACCAAAATACATTCACTGGGATAAATTCAAGTAAGTAAAAATACTTATTTGAGCACCTTTTTTGTGGGTAGAGCCCCAGGGTCCACTGCTAGGGTCCATTAAAAAGCACAGTATACAGAACCTGGCTGCATTCAGCTTTAAGGAGTCTTTCACAGAAATCTTCCATTCCGGACCCTTCACTAGAGTTCCTTCTTATATAATCATTAAAAAAAAAAAAATGTTGTTAAATGTTACTATGTGATGTGCACTGAGCTTGGGTCTAGGGGGTGGGGAGGAAGGGGAGGGTAAAAAAATGAAGGACAGGGGCACCTGGCTGGCTCAGTCAGAACATGCCACTCTTGCTCTTGGGGTTGTGCGTTTGAGCTTCACATTGGGTGTAGACATTACTTAAGTAAATTTTTTTTAATGAGAAATATACAAGACTGGAATACAGTCTAATTATAAAAGCTGTAGTTGTAACAGCTACCATGTACCCAGCTCTATGCAAAGTGCCCACCTCATCCCATCTCTAATCCTCACAAGAACCTTGTGAGTGGTATCACCAGTCCCGTTTTACAAGAAGAAAACATGTCCTTAGAAAGTTATAGTAACTTTCCCAAGAGCAAACAGGTAGTAGATTTCAGAGCCATGATTCCAACCCAAGTCCTCTGACCCCTGCACCACCCTCTTTTTGCCATACTTGGCTGCATTTGTGCAAAATGCTTTCCGAGCACAGAGGAAGGAAGAATGGTCTGGCCCCAGAAAGGTCCCGATGGTCCCCTTAATTTGATCTCTTTGCTGACCATTCCATAATAGAACAATATCCACTCGATGTACAATGTTTTCGCTGAGAAGGCTTGTATTACAAGGCATGGTTCCCACTTGCAAGGAGCTTCCACTTTAGATAGAATAGTGGGGGGAGGGGAATAAATAACGTATAAACATTATAAAATTCCCAAATAATGTATATGTATAATATATTTAAAAATTATAGCTAAAGAAAAGAACACTGAGGCCTCAAATAGTCAAAGAAAAAAGGGTCGAGGACAACCGGGCCGTGAAGAAAAGAAAAGAAATCAAAGAAAAGGAAGGGGGTTGCAGGAAAGTTGACTCAAAAGATTGCACAATTCAATCCATGAGTTCCCAATAAGAATGGCAGTTTTTCAATCCTGGCTCTTCTATTTACCAACTATTTGAAAGGTGTTATTAACCTCTGAACCTCAAGCGTCAGTTTCTTTATCTTTCAAATGGGGCTAAAAATGCCCAATTCACAGGATTTTGTCAGAAGTAAGATCATTTTTTGTGACATGCCTAGTGTCCTGCACACCTCCAGCAGCCAACAAATGTCAGATTTACTCATGTATATTATTGCATCTAAAGCTGAGAAAACTGAGGAAAATGTAACTATAGCCTTCTAGTATATTCCTGGTTTTGAAAGAAAAGAGAACTATTTTCCATGTCCACGGAAGAGTTAACAACATTCAAATTGATACGTGGCTGGATTTGGTGATAGCAGTATTAGAGGCTGGAATACATTTCAGAGGGTTGGGCCCCAGTGTGCTGGGGTAGGCTTGGGGGGGTGGGGGGGAGGCGGGGAGTAGTGGGGGGTACACATGACACACGAAAAGAAAGATTGTTCTCTCTTTGGACATATTTTAGCAAAGACCTCTAAGAGGCAGCAGACAGACTCCCTGTACTAAGATGATAGGATTTTGTGAATATATAAGCTGGTATTTGCCAATAAAAACTTCCTCCTGTGTGGCCCTTTTGATGCAATAATGATTTCCTGCTTTACTTGGGCTGCCAAATGTATCCAAAATGTAATAATCAGTGGGTAGATTCATAAATCAAATTGCAAGCTTTAGGAATAATGGCTAATGCTCTGATCATTTGTAGCAGAATTTTAAAACCTGCCAATGTTTAAGGTTTCTTGAGGTTTTAGAGTCAACTATAGTTTTGGTTTAACCTTTTCCCCTTTCAACACCTCACGAGTCAGCAGCAAGAACATGCTTTTCCAAGAACCTTCTTATCTGATTAGAACTATTCCCAGTTTCATCGTGAGTCAGAGTCAAATTTTATAATCCTGGGCTTCCAGGATGTCAGCCGAATCTACTGCTGCCTGCAGTCTAATTCTCTAAAATCGTTTCCACCAGGAAAACCTACTCACCTCTCTTCAATCCCACATCAAGAGCATCAGCTGCAGTCCTTAGCACTTGGAGACACTTTGAAGTGGAGACAGGTTCAGCTGGCAGAGTCTGACCAGGGGAAGCAGGGGAGGACCCAGCATCATGTACAATGGGCTCTGAGCTCCCAGGCTCTAGGTTTTCTCTGTAACTAATTTGCTTGTGATCCAAGCCTTCACACTTTGAATTCCCAGATCCCTAAACCTCATTTGGTACCCTGGAAGCAGCCTCCTGGGTCTGCTTCTCATCTTTCTTCCTGCTTTTCTTAATCCTGATCCTAATTTGTGGCGCTCTCCTAGTGACTGGAATGTCTCCCCATGCCTAGCCCTGAAGGATCCCCCAGATTGCCAATCCTGGTGCTTACCGTGGCTATGGGGGAAGATTCCAAGCCAGCATTTTCCAAGTGTTTTCTGCACAACGTCAATGTAGGGACGTGCTCCTCAGACTCCATTCTCCTGCAGGTTCACAACGTGCTGTAAGGAGCACAGCTGAGGCTTTGAATCCCAGGAAAAAAGCAGAGGAAATAACTGGTTTTTAACTTCATTTAACCCAGCATTTTGCTATGGACTGGATGGCTTTTCTCTCATCAAAATGCCTACTGCTCTCATATTAATCCCTTAAAGGATTCACAGTGGGCACACACCTGAGCCCTAACACGTTCCAGCTCCTGGGACTTTGGGCAAGTTCCTCATCCCTCTCAGCCACAGTCTCCATATCAGGAAATCGAGGCTAAAATGAGTTAATATGAAGATCACCTTGGGTTGTTGTGAGAAGATGCATTCCCAGCGCATGCTAAAGTCTCCTTAAAAGCTTTTTTTTTTGCTTTTTTTTAAAAATATAATTTACTGTCAAATTGGTTTCCATACAACACCCAGTGCTCATCCCAACAAGTGCCCGCCTCCCTGCCCATCACCCACTTTCCCCTCTCCCCACCCCCCATCTACCCTTAGTTTGTACTCAAGTCCTTAATTAAGAGTCTCTTAAAAGCTCTATTTTTAACTAATTCTGTTTCCACAACACCCTTCCACATAATGCTCCGCCCCTCTGGATTACTGCATCCGATTCCAGCCACACTCCCAGCTTTAGGTCTCTTTCCTGCTCCAGTGATCCCTTCATGCCATTGCCAAAGAATCATTCCAAAACACTGCTTTTTATCAGGTCCCCAGGTTTCTGAAGGCTTTTTTTTTTTTAAGTGACTTAAATTAAGTCCAAACTCTGCCTGCCTATGAAACTTCCCCATTCCCTGGGAGCTTCCTCCTCCTTGCTTGCTCCAAAATGCCCCCACCCCCACCCCCGCCACTCTATTCCCTGGGCAGAGTCTCCCCCGTGCACCCCCGACAGGCACACCTAGTCCGTACATGCATTACACACATTTCTTTTGTCAGACGGGTTTTGTAGAAGACACGCTCCTTTCCATTTACCTCTTCAGCAAACCTTCCCTGAACTACTCTGGTCCATATCGATCACTCCTTTCTCTCCTACTTCCTGTGGTCTGTTCCACACAATTTAGCCTTTCATTAGATGCTGTCTTCCATGGTCCACTAATTGTTTCCTGTATCTTAGTTTCATCTTCTCAATAGTTGTAAACAACTTGAGGGCAGGGACCACATCGTACACTTTTCTCCTTAATAACTCCAGACATGCACATGAGTTAGGCACTTAATTCATCTTTGTCAATTAACCGAAAGTTAGGCTAACCAGACTGCCAGGGAGAGATCACAGGACTCGTCCATAATTGGGGTACACAACCTGAAAGACCTGCAGGTAACCCCTGCTTGTTACATTTTTGTTTTTGTTGAAACTAATTTGCCTACCGTGTAAACATTCCCATGCTTTACCTAATCCTCAACAAATAGATTTGGGAGTTGAAAACATTGATATTCCAAATTCCAAATCGCCCAGGGCTTATTTATAAATAGTGTTGAGGGATAAGGAGTCAGACTAGGCTCTCTTTTGGGAGCTTTCTTGGGAAGTTTATGCAAATGACGCAAGAGGTTGGTGGGAGACTTAATTACTCTCCAGTGAAAACCCAGACTGCTTGTTACCATCTGTTTCTACAAGGAGAGCCAGCCACCACACAGTAATCCTCTGTAAAGTTACAATCCCAGTGGTAAAGTACTTTGGGATCCTTGGATGAAAGCAAGCCTGCAGACCCAAGACACTATTATTATTGTCATAAATAATGGTGCTTTGTGTTTTATCAAAGGAGCTCAGAGTGGTTTGCAAACATTAAGCAAGTAATCCTCAAAAAAAAAAAAAAAACCCCACCTCTGTGAAGTAGGTAGAAGGAGATATTATTATCCCCATTATGCATCCAGAGAGACTGAGACACATGCATTCATTAACCTGCCCACAGTCACATGTCAGAGTCGGAAATAGAACCCAGGTCTCCTGACGCCCAGTTTGAACAGACCACACTGCTTCTTGTGAGGTGTAAAAAAAAAAAAAAAAAAAAAAAAAAAAGTATGATTTATATGACATAAAAATAAACCTTGGGAAAGTAAACGGCATCTAACCTTTCAATAACTGTCATGTAATAAAACAGCAGACGTGGGAAAAACAACATCTTGAAGGAAAGATGTGTGGGTAGAACAGTTTAATAAATACAATGCTTTAATCAAAACTTTCCAAAAGGAACTAGTGACTCTTTAAGGAATCTGATATTTAATCATTGCTGTTCTAATGGTTTAAAACAAAGAGGTATAATCCACCAAGTTTTAAACAGAAACTAGTCTAACAAGTTCTATACTTTATTTTTGAACTCTATTTCCTTATTTTTCAGTGTTCTCAAGAACATTTTAAACGTTGATCCGTGTGATGCAAATGTCACATGGAAGATATAAATATTACTCTTCAGATACCTCGCATTCTTCCCAATTCAAAGTCGTAGTTTAATATTAATGTGATTCAAAAAATTGACAAGGAACTGTGTCTCCAAGGAAACCAGTGGAGGAGGGGAGCAAGACTTGAGCCTGTGACTTGTTTAATCATTACACACTCTGCCGTTTTGTCACCCTCCACATCATCCACGAATATGCCAGCAGATAAAGCACTCACAGTGTCCACAGCAGAGACCCCCACCAAAGAACCAGCAGATCTGGACGAGATGACACCAGGCCAGTTTCAATTTCAGGAACTCCATGCCATCGGTCTTCATATCCCTTTGGTAATTTCTTATTTCACATTGCCCCACCCGTACTTGCATATGATATTGCCTTTCCTGGGTATCTGCCTTCACAACACTGGTAAGAGAATCCAAACAATTCTATATAAAAAAGTCACCATCAGAAATTGAGGTCATGCGAAAAGCCCCGACGGGCCATCAGACACCTTTTTGAAGCTGAGGCACTACAGGACAGAACTTTCGAGCAACATCATTCAGTTGCCACTCAAGAAGAAATTTTCAGTCTTTGGTTTTGACGTACCGATTATGTCCATATTAAGGCCTTATCACCACCATTTATCACCACAATGCCTGGTCCTCAGGAAGAGATTTCTTTAATGAGACAAAAGGACAGCCAATCTGATGGAGAAGCCCAGCTAGGCCTGCAAACCAAAGACTACATTAAACATGAAGACCTATGAACTTTAACCCTGTCATTCACCTCTCGGATAGCCATGGGTTAGTCTATTGTGCTCAAGTCTCCATTTCAACAAGGATTCAAAACAATACTTTTACCAACAAAAAAATGTTAGGCATTTGTGAGCCTTATTTTAAGTGCCTTTATAAAATGGAGGCCCTTATGCAATAACTAAACAAAACAGAAAAAAATAGTAATTTCTTAAAAGAAGAAAAAAGTCCAGATGATTAGTATGGACAGATACTTCATCACCTGCAGCTGCTTGACAACTTTCCTCATTGCATACCTTGTCCAGTGCAGACTAGGAAGATGATTTATTTCAGGACATTTTCCAACCTACCAAAATGTATACATGAAATCTATAAAAGGGAACTGGAAGAATCTGCTACTTAAAAGAGTCACATTTAAAGAAAGGGCCCACATTCCACTCTGAAAATAAAATTTTTGTTACTAAGGGCTTATCTGTGCTAATTCCCACTCTTCACTGATAAAAAAGTAACCGATCAGGATTTAAGCATTTCTTCAAACCAAGCAACCTGTTGAACAACTTCTTAATGCGCCTATCAATCATCTGGCGATAAGAAGAGTTTGCATTCATAATAGCTAGTTTCTAAAATAAATATGAGTTACTATAACTAATTTAATCAACAATGGGACCTCAGAGGTCAGCAAAGAAATAATCAAACAATAAGTATGAATAGGTTGTAATTTTTCTGATTAACAAATGTTCTCCTTGTCATATGATGTTAAGAGCTGTTTAAAGCGCTCAGGTAAATTTAAAATGTATATATTTACATTGGAGGGGTCTGTATGCACGCTCCCAATCAAAAACCCATGAGCCTATAAGTCTTGCAAACATCAGGTTTTGCTTTCAGAAAACATTTTCCTGTGTGGCATTTATTTTTAACGGTCTGGTACCATAATCCATAGAATCCAACAGAGATCAAATAAAATCCCAATCACTTTTTAAACACATTCATGCCAGACCAGTGAAGATGATCTTCTAAACTGGTTGAAGTATTAATACTCGGGAATTCCATCTTTTCCCTGACTAGAATGGTATTCTTTTACCATGAAGGGAAAGGGAGAGATGTGGATCCTGAGTCAACCACTCCATGCAGCCCCACCAGAGAACCACTGTCAACGGGAGAACTGAAGGGTGAGAGTGAAAGGCGGAGCAGATGCTGCTCTCATCACACATTTACAATCTGACTAAAATGTCAGATCTAGGTTCCTATTGCTTCCGATTCCTCATCCCTGTTCCTACCTTCAAACCCACTCCGTTTGTCCCAGAGAGGGATCGCAGCCGCAGCAGCAGCAGCAAACAGAGTCCAGCTACCAAACGGAAGAGTTAGACTAAAACTTTTGGAGGAGCGCAGTGGCCTTTCCATGAAAGCAAACGATTGGGGAGGCAAAACAGGAACGAAAATGAAAAGTAGCAGTGATGATTCTGGTGACAACGATTTCTTCCTTTGGTTTAGACACAGAAATCCATTGCTATCCCAAAGTCTAAAGTTTTCAAACATTGGCCTTTATTTTGGCTTGGCTGGTTTGGTCTTTTTTTTTTTTTTTTTTTTCTTTGCCATAATAATATACCCTGAATTTTGAAGACGGAATAAAAGCAAGCAAGAATAAATGGAATGAATGGATTGGACAAGTGATTGGCTTCATGTATTGGTGACTGAGGTATCATTGTAATTTCCTGTGGAGAAATTCAAAGGGATAGAGAACCTCATCTCCCAGGCCCATCAGCTCATCTCAAGCACCCAAGAGTGGTGGGGATTAGGGTCTTAGCAACAGAGAACTGAAAAATTTGTCATGTGCATTTATAAAGGCAGCAACCGACACAAAATGACTGTTAAATGCCTAGCTATGAAAGCATAAATGTCATTAGGCAGTCAGATTCTTCTCTGGAAACTAGATTTTAATAGGTTTTTGATTGTCACTTTTCTTCTTGTTTTTTCATTACTCACACCTTGGAGGGATTCACTTTCAAAAGGATTTGCTTAAACTTCCCCCTTGAAAATCCAATTTGCAAATACACCTGCGATTGCATTTTCAATATGTACAGTCACAGGTGCTATCTTTTGCATGCTAACAAGTCTGCCCATGGCAACCAGGCCGCACTTGAGAGTCCGGGTGACTGATTATTGTAACAGGGAAGTATGTGGGGGAACTGAGGCCATTCTGCAGCTTATCCAGCCGAAAGGCCCCGTGGAGTGGATTCTGAGTTACAGGCATGCTCTCCTATAATAAGCACCCTGAATGTGATCTCAATTTTATCGGAAGAAATGTGTCCAGAGAGTGCAAATATTTTCCTGATATGTACTTGGGGGGAGGGAGGGAGTGAATGTGTTGAAGTGGCTATGGATTCCTGAGTCCATATTTTATTCTTTTCTATAACAGATCAAAAGCATAAACTGAGTCTGCATATCTAGTCAAGGTTTTCAACAGTCAGTGATTATTTTTTGAATGCCTAGCATGTGCTTGTCTTGCAGCAGGAGCAGAAAGAAATAAAAAGGAAGCACTGACTTCAGTGGAAAGGGCTGAATTACAAGATATCTAATAATAACTAAATCTGTGGAGCACAGATTCAACCTAGCCATTAGAAATGAAAAGCTGTATAAAATGATTTAGGATTCCATCGCAATAAAAATCTTATATAATCTTTGGGGGGAAAAAACAGGACCATCTTTTACATTTTATTTGAAGCTATTTATTATTTAAATGTTATTTGAATTTGGCATTAACTAACTAAATTATAGCTGCATAGTAAATGTAATCATTGGGTGTCATTCAGACTAAATTTACCACTGATTATACCAATTTGATTATTAATTTTCAATTAATATAACAACTACAACAGTAGATTTTAACAGTGTAACATCTTTCCTGGTATCCTTAAAATTTCCTGTAGCTCTTCTGATTCACGTGGTTCTTTATTAAATGTTTTGAGATGTATTCCCCCCCTTTCTAATTGGTAAATGCTTACCTTCCACTATGCAGGTTAAACTATATTGCCTGATATTTCCTAATTGCAGCCATTTCCATGTTTGGAATAATGTTTTTTTCTTTCTCATACTCCAATTAATTCCTTCCTCCTGTCCCTGAACATCCCTGCCCTGATACTGGTCTGGGGCACCTTCAACCTGTTCCTTAATTTTTTGCTTCTAGCGAATACATCCCTGAAATATCTCAAAAGCTACATTGACACAGTTGCCATTTTATATCACACCAAGGTAATACCTTTGGTCCACAGCATCCAGCAATAGCTTTGCGATTACAGGGGAGAGTAGAAGAGGGAGATAAAGGCAAAGTGTATTCATCACCCCCATGGAGTGAAACGCCCCTTTAAAGAAAAGAAACACAAAAGAAAGTCAGCATTTAAAAAAAGAGTGGGAAAGAGCTATTTGGGCTGTAGTATTTTAGTGTTTCCTTACCTTACTCCTTGTATCTGCCTCTATTGTTAAGACTTATCACTTCTATTGTAATGTGTATTTGTCTGTCCCCTAGATTGAGAGCTCTTTGAGGGCAGGAACTCTGGCTAGTATCAGATCTGGCTCCAAGTAGATGACTAATAAATGTTTGGTGAAGGAGTGAATGAATTCCTTTGTGTGTACTGAAAGATTGTGTCTATCCATACTCCTGTCCCACTCCTTCTGTTCTCCGTGTACAGTCCTGTTTCCTTTCATTTTCCTGTGTGCAACCATCCAGATCTAGCTAGCCCCCTTCCGCTTTCAGTCTCTGGCTCCCTGATCTCTCCACAAGCAATGCCTGGGGCAGGAAGCCTCAGGTAAAGCTTGACTTGGGTTACTCACCACAATTATGTGCATTGCTAATCTTGATGTCATTGCTTAGCCTTTGGGTATCTAAAGTAGTCTTAGAAATTTGCATGTCCCACTAAAAGACCTTTAAGATTCCTAACATTTCTAGGATTTTACGATAAAAGAATTTAGGTCTGTTCGTTTTTATGGAAATTCCTGCCTTTAATACAAATGTAGTAGCAAGTTCCGGGGCCTCCAGGCTCCATGTATGTGTTAGCCATGAAAAGCATGAAAGAAAATGTAGAATGTAGATATAAAATTTTAAATGCAGAGATAACCCTGAAAAGCAGTGTCAGACTAAGCAAAGCCTAGGGTCTCTCCTCTCTCCTTCCATTCTCCACCAAAGTTTGCACATATCTTTCTCTCTCACCCCTTTGCTTACCCTGGAAGACACTTACACCAAGTGTTTTGGCTACCCTTCTGGATGTCAGAATTACCTGCACACTTACTAAAATTTTGATTCCTGGGCTTCCTGCTGTCCTCCTCAGGCCCCTACCCCATCCTAAATTCTGAGACAGTAAAGATGGAATGGCACCAGGAATGCAGATGTTTAACTAGTTCTGATGATGACACCCGGCCAGATATAGGAACCAACGACCTAGGGCAAGATTCACTAAAAAAGCCAAGACTTTTTTCAAGGATTTCACAATCTGCCAGTAAGCGGGTTTCAAGCGCCTGATTTACCTCTTGACTCCCGAGTGGTGTTCAGTAGTGTAGTCAGAAAAGAGCGGAGGAAGGTAGGGGGTTGGATTCAGCTGGGAAAAGTTCATGGGCTTTTTGTTTGTTTGTTTTGAAAAATATATAGTATGATTTAGTGAGACAAAAGAGGCCAACACAGGCTGGAGAAATGGCACCATCAAAGAGTAAGTATCAGAGACAAAGGTCTCGTTTCTCTGAATGGAGAGGACAAGAGAGAAGATGGGAGCAATTACAGCAGAGCCACTAAACTAAACAAGACAACACAGAAGGCATTCTTTCAACAAATGTCTGTTGAGCACCCATCTGCCAAGCTCTGTTCAAGGTTCTGCAGGTGCCACGGGCTCAAAGTCCCTGCCTTGAAGGAACATAACTCAGTGAAATCCTCTCATATCAGCCACAAGGAATTGAAACACATCAATGCCAATCTCATTTTACAGATGAACATGAAGAATGGAGCATCTAGGAGCATCTAGGAATTTCTTATTTAAGCTCTGGGGTATTTGTTAAAAGTTTGATAAATGGAAGGGCGCCTGGGGGCTCAGTCGGTTGAGCAACCAACTCTTGATTTTGGCTCAGGTCCTGATCTCACAGTTTGTGACACGGAGCCCAGCATCAGGCTCCACGCCCCACGCCCCACGCCGACAGCAGGAGCCTGCTTGGGACTCTCTCTCCCTCTTTCTCTGCCTCTCCCTCGCTCATGCTCCCTCTCTGTCTCAAAACTAAAATAAATAAACATTAAAAAAAAATGATACATGGAAAGCTCACTTCGTTTCCCAACAAAATTTTTCTTGATCAAAAAGGTAAAGTGGGTTTGCCTGGCTGGCTCAGTCAGTAGAACATGCAACTCTTGATCTCAGGGTTGTAAGTTCGAGCTCCAAGCTGGGTGTAGAGATTACTTAAAAATAAAATCTTTTTTTTTTTTTTAAAAGGTAAAGCAAAATGTTCTTCTAACACTACTCCAATTCAGGTCTTCATTGTCTTTCTCCCATGTTTTTATTACAGCCTCCTGATCCCTCTGACTTTGGCCTTTCCTATAGGCTTTACATACTAATCCAAGATTAATGGCCCTTGTTCAAAAATGTTCCCTGCTTCCCCAGTGCAGAACAAAATAAAACAAATAAAGACAACTGAGTTAGTTCATCTAGATCTCCAAAGATAGAGCCTCAAAATTTCTTGCTAATACTCTCCCAGTATTCAGTCATGCATTTATTCATTCATTTATTCAAGGGCCATTTATTGGACCCTGGCTATGTATGGAGACTTGAGAATGCAGAAGAGAAAATAAGACATAGCTTTCGTCCTCAAAAAGGTAAAAAATGGAAGAACATATCAATCATAAGTAAATAATCATACTAAAATTATTTAATCATAATAATTAAATAATCACTTACTGATCACATACCCAATGTAGTGGGTGCCTAAAATGATAGGCCAATTCTGCCTGGAGGTGGAGATAGAGGATGTCCGGGAAGGCTTCAAGGAAAGCAATTTAAGAGCTGAAACCAAAGAATGAAGGTGGAATTTTCCAGGCGTACAAGAAAGGAAAAGGAAAAAGCGCATGTGTGAAGACAAGGACAGAGTCAGGGAACACGAGAACTACCAGTTGGGTTGAGTGTTGCTAGGCATAACATGGAAGAGGGAAAATATAAGCGGGTGTGACCAGGCAGTAGGTTGGAGGCACATTATGAAGGCTCTAAAATTTAGATATTTATCATGTTGATAATGGGGAGACACTGAAGAATTCAGTACAGTAGAGCAACATGATCATATTTAGAATGATGGTCTCTCTCCTAGTAATGCAGACAATATATATATGGAGGACCAAGTCCTCAGAAGGACAACACAGAGAGTCAAAGGGAGAACAAAGGGGCAATAGTTCCAGCTAGAGCTGATTAGTGTTTCCTTCATAATTCTAGTCAAACCAAACTCCCTCTTGTTCCTCATTTAAAAACCACAATTTCCTGTTGTATGGTTTTGTTCTTATATTCAGGAATGTTCCCACCCACCTCAACCCTGCCAATTCCACACGTGCAAATTCAGCCCAAATTATCTCTCTCCTATGGGTTTTCTCTAAAACCCTGAAGGGAAAAATCTCTTCCTATTCTAATCCCTGTAACAATTTATCAATATGTCTCCTAAGGCACATAGCACTTTTTCCTAGGTGGTACGCTACTTGATGTGTGTGCAGTGTCTCTTCTACGACCATAGACTCACAGAGAAGAGTGCAGAACTTAGGCGTCAACCAGGTCTTACGTAAATCTCACATCCATGACTAAATAGCTGATTTATGGTACTTTGTTTACGCCAAGGAGTTTCAGGCTTCTCATCTATAAAATAGGATAAGTGAGGTCTGTTTTGCAAGATCTTTTTGAAGAATAAACAAAATAATAAATATAAGGCACATAGCATAGAAGCTGACCCACGGGAGGTGCTCAGTAAATGGTAGCTAGTAATACTACTGATACATTAATCATTTCTTTGATATTGAATCTGTGACTGATCTTTGACTCTGCCACATCACCTTGCACAATGCTTACTTCAAAGCCAGAATTCACTATATATTTAATGAATAAATAACAATAGCTAACATTTTTGGGCCCTCAGTAAGTGCTAGGCACTCTTCTAAGGGCTTTATGTGGATTATCTCTTTGAATCTTCATAATAACCTTATAAGGCAAGTACTATTATTATCTCCATTTTACAGCCTGTAATGTGTTGCTTAACTTCTTCAGTGCCCAGCAGCTAACAAAGGGGGGAGAATGACTCATGGTTCACAAAGAGGTGTTTTCTGGAAAGGCTTACCCGTTGGTAAGGTTACACTATGGCCAATGTCATCCAATTTGAACCCCTAGAGAGAAGATTTCATGTTCTACACCCAACATGTCATCTTACGTGAAGTTCACTTAAAGAATCTTCCATCGAGTCAACAAAGAACCATCCTCTTTAAAAAGGCAAACACAACTTGCAAATTTAGCCTAGTAATTCTTGACAGCTTTTAACACTAGCATCTACAATTCTTTCCAGCTTTAGCCAGCAGATTTAGGCAAATGATCCAAAGGGACAGGTTCCAAGAAAGAGGGAACACTGAAAAGAAGATCTGGGGCAGAAAGCATGTTTAGCAAATCTTTATATACCCAAGACTTAGAGAACAGTAGGGTCGAGGAAAGCAACGAGACATTTAGCGGCTAATGTCGCTCAATTAGAAGACATAGAAAAGACTTTGCAAAAGGTTGTATGCTGGGCCCAAACTGGACACTTGTACTTCAGTTCACACATAATATCACTTTTTCTTTTTTTTTTCATATTGTCCAGTGGCTGAGTTACTCTCTTTCAGAATCTAGAAAAATATTATCTAGATCAGTTCTGAGTTGGGACAATTTGTCACCCAGGAGACATTTGGCAATGTCTGTCTGGAGACATTTTTGCTTGTCACAACCGGGAAAATGATACTAGTATCTAGTGAATAGAGGCCAGGGATTCAGATAAACATCCTGTGATGTACAGGACAGCTTCCCATAACTAAGAATTGTCTTGCCTAAAATGCCAATAGTGTCAGGGTACCTAGCTAGCTCAGTCGGCAGAGCATGTGACCCTTGATCTCGAAGTTGTGATTTCAAGCTCCACATTGGGCATGGAGCCTACTTAAAATAAATAAATAAATTTTAAAAAATAAAAAATAGGGGTGCCTGGGTGGCTCAGTCGGTTGAGCGTCCGACTTCAGCTCAGGTCACCATCTCGCGGTCTGTGAGTTCGAGCCCCGCGTCAGGCTCTGGGCTGATGGCTCAGCGCCTGGAGCCTGCTTCCGATTCTGTGTCTCCCTCTCTCTCTGCCCCTCCCCCATTCATGCTCTGTCTCTCTCTGTCTCAAAAATAAATAAACATTAAAAAAAATTAAAAAAATAAAAAATAAAAAGTAAATATAATGTCAGAAGTGTCAAGATAGAGAAAACCTGATGCAGGTAAAGGTGGCTGGTTAATTCCAACTCATATACTCCCCTGTTCTGGTTGCCTGGAAAGAGTGTGAATACAAATTCATACAGAATTCCACCCCTTAAAGTAAAAGTTCAGGGCACGTTACTAAGAGATAATTCATCTACATTGTTATACAGATTGGCTTACAAATAATTACTACTTAATTCCACCTGGGTTGCACATTCTTGGGGTCCTTTAGAAACTCTACTCACTTTGATCCTATACCAGTGCTGAATGGATTCAAAATACAGTCCTTCAGGGGTGTCTAGCTGGCTCAGTCCATGGAGTGTGCAACTCTAGATCTTGGGGTTGTGGGTTCTAGTCCCACCCCACATCTAGCCCCACATTAAGAGATTACTTAAAATAATAAAAATCTTTCAAACAAAACAAAAGCAAAAATAAAATATATAGTCCTTCTGAAGGTGTCCTTTCATTTAGGTGGGTATTATGGGCTAAATTATGTCCCCTCCAAATTCATATCTTGAAGTCCTCAAACTGAGGCTGTAGTTGAAGATAGGGTCTTTTTTTTTTTTAACATTTATTTATTTTTAGAGACAGAGAGAGACAGGGCATGAGCAGGGGAGGGGCAGAGAGAGGGGGAGACACAGAATCCGAAGCGGGCTCCAAGCTCTGAGCTGTCACAGAAGCCTGACACGGGGCTCGAACCCACGAACCCCGAGATCATGACCTGAACCGAAGTCAAAGCTCAACCGACTGAGCTACTCAGGGGCCACGGAGGTAGGGTCTTCAAAGCAATAATTACAGTTAAATGAGGTCATTAGGGTGACGCGTAATCCAGTATGACAGTTGTTCTTTTAAGGAGAGGTTAAGGTGCAGACATATACAGAGGGAAGACCATGTAAGAAGCCATAGACATTCCAAGGAGCAAGGCATCACCTCGCTTACTAACACCTTAGTCTCAGATTTCCAGCCTCCAGGACTGTGAGACAATAATTTTTTGTTGTTTTAGCCACCTAGTCTGTGTTATTTGTTATGGCAGCCTAGCAAACTAATACAGTGGCTTATTTTACAGTCATCCTCAATCATATAAACCAAATCTAAGAGTATTTTCAGGCATTCTTAATTTCTAAACTGCTGCTTTAAGGAGGTAAATTCTCTACAGTCTCATAACTTGCCTCCCAAAGTTAATATCAAGTAATATGGGACAGCCAATGGAGGGGTTGGGGTTGTAGTTTCTGATCTTGAGACAGATTCTCTCTGTTCCCTCTTCAGTAAAAAACAGCTGTCCTGTCTGTTCACTCATCTGTGGTTAATGGTGAGACTTCACAACACCAGGTACTTCCTGAATTATTTTGTTCTTATTTTTTCATTCTAGAACTTGTCTTCTCTTCTAGTAGTGGCAAGTCTTCTAGGACCAGTTATAACTTTGAAAATTCATCATCAAAATTAAAAACTTCTGTTCTTTGGGAGGCGTGTTAGAAGAATGAAGAGAAAAGGCACCGATTGGGAGAAAAATTTACAAAGTGCATGTCTGATAAATCTGACTTGTATCTAGACTATATTAAGAAATCTTAAGAAGAAAATAACACAATTTTTTAAATGGGCCAAAGATTTACACAGATACTTCACCAAAGAAGTTGTACTGATGACAACGAATAAGCACATGAGGAGATGTTCAACATCATTAATCGTCAGGGAAATGCAAACTAAAACCACAGTGTGATGCCACTTCTCATCTAACAGAATAGCTAAAATTAAAAAAGACTGACCGAACAAGTGTTGGAAAGGATGTGGAGTAATTGAAACTCTCATTCACTGCTGGTGGGGATGTAAAATGAAATAACCCTTTTGGAAAATAGTTTAGCAGTTTCTTAAAAAGTTTAGGATGCATTTAGTGGGGCACTAGGTGGTTTGGTCAGTTAAGCATCTGACTTCAGCTTAGGTCATGATCTCAAGGGTCGTGAGTTCAAGTCTCTCATCGGTCTCTCTGCTGTCTGCACCAAGCCTGCTTGGGATCTTCTGACTCCCTCCTTACCCTCCCTCTTTCCCTCTCAAAAATAAAAATAAATATTAAAAAAAAGAAAGACTAAGTTAAGATACATTTAGCATATTATTGAGCCATTTCACACCTAGGTATTTACCCAGGAGAAAAGAAAAAGCTTATGTCAGTGCAAAGATTTCTACACAAATGTTCATAGCAGCCTTATTTATAATCAACAAAAAGTAGAACCAACCAAATGTCTATCAACAGGTAAATGGATAAAGAAACTGTGGTCTCTCCATACAATGGGATACTACTGAACAATAAAAGGAATAAAATATTGATACATACAACATGAACAAATCTCAAAGTATTTATATAATGTATACTCAAAATAATTAAAAGAAGCTAGACAATAAAAGAGTACATGCTATATGATTTCATTTATATAAAACTCGTAAAAATTCACAATAAATTATAGTGACAGAAAGCAAATCTGTGGTTGCCTGAAAAAGGGAGGGTGCCCAGGGCAGGGAAGAGAAGAAAATTATAAGAGGGTAAGAGACTTTTTAGGTTGATATATATGTTCATTATCTTTATCGTGGAGATAGTTTTATAGGTATGTATATATGTCAAAACTTATCAAATAGAGTGTTTTTAATATGTGCAGTTTATTGTATGTCAGTTACACCTCAATAAAGCTGCTTAAAAGAATCAATCACGACAAAAGCAAGATCTATGTTGGACTTCTTTATTGGTTGGCCTATCCAGAGAGTAGTCTGGAATCATTCTTGAAGTCTGGTCCTTCTTGTGGAAAGTGGAAGGTTGCCGGTGTTTATCTCAAACAGCAAATTGATAGTATTATTTAACCTTTCCATTCATGACTCTCTACGAAGAGAAACATTTATTCAGTGTTCGTGGTAAAGTATAAAGCAGTGTAATCAAAGTGTAGTCCATGTAACTGTCACTGGGCTGTGATATCAATATAAATATTGAGAATAAACACTCAGACATGCATGTAACAATTTCACAGAGGAATTTTATATCTATCACATCTAACAATAAAAGATGTGGGCTGGACTTTGTCCACCTTTATCTCATTTTTCTATTAATTTTTCAAATTTTTCTTGAAAATGTTTTTCTTTTCCGTTAGTATTTTTACCTTTCTTATTTTTACCTTGTTTTTCAGAATCATCAGCCCACAATGGATTGGAAATTTTAAGAAGTGGTCCTTCAGCACAGATAATATGAGCAGCATTGGTCGGAAGTCCGTCTTCTCCTGCCTGCTTCTAAATATTTTCACACCCAAACTATACACATATGGAGAAAAAGGTTAAAAATGTTTTTGTGGAACTATGTTCATTACATTGTGAAAAAGTTGAATGACACAGAAAAATTATCCTGACATATGTAGGAAACAAAGCAGGTCACAGAAGAGAGTGTTGAGTAGAAACCTTGAATTTGCAAAATGGATTTACGAATGGCAGGATCTGGAGAGTGGCTTTGTCTAGCATAGAGTAGCAGGTTAATACCTGGAGAAGAAATACCTGGAGAAGAAGAAGTAGGAATCTTTATTTTCTTTTTTCAGCTTACCTCTGTTTTCCACAAAGGACAGGTAATTTTTTATAATGTAAAAATTTAATGCATAGTATTACCTTTTGGGGGGAAGGTTACAGGCTTCTTGTAAGGGAGAATTAAGACAATGTTTTGTATTGTTCTTGGCCTGCCTGGTTCCATTCAATTTAGATTGATGGATAATAATTAGCTTTTCTATAAAGGAAAAGACTTAGTAATGGTTTAAAAATGAAGTTTAAGCTGTTTTAATCCAACAGAATGTTTTCATATTTTTTACAAATAAAATATCTGAAAAATTGACAACTGAACCTCTACTTCTGGACCATAAATGTTCGCTGTACACAGGCAAATTCTAAATAATTAAGTAGTATGAATAATGAAAACACTACAGAGAGGGTCTATACTCGTGAGTGACAATGCGATCAGTCAAATTTCCATAATAACTAACGTTTTACTGTGGGCTGTGTGCAAAGGATTCGAACATAACATTTATGTCTGAAATAAAACTCTTCAATTGTTTCTTTCTGCCAAAAAAAAAAAAAAAGGCTAGAGAAAGAAACCATCTAATTTTAATGTAACACTAAATCCAAAGGCAGTACAGCTGTTTGGTTTTGGTTGTTTGGCTCAGCTGTTTTATTCTGAGAAAAGCACAGCTGCCTTTTGATGTTGTCTGTTATTCAAGACTGTTCTTTAGGGGAGTTAAGTGTATGAGAGCTCACAGAAGCACTGGTGGGTTCAGCTTCCGCTCTTGCCACAGTGCCATTTCTCGGTGTCGTTCTCTACGTTTCAACATTGGCTAATGCAAGTTCCTTCCCTTGTACCCTGCCTTTCCCTCCAGAATTCTGTGCCCAAGAACAGCACTGTTGGTGGAAAGATAGATGAGTATTTTTTTTTTTGAAGGACAATTTTTGAGAATGATAGTAAGATATCATTAATTTTTGAAGTGTGAAAAGGTGTTGTGGTTCTGTTTGTTTAAAAAGGAATAATCTTTGGGGTGCCTGGCTGGCTCAGCAGTGGAGCAT
Source organism: Acinonyx jubatus (assembly GCF_027475565.1). Classification (NCBI taxonomy): domain Eukaryota; kingdom Metazoa; phylum Chordata; class Mammalia; order Carnivora; family Felidae; genus Acinonyx; species Acinonyx jubatus. Next base: position 47,002,369 of record NC_069380.1, on the reverse strand, counting down.
GCGACTCTTGATCTCGGGGTTGTGAGTTCAAGCCCCATGTAGGGTGTAGAGATTATTTAAAAATAAAATCTTGAAAAAAAACTAAAAATAAGTAAATAAAAAGGAATAATCTTTAAGTCATGCATACTGAAACGGTTACAAATGAAATTATGTGATGTCTGAGATTTGCTTTAAGATAATCAAGGCAATTATACCCTCAAGGGGAGGGAAGACAAGGAAAAAGGCAAGAGGAGAAAGAAATTAAAGTTGGCTGTGAATTGATACTTATGAAAGCTACATAAAGGGTTAAATGAGTGTTCATTATATTGTTCTCTCTCCTTTATATTTGCTTTCCAATTTCCATAATAAAAGGGTTTTTAAAATGATAAAACAACATCAATGCTTGTACCCCATGACCCCCCAGTTCTACATCTAAATATCTGTACTACAGAAACACTCATCCCTGGGTGCCTGGGTGGCTCAGTCGGTTAAGCAGGTGAAGCATTGGATTTTGGCCCATGCCGTGATCTCACGGTTGGTGAGTTCGAGTCCGTGTCAGGCTCTGTGCTGTCAGCTCAGAGCCTGCAGACTGCTTGGATTCTGTGTCTCCCTCTCTCTCTGCCCCTCCCCCCCACTCACACTCTGTCTCTGTCTCTGTCTCTCTCAAAAATAAACATTAAAAATTTTTAAAAGAAAAAAAGAAACACTCAACCATATTGCATACATTTATGTAGAAAGATGTCTCCTATGACACTGTTCGGAATAACCAATAATTGAAAACCCTATTCTATTTTTATTACCTCGTCCACCCAACTTAGAGTTAGTTAATATAAAGACAGTGTTAAAAAGGAGTTAGAAGATACTGCTTATGAGGCTCCTGAATGACGTTCCAAGGAGGAAATCCCACACTGAATGGAAGTCTGGCAGTTCATTGAGTGACAGTTGCCCAACACAATGCCAAGCCCCTAAAAGGGGAGTAAATCATCTACTTGGAAATCTTCTGGAAAACCATGCCAACAATCCTGATGACTCAGAACTGGAGAGTGCTGACAAACACAGGGTGATGTCACCATTTCCTGCCTCAGGAAGTTTCTTGGAGGGGGAGGAGAGGCCTGTGGCAGGTAGACAAGATCAAAGGCCTGGGAACATCCCCCACTTTCCCTTTATTCTTGCTTCCCTTTTAGGTATAATCTCAAGGAATGTGCTTGTCATTCTGCTCCTACAGTGACTTGTATTATTTGGCTTGGCTGAAGTTTTTTCAAGTCAGTGGACAAAGCATTCCCTCGAGGCCCATACAAGCTCTGGGGTCTGTTCCTATACATGGCAGCTCGGATCCTCCACCACCGTTCCAAGGCACAGTCAGGATCTGCACTTTCCTCTCTGAGCAGATTAATCCACTTATCAGGGCTCACCTGCTGCTCTTGGCAGGCCTAGGCAGGCTCCCTGGAATGGACTCTTGCCCCAAAGAGAGCCTGGGAAGCTCTCTAGATGAGCTGAAAGTCACCTCCATGTCCAATGTCCCTAATTCCTTGACCCTGATGGCTGCCCTATACTTAGAGTGAGTCTCCTGACTCTTGAGACAGGTATATGCTGTTGCGGAGAGTCAAGGAGTTGAAATCAGAACACCCAGCTATGTCTCCTACTAGCCACGATTCCATGAGGAAAAACAAGTCAGTTAAACTTCATGAGCATTAATATAAATATAAATTAAATATGAAATTGATATTGTAATAATAAGCACGTTACAGGATTACCAGTAAGATAGGTAATGTGTGTTAAAGAACTTGGGACAGGGGCGCCTGGGTGGCTCAGTCGGTTAAGCGTCCGACTTCGGCTCAGGTCATGATCTCATGGTCTGTGAGTTCGAGCCCCGCGTCGCGCTCTGTGCTGACAGCTCGGAGCCTGGAGCCTGTTTCAGATTCTGTCTCCCTCTCTCTCTGCCCCTCCCCCGTTCATGCTCTGTCTCTCTGTGTCTCAAAAATAAATAAACATTAAAAAAAAAATTAAAAAAAAAAAAAAGAACTTGGGACAGTACCTTGGCACATAATCAGCACATGCTGATTATGCCTGACAAACTGCCTGTTTGTTTGTTTGTTTTTAATTTAAGTTAAATTTTTTTGAGAGAGAGAGAGCACGCGCACGCATGCAAGTGGTAGAGGGACAGAGAGAGAATCTTAAGCAGGCTCCATGCCTGGCAAGGAACCTGATGCAGGGCTCAATCTCACAACCCTGAGATCAAGACCTGAGCTGAAATCAAGTGTCAGACGCTCAGCCGACTGAGCCACCCAGACTATCTGGTTTTCAACACACTCTTTGGTTGTGACCACCAAACTGACAAGATTGTGTCTAATCACCTGAGCCCAGATTCATTTTGACCACCACCATCCAAAAATTGGCCCCTTCTTGTTTCAACAAATCTCAGTTCTCCTGGTCACTGTTACTGCATTATCTTTGATTCACTGCTGCCCACCGTCATGGTATGATGGCTACACCTCATAGAGTACGTATAGAGATGTAGTTCCGGAAATCAAACTGTTGACTTTTCAAAAAGAAAGAAGATGTTACTCTCCTTTGTGGTAGCCCTTTGTCCAGAGAAACCTGAGACAAACGTGCTGAGTCCCAAGTGTTCCAGCTCTTCTCTGGTTAAGCTCTTGCTGGTGGCTATAAGGCAAGAAGCCCCTTACTGAGATCCAGGATCAGATGATCAATAACAAGCTACATCCAAAATTTAACCCCAGAACAACAGGTAGATCCTTGCTTTACATTCATGTAACTAAGGGGGCTATCCAGAGTTGTTAGTTTGGGATTTTTGTTCCTAAAAATAAGGAATAACCGGCTCCAAAAGTGAATTTAAATCTTTAACTCTTAAGGAAAACCATCTGTTTGTAGCTTGTTAGTCCATTAACATTTCATGGAACCACTAATATGTTAGGTTGCAGGCCCACCACTTTACTATCTGTTTTCTGTGTGTCCCCACTGGGGTTTTTTGTTGTCGTTCCTCTCTTCCTACTTTCCTGCCTTCTTTTTTTTTTTTTTTAATGTCTTATTTTTGAGAGACAGAGACAGAGCACGAGTGACAAAGGAGCAGTGAGAGAGGGAGACACAGAATCCAAAGCAGGCTCCGGGCTCTGAGCTGTCAGCACAGAGCCCGACGTGGGGTTCGAACTCACGAACTGTGAGATCATGACCTGAGCCGAAGTTGGCACTTAACTGACGGAGCCAACCAGGCGCCCCGCTGCCTTCTTTTTAATTATATCTCTTGGTATTTTCTTACTGGCTATTCTAGGGACTATAGTATACATCTTTAGCTTTTCACAGTCTGGAGTTACTATTGTACTACTTCATGTAAAATACAGAAACTTTGCAACCATGCGAGTCCATTTACCATGCCCCTGCTTTTTGCTATATTTGTCAAATGTATTACATGTATGTTATAAGCCCCAGAAGACAATGTGATTATTTATTATCTATTTATTACTTATTCTTGAGAAAGAGAGAGACAGAGGAAGCAGGGGAGCGGCAGAGAGAGGGAGACACAGAATCCGAAGCGGGCTCCAGGCGCTGAGTTGTCAGCATAGAGCCTGATGTGGACTCGAACTCACGAGCCTTGAGATCATGACCTGAGTTGAAGTCGGACACTCAACCAAATGAGCCACCCAAGCGCCCCAGCTTTTTTTTTTTTTTAAGTTTATTTATTTATTTTGAGAGAGAAAAAGAGAGAGCATGCACATGGGAGGGTCAGAGAGAGAGGGAGAAAGAGAGAAAGAGAGAATCCCAAGCTTGCTCCATACTTCAGCACGGAGCCTGTTGCCAGGCTCAAACCCACCAAACATGAGATCATGAGCCAAAATCAAGAGTTGAACGCTCAACCAACTGAACGACCCAAGCAGCCCTCATTCTTGCTTTAAACGCTTGCAAAATTTAAATAAATTAGCAGGGAAAAAGTACCTTTGTAAAACATCTCTAATTTTCTCAAAGGAAAATAGTCTTAGTAAGTTGCCCAGAAGATCTAAGTACTTTACACCTGGCATATCACAATTTTCATTTCTTTCTTATTATCCCCAAGTATCTGGCTTTATTTTCAATTTTTAGGTTTTCAGACAGAGCTTATCTGATGCCATCCCAGGATTATAAGCAGTTTGAAAAAACAAAACATCAGACAAAATCTCTCCATTTGTTTCACTTTGGGCCAAAACATTAGCATTGCCAGCAATTTCAGAACAATCACATTGTCAAGGCAGGCAACTTAACACGTCTTTCAACAAATAAATACTTCGCATTCTGATAGGTAAGCCTTAAGGGGGAACATCTTTGAAGTGCTATTGGCCCTTTCAGTTTCATAATAATCTGCTCATTTGGTGGAAATTTTTATAATGGCCAAACCAGCATTCAAGACCTCCAGAGTGTCTCTCCAAGGATGCTACCTGCAGTTGTAAATGTAGCCAGTTAAAGCTCCTATTTATATTTGTGTAGAATTTATGAAATCTTGTGGGGAAGCAGAATGGGGATTATCTTGCCCACCCCCGTTACAATGATGGCCTGTGCAATTCGGTCCTGAAATCCCGTAAGATCTCTGCTTCTCCACCACCTCCTGTGAGTCCTGGTAAAGGTGAAACTGGAAAAGTTGCTGCAGCACCCCGGGCTTTCCAGTTTCATCAATCACCTGGAGGAGTGTGAGTCTGAGTTCACAGCCTAGAAACCATTAAAATTCCAAGAAGCATTGATAGTATTTCCAACAGTAGGTTACACTTGCAAGCCTTTTGTGTCTAACAGAAAATTATTACGGTTGTTTTGGGGCTTTTGTTTGTTTCGTGCCATTTTTAACAGAGATAGGAGGAAAAACTTTCTCTGAAGAATAAAGAAATCATAATCTTCTGCACAGGAATGCACATGGGTCTTAGTCGTTGTCTTCCTCAGACAGATGTTCTCTAGACAGCCTGCCCCCTTCACCCCTGACAGCATCAGAAAATGAAACAAAGAAAGGGGCGCCCGGGTCACTCAGTCGGTTGAGCAGCCGACTTCGGTTCAAGTCATGATCTCATGGTTCATGAGTTCCAACCACGTGTCGGGCTCGGTGCTGACAGCTCAGACCCTGGAGCCTGCTTCGGACTCTGTGTCTCCCTCTTTCTCTGCCCCACCCCTGCTCACTCTCTCTCTCTCTCTCTCTCTCTCTCTCTCTCTCTCTCTCTCTCTCAAAAATAAATAAACGTCATCAAAAAGAATGAAATCTTACCATTTGCAACTACCTGGATGGAACTAGAGGATATTACGTTAAGTGAAATTAGTCAGTCAGAGAAAGACCAATATCATATGACTTCACTCATATGAGGACTTTAAGATACAAAACAGATAAACATTAGGGAAGGGAAGCAAAAATAATATAAAAACAGAGAGGGGAACAAAACATAAGAGACTCTTAAATGTGGACAGCAAACTGAGGGTTACTGGAGGGGTTGTGGGAGGGGGGGACAGGCTAAATGGGTAAGGGGCATTAAGGAATCTATTCCTGAAATTATTGTTGCACTATAAGCTAACTTGGATGTAAATTAAATAAAGTAAAAAAAAAAAAAAAATTAAAAAAAAATTTTTTAAAAGGAAAATAAAACAAAGACAGATAAAATACAGCCCCCCAAGAATTTAGAATGTCATGGTTTAATTTTTGTGGAAGTCATTTCTTTATTTTAAACCTTAAAGTTTGAACAGTGTCTTTAAATAAAAGGTGACTTTTTTGCAGTACAATTGAGCATGCTTTTCTTTAAAAGTGAAGACACATATCCCTCAGCCACACAGAAAGTTAGCAGCATTATTTTCATGCTTTCATTTAGATGTCTTCACAAATAGATCTAAAACAAGTTACTAATCTAATTCACATTGGTGTGGTGGTGATTAATCACTGATTTTTCCAGAGTTGTGATTTCTCAGGTAAACTTTTCTATGTAAACACAGAGTGTATTATTCTCTTTGTTCATTTTAGGGTCAAAGAAGAATAAATATCACCTCATAATTTTTTATCTTTGTTATCTTTCAAGCAAGTAAGTAATTGATGTACTTAACAAGATAAATCATTTACATCCAAAAGATTTCAAAGGTGGCTTTGAATCCTATTATGTAGAGCCCGCATATCCATTATTCAGCAGAGCAATATTGTCAAATACTGCAATTTATAATATTCAAACTTTAAAATGCTCTCATACTGATTCAAGGCATTTCTTACTGTAACACAGAATAAGAGCTTTTCTGGTGAGAATAATTTCTGGTGAGAATTCATGACCAGTGCTTATATTTTTTACTCAGATTTAGATCACCCTAATTTTTTTTAGTCTAACATACTTAAGACTTCTTTTGTGTTTAGGAAGTATTTTTAGATTCTTTTATTTAGTCAATACATATTTAATGAGCATTTACCTTGTGCCAACACCAATGTGGAAAATTCAGTAACATAGGGAAAAATTATTCTTCCCTGTGCCTTTTTTCAAGATAACATCTTCCTGTACGTCTCTGTGCTCTATAAATGATAGATCCCAACACTACTGCCTCAATGCAGACTGCTTTGAACCATTTTGTGTAATAAAGAACCTCCAAATATTATTATATTTAAGTCCTTCTGAACTACACTCCAGTTTTCTTTTGTATTGTATGCAGAGCTTCATATTAGAAACCAAGCTTCCTTTCATAAAAACTACCATAGGTGGGCTTGATGCTAGGGGAGGTACAGTCAATCATTCAGAATTATTGAGCTGTTTCCAAAAGAACCATGGAGTATGCATATAATCCTTTCTTATCAACTTATCGTCCTCCTTCCCTCATTTTCCTCCTCTGCTCCCATTTATTTTTATCAAAATTATGCACAAATATTGTTCTAAATGTTCAATATGAAAAATCAATAATCCCACCTTCCTTCCTTCGGCCATACCCCATCCCCAGAGATATCCACATTCAACCATGTTAATTGATCCTCAGTGTTTACCTCCATGGTTCTACATGTCTACACTGCCGTCTCTTCAGTTGTACAACTTTTTGTTTTACGTGGAATTAATCATTGTGTGTGTGTGTGTGTGGTAAGTTTTTGTTTGGTTTCCTATACACAGATGTCTAATTAAAATCCCAAATCTGCACCAGTTGTCTCAATCAGGAGGCAGCAAACTTCTGTAAAAGAGATAGACTGTAACTACTTTAGATTTTGTGGTTCACATAGTTTCTGTTGTTTATTTTTCCCCAACCCTTTAAAAATGTAAAGACCCCTGTAGCTCACAAGCAGGAAAGAAAACAATTAGGCCTGAAGTTGGATTTGGACTTCAGGCCGTAGTTTGCCACCCTGTGGCCTAAATGTCTTTAAAGGCATTCAGATGTATCTGATGTTCTATTTAATTTCATAATCTTGGAGAAGATTCTTCCAGAGATTTTTTTCACTTGTTCTAACCTAGCTGGTTGCCGTCTGTCTAGTATACAGCCGGGATCCTTTGCTCCCTTCTCACCTCATCCTGAGGGTTCTCCTCCCATCTTATCAATGCACGATCCCATTTCCATTACCCCATGGTCTCTCTTGGTTTATTCCCTCATTTTGGTGAAGTGAAGACTTTTTGAGCAGTAAAAAAGTAAAATTCTTGAGACCTCACATGTCAAAAAAAAAAAACAAACCCCAAAACACTTTTTATTCTTTCCTCACACTCGATAGTGTGGCTGGGTATAAAATCCTAGATTAAAAATAATTTCTCAGGGTTCCTGGCTGACTCAGTCGATGGAACATGTGGCTCTTGATCTCAGGGCTATAAGTTCCAGCACCATGTCGGGTATAGAGATTACTTAAAAAAAAAAAAAAAATTAAATCTTAAAACAAAAAATTCTCTTCAAAATTCTAAAGGCATTTCTTCACTGTCTTACAGATTCCAATGTCACTGATACAAAGTCTGAAGCAATTCAGTTTCCTTTGTATATGACTTTTTCCCTTTCTTTGGGAGTTTTAGGAACTTCTTTTTGGCCCCAAGTTTTGAAATTTCATACTGACGTGGATCTATTTACACTGGTGTGTTAGGGCATCTCAAAAGCCTTTCACTCTTGAAATTCATATCCTTTGGTTGTTAAGGAATTTTCTTGAATTATTTTCTCAGTTTCTAATCCTGTCTCTGTTTCTTCTATTCTTTCTGGAACTTCTGATTAGATAATGAGTCTCTTAGATTGGGACTCTAATTTACTGGTCTTCTTTTACATCTCTTTGTTCAATTATGATTACCTCCTTTCTGCTCCCAGATGATCCATTTTAATTTTGTGTTCTCTGCATGTTATTTAGAATATCCTGTTTCATACTTCTAGTATCTTCTATCCCTGAGGCTATTAACACTACCTCCTCTTTTTAAGATGTCACCCACCTTACATAGTCTTGTCCAAATTGCTCTTCTCTGCTTTATCTCTATCTTTCCTATTAGATGGTTTCCTTGGATATCTGGTAGTTCTTGATTGTCTGCTAATATTTTATAGAGAGGGACCAAAGATTGGAAGCTCTGAGCATGTGTGTGAAGTTTCTGTGGGTTTCTGTGAGTAATCTGACAAAGCCATTTTATCAGAGAACTTGGAATTTTCAGTATATTCAGATCTTTCCTACTGGGCTGGTCCATTCTGAAGGCTTTTCTAGCCTCCTGCCTGGAGGATAAAGATGTGTCTCCAGCACCCTGGAAACCAAATGGGGAAGACAAGAGGAACAGGTTCCAGCAACCGATATGCACATTCATTCAATTCTCCCTTTTTCTGTTTGACATTCCTATCCTCAGCTGGGCCTGTTGTCTACTAATGGGGAGACCCTCTGTCTTTACTCTCTCCAGTGAAGAAGCACAGAAACCTCCATACTTCTGCTGGGGTGGAGACTAGTTGGTTACTACAATTCACAGTGTATGCTGGAGTGGAGGTGTAGAGAGAGACACCAAGGAATTAACAGCTTCTTAGACAAATTGTTAACAATTGTATTTTCGTTTCACTTCTAGAAGTACTCAATGTGATGAATTCCTGAGAACTTTGGGGACTTTTGTGGGGGTTGGAAATGGTTTAGTTCCTGGTTTTCTCCACCACTTTAAGATTTAGCTCTTTCAGTTCGGCTCAGCTTGTTGCCTCTTCTACCTGGCTCTTTCCAGCTCCCATAGGATTGCTGGTGTCTTTATTTCCCTGTTTGTTTGTTTTTTTCTCATAAGTTTCTCCTTGGAGGAAAAAGGCCTTCGTTTTAGTGGGTTTTAGGCGGCTACAAAATGAGATGCATGTGTAATCCACCATTTTTACCTAGAAGTCCATATGTGCGTCTTGGTTTCCTATTAAATTATAGATAGATAGATAGATACATAGATAGATAGATAGATAGATAGATAGATAGATAGATAGATCATCATTCAAATATCCTCAGTGGCCAAATAGCATTAAGCGTTTACTTTTGATTCAAGAATATTACCATTTCCATGACCCCAAATGCTTTCTTTCATGATGTGATATGAACTGAGAGAAATAGACAAAGATTACTGGTGTATTAGAAAAAGGAAAATTCTAAGTTTTCATAGAACAAACCCTTCTGATCACAAAGAGCTCTCGTGTGATTTATTATGTTTCCTCCCCCTTAATAGTCACTGTTAAAATGAGTATTGCACAATTGCCAGGTTTTGTCACCTGTAACTCTGGTATGAGTAAAGAAATACATAAAATTTAAAAGTCTCCTATTGATTAGTTTAACACTACAGTGAAGAATATAACCAAAGAAGGAATTTGGTCAACTTCAAAGCAGAGACCAGATTTAGTAATGGAGAATAAAGCCCTTCTTTGTTATGTTATGTCCCATGAGTTAATCCAAAGAGCTCTGGTGGGCTTAGTTGAAGATAGGAAAAGGAATCTAGCTAGATTTTGAAGAACATTTTTATGTAGGCAGGCCAGGTCATGCTTATCTAAGGATTCTCTAATTGGATGCCACGAAGAGATGCACTTTACACAAGCCACAACATAGGAATGAAGACAGAAGGAAGCAAAACCAAACAAGATAACTTGGGGTTAGGGATGGAGAGAATAAAAACCAACTGCAGTTAAAACTCAGAGCATTACTGACTTGAAATCAAATTACATAATTGCATTCTGGCCAATTGGAACTGGGTGCATTACTCAATCTTGGTCTAGTTGGGGTAGCTTGTTTACCAAGAGACTGGCCAGAATGTGTCTGAAACCAGACATTCACGTAATGGACGTGTTAATGATCAGCAATTAAATTATTTGCAGCTTTGAAAAGTGTGTTAAGCATCGTTATCTAAAATAATTCTCCCCTGAAAATTCACTCATAATATTAAAAAATTCACAGGGCATTGCCTGTTTGCTCATGCTATAATCACAATTTCACAGCCCCACTCCTGATCAAAAATCCAGCACCAATGCTATACCAACAGTGCAACACGAAGAGGAAATTTGGCCAACACTAGATTGATTCAAATGCTCAGGGCTTAAGACAATTCACACAGCACTATAAAGTTATTTTTGGATGTCCGATTTATCAATCAATAAAAGCAGTAAGACAATCTAGGAAGTGGTGTTTCTTCCAAGGATTTGACAATCTGAGGAAGAAAAAACATACGACAGAGGTTGGAAAAAAATTCAAATGCTAAAACATTGCAATGTTTCCAAATAATAAAGTTCCAGGGAGTGTGGCTAATAAAGACTGAAGGGTCCGAGCTCAGCTTTGGCAGACAAGGACCTGGAACAGCTAGCTGGCCTGAGAAAGGGCAGCCTACGAAAGGGAGAAAAGGTTCAGAGAGGGAAAGCGAACTGCAAACAGCCGCGCTCTGTGTTAGGAAGTTAAATACAATGAAGTGCTGGGAACCAAAGCAAGACTGGTTTCTCCTTACAAGAAAACTTCTGCATTCATACAATTCTCAATTACAACTGAATACGGAGGCATCTCTGATTTGTTTCTGGACATATGGAGTTGTCTCTGCTTCAAGACGCCCGCAGCCTCACTTTCTATCTCAATTTCTAGAAATAAACTTTAAACCAAACAAATTATGTTTTCCCCCTCACGTAAGAATGAAAAGTTCTGGCTAGAGAATGAATTGTGCAGTGTTCTTCAGCTAGATAATACTTGAATGACAGGGAAGAATGAGAAGTCAAGTGATGAGAGGCTGAATAAACTTACGATGCCAAGTTATATAACTGCAATTTTCACTTTAGCTCCGACAACATCAGGGATTTTCCCATTTACTGAACATACGTAATAGTCACATGCATTCGTTCACTTTTCTAAAAATAAACTTTTTATTCAAGAAGTTTGGTAGAATTACTGCAAAGATAATACAGAATTCCCGTATACCCCACCACCAGGTTCTCCTGTTAACAGCTTCCATTAGCAGGATACATTTTATCATAATGAACCAATATTGCTGATACATTAAATTCTATACTTCATTCAGACTTCCTCAGTTTTTCCCTAATGTCTTTTTTTCTGTTCCAGAATCCCAGTTAGTTTACATTACACTTAAGTCATGTCTCCTCAGGCTTCTTTTGGCTGTGATAATTTCTCATATTTTGTTTTTCAAGACCCTGACAGTACTGAGTATTGGTATTTTAAGTAGAACGCATTTAAGTAGAATGCAAAGTTGGGCTTTGTCGATTGGACCGAGGTTACCATGTTTTTAGGAGGAAGACAGCAGAGGCAAAGTTCCATTCTCATCACATCAAATCAAGGGTATGTACTATCAACATGACTCATCACTGTCGAGGTGGACCTTGACCACCAGCCTGAGGGGGTTGGGTGGGTTTCTGCCGCTGCAGTTATTCGTCTCCCCTCTAGGCCACATTGCCTACTGTGCAACACACACTTAAGGAGTGGGGAGTTATGCGCTACCTCTGAGGGTAAAGTACCTATAAAAATTGATTGGGATTCTGCAGATTTCTTGTTTCCTATTTAATCAGTCATTTACTTCAGTATGAGCTGGTGGCTATTTTATCCTTTGGGTTACAACTCATCCCTTCTTTATATTGTGAGATTTCAATGACTTCCTTACTTTCTGGTGCTGGAAGATGCTCCAGGCACATTTGGTCCATTTCCTAACCTAGTCCTAGAACCAGCCATTTCTAAGAAGCCCCATTTCTTTTTATTCAAGGATGGTATTAAAAACCAAGCCCTTGGTGTGCTTGTTGCTACTGGATTAAATAAACTTCCAGTGATCATTTTCTCTTCTAAAAAGGAAAAAAAAGGTTAAAAGCCCATTCTTGTTTTATTTTCCCGACAATAAAACCAGCAAATGCATGTTACCTCTACAGTTTTCAGCTACTGATCTTGAGATTAATGCAGTATGTGTCTGTGTAGTGACCAAAAAAAAAAAAAAATCAGCATTCACGAACCTTATCTCCCTTCACACTTGTAATCATACTTTTAAAACAAATCCGTTTCTTTTGTCTTAAACAAAGGTAGCTTTGGCTCAATGTGGGAATTGGGTTTTTATTGGTATTTTATTGCCCTGATAAGACAGAGCCTTTTCAATAGTTTTGGGAATGGAATCTGCTTTTTTTGCTATTATGGGTGAAGAAGGACGGCACGACATGAATCTTTTAGGCACTTTTTATTTTCCAAAAAAAAATTGTCGTTAATATATAAACATCTCATTCTCTCAAAAAATTCTACAACTATACAGCTGTTTGCTCCGTTATTTGCATAGGAAATGACCACAATACAAAAATAAGAGGGGAAAAGAAGCAAAACAGCAACCAATTTATGCTTTTTATGTAGGCATGTGTCCACGTATAAACATTTTGAAGCCTTACAAAATATTTACACCGTTTGTCATCTATTTACACGTTTTAAGAGCAACTCTTCTAACAAACAAAACTATAATTTATCAAGTTATGAAAATTTTCTAAAAAAACTTACTATATTACCACAAAATAAATAAAGATAAACAATATTTTAAAAACAAAATTAAATTCTCATTTCAATTAAGACCCCTTTTGGCATTTTGCTTATTTATTCTGCCCTTTGGTTAACAGCATCAGCATCACATTTCTATTACATTGCATATATGTAGCACTTGTTTCCTTAAGTTTTCTACATGTCACTTATAATTAAAGGCAGACACTGAGTCAGTATTAACAATGATTAATAACTAAACTGCACTGTAATTTAGGTAAAATTACTGTGTCTCACTGTATATTACATGCAAAATCCACATAAATTGGCATTTAACCACAGTACTGCACGAGCAAACATCTCAGGATATGAAAACTGTATCGTAAATCCAACAACGCCATGTGAGAGCTACATAAGTCCTTCTTTTTCTAAAACGATACTGTGTTTAGCTTATTGTAAGAGGTTTGACTTTTGTGTATTGTATCTTTGCGCTTTTGAGTTCACAATTCATATAAAATGTCTTTCATATTTAAAATAAACAACCCTATTTTAATCAGTGCATGGAATCTGCTTTAAGTTTATTTGAATGATTATTTCTTCCTCCGAAAGAAATGAATTTGGTAAGGTTTCAAGAGGTAACTTACCACAAATTCTAACTGTAAATGTATTCATGGTTTATTTTCAAACAGATTTATTTATGATTTTCCCCCAAAAGAATCTTAGAAAACTTGTAATAAACCTACAAAGCTGATTTGCATATTTACAAAATTTCGGATAGCAAATAGAGGCAACTCATATAAAAACAAAAAAACCCACATTTGTTCAATGGCTATTTGTGAATCGCCAGGTACGCTGGGGTGCGCACCTCTAAGGAATTACCTAATATTGAAAAAAAACCCTACTCGATGTCAAGTAAAATCTTGACATACAACCCAGCCTTCTTCCTGTGCCTGCCAACCGACTTGTTTACTAAACACTGTCACATTAAATGATGGTGCTTAGGTAAAAACACTGCAAACACACCCTGCAACCCCCACCCCCCTGCCCACGCTGAGATGTGGCTGCCTGTCATGAGATGAGATCTGCTTGAGTAAAGCCATATACATTACAGCAAGCATTCCAGATTCTTAAAAGGACCAAACACTTTGGTATTCATACAATGTATTCCCTGTTTCGTCAAATATACAAAATATACATTTCCAGTTTTTTGTTTTCTTTTTCTTTTTATATACGTAGTTAGGTTTGTCGTTTAAAACTTTGCCAAATGAACTGCACAGCGTCAGTGTGAATTGCATAGGCACGGCGGGCCGCGGCGGGGCTCAGTTCTGGTGCCTCTTCATGTGCAGGGCCAGGTGGTCGGAGCGCGAGAAGCTGCGGTTGCACACCCCGCACTGGAACGGCTTGGCCCCGGTGTGCTTCCGGTAGTGGCGGGTCAGCTCGTCCGAGCGCGCGAACCTCCAGTCACAGCCCTCCCAGGTGCACTTGTACGGCTTTTCACCTGTGACAGGGGACCAAGAGGAGGTGAGGCGGCCTGCTTGCAAGACAAACATCGTAGACAAGGAATCGTAGAGAAGGAACTGCTTTTAAGAATCGTGGTCCAGTCGGGAAGTTCATGAGTTCCATCACGACCTAAACTTCCTCAAGGCCTCGAGTGAGGCGAGTCCCTGTTTGCTAGGAAGGAAGTGTCTGCAGTACCTCTGCGGGGTGGCAAAATGGCGACTCTACACGTGCAAGATGAGTGGGTGCTCACCGGTATGTACTGTGCCCGCACATGCAAAGCCACGCGATGACAAGATGAGCTGGGGGGGGAGGGGGGGCTGTATCTATGCTGTGCGATTACAGTTTCTACACCAACAAACTCAAATTAAATTTGTACAGGGCTAATAGCTGTAAGATGGGCCGAGGGAGGAATAAATTTCAAAGCTCCTCAAATCAGCCATATGAGGAACTAAATGTACTACAACTGTGAACCTAAATGTTTCTAAATTAGTCCCGAATGAACTTCACATAAACTAGTCAGCTCCTTTGAACACGGGGCCTCCGAAATGGGCTGCTAACGGGCACTCACTCTTGGAAACTCACTCTAGCACACACGCATTCCACGGTCTTCCTGTTTTTGTCAGATGAAAGCAAAACAAAGCTAGTAAAATAACCCTGAAGTTGAATGGTGTTGAAGCTTTATGCATTTGATATTTAATAAATTCTTCAACCAGATCAGAAAGCCTGATACTGGTAACTTCCCTTTGGTGAAGAATCATGAAACTGTAGTAATTCTGACATTCGCTGAAAAATGCACGTATCTGCCCAGTGTCTGTTATATGCCGGGCACTGTCCCGAGTGTTTGGGTTACAATGGTCAACAAAACAAAAATGCCTGGCCTCACGGAGCTTACATGCATGATAGTATTTTAGAAGTCTCTAATCATTCAATCTACCTATTCTTTCACAGCACTCTTTATTTTAGTAAACTGATACATAAGCCACAATCCCTCTGTAATATTCTTAAAGTTGTCTGAAGTGTGCTTGTTGTTAATCTTTCAAATCCACTTAACATTGATAATGTAGTCTCAACTCCCAGTGTAAGAATCAATTAACCTTATTTAACTAAGATCATGTATTTCCCTAAATAAATCCCCAAAACCTAAAAATGTTTCACTGAGCATTAACTAGTAAGTTCCTATATTTATGTTTCATTTTGTTAGAATTTTCTAGGAATTTGCTCGTTTAAGATGAGAGTTTGTGACATACGTTTGCTTATTAAAGTACTACTGTTGGCTTACTGCTCAGTTTTTCTTTTTAATGTTTATTTATTTTTGAGAGAGAGCGAGAGAAAGCGAGAGCGAGAGCGAGAGCGAGAGCGAGAGCGAGAGAGAGAGAGCAGGGGAGGGGCAGAGAGAGGGGGGGAAATACAGAATCTGAAGCAGGCTCCAGGCTCTGAGCTGTCAGCTGTCAGCATGACTGTGAGATCATGACCTGAGCCGAAGCCGGACACTTAACTGATTGAGCCACCCAGGCCCCCCTTACTGCTCAGTTTTATATGGATACCTTCTAAAACTGAATGGTCAAACTCCTCAATTCCTTAAAACATGTTTTTCTTGTGAAAGGGAAGGACCTCAGAGTCACCTTAGTACCACAATGAAGCCCAACAACCTTTCTGTCTTGATTTAGCAGTATCACATTCAGGAAGCTGTAAGATTACTCAACTGAGTCCAAATTTTAAAAGACATTGTCCACATCAACCGAGATTTCCACAGCTTGTGGTTAATACATTTTTGCTGTCATGATAACTACTCTGACTCAAACAAAATCCTAAAGACAAAGAAGAAAGGAAGGGCCAGAATAGTCCTTTGAAATTCGTACCTATTACTTCACAGGAGATTTTTCTTTCAACTCCTATGGCAGACATCCCCAACCCTCCTTTCCTCTCCCCTCTCCTCTGAACCAGGACACCAATACTTAGTTGAACTCCCTGTTTTGTTTACATCCATTTAAAAAATACAAGTCTCAATTCCTACAGTTTTTTCTCATTATAAATTCTAAGAACTTAATCTGATACACTCCAACCTTTTAAGTAACATAATAAACCACTTTCCTCTCAACTTATATTCACATGTATCCTGTATGAAACACAAATGTCTTAATACTAGGAGTAAATCTAGCTATCACTCTTGTAGATGTAAATCAAACAGTAAAAAATAACTTTTTGCACAAGCGTTTATTTTTGTTCCTCTTGAAAAATAAATCACAAAAACAAACATGTTGGTGAAATACTTCACTGTCACTTAATGGAAAGAGAAAGCTATTTCTGATGTCTGAGGCAAGGAAAAAAATTCCTAAAGTGCCCTAATTTTAAAAGAAATCATTCTAGTCTTTTGCATTTAATAATTAAATCGCAAGAGAACTAAATTTTCAGAGTTTATTTAAGAAACAAGGGACACTAGACTCTTTTTGTTCACTATTTTTATTGGCTATGAAGCAACAAACTGCACCAATATTTTTTAAAGTTTACTTTACTGATTGGTTGAAAAACGGTAGCCATTAAGGTTCCTAAAACATTTGGGGTTTTGCTCTCAATGTATGCACATCTATAGATTATTCAGCCAAGAATACTACCAGTGTCTGGGACATTAGTTATGGGGCCAAGTCTTTACTCTAAAAGCAAGAACAACTATTCCCCACTTGGGGCAGTTTCTATGGGATTTGTTCAAATGTCAACACTGCTCAAGTCAAACATCATAGAGGAAGCTGGTACCCAATTTCTGGCCAAATAGTAGATGCGGGCCTTTCTTCCTCAGCCAGAAACACTATGCACAGTACTTCTGGGAAACCAAACTGACTTCCTTTAAGTTATTTCAACAGGATAGAGCTTTCAAAGGTTTAATTGGATTTTTACAGAATCTCTTTCCAATACCACCAATTTAAAATATTTAGTTAAGCTCTTTCAACATCAACTGTATTTTTAAGTTGTCATGCTGCTAATGTGAAACTTTCCAAAGGCAAAAAGAAAAAAGTGACAAGTTTGAACAGCATGGAAAACAAGCTTCAACTTTATCTCAAAAACAGTTATCTTCTCATGCTATTTTAAAATTACCTAGGAGTGTTTTGCTAGGAATCCCTAAACTTCTTAAAAATTGTTCAAGTTAAACATGCATACTCTATCATCTGGACTGATGAAGCCAATCAATATATTTCATAAAAATGTTAAGCAAAAGCATGACCAGTAAAAGTAGGGAACGGGCACAAACACCGCTTGAGTGCAAACTCCAGAGTCGGGTATTTCTCATTATGTCACTCAATCGTCACAATAACTCCATGAGGTAAGAAGTGACACAATGCGTTCCAGATTAGGAATCTGGGCCTACCTCTTTTCCTTACTGTCCTACTTAAATCCTCCAGGAATAAACACCAATACACTCTACACGAACAATTTAAGGAATACATATTGTTCAAATTTATTTAAATATTCTAGAGCCACTTGAGAAGGTCAGTCAAGGAATGGCTTAATGGACTCAGAGCAGGCCTTCAGCTGCAGAAGGTGAGCACAAGGCATACTCTGGCTGAGCCAGCCCTCAGTGGAGGCCCACCTTTCAGGATCAGTGGGGGTCTCACAAACTGTTCTGACAATGCCCAAATATCACCTAATGATGGTTTCCCTTTACCCCAGGCTAAACAAATTTCAAGGGGTTCGCAGAACATGTTTACAGCGTATTTGAAATCTTCAGCGATGGACTAAAAAAAAATCTTATTTTTTTTCCTCTGATAAACAGATAAAATAGGACTTTGGAACCTGCCACAACAGAATGGGAGGTTTCTCTGCTCTGCTGAACATATTCAATAGATTCATACCAAGGCCTTTCCCTAGAATGTTCCACACCGACTCTAACAAAAGAAATATATCACAAATGGAAATATTTCTCAGAATGGCTACTTTAGGTAACTTTTTAAAAAGTTTGTTACAGTGGGGCACCTGGGTGGCTCAGTCGGTGTTAAGCGCCCGACTTCGGCTCAGGTCATGATCTCACGGTCCCGGAGTTTGAGCCCGTGTCAGGCTCTGTGCTGCCAGCTCAGAGCCTGGCGCCTGTTTCGGATTCTGTGTCTCCCTCTCTCTGACCCTCCCCTGTTCATGCTCTGTCTCTCCCTGTCTCAAAAATAAATAAAATGTTTAAAAAAAAGTTTGTTACAGCAAATTTGCACATCTGGTCTCCTTCCTGGTAACTAAAAATAATTCTATCTATCAACTATTATCTGATAGAGACTAAAACCCATCAGGATTAAAATCAATGTTTAGTAAATGAGAGTGTAGCTTGTACTAAATGACTTGAAAAAAACAAATAGGACTTAATCTTTTGATTTTCTCCTGTTAAAAACAAAAACAAAAACAAAAACAGTCTCTGAACTCAAAGAACTTAAAATCCATTTCCCATTCTGAGAAACAAAACAGTGCAAAGTGGAATAAATTATTTCAATAGTCTGTATTTAATCTTTTTTCTTAATCTTAATTCTTAGAATGTAGTTCTTAAAAGTTCAAATCAGCTCCTATTTCATAAGGAAAATGTTTTTATGCAACTTAATATTTTTAGACACTTAAAAGAATTTAGTCTGAAACAGTCTATATATATTCTAATACAAGTTAAAAAGGAGGAAACGGGCTCCTGGGTGGCTCAGTTGGTTAAGTGGCCTTCAGCTCAGGTCACGATCTCACAGTTTGTGAGTTTGAGCCCCGCATCGGGCTCTGTGCTGACAGCTTGGAGCCCAGAGCCTGCTTCAGATTCTGTGTCACCCCCTCTCTTTCTGCCCCTCCCTTGCTCACACTCTGTCTCTCTCTTTCTCTCTCTCTCAAAAATAAACAAACATTAAAAAAATTATTCAAAAAAGAGGAAACAATCACAATATTAAATTCATGGGGAAAATATTCAATATCTAAAAAAGATAAGGTAGGATGATTTGGGCTCGTTAATTCATGTTTTCATATATCTTTGCCAGTAATTTTCCATTTAAAAAATCTTTTTATTAAAGCTCAGTGTAGCACATCTCCTACACTTGGAACAGAAGGGTAAACAGTTCACTTCAGAGATTAGTTATTATTTGTGTTTGCAAAATGCATCTAGTATTTACTAGATATAGTATCCCTGTCAATAATCTATCCACTTTTAGGAAACTGATTAAAGGATATTAAAATTAAAAAATTCCCTTCTCCCTGCCAGTCAATTTGCAGTCAGTTCACACATTTACCCCTTTCCTTATAATCTGATTCATCTTAACCCTTCCAGAAAACCTCTGAACAGTCCAGGAGAGATCATCCCACTTCTATCTATCCCCATCACCACTTACATTTGTTTTGAATGCATTTGCACTTATACATATATCTGTGTAAGAGGGTTCAAACAGCTGTGTTTTGCCTCCTAAACTAGCTTTGGAAGTTCCTCTAGGGCAGAGAGGATCTTCTATTCCTGCTGGAATGCCACACTTCTCATAGGCATCTTTGGAACAATCACGTCGGGCCCAAGTCTGACCAACTCTGATATTTCCATTAACAAAAAGGAGGGAAGGCATAAGAGACAGGAGAGGATCTGGTGTGAGTCTACCAGATTGTCTCTTTCCCCTCTACTTTGAGCAGGGCTTTTCCTGGTTCTGTTCTGCCTAGAACCGCTGAGGACAATCTCACTAAATGTATGCCTAGGTGAGAACCATGCTTTTAGGCAGGACATGTTCAGAATCCACTAAGCACAGGGTCCATTTATTATCCATCACATAAAGTGTAGAAGAATATACAAACTCTACATAAACAAGTTTTCTTTGACAGAATTGGACTAGATTTGACGAAAAACTAAGCAGTTGTGAAGCTCCTACTGCTGGTCAAACAGCAAAGGGACTACTGGGGCCAAAGAACAGTGACCTGCCAAACCCAAAGGGGGACAGGATGGGGATACATTTGCAGTCTATCTCCTTACTGAGTGAATCTCTGGGCTCCTAAGTTTCTGCCACTTCTCCTAAGGGTTCCTGACAAAAACAAAGGAAAAATCCTTCCTCATTAATAGTGTTAATGAAATACCAGTTCTTGAGTTTGATAAAAAGACAACACTCAGATTCACTTTCTTGTAATAAGAACCCAAACTGAATTTTTAAAAAACCTGTGAAAAGGGTTTACCTTTTCTTTTTCAACCAAAATAGAAAACTTCTGTATTTTCATTTTTCTAGCACCGAAGGAGTACTAGATATTCTCTTCTCTAGTTGGCACTATGGTTACCTTAAGAATTCTCCCAGCTCTTAAAGGTTTTTATTTATAAAGCAGTCAAAAAGAAACATTCTGCTGCCTAGATATTTTTTAATGGAAGTTACCTGAGATATACTTCTTCTAAAAGAGTTTAACTCCCCCTAATCAGAGTTAAAGATCCTTGAATATAAATAATACAAGCTGACAGAATAGGAATGCTGCTACAGTGATACTTTTACTAAAGTAGGACAATACTTTGTTTCTAATCTTCCACCAGAAAAAAATGTAGGTCATCAAGTAAACAGCTACTACATTCTATAGAACTAAAAATATCTACTGGTGTAAAAATCTTGGATGATTAAATTATTACTTAAAAAAAATCACATTCTACCTTCACAGCTGATTATTTCTATCTCAGCTTCAGCAATTCCATTTAACCTGCTTATGAACTATCTCCTCCCACTAGTTTATAAGAACAAAAGGGAAGAAAAGATTCTCTTAGGATTCTCCACAAGATCAGTCAAAATGTTTGCTTAATCAAATTTTACTTCTTAACCTTCGATAAGCTTTATCATCTCAAAACAATGCTTAATCAATTTCCTATGTAAATGTTTTTCAGATGAAAGAACAAGTCCTAGAAGCAAAGTTTAATCTTCCCAGTGAGTCATTAAAAAGAAATTGTTTCTAAGCTTTCACACTCATAAATACCTTTCCAGGGGTCTAAACTAGAAAGCCTCTTAAGCCACTACTTTTCTTATATAAGCTTGAAATCATCAATATAGAAAATAAATCTCAAAGCTGCAAATAAAAATAATTTAAGAATTTTAACTAGTAACATCTGACACAAGCTAAATGTGACACTTCTTCCTGCATATTTTTCAAATACAGACTCAAAAAATCCATTGGATACTAAATAATTTCATCCTGCACAACTTTTCCACCTCTAACAACACAGGTTACCAGGTTACACACCAACGTACTGATCTCTAGATCCAAACTGTATGATGTCAATTAAGGCTATCTATCGGATCTAACTAGCTACCTACAGGAAGAGGGAGAGAGACTTAGTGCTGATTTTAGCTCTAAATAATTTTCTAAGGAAGTGAAATTGTTCCTATATGTTTTTTAAAGACTTTCACTCCCTTCCACAATTCCACAAAAAGGGAGTAACTCGTGTTTGGAACATTTTGAATGTTTCTTTTAGTCGCAAAATACCACAAATGAAAATTATTGTCAACCTTGTCGATATTTTTAGATGCAAATCTATACCTAATACATTAAATAGATAATAAGTGTAGAATAAAGACTTAGATAGAAAATTAAAGTTTTACATCAGGGCTTTTTAGTACCTAAACTGAAACTAAAATCATCTCGGGCAGAGATTATAGCTTTAAAGTATACACAGTAACACCTTAACATAAATGTCATTAGGAAATAAAGTGTTCCACACAAGCAGGTAAGGCACAACATAGGGATTACCCCCTTAAAATGAGGCTTGGGCTAAAAATCTTTCCAAAACTTACTGTGGAATTCTTTCTTAATTAAACAAAGCACCCCAAACACAGCCCACTGTAAAATGCAGTATGGACAGTACCATGCTTCACTGAGCCCAGTTTGTGTTCCTATGTTATTGTAGGGTTCCATTTTCTTTTGTGGGGGTGCTTCCAATTGTCCTTTTCTTGTCGACTCTTGGCAAGCCGTTCTGAGATCTGGTGCCCACGAAAAGGCCTATGCATACAGTCTCGGTCTAAGGGATACCTGAGCCAAGCCTGGGTGCTGCTCAAAGACTTTCTCTGTACAACTGCTCATTTTCTGTCCTGTTCCAGATAGCTGAGACTGATAAATGATCTAAAAAATGTTACCATACCCTAATTTACCAACCACTGCAGCATATTCGTTAGGGTTCAGAACATATCCACACATGTGACTAAAAGCCACTAGGATTTCAAACATCTGTATTGAGTTCACAATTTTTCAGAACTTTTTTCTTTGGAGAATAGCACTTTTTACTAAACCATAAACACCATTTTTAAAGAAATTTCCAAACTCGATGTAAAAGCAATATTTATAGGCATATCAATAAACCAGTAGCAGTCACCAGAAAATTTTTCAATTTCTTGCAAATTTTTCTTTGTACCTACAGCCTTAATTTTTTTTCCTATACATTTTACCTTTTTTGGCCCCAAGCCTGTGCTCAGAATTACTTTAAATCTTCATTATGAAATTAAAGATAGCAAAGTATATGAGCAGAAACAACTATCCTGCTGGTTACAGATTATTCTATTTGATTCAAGAGTCAGTTAAACAATCATGCTGATTTGTAAGGGCAAAGTGATATGTGAATCTTTTCTTTAAAAGGTGGTCACGAGCAACTTTTAAATGATGGCAATGGGTATAGCCCCTTGATGTATGTATACATCAAAAGGCATATACAAATTTCAGTAGAATGCCCACATTTAAATGCTTTTAAAAAGTACAATATACCACTTGACACTTGCCTAGAAGCAGCCATAATTATTTCGAACCAGAGGCACCATATAATACACATGCATTACAAGTAACACAAACCCCATAAGGGGTACCTCTATAGACCTGGAAGTATGTTATATGTACATATAACATGTTTTTAAGTGAAACAGAACTAGTCCCTAGAATACAGGCAAGTACATTTCAGGTACTGTGTAACCATGCAAAGATGCACCTCTGTATTACTCACATATTCTTTATGAATACAGAAATCAAAGTATGTGAACTCAGAAAAACTTGAATGCTATGGGTCTTTGCTGGTAACTTCTACTTTCATCCTGAATTTTTTAAAAAAGGTCTTGTTTGGGGGCACCTGGGTGGCTCAGTCAGTATAGCGTCTGACTTTGGCTCGGGTCATGATCTTGCAGTTTGTGAGTTCAAGCCCCATGTCAGGCTCTCTGCTGTCAGCTTGGGGCCTGGAGCCCACTTCGGATTCTGTGTCTGTCTCTACCTTTTCCCTTCTGGTTCTCTGTCTCTCTCTCTCTCTCTCTCTCAAAAATAAACATTAAAAAAAATAAAAAAATAAAAAAGGTCTTGATTTGCAAAGACTATTTCCTTATGTTCAATTTGCAAGTTAAGAAGCATTTACTGTCTAAAAATCCAGAATAAGTAATTAAATAGAACTCAGATGTAGTTTGTTTTAATTGCTTAAATCATTTTTACAACATAAGGTAACTTGACATTTTAAAGCAATTACAATTATATTCCAAAGAAATGCTATGGTGCTTTTCACATTCTGCCTGCAAAATGGCAATCATTTAAAAAGTAATTTTTATATCAAATACCAGATCTATCCCATATAGATGATTTTAAAAATCTCCTAAGAAATTGTCCAGGGCAGGGTCGGGAGGGGGGTGCAGCAGGGGGCGTGTAACAAAAAAAACCCACAAAAGGTATTATATAAAATAAGTTATTTAGAAATACCCGGGCCTTGGGGCGCCTGGGTGGCTCAGTTGGTTGAGCATATGACTTTGGCTCAGGTCATGATCTCACATTTTGTGAGTTCGAGCCCCATGTCGGACTCTGTGCTGTCAGCTCAAAGCAAGGAGCCTGTTTTGGCTTCTGTGTCTCCCTCTCCCTCTGCCCCTCCCCAGCTTGCACTCTGTCTCTCTCTCAAAAATATATAAACACTAAAAAGAAAAGAGAAAAGGAAGGAAGGAAGGAAGGAAGGAAGGAAGGAAGGAAGGAAGGAAAGAAGGAAGGACAGAAAGATGAAGGAAGGAAGGAAGGAAGGAAGGAAGGAAGGAAGGAAGGAAGGAAAGAAAGGGAAAAGAAAGAAAGAAAAGGAAAGAAAGAAAGACAGAAAGAAAGACAGAAAGACGAGGGCCTTAAAAGGAAGAAGAAAAAAACAAAACAAGAATTTTCTGGCTTCAGATACATTCATTAAAAAACAAGCAAGGCAGGGAGGATGCAATGAGAGAGCACAGGTAATTTTAAAAGACATTGTCTAGAAACTAGAAATGAGGAGAAAACAACCTCAATGCTCTATGATTACCCAAGAACGGGTTTAGCCAGATGAACAAGTCTACTACAAACCCTCCCCAAGGCATTTGAGAAACTATCAAACAAAACTTTATTAAACTGGATTACATGGTCTCATTCATTAGATGTCGATGGCCACGCATTTATGATCAGGTGAGCATGGGACCCTAACTAGGCCTGGGTCCTCTTTTTTAGTTTGATTTTATTAGTAAGGGCATTGTTAAGACAGCTCGCTATTAAATTTCTTTGCCAGCAGGTCAAGTTCCAGAATCCTAGCTATAAGCATTCCGAGCACTAAACCCTGACAAGGCCATTCAGATACGCTCGGACTACATCCCTGCAATAAGCAGTTGATTACAGCATGATATGCAATTGCACTCCTTTTATTAGGAGACTTTAACCTCATGAAAAACACATTCCCTCCTTCCTATCTCCCATTTCAAGGACTTTCAAAGAAGAAAAAAACAGTAGTTCAAATGTCTCAAATTTATTTCCATTTCCCATGAATCAACATCCAGATAAAAATTCATTTTCAATGTTTCCTTCTCTAATATAATATTTATTCTATAAGTGGCTATTTTAATATTTCTATATGGAATGTTTTCTTGGCCATCATTTGCATTTGAAAACTTCAGACTGAGTTTATTATAAGCTTGATGGCTCTTTGTTGAACTATAAATATAATTTCTACTCTGAGCTGCTTATGTAGGGTCTTCCCTTTTATATAACCACCTTGTCTATATCTAAAAACTTCAGGCCAAAACAACCCATTCATTTCATTGATAAACACCATGAGATGTCTTTTCTTTAAAAGCAATTTCTCAGAAAGTCCTGGAATCTACAGTTGTTGCCAACACTATTTAGATTTTAATAAGTACTGTTTATCACTGAGATATCAAGTAATACTTCCTTACATGCATACAAAATGTCTGCAGCCATAGTCCTCCCAGTCCTGTATCTCAGCACTGACCTTTGTTCAAAGGCTTTTACTTTTTAATGCAGCAGTTAGAGATAACTACTTCATTTATCAAAACTCAATTTCCATAGTAACATCTAGCCTGGGGAGATTCAAGTCCTCTCACACTAATCCAACGACCCATTCAAAGGAACTGTTGAATACTTTGGTTTCCATAGCAATGATGGAATAAAACATTTTGCTAGGTCATTGCTTTTATTAGCAAACTTATTCTTTGAACTTTAGGTAAGGCTGAATTTACTGAGAGAACAAAATAACAATCATTTTGTATAAGTTCTTTCCTTCAGGGTTGGCCTTTTCAGAAAACCACAAATAGTTAATCACCTATATATTTGAAAACATTTTGGGTATTTGGAAGCTTTTTAAGCATGCCATGTAGTTTTGTCCTAAAATGGGTTCTAAAATACAGTTTTAAAATTAAAAAGCACTTAAAAGTGATTGTATAGGCCCGACAAAACAAACATTTATAAAATTAAAGTGACTAAGCTTAAGAGCACATTCTAAACAAGGATGAAATATAAGCCAGAATAAAGACACAGTCCCAAATACCTCAAATATGGGCTGGCACAGGGTGCAGAAGAACTTTTAAACCATGACCCCATCTTTGCCTGGCTTTAATACTCTGCAGTTTCTGCCCTACCTTTCATTCATCAACCACAGAAAACAAGCTAAACAAAAACTTCAGGTTAAAGGTGAAATTAAAGACACTGTATTAAGCAGTTATGCTTCACGTGCTAAATGGAAAAGTTTTCAGCATTGAATATAGCTTAGGGAACTATACAGAACTATATAGCTTATGGACTGCTTTGTTATGGAGGAAAGAAAATGACTTACATTTTTTTCCTTCTAGACAGGAATAGCAGTGCCATTAAAGTTTTAAAATCCATTAGTAAACATCATTGTTTACGTTTTCAGGTAATTAATTCTACGTGAGGTGACAGGGCAAGGCCTTGCTAAGGGAACATCAGCCTTCCTGGAACCAGACTTTTCTTCGTGGAACTGAATTCTGAGCCAAGCCAGTGCTGAAAAGGTAGGCCATTAAAAAATAAAAGTTGACAGAAGAAAGAAGAGATCAAACACGTGTTGGCTTTTAAAAGGATGAATACCACTTACACTATTTACACAACTCACAGAATTAACAAGAAAATTACATACCAGTATGAGTCCTCAGGTGAGCTTTTAAATGAGAAGACTTTGTATAAACTTTTGTGCAGCCTGAAATAAAGGAGAGAAAGAACAGCTTGTCATTTCGGAGATCCTTTTGAAATCTTTACATTTGATGATTCAGTGTTTAAAATCTGGCTTTAAAGAAGAAATCTCTCATGCTAGAAGATATTTGAAGCGTCAGTTTTAAAAGAAGTTTTCAAGAGTGCTCCCCTGTTACCTTATTAAAGGTATAAAGTGATTTACTTTATGTACCACTTTAACAGGAAGAGCAGATAATCAAGTGAGCTACACATGGGAAATTTTTGTTTATATTACAGTAGGTGCTTTATACTAGTAACATATACTTCAGCGATTTAAAAACTTTTAATGGCTCTAGAGCAGACAATGTTAAACCATTATCCAAGATGACTGCAATTTTCTGTACTACTACATTTCTTGTTTTTTCATTTAGTATATCATGCTGTATTGTGTACCATGGTCAATAAATTATACCCTGTATTAACCATAAACTAGCTTATGCCAGCAACGTGTAGATAAAGTCATTACCATCATCAATTTATGTTTTGGGCCACATCTCATTCAAGAACAAGCGTACGCTCATATGCTAACAGAACCATCCTTAAATCAGTTCTGTAGAGAGTCCTGTAAACTGCCATCATGAGAGCAGCCTATTCATTCCCCACTTCATTACCATGCTTTATTTTCTCAACTTAATCTCTTTTCAGGGAACTTAATTTAGAATTGAAATTCCAATTCAGGTGTTTAAACAAAGGAACTCTGACCTAACTCAAAATGCAAAATTTTGTTTAATATTAAAAATAAAGAAGTCCAAAGTAACTTTTTTCCAGAATATCCTAGCCACTTCTTAATACGTAAAAATAAGCAACAAACAGTTACATCCTAGGGTACAGTACAGAGACTGAGATAGGAAAAGGACAAAGTAGGTGATTTTTTCAGTGTCAACCACTACTTTATGTAAATTTAAAACCTGAGGTTACAGGTGCACACAAGGCATACGTATTGATGCTTCAACCAGGTAAAAAAGTCACATACCAGGGTAATCGCAGTAGTGGATGCGTCGTTTCTCCAAATCAGGGTTACTCCTTCTATTGTATCTGACAGGCTGGATGCTTTGCGAGTTAACTGGCAGGGTGGCCGGTAAATTTGGATTGTGAATTGCCAGTTTAGAAGCAATTGTAGCAGCATAGGATGGAGGTGGGGTCAAATTCTGGAGCATCTCTGCTTGTCTATCTGGACTTCCAGGTTCTGAGCTTGGTGGTGATGGGGGAAAGTAAGTGGCCTGCTGTGGAAGAAACTGACTTGGCATTGTGTATGTGCAAGGGGGCATGCCCTGGAATTGTTTCATCGCAGTCTGCGGAACAGCAGAGGTGTGTGTGTTAAGGCCTGCCATGGCGGCTGACATAGAAACATTAAGAGTGTCCATTACTGCTGTCTGGTTTGTAGAACTGGGCATATCTAGATCCGGGGTGTTCAGTAGCTGGTACAAGTGGCCCTGCTGGGGAGGGACAGAAAGATGAAGATCTGGTGTAGGAAGTTCTTGTTTGATGAAAATATTGTTCACCTCTGGAGCTGCGGTCTGGTGGGAGCTGAATATACTGGTGAACTCAGGGAGGGCCTGGGTCGGGGCCGGAGGAGGGGCGGTCGTTTCACTCTGGTGGCTGAAAATGGTAACAGGTTCTGTCTTGATGTGTGTTACGCACGGTCTCTGGGATTTGTAGAGGCCAGTTCTCAGGTGAGTGATGTCAGGGAGGAAGACGTTCATGTTGATACTGTAAGGTAACCCTTCACTGTCAGTGAAGAACTGGTCTACGACTGAGGCACTGTCTCGTCTATACTTTTTATGCTCTGGAATTATAGAAACTGGAGGAAGCTGAGGTGTCAGATACTTCTCCATCTCACATCGTGTCTAGAAAAGAAGAGATACAAACATGCATAATACACCTAATTCATCATCCGAGTAAGGACAAACTTAACCAAAAATCCCAACAATACCTGTGAGAAGTACTAGGGCACACTCCTTGGTGTTGCTTACAAACACATCAGGTTTGTCAGTTCTGTAAGAACTGGCTTACGGAAAGCCTCATGAAATCCTCTACAACATGTATTTGGTAAAATCGCTCCCACAATCAGCCCCGGACAATAAGTGAAAGAGGCAAATCAAGGAAAAAAAAAAAGGCAAACAGAAAACATGTTCCTTTCTAATGAATTATAAAGTGTACTTTTTTATAACTCACATACGAGCAGGGTTCCCTGCCCCATTACAATTGAGTTTGCAACTTAAGTACAGTATTGTAATATTGCCAAACCACCTCAACTCTGTTCATGCCATATTTATATTAATATAGGTATGTTTAAACAAAACCTAAGCAAACCAACCTTAAAAATAATATTGCAAAGTTCTGTTTTGTTTGGATAGATATTGTTAAAATAGCTAATATAAAACATACTCCTTGGCTATTTCAGGGCCTTTTCTCATTTATAGGTCACTGGAAACTTAAATACGAAGTCTTGAGCAAAACACCGTATCCACTGAAAGAACAAAACTTCACTTTCAACATTTGATCTAAATGTTGATTTTAATCAGCAGATTCTGTAATTGGTTAATATGATAATGAAATGTTCCTATTCATATCCCTATCTAAAACAGATCTTTAATTACCTAGGGGAAAATCACTCCCTTGGTAGAGTGGTGCTAAGGCGCCCGTGGGTGGGGAGAGGCTGCTGTATCACTAGCACAGTCATCAGCAAAACATTTATCACGTCCTCCTCAGTGGGCCAATGTTACATTCCCCCCTACTCTGTAAAAAGCTCAATCATCCCTCATCCTCTTGGTGTCTCTTAAGCAGAAAAGTGACAAACCTGAAATAACCAAACCGGTTCCAAGTGGTGATTTTTTAAGGACATAATCCAGCTTGTCTCACCCAGTCTTTTTACAGCTATCTTCTATTCTAGTATAACAAAGTTCATTTTTATTTTAATCTTTCAACATTGAAAGGTAAATTTTAAGAGAAAAAAAAATCCAATTAAATGGCTCATCCAACTGAACTATTAACTATGGCATTATATATATATATATATGCTACTACTTAATTTCAAAAGCGTTTCATATCGGGCTTGGTATCATTCGGTGCGGATGCAGTCTGGGTTTCCCAGATACACGCGATTTAAAAATAAAAATTAACGCTCTAGTCATGAGTCACATCTCTGACAAATGCCACTGCCCGTTCACAGCACGACGACGCTCGCAGCCCACCCGGAGCAGGAGCTGGGCAGCAAATACGCAATATACCAAGGGGCTATTAAATGAAGCGTCTCGAAATAAACCGAACTAAACCCTTTCGTGCACTTCGCTCCCGTGGTGGTTAGTGGTTTCTGATTTTAGCTCTTCCAGCTGTTTGCATGTGGGTATGTTTCCAATTTTTTTTTTTTTTTTCCTTGGGACAGGCTAAAAGTCCCGGGAAGTTTTTTCTGGGCTATATGACTCCCTGCGTGGGCGAAAGAAACAGGCGGTTGCTCTAATTCGGCTGCCGGGCAAGTGTAAAAGCCAACTGCCAGCTTTCAACGCGGCTCCGGGAGGAAATTTACGCGCACATGAAGAAAACAACACCCCCGGGTCTTTTTTGGTCTTTCTTTTTAAGGAAAAATAAGCGCTCCAATACGACCTTAGCTTTTCTAACTCTTGGTTCCCAAAGGCAGCCCCGAGATCGCCTCTAAAGCAGGCTGAGCCAAGAGACATGAAACTAGCACCCCGAGGCGCCTCTCTCCGGCACCCCGATTTGCGTTTACACCTAACCCGAGACGACGGTGGGGGGGACATCGGAGGGCAGGACACTGAGCGGGGGGGGGGGGGGGGGGGGGGAGGGGGGCTTTAAGGTGAAAGGCGGGAGTTAAGTAAGGTTGGACGTGAGGTGCGAGGTCTCATCCCCCAAACTAAGAAACACGAAGGTGCATGTGAGCACCGTCCCACTCTACCCTTTCCTCGCACCGACCCGCCTGTGGAGACTCATCTGGGACACCCCTCCCTCTTCCGGTCCCCCCACTTTGTCCCTGCGGACTGTAAGTGCCCAGGCCAGGACGGCAGGGCGGGGAGGGGCTGCCCACCCAGCTCCGGCTCCCGGAGCGCCCCGACGCACGCCCCAGCCTGGAGCGGCCCCTGTCGCCCGCGCGTCGCAGCGGCGGGACACGCCCGAGCTCCGGGAGGGGGGCGGAGGGAGGGGAGCGGCTCTCCCTACCTGGACCAGCTCCTCCGGGGGCAGCCGCGGGCCCGCGGCGGGCGGCGGCGCCGGCTGCGGCGGCTGCGGGGGCGCGGACTGCGCCTGCGGGTGGTGGTGCGGGTGCTTCAGCTCCTCGCCGGGGAAGAGCGCCGCGTCGCGGGCCGGGTTCGCGGCGCCCAGCACGGGCTTGAGCTGCGCGAACACAGGCTCGTCCTGCGGGGCCGGCGGCTGGGGTACGGGTCCCAGGCGGGCGCTCATGGTCAGCACCCGCGTGGCCATTGGCACTCAAGGGGGCGACTCCGGGCGCGGGACGCGGGTCGGGCGCGCTTCCCACCTCGCCCACGCTGACTCGGGCCGGCGAGCTCGGCGCGGGGCCGCGGGCGGAGAAGGGGAGGCTCCGGGCGGACCCCCTCAGCCAACAGCAGGCGCGGTTTTCGAAGGCGCGCACGAAAAGCAAAACTCTTCCGCTCCGCCACGCGTAAACGCCAACGTCCTCCAGGCGGCCACTTTCTCCCGCCCCGCCCCGCCGCGCTTTCTCACTCGCCGGAGCCCACTCCCGACACCGCCGGTCTCCGCGAGCGAGCTGCGAGCGCGCGTACCTGCCCCGCGACTACTGACACTTGACGCCCGCCTCTATTTTACCCAACTCCGGGGGGGCGGGTCCAGCCAGCCTGATTGGCAGCGTTGCGGCGAATCCTGAAGCCTCGAGGCCGGCCGGGCCGGAGCGGCTAGCCTATGAGAAAAGGGAAGCTCGCCCAGGGCCCCGCCTTTGCCGGGTTGACCCGCCCTCTCGGGCCACGAGCTTTCGCGCGCAGGGCGGCCGCGCAGTTTGTACACAACTTCTCTGACAGATTGGGCTGACTGAGCCGGGGGCGGAGGAAAGGAGAGAAGCGAGTGGAATCTAGGAAGAGAGGGAATTAGGGTGGAGACGTGGAGGGAGATCTCCTCGGACTGTTCTCTGCCAGGATTAGGGAGAAAAAGAGTTTTGCACGTCTTAGGTGTTGTGCAAGGACCTGAAACTCAAAGGCTGAAACCCAGAAGGCAGATAGGTGGGGGCGCCAAGGGTTTTAGAGACTTACTTCATGAGTGTGTATTTTTAAATATACAAAATGTACTTTTCTTTAGCGGAAAACTAGGGGCGGTGAGATAAACAAATTTAAAAACAGCCCTTGTCTCTGTGTATCTTTAGTAGTGAATACGTCCATTTAGCAAAGCAAATCCGGAATGTCCTAAATAAAAGGTGTAATGGCAAGTATTTTTTTTTAAGCCTTTGCATAAAAGCTTGTTTTTCCCTACAGTATTTAAACGGTTGGAAGAAGTTTATACACATTTTACCTCGTATCTGTGTATGGAGAGGAGGGGGATGGGCCATCGGGATTTTGAAGTTTTTAATATTTACGCTTTTGTAAATATTCCAGCAGAAGCATGGAATCTAATTTAAGCACTAACGACTGACTAGATCAAATGTATTTAAATAGTGATTACATCTTTGACTTGTTGTTGCTAGCACTTTATGCTCAAAAAAATGCAGTTTAATATTTACCAAACAAAAACGTAGCACATTTACCTAGCACTGTGGCACCTTTTCCTACGAAGAGATAACCAAAGAAGCCACAAACATTAGACACGCAGCAGCTCTGAAAACTGGGAATCCAATTTTGTAGGAAAGTAATAGTCAAATATATTACCATCCATTAACTATATTCTAATGGGAAGGTGAAGTTTTGCCAGCAATCACCTAAGGAAAACACTTTCCTAATCCTTAATGTCTTGTATGTGATTTTATCTGACTTATTGAGAAGCCGGAACAATAAACTGCAATAAAAATGCCTGGTATTTCACTACATATGTATATATGTTGACAGCACACTATGCCATGAGATAATTTTACATATACAATAGCCTACTCACACTTCACGGGATAACAGTTTAAAACAAACAAACAAACAAACAAACAAAAATCAGTTTTTAGAAAAATGTTCGAAGAGTGTACCTACTAGAAGTGTGGATCTCATTTCAATGTGTAGATTAAAAACATAATATACACATGAAATATTAGAGGAATTTATTATTAGAAAGTAAAATCACACTGTAAAATATTTTTTCTCCTTTTCATTTCCTTCTTGCTAATAAATGATTCATTTTTATGGCTGTGATCACTTCTTCCAGAGAATGGTTGACAACTACTTTCGTGTCACCAAAGTAGTATTTAATAAGTGTTTTTGCAAGTTTTTTCTAAGCAAACAGTCCCATAGTATACACCTTCACCTTTTCAAAGCTGTCCTGATTTTCTCTAATATTGAGCCCAGATATGTAATTAAATAACTTAGAAACATTACAGAATTGGTACGGGATTTAATATTACTTTTTTGAAAAATTGAAAATTGAAAGGTGTTTAGTTATAATGCTGATAACATGATCAAAACTGAGTGTGATAAAGCCTTAAGAGAACTTTCATACTCTTTTTAACTTAGGCTCAATACGATTTGGTATCTATTTATATTTTAATTTGCCTCTAAGCCTCTCTAAACATTTTCTTTTGTCTTTTTTATCAGAGCATCAGTGGCCTGTTATCTCAACCTACGTTTTCACTGCCATAAAATCCATTTATTTTACTGGAAATGTTGGTATATCTCACACCATTTTTTAACATGCTTTCATTTACAAATGCCTTCTCAATAGCAAAACAAAACAAAACCCAGCCATTTGGTGAGCTTTTAATAAAATATTTGTGAAGTCCTGTTAATTTTTTTCACATTTCCACTTTTCGTAATGAATACAGATACAAACCTAGCTACTGTTGTGTTCACAACACACTTTTGGTAGAAAAGTGGAATACAATCTTTTTTTGTTCAACTCTAGTAGCATTTATTTAAATTTCATTTCTGACATAAGGATTCATAACATAGGGCTGCCACTTTTAAGTAATGGTTTCTCTCAAATGCCTGGCTCGGCAGTCTCACAGAAAATGACTAGCTTAGCCCTGTACAATAGCACAGAAATCAGAAAGTAATCCTTTTCTGAGACATTTGCCATGCGATTCTGAACCTGTAAGGAATATGTTCAACCAAGCTGCCTTGCTGTTAACACAAATGCTACCGCTGAAAACCTGGTTCATCAACCTTAGTAAAAAGGGTTAAAACTTGATAAATATTTTTCAGATGTTCCAGGTTCTACATTGGCATGACGCCAGACAGGGTGAATGGACAGATCCTCAATTACTTTGAACTTTCTAGTTCTTTGCATTCCTTCCTGCTTAGTAGTGCTGTACCATTAGGGAAGATAGGAGAAAACAAAAAACAAATGTCAGGTTTCAGAAATCAATTAGTGGCCTGGCAGTGGTATGTTAACTGAACTGTGCCAAAACAGAAAATTCTGAGGGAAAAAAATAAAGTTGAGTCGTCAAGTTAGGTAGGAGGGTAAGCGTAGAAGCAGTGTGCATGCTTAAGTCCTTAGTCACTGGGCAACACAGATTTAGTCTTAGAATAAACCATAAGTGTCACTATCTTTACGGGAATAAATACGCCTGAATGTGTGGGGGCTGAACAGGCATTCAGTGATGGGGGGGCAGGGAGGAGACTTAAAGGAGGCAGTGGAAAAACATGGATAAATAGCTTCTGAATGATGAGATGAGAGAAATATGAAGCTATCATTCGGGCAACGTTCATAAGAAGACACGGCAAAAAAAAGTATCTGTGTTCAGTTGTTCAGCCAAAATGTCAGGGAGAGCTTGAAATGAGGACAATTTTAGACATTTTATTCACTTTGGAAAATATTCATGGAATATTCCATTTCCATAAATTCAGAATCAAATTACCAAGTGATATTGAACTACAGGAAAAGCACGAGAATGAGTAAAAAATCCTTTTTTCTAAGGGAGTATAATCTTCTCTGGGGTAAGATCATTCGATTTAAAATGACTTTCTTGATATTGATAGCCTACCAAGTGTTCGAATTTGTATCAATAGACACATAAAAAAACAAAATTATTGTCCTCTGAAACATTTCACGTTTTTAATCTTTTAATGTTTTCATTAATGGAACTGTTTTAAGCCGCCCTTCAAATTAAATAAAAAGTCATTGAGAAAAGGACATGGTAGATGGCAGCTTCAACTGAGAGGAGTCAAAATTCCAACCATTTTGACTCAAAGGTTAACAGACATAAGAAAAGATGGCCTTTTCATCCCTTTTGTTGAAAAAATATGTAATTTAAATAGGATTAATATACCTTTTTTGTGTATAAATAACAGGTTATCTTAAGAAAAAAGTTAATAGTCTACTTTTGCACTATCTCCCACCACAGTTCTCAAGAAATAAAATTTTATATTAAGTTTGGATTTAAATATATTCTTTATGAACTATCTCATAAAACTCTGTGTGTACTTAATCCTAAAGGTACTGTTATTTATCTAACCTATTTTTAAAACTCTAGTAATAGACACACACACACACACAAAAAAAAACCCCAGAATTTTACCTTGTGGGAGGGACTGGGATAGCTTTTTCCACCTTGTTAGTATAATAAGCAGACAAAAATGACATAAATATAAATGCCTTGAACCAAGTTATAGGCCAGGCATACTGTAGCTCAAACTGTACAGTGTTTGAATTCGGACTCCAAACATGATAGGAAAGGTGAGAGAAAAACCCTGAACTGAGGCCGTCATACCAAACAATCTTTTGGAACACTAAGGAGGCCACATCGCCAGCATCACAATGAGTGATGTTTTGAGCCAATGGCTACACATGTGCTGACGAAAGCAGTCATGGCCCTACCGTGGGGCCGTGCACAGTGAATGCTCAAATGAACTGCACAGTACCCTTTTGGAGGTTAATTTGTCAATGAAATGTGTAGTGCTAAGACCCATACTGGCTCTTCAGGACTTCTATCCACTGGTGATGGTCAAGTAAACTCACATAACTTTTGAGGAGGACAATTTGACAATGAGCATGAAGATGGCTAAAAACGGAACAACCTTGGGGCTCCTGGCTGGTTCAGTAGGTAGAGTGTGTGAGCCTCGATCTCGGGGTCTTGAGTTCAAGCCCTACACTGGACACAGAGCTTACTTAAATAAATAAGTAAATAAGAATGTTTTTTAAAGTGGAAATAATCTTTAAAATGACAGATAATTCCCCCTCTAGGAAATATATATTACATATTACATATATAAAAACAAATAAAATTGGAAATATCCCAAGTGACCAACACCAGGAAAATAATTCAATAATATACCCATGCAGTGACTGTTGTTCTGCTGTCAGAAATCACATTATTAAAAAATATTTATAGTAGAGAAAATCACCCCCACCACAAGTTGGTTCTTTTGGGGTGCTTGGCAGGCTCAGTAGGAAGAGCATGTGACCTTGATCTCAGGGCTAAGTTTGAGCCCCACATGAGTGTAGAGATTACTTAAAAATAAATTCTTTTTTTTTTAAACTTTTTTTAATGTTTTTTATTTACTTTTGAGACAGAGAGAGACAGAGCATGAGCAGGGGAGGGGCAGAGAGAGAGGGAGACACAGAATCTGAAGCAGGCTCCGGGCTCTGAGCTGTCAGCACAGAGCCCGACGCGGGGCTCAAACTCACGGACTGTGAGATCATGACCCGAGCCGAAATCGGACGCTCAACCGACTGAGCCACCCAGGCGTCCCAAAAGTAAATTCTTTAAAAAATAATAGGGGCACCTGGGTGGCTCAGTCAGTTAAGCCTCTGACTTTGGCTCAGGTCATGATCTTGCACTCTGTGAGTTCGAGCCCCACGTCGGGTTCTGTGCTGACAGCTCAGAGCCCGGAGCCTGCTTCAGATTCTGTGTCTCCTTCTCTCTCTGCCCCTCCACCTCTCATGCTCTCTCTCTCTCTTTCTGTCAAAAATAAATAAACATTAAAAAATTTAAAAACAATAATAATAATAAACATACAAAATATTTAATCACATGAGAAAAAATCCACAATATATCACGTAAAAAAATTAAGAGCTTTTATAAACACACACACATAAAGACGAAAAGAAGCACAAAATGTTTGTGTTTTGGTGGCTACCACTGGATGGTTAAATGGTAGTTTTTCATTGTTTTTCAATATTTTCTAAATTTTCCACAATACTCATGTGTTCCGTTAATAATCAGAATAAATGTTTTTAATAAAAACATAAATAAATATCACCTTTACACAATTAAGTGTTCATTCGGACTGTAGGTAGTGATCAAATGGTTTTCCATCTGAGGGGCACCCGGCTGGCTCAGTGGGTGGAGCATGCGACTCTTGATCTCAGGGTTGTAAGTTCAAGCCCCCTTTTGGCTGTAGAGATTACTTAAAAACTAAAAAAAAAAAAAAAAAAAAAAAAAAGTCTTAAAAGAAACGATTTTCCATTTGAAAGCAACAAGTAAAGCCACAACTTGCCACCACACTGTGCTGTGAAAATATGTAAACTTTATTAACCAAGCTACTAGACTTTCAAGATTCCCTGCAGAATAAACAAGCTGAGGCAACATTACCAAGTTTGAAGTTGGAAAGTGACAACCTAAGGGTTTGAAACGTAGATATAAATATGATTTATTTCTTAAGTGATCAGCAAGACTTCCACAATGATTTTTACTCAAAGTTATTTTGTGTATCTCATTTTATTTTCTTGGTTTGTTTTCTTCTATTACATGGATTAGATTGTTTACAGCGTTTTGACAAAATGCATAGACTCTTAAAGCTAGTTTATGTGCATCTTTAAAAAAAATTTTTTTTAATGTTTATTTTTGAGAGAGAGACAGAGTGAGTGGGGGAGGGGCAGAGAGAGAGGGAGACACGGAATCTGAAGCAGGCTCCAGGCTCTGAGCTGTCAGTACAGAGTCCGACTCAGGGCTTGAACCCAAGAACCTCAAGATCGTGACTTGAGCTGAAGTCGGACATTTAACAGAGTGAGCCACCCAGGTGCCCTAGTTTATATGCATCTTTAAAGAGCTTTTTGTGGGAATGCAAGCTGGTGTAGCCACTCTGGAAAACAGTATGGAGATTCCTCAAAAAACTAAAAATAGAACTACTCTACAACCCAGCAATTGCACTAGTGGGCATTTATCTCCAGGATACAGGTGTGCGGTTTCGAAAGGATACATGCACCCCCATGTTTATAGCAGCACTATCAACAACAGCCAAAGTATGGAAAGAGCCCAAATGTCCATCGATGGATGAATGGATAAAGAAGATGTGGTATATATATATATATATATATATATATATATATATATATACACAATGCAGTATTACCTGGCAATCAAAAAGAATGAAATCTTGCCATTTGCAACTACGTGGATGGGACTGGAGGGTATTATGCTAAGTGAAATTAGTCAAAGAAAGACAGAAATCATATGACTTCACTCATAAGAGGACTTTAAGAGACAAAACAGATGAACACAAGGGAAGGGAAACAAAAATAATAAAGAAACAGGGAGGGGGACACAACAGAAGAGACTCATAAATAAGGAGAACAGGGGCGTCTGGGTGGCTCAGTCGTTGAGCGTCCAACTTAGCTCAGGTCATGATCTCACAGTCTGTGAGTTGGAGCCCTACATCAGGCTCTGTGCGGACAGCTCGAAGCCTGGAGCCTGCTTCAGATTCTGTATCTCCCTCTCTTTCTGCCCCTCCCCTGCTCATGCTCTGTCTCTGTCTCAAAAATAAATAAAAACACTAAGAAAAATTTTTTTAAATATGGAGAACAAACTGAGGGTTACGGGAGGGGCTGTGGAAGGGGGAATGGGCTAAATGGGTAAGGGGCACTAAGAAATATACTCCTGAAATCATTGTCACACTATATGCTAACTAATTTGGATGTAAATTTAAAAAAATAAAAAATAAAACAAGTTAATAAAAAATAAAATAAAATTTAAAAAAATTAAGAGCTTTTTGTGTTGTTTTTTTTTTTATTCTAAAATATTCATAGAGAAGATACAGAATGAAATAGTTTCTAGTGAG
The DNA here is from genome assembly GCF_027475565.1 of Acinonyx jubatus. Lineage (NCBI taxonomy): Eukaryota > Metazoa > Chordata > Mammalia > Carnivora > Felidae > Acinonyx > Acinonyx jubatus. Next base: position 46,963,477 of record NC_069380.1, on the reverse strand, counting down.
ATGTTTATACTACCTTTCCCCTTGTTCCCCTTCCTGGTACCCAAAGTTGTTCAAAAATAATTCCCAAACTTGCTTACTGGGAATTCAAAATTAATGTTGGGGGGTAGGGCAAGGTTGGTGGTCTTCTAGGAACTTGATATTTAAAACATTTTCTATAAACTATTCAATATATATCTGATTTCTGAATTAAGGTCCCCTTCATCTCCCCACCTCCTGATCATGATCTCAATCCACATATAAAACACATACGTACACACACACACACACACACACACACACACACACCAGTCCCTATTCCAAATCATCCTGCACTTTGGTGCCTACAAACATTTATCAAACACACTCCATGTGCTGAGCACTAGTATAGGCCTTGGAACTATAAAGATGAATAAGACACAGTCCCTTGCTCTCAATGTCATCTGAAAGGTAATATTTCATTTCTTCCCGCAGTCAATGAAATAGAGTCAAAACTCTTCAGAGTGGGACGTTGTGCTGGACTTCAGCTTGTCTTTCCAACCTGAAATCCTACTATGCCTCCTTGCCTCTTCTCCCAGGAAACTTAGGCTCTAACCATAGGAATTATTTGTCATTTCCCAAATATCCTGGCGGCTCCTTCCAACTGTAATGTCTTTCTTTGACCAAAAAACCATATATCATAAGCCCAACTAAAATCTCACCTCTCTCCCAACATCACTCCATATGCTCCAATAAGAATTACCTTCAGGGCACGTGGGTGGCTCAGTTGGTTAAGACTCCGACTTCAGACTTCAGACTTGAGCTCAGGTCATGATCTCATGGTTCAAGAGTTCGAGTCCTGCATTGGACTCTCTGCTATCAGCACAGAACCCGCTTTGAATCCTGTCTCCTTGTCTCTCTCTGCCCCTCCTCCACTCTCTCTCTCTCTCTCTCTCAAAAATAAATAAACATAAAAAAAAAAAGAAAAAAAGAATTACCCTCTTTTGGGGCACCTGGCTGGCTCAGTAGGTAGAGCATGCAACTCTTGATCTCAGAGTTGTGAGTTTGAGTTCTACATTGAGTGTAAAGATTACTTAAAAATAAAAGTAAAATAAAATAAAATAACATAACCCTTTTTTGGTTTCTTCCCCTTCCCATTAGCTTCCTAGTAAAGCTTTTCTTACCATCTGCCTTGCATCCACCTCTACCAACAAATCATACACTCTTGCAGGACTCATTGGTCTTGTCTTTGAGTTCCTTGTTGTGTCTCATAGCACAATATCCCATACAAAATAAGCAACTGATGTATGGTGAACTCAACTTTATTCATTACAGATATAAAAGGTAAAATTAAGAATAAAATTTTGATAGAATGCCTTCTAAAATGTAGAAGAAAAAAGAGAAACATCACCATTTACAATCAACATCACACTAATTGATTCATGCAAGAATTAATGAAGGCTAAAACAATTGGATACAATTCTGATGAGCAATAGGATATTTACATAGTTGTAAAGTATTCTGCATAGATGAAGTATTAGTTACCATGGGAAAAGCGGTAACTGACCAATGGCAAAACTTGGCAGACATTACCCTAAGCAAATTAACAAAATTAGCATCATTAGGAGCATTTGGCTGGCTCAGTCTGTTGAACACGTGACTGTAGATATCACGGTCATGAGTTCAAGCCCCACTTTGGGGGTAGAGTTTACCTAAAACAATTACATCATCATTAATGGGACAAACTGACTTCATGTCCTTCCTGATGTGATGAACTGAGAAGGATGCAACATTACTTACCTTGTATGCCTACCCAAAATTCATACCGTGACTCCGGCCATGAGGAAAGATCAGACAAACTCAAACTCAGGAACTTTCTACAAGCCCACATGTCTGTACTCTTCAGAAATGTAAATATCGTGAAAAACTAAGAAAGGCTCAGCCACAGTTTATTTTTTAAGGAATAGATAATCCTGATTGATCTCGGTGTGGTGGGGGAGATTGTCATAATAAACATTGTTGGGGTAACTACCAAAATTTGAATATGGACTGTAAATTAGCAAGATTTCAATGTGGGCTGTAAATCAAATTGTCCTACACTTTGAAATTCTACTTTTAGGAATTCATTCCTTAAAATCACTTAAATGTGCACAAAGACTTACTAGAATCTTTATTGCAGCATTGTTTGTAACGAACATTATTGGGGAAATGAGCAAAATGTGAATATGGACAATGGTACATTTTTCAACTTTATAATGTAACTCTATAGAAGAGAATAACCTTAGGGTGCCTGACTGGCTTAGTCAGTAGAGCATGCAACTCTTCATCTCAGGTTTGTAAGTTTGAGCCCCATGCTGGGTGTAGAGATTACTTAAAAATAAAATCTTTTAAAAGTAGAGAATATCCTTCTTCTTCTTTTTTTTTTTTTTTTATGTCCATTCATTTTTGAGAGGGAAACGGGGACAGAGGATGTGAAGCAGGCACCGAGCTGAGAACAGTGAGCCTGGTATGGGGCTCGAACTCATGAACTACTACAACATCTTGACCTGACCAAAGTTGGACCCTCAACCAACTGAGCCACCCAGATACCCTGAGAATTTTCTTGTTCTTAGAACATGCATTCTAAATATTTGCAGATAAAGGGCCATGATGTTTGCGGGGCACCTGGGTGGCTCAGTTGGTTAAACGTCCACCTTCAGCTCAGGTCATGATCTTGCAGTTTGTGAGTTCAAGCTCCACATCAGGCTCAGTGCTGACAGCTCGGAGCCTGAAGCCTGCTTCAGATTCTGCGTCTCCCTCTCTTTCTGCCCCTCTCCTGCTCATGCTCTGTCTCTCTGTCTCTCAAAAAAAAAAAAGTTTAAAAAAAAGGGGAGCCATGATGTTTGCAACTAACAGAGGAATTAATCAATGCCCCCCCCCCCATAAAAATGTGTGTGGGGTGGGGGAAGAGAGAGGGAAACATAAAGCAGATGTGGCAAAATGGTGGGATTGGTGAATCTGAAGTAAAAGGTACATGGCAATTCTTTGTTTATTCTTGCAACGTTTTACGTAAGTTTGAAATCCTTTTGAAATAAGAATAAAAGTTTGGGAACTATTTGATTTACTTCAAAAGATGAGATCCTACTTTCTGGGACTGGTTTTCACAGACATTTATTTGTAGCCGACTTACAGTTAATTCCAGGAGAATCCATCACAAACCCACAAAGAAATTCCATCATAGCTAAAACACATCCCTTCCCTCAGCCTTTATGGACCTATCATTTCTCTGTCACGGTGGTCTTGATGTCCTGGGTACCATCACCACCATTGCACTTATCAAATTTATTTTCATTATATTCCATGTTGTGTTCATCTGTGTTTCCCCAGCCTGGTCTCTGCTGAGTAGAGCACTAAAAGAAAATATATGTCTGAATGAAGAGCACATACATGTGTATGCAAACACACACACACACACACACACACACACACGCACACACACAGGGTGAGTATTGAGTGAAGGTATGCATGAAACAAGATTGACCATGAATTAATAGTTGTTGAAGCAGGGGAACCTGGGTAGCTCAGTTAGTTAAGCAACTGTCTCTTGATTTCCACTCAGGTCATGATCTCATGGTTCATGAGTTCAAGTCCCATGTCGGGCTCTGTGCTGACAGTGTGGAGCCTGCTTAGGATTCTCTCTCTCCCTCACTGTCTGCCCCTCTTCTGCTTGTGTTTTGCCTCTCTGTCTCTCAAAATAAATAAATAACCATGAAAAAAAAAGAGGGTTGAAGCAATGAAATATCAATCTTATTTTAATGTTGTTTAGGTTTTGCCTTTTCATTTTGAAAAACAAACAAATAAACCAAAAACTGCTGTAGCCAAAAACTGCCAGAGTTCCTCTTCACTTGGCCCGTGTTACATCCCAACAAGCACCATGATTGTGTTTGAGAAGACAGAGCTCAGGTAACATGAAATAAAGACTTATACCAGGCAATTAGTTGGACTTTAGAGATGTGTCTTTCAAACTTGAAAATGACTAGATTCTTCTTTGTGCTACTAGAGAATTTTGAGGAAATCAATTCCTTAACATTGTTCACAATTTTATTGCTGAAGATTTGAAACCTAGACATTAGGAGAAGGTGTGACCTAATGACAAATTGTAACAAAAGACCAATCACACAAAGAAAATGAAGAAATGCATAGGCCTGTAGTATGTATGTAAGGGAGTAGAGAGCAGATTAAATATTTCCTTATAAAGTTAAAAAAAAGTTTTTTAATGTTTATTTATGTTTGAGAGAGAGAGAGGGAGAGAGACAGAACACGAGGTGGGGAGGGGCAGAGAGAGAGACACACACACACACAGCATCCAAAACAGGCTCCAGGCTCTGAGCTGTCAGCACAGAGCCCAACACAGGACTCAGACTTGTGAACTGCAAGATCGTGACCTGAGCCAAAGTTGGATGCTTAACCAATTGAGCTACCCAGGCACCCCCCCAAAATGTTTTAAAGCAACCAACGAATATTTACTAGATTCCTACTACGTGTAAAACATGGAAGCTATGGGGACAACGAGGTCCTTAAGTGGAATAGCTTCCTACCTGGTTGAAATTACAATCAATGCACACATAAATATAAAATAACTTCACCATGTACAAATGAATAGTAAATAAGGAAGAGAGAGATCACTGTGGAAGTTGATTCTTGGATTGACCCTTAAAGAAAAGACGAGGTTCTGTAAAACAGTGGCTAGCAGGAAAGGGGAGGGAATCCCACACAAGAACTGCATGGTGTTTAGGATCTAAATCACACCCTGGATAGACTGGTGAGAGCAGTGAGCACATGGACTGATCAAATCCAATTTTTACTCGTTGTATAAAGAATTTATGTAATATAGTCTAATAGCCAAATCATGGAAAGAGCCTAAATGTCCATCAACTGATGAATGGGTAAAGAAGATATACAATGGAATACACATATGTGTGTGTGTGTGTGTGTATGTATATATATATATACACAATGGAATTTACATATACAACAGAATACTACTTGACAATGAGAAAGAATGAAATCCTGCCATTTACAGCAACGTGGATGGAACTGGAGGGTATTTGCTGAGTGAAATAAATCAGGCAGAGAAAGACAGCTATCATATGTTTTCACTCTTATGTGGAACTTGAAAAGCTTAACAGAAGACCATGGGGGAAGGGAAGGGGAAAATAAATAGTTACAGAGAGGGAGGAAGGCAAACCACAAGAGACTTTTAAATACAGAGAACAGGGGCGCCTGGGTGGCTCAGTCAGTTGGGCGTCTGACTTCAGCTCAGGTCATGATCTCACAGTCTGTGAGTTCAAGCCCTGCGTCAGGCTCTGTGCTGACAGCTCAGAGTTTGGAGCCTGCTTCAGATTCTGTGTCTCCCTCTCTCTGTGCCCCTCCCCTGCTCATGTTCTGTCTCTCTCTGTCTCAAAAATAAATAAAATAAACATTTTAAAACATGTAAAACATTTTAAAAAACATTTTAAAAAATGTAAATATGGAGAACAAACTGAGGGTTGATGGGGCGAGGGAGAGGGGAAAATGGGTGATGGGCACTGAAGAGGGCTCATTGTTGGGATGAGCACTGGGTGTTATATGTAAGTGATGAATCACGGGAATCTACCCCCCCGAACCAAAAGCACACTGTATACACTATATGTTAGCCAACTTGACAATAAATTATATTAAAAAAAAGAATTTATGTGATACAGTGTAGGAGAATGTCTAACAAAATGGAGAGTGTCATGAATCAATGTGACCATAATGATAAAAGACATATATATATATATATATATATATATATATATATATGAAAGTAAGTGTAGTTTCTCAATATACTGCATATATACTACAAGATATAATGCTAGTTGGAAAGAGTTCCTGAAAATAAATCAGCAGAGTCATCAGTATCATGCTTGCTTGAGACTTTTGCTAAGTCAATTTAGGGGATCCAATCCTTCCAATTTTCCTGTTTAATTATTTTAGGTTTATACTATCCCTGGACAATCTCTCTCTCTCCCAATACAGATATTTCTTTCCATATAGTCACTTTTTCCCCCACCAAGCAATCTGTTATACTTCTCTTGGTTTAGTTAGTGAACTGGTGAAATGTGCTTAATTGTATGCCCCTGGTAATACGTCATCATTGGAGTTATTTGGCTCCTTTTTGGGGGCTTCATGAAAAATAAGTAGGGAATAATTAATACCAGTGCCATGTCAACCCTGTGACATTCGGTATACACGGGTTATCCTAACATGTAGCAACACAAATGTCGCACTAGTATGGGATTCTAAGCCGCAGTCCGGTTCGTTTAATCAAGGAGGTAAGCCACTTCTTAGAAGTTCATGTTTTGCAAAGAAAGAGCCATAATACATTTTTATGATAGCTTGGTAAATCTCTTAAAGAAAAGGGAGAGGTTTATGATAGAAGTGGTGATAAAGCTTTAATTACATGTGTGTGGTTAACTCTGTTTCAGCGATTCGAGTTAACTTGTACCTATATTTATGGGCTTGATTGCATAATATATGAAGTTTGCAGGAAGTACCCGGAAGATAAGGTTACATGGACAAGTTATTTAAGTTTGAGAGCAAACCACAGCTCATGCTGGGAAACTGGTTTATAGACAGTTTTGTAACACAAGTGCATATGCCATTCGTTTTCTTTTAATTTTTGTCTTAAAGTTAACAGTAGGCGATTAATCATTATTTGTGCAGCACAGTAACTGAACAGAAGAATGCAGCTTCAGGGATTGATTAGCTGAAAAGTTAGTAAATTATATTGTAAAAATGAAGACAAACACTCGATGATGTTCAAACCAAGCAAAGGGATGATTTGCACATATCATGCTGTCCCACTAGACAATGGTTTCCTTCATGAACTTCATTCCGTAATGAGGCTCATTTCTACTGACAAATATTACTTGATCAATAGACCTTGCATTTGCCACATGTAATGACCTTTTGTGGTTAATGTATAACTGATTATTGTTCGTCCTCTGTAGTAGCCTACATTTTACAGTAGAAAAATACACCGTGCGCTAAGTACACTAAACCACTAAAACATGTCGAATGCTGGTGGTATACCTTCCTAGCGTTATTACGTTTGGCATTGTACAATGCTGATGATACATTTACGCTGTGCTCACCTACTGTTTCAGTCCTTGCTGAATGCAGTAAAACTTTTGCTATGTTATTTAGACACTTAGAAAAAATCAAGGATATTCTTCTTACACATTTGCAGGCCGGTGGGGGGGGTGGATCTCTAATGGTGACAATAGAGGTGTTGAATGATAATGTATGTAGGAGAGAAATTACTCCATTCTAATAAAAGCAAATTACCCTAAAATCTTTGTTGTGGAAAATTAAAACTAATGACCTGTTCATGTTGCAACGCAGAATTGCCTGTAACCTGATTTCCCAGTGTGAGATGCAGTTTATTTTCAAACGTAAATAACTTGGCCATTTAATAATTTGCTTTTCCCCATTACTGCGAGAGAACCATTTACAACAGCCATCTTTCTATTCCATTAATTGTCAGCAACAATTTGAAGGAGTTCCATTATTTTCCCTCTGATAATTTCAACAGATTAAACGATTTTTAAAAAGGGTTCCTGTATCTGTGGGCTCTACCTCTGAAATAAATGTAAATAAAATGTGCCACCTTATGAAGTTTGAGATGGCCTGTTACCTGTTTTTCCTTGACCTTGTAGAGGTTTTCAGTGACAACTGAACTAACCAGGAGAGGGAGGTTCTTTGCGGTGGGGTGGGGGGGGCGGGCAGTCACACTCTATTGTGTGGGATGGCATCTAGCAAAGCATTTAGATTAGGCTGTGGAGGGAACAAAGCCAGGTATACCGTCTCCGGCTTCGGGTAAACACGATTATTGTTCTCCATCCCTGCTGCGTGGAATGAATGAAATGCTGCAAAGCTAATTGCTGCCATAATTAGGAAACACACACACAAACACACACACACGCATACATGCGCATGACTTGGAATGTGCTAATTCAGTGTGGCTTAAACTTCAGAGATATTTCCGCTGGTATACAGGTGTGCTTGGCTCTATCCAGTTTTTAAGTGATAAGTTTAAATGTTAACACGATACTGAGACAAATCCTCTGTGTTGAAAGGTAGCAGCTAGTACCAGGGATAAGTGCTTAATTGTTGTGAGCCTTCTAGTCAGGTGAGGAGAAAAGCCCATTTTGGGATTCAATACGACATAAGATAACAAACCAATCAATGGAAAGGTTCTCTTAGACCAGGCCCTGCTTGGCACACAGGCTTTTGCCTCACACCATTTCATAAAATATGCAACTTTCAAACCACCTACGCGTAAGGAGATTTCGCTCTGTTGTTGAGAAACTCTTCCTCATATCTAGCTAAATCGCCCCATCTGCACTGTAGTAATCCCATTTCCTCACACCTTCAGCAACATCTAACATTCTATATCAACATATATTTTCTTGCAACGACAATGCAAAACTAAGCCTAATGCCATAAAGTTAAAATAGAACAACTTAACAAAATTCTTTCCTTTTCTCCATGCTGTACTCGTATACTGTGATGGGATTATTTAGTTGATTTCAAATGAAAACAGCACAGTTTAGGAATTAACCATTGTTTAAGTTGTGGATTCCCATGGGGTGCTTTTAAATGTAAAGACTGGAGAAAACAAGACTCCTGAGCTGCCGGCAAAATTATGGTTAACAACGTTAGCAAGTACATCTCAGTTAAGGCTTTACCTTTTGTTCCGTGCTTTATAGGAAAAATAGGACATTTTACAGATTTAAATCTTCCTCTTCAGTAAGATAACTATTTTGACCGATGTGAACATTAATCAAAACACTAATAATTATAGCTTTTTACTGCTTGGCCTAAAATAATCTTTCTACTATAATTAGATTTGAAGGAGAACTAGAAAAGACCTTCAGTAAAATGCTGTCACAAATTCCCTCCAAAACTGCTTGCCTGTAATTAAGGTGCATTTACAGATCTGATATTCCTTAAAAGAAGTATTAACATTACAAAGGCCAATTATTCATGGTCAAACAAAGGAGATTCAGATTCTCTGATCAAAGCAGTAATCTCTTTTACAATTGTTATTTTTGAAGTATCTTCAAACAGAGCAAACACACATTGACTATGTAAACAGGGATAGCTGTGGGCTAATCTGCTGTTTCCAGGATCCCACCGTGTTCCCACAGGGCTCAGACTTGGTAGAGTATACCTTGCTTTCCATTCCCAGCCCCAGCCTGCCAGTGCTAAGGAACCGTAACTTTACGGGTAACTTTATATGAATGAGGAAGGTTCATATAAATAAGAATATATGTTTAAAAAAATTTTTTTAATGTTTATTTTTCACAGAGAGAAAGAGAGAGAGAGACAGAGCATGAGTGGGGGAGGGGCAGAGAGAGAGGGAGACACAGAATCCGAAGCAGGCTCCAGGCTCTGAACTGACAGCCCAGAGCCCAATGCGGGGCTCGAACCCACTGACCGTGAGATCATGACCTGAGCTGAAGTCGGTCGCTCTACCGACTGAGCCACCCAGGTGCCCCAAGAATATATGTTTTTAAACCTCATTGTATCTTTGGATACACATCCTTGGAGTTCCAAAGAGTAAAAATTAAACACACACACACACACAGACACACACAGACACACACACACACTAACACCTATAACAGTTTAAGCCATATTTACTTCATGAAACTAGCTCTGTGGTCCAAGAGAGTTAGATGAGTTCTTTTCTAAAGGGCTCATTGGAACCCTTTGAATCTCCAGGAGAATCACAGTAGCAAGAGCCGTATGCCCAACACTGGAAAGGACTGCTTTATCCTAAGGCTGTTGGAGGGACCGAGTGTTCCTTTGAAAAACACTTGGGGAATTGTTGCCTTCTGGTGTGCTGCTGACTTAGTTGGGTAGGGAGTGCTTACATGCTCAAGCAAATCTACTTTTTAGTCTATACCATTTGGTACAAATGAACAGTTAGTAGCAGCAGAACGTCCTAAAATAAATCACAGCATAAGGAGTTTGCAACAATCTGGCACTTTGAGACAAGGTACCTCGCAGCTCTGCCATTTATAACCTGAGTGACTTTAGGTAAGTTTGAAAATCTCTTCAAGTCTTACTAGTCTCATCTGTCAAACAGAGGTAACATTTACTGCATACGTTGTGCCCAAATCAAATACATGTAGTTAGCACAGTGAGCTTAGTAAATGGTAGGTTTAATGTTCTCATTCTTTAAGAGTGACCTTCTCCAGGTCATATAGCAACTCAGTGACATTGTTAGACAGGGACCAGAATTTTGGAAACTGCTATTGTTTGGATTCACTTCCAGCAAAATTCTAGAATAGTTTATTAAAGAGAAGATTTGTAAGAAGAAAAGGAACAGTCACTAGGGACCAATATTATTTCAATATAAACAAGTTGGGCCAAACTAAGACAAGCATTTTTTCTTTCCCAGAGGTGCTATTAGATTCATAGCCAGGGGGAAGCCAGAGGCATGAGAAAAAAATATCTTTAGTTGTTCTTGTGCATAAGATGGTTATAGGTAAAGCAGCCTACAATCCAGCAAGATTTATTTATAGCTGTTTGAAAAAACTATACCCAGAGAGTGACTTATTTCAACCTAGAAGGAAATGTTAGCATTTATTACAGGGTTCTCTCTTGAACAACATTTTAATCAATGACTTGCGGGAAAACACGTAAGAGCTAAGTTGGGAAGAAAAGCTTATACACGTTGATGGCAAAACCAGGAATCAGAAAAGTTCCAAAAGCCTAGGACGATGAGTAGAAATTAAAAATGATACTTAATACAGAAATTTAAAAAAGGCTATACTTATGTTCTGAAAAAATCCATTTGGGACGAAATCCCAGCGCTTCTATAAGGCCTGTGATGTAAGCAATTTAAATCTGATTTCTTACATCAAAAATGCAGGTAATAGCTACCTCATGAGTTGGGAGAATTACATCATAGAAAGGGGCCCATTTAAGGGCGCGTCCCAGTGCTGATCCTGACACATACAGGTGGTCGGGTCAATAAGTACTGACATTGGTAGTGGTATCAATAATGAGACTAATACTACTAATAAGAGTAAAAAGTTTACGCAGAAAAAATTTAGGGCTTTTAACTGACTACAGGTTCAATAGTAGTGAATAGTCTGATGAGGATGACAATTATTTAGGTGAGTTCTAAGTAGTTCTGGAACCCCATTATTATTATTATTATTTATTTTATTTTATGTCTCCTTTAAAAAAATTATTGTCAAGTTAGCTAACATACCGTGTACACACTGTAGTCTTGGCTTCCGGAGTAGATTCCCATGATTCATCACTTACATACAACACCCAGGGGCTCATCCCAACAAGTGCCCTTCTAGAACGTTTTTAGAGACACACGGGGAAATTAGAATACATTTATGTAAGGGTGGCCAGATGATAAAGAGCTGCGAAATCAAATCACATGAAAAGCAAATGACTTTGTAACATGCCTTGGGTAAATTTCTTAAAAACAAAACGAAAACAAACACTTTAGGGGTGCCTGGGTGGCTCGGTCGGTTAAACATCCAACTCTTGACTTCGGCTCAGGTTGTGATCTCATTGTTCGTGAGTTCGAGCCCCGCATCCGGCACTGCACTGACAGGGCAGAGCCTGCCTGGGGTTCTGTCTCCTTCTGTCTCTTCTCCTCCCCCACTTGCTCTCTCTCTCTCAAAATAAATAAAAATAAACCTAACAAACAAACAAACGAACACTTTATCAAAGTATGATTGGTGTACAAAAAGTTGTATATATTTAATACATACAACTTGATGAGTTTGGAGGGTAAACTCTTTAAATATATCACTTCCTTTAATTGTCTCTATAACTCATTAGGCACGTATAATTATCCCAGTTTAAAGATGAAGACCTAAGACTCAGAGAGGTTAAGTGATCATCATCTAGTAAGAAGTGTTGCTGGAATATGAACACAGAGAATATTCAATAAGGAGTGCCTGGGTAAGTGTCCGACTCTCGACTTCGGCTCAGGTCATGATCTCACTGTTTGTGAGATCGAGCCCTGCATCCAGCTCTGTGCTGAGCACGGAGCTTGCTTGGGATTCTGTCTCTCCTTCCCTCTCTGTTCCTCCCCGGCTCACATACGCTCTTCCTCAAAATAAATAAATAAACATCTTTTAAAAATGTTCATAAAATGTCCAAGGACACATTAAAGCAAATGGGGAAGATCAAAGTAGCATTTAATTGAAGGACAGTCTACAAAATAACTGCTGTGTACTCTTCAGAAACATCAGTGTTGTAAAAGACCAAGAATGACTGAGGAACTATTCCAGATTAAAGGAGATTTAAAAGATAGGACAATGGAATGCAGTGAATAATCAAGAGATTTTCTTGCCATCAAGGTCATGATTCGGACAATTGGTGAGATCTGAATAAGGTCTTTAGATTAGATAATTGTATTGTATCAATGTTAATTTCCTGATTTTGATCATTGTCCTGTGCTTATGTGAAAGAATGTTCTTGCTCTTAGGAGATGTTCATTGAAACATTTGGCAGTGAAAGGAAATCATATCTTCAAAGTATTCTCAAAGGTTCAGAACAACACTAACAAAAAAGGGGGGAGGGAGATAAAGCAAATGTGATAAAATGTTGACATTTGGAGAATCTGGCCAAGGGATACATGAGAATTATTTGCATTATTCTTACAACTTCTATTTAAACTCAAAAAGTTTCAAAGAATTTAAAAATGTGTAGGGCAATGAAAAAAATAAAAAAAGAATATTCTGTAGACAATTGGTAACATGGGACTGAAAGCAGAGGAGGCTCCAAGTATCCTTTGGGCTACAGAGAGAATTTGAAAGTCACGTGACAATAGTTGACTCATTCCTTTCATCCATTTTCTGAGAAAAATACTTGTCATCATTTAGAATGTTAAAAAAAAAAATACAGTTGTGCTAACAAATATATTTTACCGACACCTTTTTCCCAAAGTGATGAAGGCTTTTTGGTCTATTTATTTATTTATTTAATTTATTTTTTATTTTATTATTATTATTAAAACCTTTTTTTTTTTTTTACGGTTTATTTTTTAGAGAGGGACAGAGCATGAGTGGGGGAGGGGCAGAGACCGAGAGAAACACAGAATCTGAAGCAGGTTCCAGGCTCTGAGCTGTCAGCACAGAGACCAAAGTGGAGCCTGAACTCAGGAACCACCAGATCATGACCTGAGCTGAAGTCAGAGGCTTAACCAACTGAGCCACCTACGCGCGCCTATTTTATTATTTTATTATTTTTTTAAAGTGGGCTCACATCCAACATGGGGCTTGAGCTCACAACCCCAAGATCAAGAGTCGCACGTTCTACTGACCGAGCCATCTAGGAGCCCCTTGTATTCTTCACTGACTCTTTGGGAGAAACAAGTTCTGTATGTTTGAACAGAGACCAGATAGTTATCTCAGGAGGAGAAAGGGTGAAAAAGGCATTTTACACTATATCACAATATGAGTATACAGATCTCTTTCAAAGGAAAAAAAATTCTGGAGCTCCTGGCTGGCTCAGTTGGTAGAGCATGTGATTCTTGATGTAGGGGGTTGAGAGTTCAAGCCCCATGTTGGGCATAGAGCTTACTTAAAATACATAAAACAAAATAAACAAATCTTTAATGTTGTGGAGATGTGTGGAGCTCAATAAATGGCTTCTTTCTGCCCAGGCAGGGTCTGAACAAATAGGTTAGGGAAAGAAAAGGCTGAGATTTAAAATACCATCTTTCTTATGGATAAATGCTATCTATATTGGAGGACATAGTTTAATGTGAAGGCCAAGTGAGCCCTTAGCCCTTACCTCTCTCCCACCATGTCTGACTTATCCCGCAGCCACACAGTGATGACTGTGACTTAGAATAAAACGGGCAGGGAACTGTCCCAGGAGTAGAATGGGCTGGTTCTTTTGTGGGCAAAATGAACAGGAAAAGGAAAACAATACAAGCACAGCTCCTTAAATAAGACGTACCAGGGGTGCCTGGGTGGTTCATTCGGTTGGGCCACCTGATGCTGGCTCAGGTCATGATCCCACGGTGGGCCGTGGGGTCGAGACCCACATCAGGCTCTGTGCAGACAGCTCAGAGTCTGCTTCAGATTCTGTGTCTCCCTCTCTCTCTGTCCCTCCCCCGCTTTTACTTTCTCTATCAAAAATAAATACACATTAAAAAAAAAAAAGTACCAATTAGGAGGTGGAAAGAGGCAGGAATGTTTGGGGAAATTCCTCCTTGTGAAAGATGTGGAAGTGGGTGGGAGGAAGGCAAGGGAGGATACATTTATTTCTCTGTAATGCTTTTTTTCCTCAAAGAAGAATAGAGAAAAATAAAACACAGCACTCATGATTGAACATTGAGGAATGACTATTCAAGGGGCCAGCAGGTTGAGACAGGAAGTAGTGAGAGATGAAAACTTAGAAGTTAAGTAATAGGAGGTGTACTAAGCACTTTTTGGGAGAAGAGTCTTAATTCGGTGGTTTAGGCAGAAACCAGATTGTAAGGGGTAAATGAGAGTGAATAGGTTCTCCTTCCTATGTTTTTCCTTCCTTTGTCCTATCCTCACATGTCGGTATTTGTTGGCATTTTGTCCGTGGCCCTCTGCATTTCTTATTTTCCTGTCTTCCAGGATCCTCACATGTCCACCCATGGACTTCAGGATAAAGTAAAGAAGTACCAGTATAATGGTGTTAAGCTTGGAAGGGAGAAACACCTCTTCTTTTGAGATCAGGGGAAAAAGAAGATGTAAAGATAAGGAGATGAAAAATGACCTTGTTTTTCTGAGTAACATGGGAGGAGGGGTTAACTAATTCGTTACTAAATTTTTTCTGTGGAGCCTCTTGGTGGCTCAGTTGGTTAAGTATCCAACTCTTAATTCCGGCTCAGGTCATGATCTCACAGTTCATGAGTTCAAGCCTACATCTGCTAACAGCACAGAGCCTGCTTGGGATTCTCAGTCTCCCTCTCTCTCTGCCCCTGACCCCCCACTTGCTCTCTCTCTCTCTCTCTCTCTCTTTCTCTCTGTTTCTCTCTCTCTTTCAAAAATAAATAAACTTAAAAAAAATTTTTTTTCTGCTACAGCTGTTTGTTTTCCCCCAGAATTCATATGTTCAAATCTAATTCCCAATGGGCTGGTGGTATTTAGAGGTGGCACTTTGAGGAGGTGACTAGGTCATGAGGGTCAAGATCTCATGAATATGGTTAGTGCCTTTATAAAACAGACCCCAGAGAGCTCCCTAACCCCTTCTGCAGGTGAAGACACAGCAATAAGACACAGCTACCCAGGAACCAAGAGGTAGAACTTCACCAGACATTGAATTTTTTGTGCCTTGATCTTGGACCACGTAGCAGTCAGAATGGAGAAATAAATTTCTGATATTTGTAGGCCACTCAGTCTATGGTATTTGGACTAAGGCATTTTTTTAAACCAAAATTCAATATGAAAAAAAAATCAGAAAACAAGTGCCATTTTCCTTCTTTCCTTCCTTTCTTCCTACCCTTCAATGCAATTTCCAGGAGCAATTTTTATGTGCTGGGGATATGGCAGGGACAGATAAGATGGTCTGCTTTCATGGTATGTATGTCCTATTTAGGAGGGACAGCCTATGAACAAATAAAAGAAATCAGAATTTCAGATGTTGCTCTAAATAAAAGAAAACAGACATGGAATACAGAGGGGCCATTGTGTATGTGACAAGGAAGGGAATGAACCCTAAGCTTCAAAATAGGAATTTAAGGAGTCTACATATTGAATAGGTTAAAAAAGAACTTTGTATTTAAAAATTAAATTCAAGACTATTTGTGAGGTCAAAGAAAATCATATCAACATCTGTACAGTTCTGCTGAAACTACTTACTCCTGATCCTATAAAACCAAAACAAATAAGTATGCTTTAAAAAAACAAACTTTTGGGGCGCCTGGGTGGCTCAGTTGGTTGGGCGGCCGACTTCGGCTCAGGTCATGATCTCGCGGTCCGTGAGTTCGAGCCCTGCGTCGGGCTCTGTGCTGACAGCTCAGAGCCTGGAGCCTGTTTCGGATTCTGTGTCTCCCTCTCGCTGACCCTCCCCTGTTCATGCTCTGTCTCTCTCTGTCTCAAAAATAAATAAAAACGTTAAAAAAAAATTTAAAAAAACAAACTTTTTTTAATGTTTTTATTTCTGAGAGAGGGAGACAGAGCACAAGCAGGAGAGGAATAGAGAGAGAGGGAGACGCAGAATCTGAAACAGGCTCCAGGCTCCGAGATGTCAGCACAGAGCCCGATGCGGGGCTTGAACTCATAAACTGTGAGATCATGACCTGAGCCAAAGTTGGACGCTCAACCGATTGAGCCACCCAGGTGCCCCGTGTTTTTTCTTTAATACTCAATTCACCTGTTTGCATGAATAGTTGCTAGAATAATCACATGCTAAATTTTATTTCACCTTTATTGAAACAACAGGTACATAAAGAACTTGTGACTGAAGATCCACATGGAGATGTGGTGTCTTTGGCCATATAATTTATTTTGATCAATGCATACACCTTGATCCAACTGGATGGAAACTGGACCGTTAAGTCTACAATTAATTAAAATACATATATATTTGGGGCACCTGGCTGGCTCAGTCAGTAGAACACGCAGCTCTTGATCTTGGGGTTGTGAATCCAAGCCCCGCGTTGGACATCAAGATTATTTAAAAATAAAATCTTAGAAAAAAAAGAAATACATACATATTTGTGGGCATTCAGTGCCACATAAGGAAAGACATGGGTGTCCTCCCTCCCTGTCCCCAGATTCATTGATTCAACCATCCTTTATTAACCATTCAGCATGTGTAAGGCGTTGGTCTAAGCTCTGAGGATACCAGTGACTATGCCGGGAAGTTCTTTACCTTCCTAGAGTTTTCTCTAATGGGCATAGCATAGTCACCAAAGGTAACCGGAATTAGATACAGGTTTTTATTATTTGTTCCAGGTCCTTAGGATGATAACTTTGTAGTAGCTCCAAGGAAAAGCATTTTGAGGAAAACCGCTTTTTACAACTTATAGAATACTAGAAGTAAGAAAATAAAAGTGGAAGTAACATTTTACAGAGCAGATAGTATGATCCTGGAACTGTACAAGTAAGTAATCAGTAATGACGATCCAATCATACCAATAATAGTAAATCAAGATGATCATATCAGAAATAAATGGAAGGCACTGGAAGTAAAAGAGGCAGAAGATTTATGACTGTGGGTGCAGTACTGCAGATAAGTGAGGAGAGTAATGAGAGAGAAGTCATCAGTAGTTTAGAATGTCTAAACACATTTTAGAGCACAATTTTTTAATGTTAGTGACATTTCTGCTATATAAATTAACAACTTGCTTACTAAAAGCACTAACAGATGGTGTTTAAGGCATTACAAATGCTACGAACTTTTAAGGTTTAGGGGATAGGTATTTAATTTTAGATTCTCAGTAAATGTTTTCATTGTCCTATAGTTACTAAACAGAGAATCAAGTGTGATTAGATATAGAAAATACATATTCAATAAATACCTGATACAACAGGTCAAAGAAGATACAAAAACAGATCAAAGAAGATACAAAAGCAGACTCATTCTCATTCAGGTACCAATATTAACTAAAGGAAATTAAAAGAAGAAAGCTTCTTTTAATTTTTATTTTTTTTAATGTTTATTTATTTTTGAGAGAGAGAGAGACAGAGTGTGGGCAGGAGAGGGGCAGAGAGAGAGGGACGCACAGAATCCGAAGCAGGCTCCAGGCTCTGAACTGTCAGCACAAAGACCGCCTGATACGGGGCTCCAACCCACAAACCATGAGATCATGACCTGAGCCCAAGTCAGACGCTTAACCAACTGAGCCACTCAGGCGCCCCAGAAAGTTTTTTTGTTGTTGTTTTGTTTTGTTTTGTTTGTTGTAAAAGAAAGCCAAGATAAAGGAGGGAAGAAGGAATGGAGGGAGAAGGAAGACTTAATAAGTATATGACCATGGAGAATCTCATAGTACTTTCTTGAAAATGATGTCAGTGGAAATATATAACAGTGATATAAATAAATCCTATCACTTAAAGACAGTGTTGGGATGCCTGAGTGGCTCAGTTGGTTAAGCAATGGATTCTTGATTTTGCCTCAGGGCTTGATGTCACGGTTGGTGAGTTCAAGCCTCACAACAGGTTCTGCGCTGACAGCGCGAAGCCTGCTTGGGATTTTCTCTCTCTCTCTCTCTCTCTCTCTCTCTCTCTCTCTCTCTCTCCATCCCCCATTCATGCCTGCACACGTTCTCGGTCTCAAAATAAACATTAAAAATATTCTCTTAAAAAAAATAAAGACAATGTTTATAAGATGACTAAAATGACTCACATTTCCATTGTATTAAGCGACATAGGTAAGAGGCACCTGCGTGGCTCAGTCAGTTGGGCATCCAATTTCAACCCAGGTCATGATCTCCTAGTTGGTGGGATCCAGCAGAGCCTGGAACCTGCTTCAGCTTCTGTGTCTCCCTCTCTCTCTCTGCCCCTCCCCCGCTCACACTCTGTCTCTCAAAAATAAATAAACACTAAAAAAAATGACACAGGTAAGATATGAGGTACACTCTTCTTTTTTACGAGGGATGTTGAAACATTAGAAGTCTGAACGAGGACTTCGAAATCACATTACAACAGGAACATTCAACAACAGAAATGAAATAATCTGTGTGGCTGGTACGGAGGGGAGGTATCGCGGCACATGAGAATAAAGTAGTCCTCTGCCGGGGAAACGATAGACTCACCATTTCCTGCGTTAGAGCAGATATACAACTGGAACGCAGGTTCACGGGCCCCCAGAACGGAAGGACTGGACCGTAACCTGATGGAAGAAATTAGCCTACAATGGCCGGGGTGGGGTCAGGACTGGCGATCGGAGACCTAGAAAATGAGAATCCGCTGGCAGTGCCCATCCTAGTGTTGTCTAGGGCAGTGGTTTGGAAAACTTTTGTTTAAAGAACTACATTAACACAGAGCCCAAAACATTTTGTATCATGATCCCGGTTCTCCGGTAGTGCGAGTGCATGGGAAGCCGGAGATCTAACCGGAAAGGAGGGTGCGGTTTTCCAGGCGGAGGAAGAAGCCTGTGGTGAAAACCCTGAGAAAAGAAAGAGCTGCGGAGTCTAAGGAACTGTAAAAAGTAAGAGTAACGTAAGGAGTAGCTCAAGAGGAGTTGGAAGGCGCGCAGAGCTGCGCTCTCAGGGCCCCAGGAGTGTGTGGGTTGCAACCCATCAGCTTCCGCCAAGCAGCGCCGCAGGCACCTGTGCCCAGAGCCACGGTTGTGGTTTGATGCTGGCCACGGGGGAGGTATTTATGGCATCTCACCATGGAAATCTGGTCTTACCAGATCTGGGTCTTTTTTTCCTGGAAGCCGCTTGTTAAACATTCACGAGCACACCGTTCCATAAGAGGGTAAACTTCTGTTCCTGTTTTTTACAATTACAGACAACGTGTCAAAGACCAGGCCGAGGTTTTACGAATCAACATGCTAAGTACAGGGTGATAGCGTAAAATTATAGTGTATAATAAATAAACAGTAATAGTATAATACGAGGTTTTACAAATATTTCGAAGTCACGACAAACAGTCCTCCCACCATCCCTGGCTTTACTAGGAAGGAAACTATAATGATAAATTAACTGAAAGGTGTTCGAAACGTTTCCCTAAAACGGCAAAGCTGATACTCAAGTTTTTTTATCAGCTTCTACGATTTATCCTCATCTTTGGGGGCTTACGTTTTGATTATTTGAAGGACAAAATTGCAATTAATTTTTTTTTCTCTGCTCTGAATCCATTTATTCCACAGGACAGGGCATTTTAGAAAAAAAAATACCTATACTTTCACTCTTTTTCTATGCTTGAAACTACACGTTATTAGTTTTTATGTTGTCAGCAATAGAAACAACTGTTATATTATGTGCTGTGGAATTGAATGATTTAAAATGTTTAGAGCTTACCCCCTGCCCCCCATAAGTGATATATAAGCATTTCCATTATTAGAAGAAAAGAAACATTTTATATTGTATCTGGGTTAAGAGGACAGTCATTTTTATTCTACTCCATCTCATTCCATTCGGGGCAATATGTTAGATTCTAAACTGCTTCTTACAGTTTAGAGCCTGTTTCATTAGTCACAGAATTAAATGTATTAGGTAGTGTTATGTTTTTGAATCGGAAAGTGCTCAACTATAAAATAAGAAAAATAAAAGTAAAGCCCAAAAGACAAAATAATGTATCAAAAATTTGTTTAAAAGATGTATGAAGATTTTTCTCATCTAAACTATATTCTCCTTGAAAATAAAGGAAGTATACTTCTACTACAATAACTAAAAACACTGGCTAAATTTAGGATACTTTTGGGATCTATAGAGTGGGGGTAATGAAATATATGTTTTTGTCCATCTGTTTAGAAGCATTTACCTTAATATTATGCCAACACAGCAATCTTTTTAATTTGATTTTTATTTATTATTGAAGTATAATTTGCATACAATGTTATATTAGTTTCCGGCATACGACATGGTGAGTTGACAATTCTGTTCATTACTCAATGCTCAACATCTGTCACCATACAATGTTATTATAATTATAACTATATTCCCTTTGCTGAACTTTTCCTTGCCATGACTTACTAATTTCATAACTGGAAATTTGTACCTCTTAATCCCCTTCATCTATTTTGCCCATACCCCAACCTACCTCACCTCTGGCAACTACTAGTTTGTTCCTTGTATGTAAAAGTCTGTTTCTGTGTTGGTTCACTTGTTTTGCTTTTTATATTCGACATATAAGAGAAATCATATGGTATTTGCCTTTCTCTGTCTGACTTATTTCACTTAGCATAATACCCCCTAGGTCCATCCATGTTGTTGCAAATGGCAAGATTTCATTTCTTTTTATGGCTGAGTAGTATTCCCTTGTTATGTATATACCACATCTTTATCCATTCATTTATCAATGGACACTTGGGTTGCTTTCATATCTTGGCTATTTTAAATAATTCTGCAATAAACATAGGGGTTCATATATCTATTCTAATTAGAATTTTTGTTTTTTGGGGGGTAAAAACCCAGTAGTGGAGTTACTGAATCAAATGGTATTTCTATTTTAAATTAATTTTTTACTTTTTTTTTTAACATTTATTTCCTTTTGAGAGATAGAACATGAGTGGGGATGGGACAGAGAAACAGGGAGGCACAGAATCTGAAGCAGGCTCCAGGTTCTGAGCTGCCAGCACATGGGGCTCAAATCCATGAACCGTGAGATCATGACCTGAGCTGAAGTTGTGTGCTTAACCGATTGAGCCATCCAGGTGTCCCTTAATTAATTAAATTATTAATTAAATTAAATTAATTCTTTGGTATTTCTACTTTTAAAGAGCTGCCATACCATTTCCCACAGTTGTTGCACCAATTTATATTCCCACCAACAGTGCATGATGGTTCCCATTTATCCACAATCTCACCAACAGTTGTTATTTCTTGTTTTTTTGATGACTGCCATTCTGACATGTGTGAGGTGACATCTCATTGTGGTTTTGATTTGCATTTCCCTGATGATGAGAAGTGTTGAGCATCTTTTCATGTGTCTATTGGCCATCTTATGTCTTTTTTTTTTGGAAAAATGTCTATTTGGGTCCTTTGCCTGATTTTTAATTGCATTATTATTATTATTATTATTGGTGTTGAGTTGTGTAAGTTCTTTATATTAAAAAATAACCCCTTATACAGTAGTTTTTAAAGTTAATTCTGGGAACTTGCTTATGGTTCACCATAGTTTTCTAGTTCCAAATCACAATTTATCTGCTATTCCAGAACAAACTCATTTTGCTAGTACAAAACAAAAACAAAAACAAAAAACATAGTTCTGAACTTCTAGTCTGTGAAGGTAGCAAGTGAAATACCTTTGGCAACTATTGAGAAATAAGTGTTACATTATGATTAACATAGTTAAGAATTTTAAAAATTGCCAATGATGTACAATATTATGATTAAAATTGCCATGATTGCATTAAATGAAAAATAAAATTATTCTCTACCTTATATGAAATCAATATTATTTGTTTATTTATTTGTTTGTTTGTTTGTTTATTTCAATCAATATTTAACATGGGTTGAGTAAAAATCAAGGCTCATCTATCTGGTCATTTACAATTTTGAATTAAATTTACTGAAACATGGCACTGTGCTCTTAACTTCTACCTCAATTGTATTTTGTTCTGTTTTTCAAGTTCATGACTTATAAGTACTTATATAAATTGTAGATTAAACTTTAAATAAAAAATTGTCGTATAAAAAAAGAAAAGATTGTTCTGTGGAGAATGGATTGGAGAGAGGCATGAGTAGATTTATGGAGATCAGGTAGAATACTACTGATATAATTTAGGGAAGAGGACATAAGGGCTTGAATTAAGTTGGTGACAGAAATTCATAAACAGTAAATGAAATACAAAATATAAAAATCAAGAAGTTGAAATCTCTACAAAAATCTTAACTTAGATTGGATGTATCAATAGGAGCTTATGATTTCCCCCCTCCATTTAAGAACGTTAATTTCACAGCTCTATCCAAGAGGCTACAAATAAGGCCTGGAAACATTGAACATTCCAATACCCATAACGTCCTACATTCTGGATTTAGTCAATTCCTTCTTCATAGTGTTATTCAGCTTGATCTATTTCTTGCTTTGCCTTTAGATTGACGTTCGATCTGAAGACTTGATTTGATTCAGGGTAAGTTTGTTTTTCCCAAGGATACTGCATAGGTATTGTTTTATATTTCACATTATATCACATCAAGAGGCACATAATTTCTGCTTGCCCCACTTTTAGTGATAATAAGGTTGATCAGAAAATTTAGGTGATTATGGCCTGATGTAAAGTTCCCTATTATCCTTGTATCTCATTGCTTCAGCATTCATTGGTGATTGATGCCCGAATCATTTATTTCATTAGGGGTTACTAAGTAGTGATTTCCTCCTTTTCTTTTCAAACATTTTTAAGGTACAACTGACATATAATAAACTGCACATTTAAAAAAATGTACAATTTTATAAACTGTAAACACGAAACCATTACCACAAACAGCATATCTGTCTCCCTCCCCTGCCCTGCCAATGTTTATGCTGCCCTTTTGTTTACTTGAAAATTCTCATAATCAAAATTTTTTTCAAAAGGGGAAATCTTTATGAGGCAGATCAACAAGGCTGGGTGATTGAATGCTTGGGAGTTAATAAAGAGAAGGGTCTAGAATGACTCCTACAATCATGCTATGAGCCATTTAGAGTACATAGATGGTGGTACCATTTATTGAGGGACTGGAAAAGAAACTTGGTGAATTCAGTTTTGTTTTGGTTTTTTGTTTTTGTTTTGTTTTGGTTCAAGTTAGGTTTGAGGTCACAATGGGACATCCAAGTAGACACATCAAGTAGTCAGGTGTTAAAAGAAACAGTTTGACCTAGAGATATACATTTGGGAATATTGGCATATAGTAACTAAAGCCAGGGAGTAGAAATTATCAAGAGATTCAATACAGAACAGGAAAAAGATTTAAGGGGAAAAAGAAACTGAAATGTTCTCATGTTTCATGATCAGCTAAAAGAGGAGGAAGGAGGAAAATGATGAGTTTACAGTATTGCAGAAGCCAAGGGAAAATAGGGAATGTTCCATCTGTGCCGATCATGGAGTTGTATTCTGTAGAATAGTTTTACTTCTTGCTCAAAATACATGATTTATACACCAGTGAGTGGGGGCATACTCTTGAAAGATGTCACCTTCAGTACCTTAAGTAATAAAATTAAGTTTCTGAGCCTGTAGAGCTGAGGCCTGGACTATGGACTCTTGTAAATCAACCAAAAGAAACGATACCTAGTGAGGACTCTTGATAGCTAGCCGCCGAGCTTTGGTGACCTCTAAGCCTCAGGAAATCTTTCTTTGAAGCATTTATAGTACTTATTACTTTCTAAACTAAGTAACATTAAAATAAATTATTTTCCCTGCCCCCTTTTTTGCATATTCTTAGCTTCGCAAGATCTTAGAATGAATGAAAGGGAATCTGACTCATTAATAGCTTCAATCTTCTCTAAGGGGTTGGGAATCCTGCTTTAAACTTTCTGATGGGTGATTATCTAACCACTGTCGGTATAATATGGTGAATTTGGAGTACTCATGGTCACTGGGTGATAGTTCTTTTCAGAAATTCTTACATTGAGGATAAGATAAAATCTCTTCTCTGGTGTTTGAGACATCATAGAGTTCTTTTTCAAAGCCCTTTGGAAAAGGAAGAGAACAAACACTTCAAAGTTTGAATGCCTTACACATTTTAAGTGTTTCACGTTTGTCGAATGAATGCATGAATTAATTAATGCATGGATGATTTAGTTGGTTCTGAAAAGCTTATTATATACTATTAACTTAGTAAGAATTGTGAGAACACGGAATTCCTTAGTGTCAGAATCCTTTAACACTGGAACATTATCTTTAGGAATAGATCCGATACCTATAAATTTTTCTTGAATAAAAATTCAGCTATGCTACATCTTATCCATTTTTTTTCCCCTCCAAAGAAAGCTGATCAATCAAGATTTTTCCCCCTCCTTTCTGTCCCACTGGGGTGGGGGTGGGGATAGGGAGTGAGGCATGAGAAGCAGTAGAGTATACTGGAAAGAGCATGGCCATTAGAATTAGACAGTCTTGGTTCAGATCCACTTCTATTTATTACGTGTCTGATCTTGGGCCATTAAGTTACTCTGAGTCTTAGTTTCTTCATTTTAAAAATGAAGATAATGCTTACTTGGCAAAGTTACTGTTTAGATTAAGTAAATTAAGGAGTAGAAAGCATGTAACACAGCAACTGGCTGACAGAATGAGCTTGATAATGGTAGCCATTACTCTTACATTTGGGCAATGTTTCATAAAACATTTACCAGGAAAAAAAAGAATATTATGCTAATTTTGTTTTATTTACGTTTTAATAAGAAAATGCCAAAGCCAGGAAAAGATTATGATAAAGTTAGGAAATAAGGAGATTTGTAATAGTCAAGAGGTGAAAGCAACCCAGATGTCCATCAAGGGATAAATGGATTAAAAAAAAATGTGTTATATACAAACAGTAGAATATTATTCAGCAATAAATAAGGAAATTTTGACATATGCTACAATATGGATGAACCTTGAGGACATTTTGCTGCGTGTAATAAGCCAGTCATAAAAAGACAAATACTGCTTGATTCCACTTATATGAAATCTAAAGTAGTCAAATTCATAGAAACAGAAGTATGGTGGGTTGCTGGGGAGGGAAAAAGGGGAAATGAGAGGCTGTTTAATGAGTATTTCAGATTTGAGAGATGAGAAAGTCTGGAGGTTTGCTGTACAACTATGTGAATAGAGTCAATACTACTGAACTGTACATTTAAAAATTAAATGTACATTAAAAAAACTGTACATTAAAAATTTTGTTATGTGTTTTTTACCATAATAATAATAATAATAATAATAATAATAATAATAAAGAAATGGTAAGGAGGAAAAAGTGAAGAAGTGAAGTTCTGGAAATTTAGAGAAAAGGCAAGGGTTGTAGTGACATTAAGAAATGAGCTACAATAGATTTCAGGATACTAAAAAAAAAAACAAAACTCTAGTTTTTAAGACATTTGTAAAATAAAAATTTACATCACTGTATCTCATCTCTGCTCAAATTCATCAAATAAACATTTTCTACTTAAGTTCAAGGCACAGTGCTAAATTACCAAGGACCAAAAAAGCCTAAGAAATAATTCTTGCCTTCAAGGAAATGGACAAGCATAAACAATTATTATAAAACATGGTAGGCAGAATTAAAGATAGATAAAGTACAGAGAATTTAATACAGATTATTATGGCAGAACAGATAAGACTTTCTGATAGGAGTGGCATCTGAATTAGAAATCCACAAAGGTCTTCCAAGAAGCTTTCATATCACAATCAAGCAGGAAGTTAAGGAATGGGTGAAATAGGTAATAGGGATTAAGAGGTACAATCTTCTAGTTATACAATAATATAAGTCATGGGGATATAAGGTACAACTAAGGAATATAGTCAATAACATTGTAATAACTTTGTGGGGTGACATAGGGTAACTAGACCTATTGTGGTGGTCATTTCATAATGTATAAAAATATCAACTCCCTATGTTGTGCATCTGAAACTAAAAATTATAGTATGTCAAATATAATTCAATAAAAAACAAAACATCCTAACCCTGAGATTTATTAATAGATATTATGGTAAGAAATGATACTAGGAACTTTTTTTCCCCAAGGAATTATATCTAGTAATGAAAGGAAAGAAAGAGGGAAGAATATTAAGGATCTGGAGACAGAAAGACTTCCTCAATTTCTTCATCACTGCAGTTTCTATTTCTTAAATGAGCTCCTAATTTTCCTACTTCTGTGCCCTTGTTCACATCACTATTTTATTATTTGTTTATTTTTTAAAACATTTTTAACCATTTATTTTTTCCTATACAGCTTTGATTTTATTATTTACTTATTTATTTAATTTATTTTTAAAATTTACATTCAAGTTAGTTATCGTATAGTGCAACAATGATTTCAGGAGTAGATTCCTTAATGCCCCTTACCCATTTAGCCCATCCCCTCTCCCACAGCCCCTCCCTGTAACCCTTTGTTTGTTCTCCATATTTAAGAGTCTCTTATGTTTTGTCCCCCTCCATTTTTATTTTTGCTTCCGTTCCCTTACGTTCATCTGTTTTGTCTCTTAAAGTCCTCATATGAGTGAAGTCATATGATATTGGTCTTTCTCTGACTAATTTCGCTTGACATAATACCCTCTAGTTCCATCCACGTAGGTGAAAACAGCAAGATTTCATTCTTTTTGATTGCTGAGTAATACTCCATTGTATATATATATATACATCTTCTTTATCCATTCATCCATCGATGGACATTTGGGCTCTTTCCATACTTTGGCTATTGTCGATAGTGCTGTAATAAATATTGGGGTGCATGTGTCCCTTCAAAACAGCAGACCTGTATCCCTTGGATAAATACCTAGTAGTGCAATTGCTGGGTTGCAGGGTAGTTCTTTTTTTAATTTTTTGAGGAACCTCCATACTGTTTTCCAGAGTGGCTGCACCAGCTTGCATTCCCACCAGCAGTGCAAAAGCGATCCTCTTTCTCCGCATCCTTGCCAACACCTGTTGTTGCCTGAGTTGTTACCGTTAGCCATTCTGACAGGTGTGAGGTGATATCTCATTGTAGTTTTGATTTGTATTTCCCTGATGATGAATGATGTTGAGCATTTTTTCATGTGTTGGCTGGCCATCTGGAGGTCTTCTTTGGAGAAGGGTCTATTCATGTCTTTTGCCCATTTCTTCACTGGAATATTTGTTTTTTGGGTGGTGAGTTTGAGAAGTTCTTTAGATTTTGGATACTAACCCTTTATCTGATATGTCGTTTGCAAATACCTTCTCCCATTCTGTCAGTTGCCTTTCAGTTTTGCTGATTGTTTCCTTCGCTGTGCAGAAGCTTTTTATTTTGATGAGGTCCCAACAGTTCATTTTTACTCCTGTTTTTCTTGCCTCCAGAGATGTGGAGTAAGAAGATGTTGAGTAAGAAGTTGATGCGGGCAAGATCAAAGAGGTTTTTGCCTGCTTTCTCCTCGAAGATTTTGATGGTTTCCTGTCTTACATTGAAGTCTTTCATCCATTTTGAGTTTATGTTTGTGAATGGTGTAAGAAAGTGGTCCAAGCTCATTCTTCTGCATGTCATTGTCCAGTCTTCCCAGCATCACTTGCTGAAGAGACTGTCTTTATTTCATTGGATATTCTTTCCTGCTTTGTCAAAGATTAGTTGGCCATTCGTTTGTGGGCCCATTTCTTGGTTTTCTATTCTGTTCCATTGATCTGAGTGTCTGTTTTTGTGCCATCACATCATTAATTTAACTTGGGTAATCAATCAGTATCCCTTTATATTAAAATATCATATAATAATGGATTGACTAAAATAAATTACAAAGTGCTTTTAGATTAATAATTGGAATTGAACATAAGACATTTTCTATCATTTTAGAAGGAAACAAATTATGTCTACGAATTAATATAGTTTTAATGAATCATATAAGTACTCTGGATTTTACATGCATGCCTAAGAAAGGTCATATTCACAAACCTTTGTTGCAGAAAGTAGTATATTAGAAGATGTTTAACTAAATGAAACAAAGAGGGGAGATGAGATTAGGGTCTTCAGGTCGATGATAGATTTGTAAGTATCTACTATCATCAAAGGCTTTTTCTGTTCTCTCACTCACCTAACAGTCTGCACTATTGTGATTTTCAAAGAACACATTGAACAGATGGTACTTGTGTTTCACATCTACAGAAATCAACTTCCGTATCACTGGTTCCTCACTAGGAAATAGGGAGGGACTTTGCCACCACCCCCGAGGACAGAGACGGTTCTGCTTAACACAACTGGGGGTGGTGGTGCTACTGTCATCTAGTGGCGGAGGCCAGAGATGCTGCTGAACATCTCACAATGCAGAGAACTGCCCCCACCAACTCCACCCGGAACGAAGAATTATCCAGCCACTATGTTCAACACTGGTTGAGAAAACCTGATTTATAAAAACATATTTTTCTTTTCTTTCTCTATTTCCCTCCTTCCCCTTCTTCTTTACGTTTTATCTCTTGAATGAGAAATGGGACATATTTTGTATCAAGAAAAGAGAAAGTATTATTCATTTTTTTTTCTCACTGACTAGAAATTGGGTCCATACTGCATCTGAATCAGCACTGTTTAGACCAATGTACCAAGAGACTTTCTACCAAATTCTTACTTGACCAACGGAGTAACAGATTTTCTACTAGACTTTATTGATTAATGATCATATTATAAGGAAAAACAGAGCCCAAAGAAATAGTCGGCAATTCATATTCGCCTACATGATATTTGACCACCGTCACTGGGCATTTGAAGTGTCTTCTAATAGATTTCACAAATGATTCTTAATTTTAAAAACGTAATGTGTCTTGGTATTTATGTTACGACATTTAAGCCTAGTATTTATATATGTAGAAAAAAGCTCCAAAATGTAAATCATAAGAGTATATGATATTTATTTTGTAACACAATAGGTAAAACCAAATACAAAGTGGACTACTGTCTGCACGTTATACATTTTGATTCTTAGGCTGAAATCTCTTAATTTAACATTTGGTTAAAATAAGCTTTGGTTATTAAAAAAAAAAAATGTCAAGTCCATGATTAAGATAAACTTTTTGCTCATCAGAGAAAGAACTTCAGGAGTAAATAATGATACAGCAAATCCATCCAAAACACTAGGTCTTCATCTTTTGTTTCTTAGACCACTCAGGTGCTTCTTTTTTGGTCTGTTAAAAACAAAAAAACAAAAATCAAGTAAAATGCTTATAAGGAAAATAAGAGAGGCCATTCAGAGAACCAAGTACCTATATATACTGGGGCTTTGTGTGTAAAATTGCAGGAAATAATTGCTTTTCTTAATTCGGAAGGCTACTCAAAGGCAAAGGTTCAGAAATAATTTCTCATCTGGTAGGTCTGTAGAAAAAACACACATCTGTGTTTTCTGGCTCAAGGCCTGTACATAACACACACATAGGTAAGTATTTATGAATTGATTTTATTTTCAAAGAGAATTACAAAAAATCAAGGACATGGCTCTTTTCATTTGTCTTATGCATCTATATATGGATATTTATCCACTCAATGGATATTTACTGAAGGATTAGTGGGGCCAAATCACTGTACTTTGAGCTTCTGAATTGCAAAGTATTTGCCAGAGTACTTCTTAAGCTTTACTGCTCAATTGTTTCAATCTAAAAAGCGTCTGGCTGTACAGAGTAGTAACAAAAAAGCAAGGGAGGTTGACCGTTACAGAATAAAGCACTCAGAACCCTGTATACATAAGGCACTGATTCCGATCAAAACATCCTATTTTATACAATATTACAATAAGTATACAGTGTACTTCTTTCCCACTTAGATCTGCTTCAAAGTAAGAAGGACCATATTCCTAAATATAGATATGTATACATATGTGTAGGCACATAGATTAGTATGATAGCTTATGATTTTATCTTTTTTATATTGTTTTATGTTCCATAGCAGATGTACACAATGTTGGAAGTGACATCAATGATCAACTCCTCTTGACCTTATCTATGCCATTGGCCAGGTTCAATGACCACCAAATAAATCGGTGGACCCTCCTCCGCCCCCGTTTTACACTGTGGCTCTAATGAGCTATAGATACTTTCACAGGATGGTTCCTACAGGTGACTAAAATTCAGTCTGTCAAAATGAACTCCCCCATCCCTCCATCGTCTCTGTCTTGGTGAACAGTATCATACTTTGCTCAATCATTGAAACCAGAAATATTTGATTCCTCTTCATCCTAGATTTCTCCTTTTCACTGACTACACCCATTATAAACAGGCTAAAACTTAACTTTTATTGAATACCTTTTTAACTTATTCTGTTCTTAATCTTGACCTCACTGGGCCGTCATTGTTTCTAGCTTAAATCCTGTATGACCTCCTAATTCTGATTTGGCTCTCTCTTGTGTTCAATTAATTGTCCACAATCCTTCTAACTTTAGCTTTCTAAAATGTAAATCTGTATTAAAACACTTCAGTATTTCCTTCATTAAAACAAAGTTCAAAGTCCTTAGTACTAAAGGTGAAAGAGGGGTTCCTGGCTGGCTCAGTCGGTAGAGCATGTAACTCTTGATCTCAGGGTCTTGAGTTCAAGCCCCACGTTGGCCATGGAGCCTACTAAAAAAAAAAAAAAAAAAAAAAAAAAGAATAAGGGGATCCTGGATGGCTCAGTTGGTTAAGTATCTGATGTTGGCTCCGGTCATGATCTCCAGTCCTCGAGTTCGAGCCCACATTGGGCTCTCTGCTCTCAGCAAAGAGCCAACTTCAAAGAGCCAACTTCGGATCCTCTGTCCCCCTCCTTCTCTGCCCCTCTCCAGCTCTCTTGCATGCTCTCTCTCTCAAAAATAAATAAATAAAAAAACATCAAAAGAAAAAAAGAAGAATACAATGCAGAATATTTAAAAAAAAAAAAAAGGTGAAAGAAGCTTCCATGGCCAAATCAGGAAATCATAGGGAAGGGCAGGTGCTATCTGCTAAGAGATTTAAAAAGTGGCAGAGGCTGGGGTACCTGGTGAGTTCAGTTGGTAGAGCATGTGACTCCTGATGTCAGGGTTGTGAGTTCAAGACACATGTTGGGTGTAGAGATTACTTAAAAAAAAATAAGATCTTTAAAAGCAAAAGCAAAAAAAAAAAAAAATGTGGCAGATGCCAACTAAATCCAAAAGAATCAGAATGCTAGTTTATTAACTGGTAATAAGAAATACAATTGTTGGAGCACTGGGGTGGCTCAGTCGATTAAGCGTCTGACTTAGGCTCAGGGCATGATCTCACAGTTTGTGAGTTCAAGTCCCACACTGGGTGAGCCCCGCTTCTCTCTCTCTCTTCCTCTCTTTCTGCCCCTTCTGGGATTCTCTCTTTCTCTGCCCCTTGCTCACTTGTGCCCCCTCTCACTCTCAAGAAAAAGAGAATAAAAATTAAAAAATTAAAAATATTTTAAAAACCTCATTTAGCTTTAAATGCTTTACAGCAGGAATTCAGATATGCAAAAATAAAATCCACTTAAAAAAACCCCAACAGACTAGAATAGAAAAGGTTAGAGTATGTGCCACAGCTGGGGCAAATTCTGTTTTGACAAAGTGTGTGACGGTCACTAAGTCACAATGTGAACTGTTTTGTTTTGTTTTTTTTTTTAACTGTGGCTCCTTGACAAAAAAAATCTCTAAGCGGCTTCTGTAGACTAAGCTACAGCTTATAGCAAAGGGTAGATAATTTGTACACCTGTGTTTTTTTCAATCAACTGATACAAAAAATATTACTACTATGTGTGTATGGGAAGAAAGTAAATAAAACTCTTGATATTGAAAAGGAATCTTAAGACCCAAAAAGGACAATATAAGAATTTCAGTAGTAGACAGTTTTTCCTGACTCCTTTTATCTGTCTGGTCCACTGCAGACCAAGTCCCTTCCATCCCCTCCCCATCAGTACTTCCTTTTAACAGATGTGCTAATGAAGTAGATTTGCCATAATCAAATGTACCTCTTTCCAGGCATTAGTGGCTTTTCCTCTTTATAAATTGACTTTCGAGATATTTGATCTCTCAGTTTCCATTACATGAAATCTTTTTTATATGTGTATGTGGAACACAGCTTTAATTCTTATGTGCTGGTTTAGGCTAATTATATTTGCAATTTTATAAAGAAACCATACAAATCAGTGAAAATTTTGGATTATGAGTAGAGTGTTAACAAACGCTAAAGTAAGCTGTACTCCAGATGTAGGGAGAGCTCAGAGGGCTGTGCTACACACAAATGACAGGATTAACTGGAAACCTATCAGGAGTAATCTACCACTACAATGTGATTCTGGAGATAAATAACTGATAAGATAGGTACCTATTGTCACGGAGAAGCAGTCAACTAAAACATCAGTATATTACTCTAGGGGCCTTGGGTGGCTCAGTCTATTAAGCAGATTAAAAGTCTGACTCTTGATTTCAGTTCAGGTCATGACCTCATGGTTGGTGAGTTCAAGCCCTGCATCTGTGCTCTGCACAGACAGTGTGGAACCTGCTTGGGAGTCTCTCTCTCTGCTCCTCTGCTGCTCATGCTATCTCAAAAAAAATTAGTATGTTATTGGAGATTACAACATATTGAGAAAGTATTTAAAATAAGAAAGAATGATGATAATGCAGGCATAATACACCTGGTAGATTATTCCTGGAATCTAGAAAAAGAGCTAGAAACTAAGAATCCATTAGTGCTCAACCAGTGCCACTTTTCTAAAGGAAAAATAAAAAAAAGATGATGTCTATTACATATCATTACTTTGTTTTCCAAAAAAGATATAATCTTGGAATCACAGAAATAAATTTAGAGACTTCACAGGCAGGGCCCAACTTAAGTGAGTCTATCTAGGCAGCAGACCCGGCTTTCTTACCAACCAAATGAGAGATTCCCCAGATCGTTCAACCTTCACCACCCTCCTTCCATGTTCACAAAGAAATTCCTTACTTCAAAATTACCTTACCAGCTAAAGTACAACAGGAAGAAGCTGCCATTAGAATTCACAATGTTAGAATCAAAAAGTTACTTTTTAATTTTTTTGATTACGTAGGCTCCATGCCCAGTGTGGGGTTTGAATTCATGACCCTGACATCAAGGGTCGCACACTCTACTGACTCAGCCAGTCAGATAACCCCAAAAGTTATATTTTTTGAAATGTAAATGTTGCATTCACTCAATTACTATTTTATAAATAACTGCTAAACTCACTTTTGATGAATGAGGAGAAAAATTGTTTTTATATATAACCTATATACCTAGACACAATTTTAAACTGTGGCAAAATACACATAACATCGTTATCATTTTTAAGTGTACAGGTCAGTAGTATTAAGTATATTCATGTTGTTGTGTGACTATCACCACCATCCATTCACCTTGTGTAACTGAAACTCTGTCCCCATTAAACAATAACTCCTCACTCCCCCTAGTCCCTGGCAGCCACCGTTCCCCTTTCTGCCTCTATGACTCTGACTACTCTAGGTATATCCTATCTACTTTTATTTCTCTTTTGTCCTAAGGAAAGTGTTAATGGATCATGAAGTGACTGAAGTGAGGGACAAGAATGTAGTAAGAAAGGAATAAAGTCAAGGTATAAAAAAACATGTATTAGACATCTTAATATTAAATATGGAAAGGAGCACAAATTTGAAAATACTTTGTCAATACTGTACTTTTTCGGCCTTTGGAATTTCTCTCTCTCTAACCCTACCTGTCACCTGTCAAAATCTTAGACATTCTTCAAGGCCAACCTCAAACACTTTCTGCGGGAACCCATCAACATCACAGTATCTATTCTTTTTTTTAAATTCCCATAGAACTTAGTATTTTCTTTACTTTAAAGTAGTCCACCCGATTTCATCTATATCAAAATGATCAAATCTTCTATAATGTTAAGCATGGGTTCTTGCATATAGTCAGGATGAACTTGTTGAACTGAATTGTACTTATTCGAACATTTTTTTTGTCTTCCAGGTGACCACATGTAGCCTTCTAAATCACTTCTATGGAGAGAGTTATGTGCTCATATAAGCATTATGTATAAATTATATAAACTTACCTTACCATTCAGCAGATGCTAGCCATTGAGATAACCAATCTAAGTTAAGATCTGAACCCTACCACAAACTCATAATTTGGAAACTTCATATACTATGTACTGGTGCTACCCATTTTTTTTTTTAAAGTTATTTATTTATTTTGAGAGAGACAGAAAGAGAGAGAAATAGAGAGTGAGTGGGGGAGGGGCACAGAGAAGGAGAGAGAATCCCAGTCAGGTTCCAAACTATCAGTGCAGAGCCTGATGTGGGACTCAAACTCATGAACTGTGAGATCATAAACTGAGCCAAAGTCCAACGCTTAACTGACTGAGCCACCCAGGTGCCCCTGGTGCTACCCATTCTTATTATGTTCCCTGCCCTCCCTAGAGCCTGAGGCTCTTTATTGTTTCAATGCTTACAATCTGTGTGGAGAAAAGACTAAGAACAGGATTGCTCATATCTGCATTTTTATTGAGAGAATAGTGACAATGATATGAATCCTGAGTAAAGATGCTGGTTTGGAAAAGGATGGTAGCAGAAAACTAGCAAAAGGTAGTCCCGTGCGTCTCTGGAAGGAAAAAAGAAAGTTGCTTCAAAGAGGATTAGAATAGCTCCAGTTTTCTTCTAGAAAGGAAATAGGTAAGGCTAGGGAAATAGGTAAGGCTAGAGAAAAGGGGTAGCACAGCTAAAAGCTACATTGAGAGAGAAAGTAGATGATTAGTGGGAATGAATGGGGTGTTTGTGAATGACAGGGACTGAAATGGTGCCGCCTGCTGCAGAAGTGGCACTAACCACAGTGTGGGGACTAACCACAGACTTAGGAGCTGCCTCTTTCACTCTCCCTGTCCTTTTAGTTTTAACACTGAAGTTTCCCACCCAGTAGAGTTTTAACAGCAAAGAAGATAAGTAAATCAGGAAGGCACATAACCGTTTTTGTTGTTGTTGTTGTTTTTTTTTTAAGTCCTCAACGAGCAAATATTTGAGAGTATCAGCTCTGTTCATGAGCTGTGCAAGGCAATGGAAACACAGCTCCTATCCTTAAAGCATTTATTGCTTCTCGGCCTTTTGGCTAAGATCAAGTGTACTATCCTTAAAGCATTTACATTCTGTGGTTCAGTCTAGTCTTTGTTAGTGCATTAAATGCCTGAAAAACAACTTTGCCATATCTGCGATTTCGATGGCCAGCACTTGTCCATAAAATGCACCTTTTGGGGCTGTCTTCTTATGTATCACGTGAGCACTGCAAAACATTCATTTGAATATAATAGCATATAAAGAAAAATGTTGCAAGCTCTTATTCTTCCTTCTCTTTTGTATCACAGCTGTACCTCCACCCCATTGCCCAGGCAAAAGTAGTTTTGTATGTTTTCCTCATACAAAAATATGCGTGTATGAACACACATCCATCCATCTATCCAGCATTAAATCTGGTATCAGGGAAAAATACCAATAGCAAATAATTTCAGCCAAAGGATCTAGAAGCAAGTTAGAAATGTTTCCATTTTTGAGGACACCTGGATGGCTCAGTCGGTCAAGTGTCCCACTTCGGCTCAGGTCATGATCTCACGGTTCATGAGTTCGAGCCACACTTTGGGCTCTGTGTGGACAGCTCAGAGCCTAGAGCCTGGAGCCTGCTTCAGATTCTGTGTCTCCCTCTCTCTCTGCCCCTCCCCTGCTCACACTGTGTCTCTCTGTCAAAAATAAATAAACATTAAAAAAAATTAAAAAAGAAAAAAGAAATGTTTCCAATTTTATGGGCCGCTTGGGTGGCTCAGTCAGGTAAGCATCCGACTCTTGATTTCAGCTCAGGTCATGATCTTACAGTATGTGAGATCGAGCCCCACGTCAGCTCCACGCAGAGCCTGTCTGGGATTTCCTCTTTGCCCCTCCCGTGTGTGTGTGCATGTTCTCTATCAAATTAAATAAGTAAACATTAAAAGAAAGAAACATTTCCATTTTTGCTATAAAACTAAGATTATTAAATAATTAAAACTTATTTTCAAATATTTGCATCATAAATTCCTTATTAACATTATCAGAGAAGATACAAGAAAAATATTGGTATGGAAAATTAAAAATATTCAAATAGCAACTGTAAAAACTATAATGCCAAAAAAGAATCATAGCATGTTGGTATACAAGATGTCCAGGGGTGTCCAAGTGGCTTAGTCGGTTCAGTGTCCGACTCCTGGTTTTGGCTCAGGTCAAGATCTCACAGTTTGTGAGTTTGAGCCCCATGTCAGGCTCCACACTGGGTATGGAGCCTGGTTAAAATTCTCTCTCTCCCTCTCTCTCTGCCCCTCTCCCCTGTTCACATTCTCTCTCTCTCAAAATAAATAAATAAACATTAAAAAAAAAATGTCCAGACTTCATCTCATATGATCTCCTCCCTAACTTTACAGACAAGAACCAGCTCAGAGTGTTTAAATGGTTTGCTCCCAGTTACCCAGTCAATTCACATGAACAATTTTGCATTAGCACAAGGCCTTGATGCGACTGGTTTACAGTATTAGCTTTCAGTTTTCATTAGGGTATAGCTGAGGTCATACCTTGTTTTTGTTTTTGTTTTAAACTCATGGCCCTGAGATCAAGAGTTATATGTTCTATGGACTGAGCCAGCCAGGCGCCCCTGAGCTATACTTCTGACAATTTTTCCCTTATTATAAAAGAAATTAAGTTTATCATAACCCCCCTAGAAAACACAGATAGGGAAAAAGAAGGAAATAAAACTCACCCAATTAATACTTTATATTTTGAATCTTCTTAATTTTGTTCTCATTGCATAACCTTATTTTGAGGTACTGGAGAAATTTTACTGTTAATTATACACTGGGTACAGTCAAGATATCAGAATCAGCTATCATCCAAAGTGAGAAATATAGGAGATCAGGGTTAGAAGGAATAGTTCATTGCTTGGAACAGAGAAGGGTCAGAAAAGCAGATCAGAGGGCGTGATAGGCTTTAACTATTTGGCTGTACCTCGTGGTTTTCATCTGACCTTACTTTTCCCATCAACATCTATGCAGTCAGTTTGTTCTTTTCTTATAGATTATATTATAACAGACATATCATATCGTCTGCCATAATCATAGCCCACTTTCGGAGCCACGGTGCTTTGGAATAAATAGCTGTAGGCAGCTTTATTTGGTACCATGTGATCCCTGCTCACTAGTACGAGTGGCCATTCAATAGGCTGACTAATAACCTTAACAAGTCTCACCACAAAGGGGTATTACCCAACAAAAATAAGTTGCACCAATCAGATTCTTGTTTTTGGAACTTACAGAGAGAACTAGGTTATAACAGAGTAGATCTGAGAAGGAAACATGTCTCAAGACAAGGGGCCAAGTGCAAGTTGATGAGGAAGTGGAAACTATGAGTAAGCAGAAATTGGGAGAGAAACAAAGAGAAGCTGGTGTGCTACCAGAGGAAAAGATCCCAGGACACAGCTGTGGAAATCCGGAAATCCGTATAGCTGTCTCGTTTCCTGGCTGGTCAATCTAGGCTTCCTGTTTTCTCTCTCCTGTTAGCACAGCCTCCATTACTGCCACATGAATCCTTACAGTAATTATCCCTTATTTTATCTAAATTGTAACTCTGTCATTTTTTTTTAAAAGGATGTTGCACCAAGTAATCACCATATCTCATTGATCTTGAGCATTATCTGAATGTATACAGAAATAGCTTAGATCAGAAACTCCTACACTTGACCAATTCTTACAATCATCTAGTTTTAAGTTTTAAAAAATGAAATTCTGGGGACTCACTAAATCAGAATATCATACAGAAAATCTGTCTGGTTTTTAGTTTCTGTTCCGATGGTAAAAATCACATTTCTTCTGAGAAATTAAAGGATGGGAAACGATGCTGAAGTGTAATATTTAATAATGTTAATCCTGTTTGATTCTGTTGTCTTTTTATTCTTATTTTTATTTGTTAAAACACCATTTTCAGTATTTTCTGTATTATCAATCCAAAGTTTTCTGATTTTTGGTTCTCTGAATGATTTCTGTGCCTGTACATTTCTACCTAATAATGTATTTCAGTTTATATTAATATGATTGGTTTTATACTTTACGAAGAACCTCTTAGAGCAAAATATACTAATTTACAAATAAGAGGGGGCAGGTGATATTCTGCATTCCTTTTTATTCTTAAATAAATTAAAAAATTATACAAAATGTCTTCCTGATTCCCCTAGAAGTCCTGGAGGCTGAAGGAGGTAAATGCTACATTAAGGCTAATTTCTGGGCAAGTCTAATATATTAACTAAAAATATAAAACCCCACTATCAGCTGTAAGGTAGGTAACACATACATTCAGAAGTGGGATTAATACAGCTCTCTCGAGGCCTTTTAATAAAATGATTAAAAGTAGTTTAAAACCAATATGAATAAGAGGCAAGAAATTTAAAATATATTTATGAAAATCAGAGATATTAAAATTCTAAGTTAATTTCGATTGTACTTACAAAGAGTGTTGGTTTGGGTATAAATATATTGTCTTCATGTTCTCTAGGCACATTTAAAATCTTTGATTTATGATCTTCTGTCATATTTTTTGCTTCTGTTTTAGTAAGAAGTAACTGGTCCTCAGAACGCTTACTGCGCATATTGGTGACAATCTGTTTCATTGTCGCCAATTCCTGTTGATAAATGAAGATAGAACATAATGACAAGAATGATTTTAGCAAGCAGACTAATCATGACTGATGTTAAAACATAACATGCCCATGTACAATGATGCACATAATAATCGATTAGTATCAATATTTTTAGTATAGTAAGTGATAAATCGGTAATTCCATACTCTAGTGGGTTCCTGATATTTCTGCATATTGGAATCACCTGTGGCACTTCAAAAACTATTGATTCCTGTGCCCCACTCCCCCAGAGATTGTGAGTAACTGGGCTGGGATATGGCCTCAGCTTTGGAATTTTCTAAAGCTCTCCAAGTGATTCTAACAGACAAATTTGGGAACCGCTTACATTGCCATGTTCCACTGCAGTTTTTCTATACCTGTTTGGTGAGTAGATGAGTTAGGTACTTAAGTTTTTCTCTTCTGCCTCTTCAATTATCTATCCCATTTCCTTTTGATGCCTTATATGAAGAAGGTAAAGGAAAAAGAATGCAAAACTTTTTTTCTTGCCTACTAATCACCAGTTCAAACCTTAAGTTCCATACAATTTCAGGATTTTTTAAACCGTACCATTCCCTCTTCTTTTACAAATGAAAACTGGAATTGGCTTTAGCAGTGGCTGCTTGAACTATGAATTAATTATGCTGAACCTCTTAAATAAGAGCACAGATCACAATTTTCAGTCATTTCCTCTTCCAAGTCTATTTTGTCTTTTATTTCTCCCCACACTCAAACCTTCAGCATCTAACACTAATTAGTGGATATTTATGATTAATTACTAAATTCATTCAATGAAACACAAGCATTTGGAGGACAGACTAAACTTTTCTTTACCTTACTTCCATAGAATAATGGTGGGCTGTGCTGGAAATAATTTTTTCCTATTATTTTATTTCATTTTCATGCCAAGACATAAGAGTTATGGAGGTAGAGAGATGTTCTGCTCCCTTCTACTAATCTGTTTATAGACATCAGCTCTGTGTCAGAGCAAGTTCCTACAGGCCTTTCCCCCCACCCTGGCTGTCATTAGTTCTATTTAGAACCATCTAGCTTGAGTGAGTATTTTAAAACATAGCTGTTGAGTTCAAGCCACCGAGCCTTAATAAATCTTAGGGCCAACAGAGGAGCTGGAAGAAATGGTGCCAGAATCCTTTTTCTCCTTTCTGCAGTACTGGGGTTGGCTTGGCCGCTGCACATGAAATGTGTATACCTTCAGACACTGCCAATCTGATAGAATATTATTTGAGCCTTTGGAGGGCTCTTTTTGCTTTCAAGATTATTTCATTTATATGTTCCCTAGAGTGAAGTACCTAATCACTGATTTGATGTTAAACATGTCTGGTATTATGGTAGATTTTAGCTCGTGTTCTACTTTCCATGGTAAGTAGAAGGGAAAGGGGAGATGATGGACTCTTAGCCTATCAAAAGAAAACTTTCTATCTGGAAGAACCTAAATTTACTTGCCATAACTTTTGTATCATAGCATGAAGGTAAAATAATAGGAAAAAATAAGCTTTAATACAGCCTACTACTAGTCTCCAGATTAACACAGTGAAGAGGATCATTCATATTTGCTGGGGAAGGGGACAGGGAGGGCAACGAGGATGAGGAGGGAGAACAGGAAGGAGTTGCAGGTACACTAGGCAGAGGGCTTTGGCTCCTAGGTGCCCTAGAGGAGCCATAGTTTGGTTTCTCTTGGGCTTCCTTCTGCCGCCGGTATAGGAGCAGTTACAGGAAGCAGCTCATTCCTGATGCTGGTCAAGAGACAGAAGGGAAATCATATGTCGTTGCTTTATCCACACAAGGACCACTCAATTTATGGTGCTGTCATAGTCTACCTTTGTTCATCTGATTGCATTAAACAATGTTAGCATGGTTTCTGAAATCTAGATAAAGAACACTTTTTAAGCAACACAATTCTGTAAAAATCCTATTAAGATGATATAGCTACAATGGATACCAAAAGAACATGTAGAAAAATTTTGTTCAGTTTTATTATGCTTGGTCATAAATGATCCACCCCCTTTTATACCAATGGTAAATTTGGGGAAAGAAAATTCCACTGTAACATCATATACGATCTAGAATAACATCATCTACTGAACACATAGAAAAGCAAGCACATGTACTGGAAATATTTTAGTTAGGTTAGAAGTCAAAGACACATCTATTCCTGACTCTGTTATTAACTATGTAAATTTAGGCAATCTGTTCATTCTGTTCAATGAACTTCAGTTTCCTAATTGATGAGATCTACGCTTGTGTTACTTTTTTGGATATTTGCCAGTCGGATAAGTGAATGTGTTTATTTAGCATTTCTTCTGTTGGGAGGTTAAGCAGCTTCTCCTATATTTAAAGATATTTCCTTTTCTGTTGATATCCTTGGCCCATTTTTCTCCCAGATGATTGGTCATTTTCTTCTGCATTTCAAGGAGCTCTCTATATGTTAGAGCCCTTTGTAGTATGAGTGGCAGTTTTTCTTCCCCCTTGTTTATATTTTATTTGACTATGTTTACACTTAAAAAAATTTTTTTTTTGCTATGCAGAACTTTCTGATTCTGATGTAGCTGAATATACCAATCTCTCATTGTACAGCCTTCTCTGTGTTTTCTTCTTCCATTTTCCTCAAGATAGTTTTATGGTTTTTCTTTTCCTTTTCAAACATTTAGACCTCTAATCTGTTTGAAGTTTATCCTAGCTTATGGTGAAGGGTGTGGATTCAACATCTTTCCCCCATAGCTATTCTATAATAACATTATATGTTCACCCACTTCAGATGCTTATCTTTATCATATACTAAATTTTCATATAAGTATATGATTTATTTCTGGACTTTTAAACTCTATACCAATAGTCTGTCAATTCATGCCCCCATGTCACACTGTTATAATGTTTAATGATTCAAGTATTTTTAGGGCTATATTCATAGAAATAGGGGTGGAATTATGTTAAATTACAAGAAAAACTTAGAACGGACTTATATAATACTGAGTCTTCCTAACCATGGCAATATTTTAATATATTTTTCACCTACATTTTTGGCATAAATTGTCATGCCTTATTTGGTTGTTACTATTACAAATAAATGGTTATAGTTGTGAGATTCCAATTCTTAGACTGACAAAACGAAAATAAACAAACCAACATAACGTACACGAGCTAGAAAACTTGCTTGTCACTACAAAACAGAATCCTTTGGTGAGATGAAGTCACCTTGAGATCTTCTGGTTTGTTCCTGATCTGGTTTGATTCTCACCATGTTCTTGCCTGGCTCCTGATCACCGGCTCCATCTCCTATTTAAGATTCTGCTCTTATTGTTTGGACTTGACTTTTGCATTTCATTTCTCTAGCTTTTGATTCTGCTTTTCTCTGCTCTACAACTGTCCTTTTTTGACTGGTCAGTAGGGTTATTTGTACTACTATGTAATGATTTACAAATACTGTTCACTGTAGAGCAGAGCATATGATTAGATCCACAGGAAGGGAACCTCTGATGTTCAAAGGAGAATGTTTCAAGTATCATGTTCAACTGAATTCTTTTTTCTTATACTGCATCTATTGCTCAAAATCATATCATTTACTTGTCCTGTTTGGACTCTGACATTTTTTACAGATATTTCCTTCCCTCTTCTAGAGTTCCTGACTTCTATTTTTTTTCCTCATTGATGGAAACAATATATGCGTTTTTCCATCTTTCCTAAGATTATCTAGTTTCTTAATAATGCTATTAACTGGACTCAATTTTGTACTGACTGCTTTTAAGACTGATGCACAGTTGTTATCCTGAAATTTCTTTTTATTACTTTATTTCTTTATTATTTATCTTGGCAAGTTCCAGTATTTCTTGTACTTCTCTCTCCCTTTGTTATTTGATGGCACACAATCTGGTAATTTTCTGAGAAGTTACTGTGGAAGAAAATATTGTACTTTTCTTTAGGACTTGCATGGCATTACTTCTTTGTTTCCTCAAGTCAAGTTTCTGGGGCACCTGGGTGCCTCAGTCAGTTAAGCATCCAACTTCAGCTCAGGTCATAATCTTGCGGTTCGTGGGTTTGGGCCCCGGGTTGGGCTCTGTGCTGACAGCTCAGAGCCTGGAGCCCCTCTGGATTCTGTGTCTCCCTCTCTCTCTGCCCCTCCCTGACTTGCTCTCTTTCTCTCTCAAAAATAATAAATATT
The DNA here is from genome assembly GCF_027475565.1 of Acinonyx jubatus. NCBI lineage: Eukaryota > Metazoa > Chordata > Mammalia > Carnivora > Felidae > Acinonyx > Acinonyx jubatus. Next base: position 46,920,431 of record NC_069380.1, on the reverse strand, counting down.
TTAAAAAATTGAAAAAAAAAATAAAGTCGAGTTTCTGAGAACTATGATGCCAAGCTGATTCCTATTTCTTTGTAGGTATTTTCTTTCTCTGGAATATTCTATGTTGTTTAACTTTTCTCTGCTAGTTTCCATCTTTTTTCCTTTTTCTAAATTTTAGGAGAGCTCGTTGACTTTTCCTCACATCCTGTCCTGGCATTTTTACTTACTTATAATAATTTCATGACTTTTAATTTAGGAATTTTGAAAGTATCACCGTTTTTTTTTGTTCACTGTTTCTTATTTTATGGAAATACTACTTTCTCAAATCTTTTGAAAAAACGAATTATAGCTACTTTGTAAGTTCTTTTCTGCTATGCAATTTTGTTTTTGTTTTCTTTGGAGAACAGGGTCAGTTTCTCTGTTGATTGTGATTTTTTTTGTATTAAAATTTTTTAAATAAATGTTTTATATTATTTTTGAGAGACAGAGCGCAAGCAGGGTAGGGACAGAGAGAGAGGGAGACAAAGATTTCAAAGAAGGCTCCAGGTTCTGACTGTCAGCCCAGAGCCCAACACAGGGCCCAAACCCATGAATCGTGAGATCATGACCTGAGCTGAAGTCTGACGCTTAACCAACTGAGCCACCCAGGAGCCCCTGTTTATTGTAATTTTTTCCCCTCTTATGCTAATTATTTTCTTTCCGTTTCTGACAGTCTTTGGTGTGTGTTCCAATTTATGAACAAAGAACCACATTAAAAGTTTTCTTTTTGTTTTTTTTGTTTCACTCATATGAATGAGACAGTTGAGTACAATCTCTATGTGGATGAGAGAAACTGTTTAGTAAGCTTCACTTGAAGGTCCTCTTGCAGAAAGTAGGCGCTCTTCTCCAAAATGACAAAACGTAGAGTGCCCTAATCCAGAGTCCCTTATTTTGGCAGGTTTAGCCTCTTCTTGGCAAATGTTCCATTAATTTAGAAAGCCATTTCTCAAAATATTTTTTAAAAATTCCTGTTTTTAAAAATGCTATTACTTGTTCATGGAAAAATTAAAATACTGTAGAAGTGCCATGCCCCAGTCCTCTTTCCCTTAAATCACTAGTTTGAGACCTTTAAATACTAATCTATAACATGGTCTGATTTATAATAATATTCATTAATTCTGATATACTCTTATACTGATTTCCAAAAAGTGAACAGTATTTATGTTACAATCTAGTATATCAAAAACATAAAAAAATTACAGTAACTTCAGAATGAATGAACCATTCTTTAAAATTAACAACTCCAGAACTGCATCTGGCTGAACAATTGAGACTTAGGGTAAAACTGAAATGAAATGAAACAATACAAACCACATTGAAGTGAAATAATTAGTGTTCAAAATGGAAGAATTAAGGGCAAGGACATTCTTATAAAACTTCTAGATGATGATGATGAGGACGATGACGATTGTTACTGCAGAAATAATCTCTACAAACGTGATAAACTGCTCTCGTAAATCCAGAATCGTATATCTCGGCCATTTAGTAGAAACTATGCACAGAGAGTGGTGGTATATTAAAACAGCTCAACTACACAGCAGCTGCTTAACAGAATTGCGTAGTTGATGCCAATAAATTGCTGAAAGTTGTAAACTCTGCAAAGATGTTGGCAAGGGGACACATAGATGGCATTTCTTGATGAAAATAGCTCTGACAAGTATAATGCAAAGTATGTGCTCCACTAGAGGTCAAATGTAAGTGTTTTTACATACGAATAACAATGTGTCATGGCTACTAAGTCAGATAATTCTGTGCATCTTTCCTACTTGAGGTAAACACAAGGTAAAAACCAACCTTGTTTTAAACCAAGTACATACATATTTTGGATATTTAAATTTCATTTGAAAGGGTATTTAAAAAACATTTTATTATGGAAATTTTCAAACATACAAAGACGAGAGCATATGAAGCTCTCAATTTCTATTGGCTAACTATACCAATGATAAACATTTTGCCAGATTTGTTTTGTCAAACAGCTTTAATGAGATACAATTCACCACCATACAGTCATCCATTTAAACTATATAATCCAATGTTTTTTAGTATATTCGCAGACATTACGATTACCCACTATTACTACAGTCGATTATGAAACTTTTACTTCAAAAAGAAACCTGGACTCCTTTAGGAATCACTCTGCTATCCCACCTTACTCTCAACTTCTCAGCCTTAAGTAACCACTAATCTTTTTTCTGCCTGTGTAGATTTTCCTGTTCTAGACATTTCATATGAATGGAATCATAAAATATGTGATCTTTTGTTACTGGCTTCTTCCATTTAGCATAACATTTTCAAGGGTCATCCATGTTGTAACATATCACTACTTAATTCCTTCTAATGGCCAAATAAAACTCTATTATCTGATTATTCTGTATTTTGTTTATCCATTCATCAGCGGATGGACATTTAGGTTGTTTCCACTTTTCAAAAAAAAATTTTTCTTTTTTAACATTTATTTATTTTTGAGACAGAGAGAGACAGAGCATGAACGGGGGAGGGTCAGAGAGAGGGAGACACAGAATCTGAAACAGGCTCCAGGCTCTGAGCTGTCAGCACAGAGCCCGATGCGGGGCTCGAACCCACGGACCGCGAGATCATGACCTGAACTGAAGTCAGCCGCTTAACCGACTGAGCCACCCAGGCGCCCCAGGTTGTTTCCACTTTTTGACTGCTGTGAATAATGTTGCTATAAAGATTCATGCACAAGTTTTTGTGTGGACCTGTTTTCATTTCTCCTAGGTATATACCTAGGGGTGGATTGCTGGGTCATATGGTATTTCTACATTTCTGTGTTTAGTTGTTTGAGGAAGTGCCAGATTGTTCTGTCAACAATGTTTTATCTATTCCCTTACCAGTTTTTTTTGAAACATTTCGAAGCAGATTTCAGACCTCAAATCATTTCAACTTGAAAATACTTCAGTGGAGATATTTTTTAAATATTCTTTTTTTTTTTTTAAGTTTATTTCTTTATTTTGGGAGAGAGAGAATGTGTATGTGAGCAGGAGAGGGGCAAAGAGAGAGGGAGAGAGAGGATCCCAAGTAGGTTCCGTGCTGTCAGCACAGAGTCCAACTCGGGGCTCAAGCTCAAGAACTGTGAGATCATGACCTGAGCCGAAGACTCAGATACTTAACCGACTGAGCCACCCAGGCACCCCAGGAGAGAGTTTTAATATGTGATTTTTGAGGAATTTAAAATATACCTTGAATGCCAATGCCACTACACTCTGAACAACAGATAAAGCAGATTTTGTATGGCAGAACTGTTAGAGAACAGTAGCAGTATCTACGACTGCAAACCCCTCTTTTCCAGTCCCTCAGTCTTCCCATCAAAATACTTGTTCCCATTTGTAGGCTAACGTCTCCCTAGAGTGCAGGTCTTTCTGGGTTCAAAGCTGTCATTATTTACACAATAGAACATCTATCTTCTATCAAAGACTTCGATACACATACTTTCAGGTTTGGAAGTGATCTTCAAGTTATTTAACCCAGACTCTATACAAAACAAAACAACACAACAACAACAAAGCAACAAAGCAAAGAAAACAAATAAAACATGTCTCCTTATGAGGTCTATCCTTAGGTTTTAATTCTAGCCTTTGGAGACATGTATAACAAGTCTATTACTGCTTCTTTCACATGCTTACTTTGAATTTCTTACATCTCTCTGAATCATTTCTTCTGTAAATACCCCCAGTTCATTCATCCCTTTTATGACTAAAAAGAATTCTTGAATTCTTTCACTATCCTGATTGTTTTCCTCAGATTATCTTCTAGTATTTAAAAGTTTTGGGCCTAGAACAGAACAAAGAAAAAAGTCTTGGCCAGCGAAGAGTACAGTAAGGCTTATCTACTTCTTATTCTAATGTATTTAAGATGACATTCACATTTTTGGAACCATACCTTATCTATGACTGAAAGCTTAGCAAGAGCTCAAGTATTTACTTGAATGAGAGACTACTGTGCTGTCATAGCCTAGGGGATGTAACTAATCACCTGGTACATTCTTTCCTGAACTTGGATATAATCTTAAGGTCAGGCAGAAGAAGCTAGTGTTAATACAGTAGAGTAGGCCCCTGAGTTGAAATTGCTGCCATTGTTGAACTTAAAACAGAAGTATGGGCACTTTGATTCTGCTGATTGGTTTGTACATACCTTTATCTCGTCTGATTGCTGGGTTATACATCTTGGACTTCTAACTGCTCTGCCTTCTGGTATTCATGCTCTCTTGGTGCCCAGCTTTCCCTCTGAAACAGTATTCATCTAGTTGCTGTCTAGTTTCTGGCCTTTACTCTCTTAGTATAATCTGATAGGTTTTTATGCATGTTCTAGCTGATGTCCATCATCGACTTCAGTCTCTAAACACTGTGCTCTATTTTGAGGGCTGGTTTCCTGAGTGTGGCTCACTCCAGTGCCTATACTTTCTCAATGTTTTATTCTTAGTCTTCTTTGTGTTAGCTCCTTGATATGTGATCAGTGACTTGTTAAGTTACATCAAAACAGTGCTAATATGGTACCTAACAGGATTATGATCATAATCATCTCACATCATTGTTCACAATCTCTTGGTCACCACATATTTCCAGGGACTTATCTTATAGCTTTGCATTTTGTGCATCTCCTCATGTCTTAGAATTGTGTGGTTTGTTACAAACTGCTACAGTTCTAAGTCATAAAAACACAGGGTTAGAAATGATAGTAGGAGGTCATTTACTTGTCCCTTACTGATTAAAAAAAAGGTCAGAGAAATGTACTTACTATTTAAAAGAAAATATGCCAAACTTCTGAAATATAGTGGAAATAAAACATATTTCATTCTAAAATATTTAAAAAACTAGAAAATAACAGGTCTATATGATACCTAGTAGATATGAAAATATGATGTGAAAAAAGTTAAAAGGACATATATACACAGATAAAATATTTTTATTTATTTTTCTTTTTTCAGATAAAATATTTTTATGATGAGATATATTGCTTCACACAAGACATAGTTTTGCTTGTAATATACAACAAACATATTTGTAATTTTAAAGATGATGAAAGATTAAAGCCAAAATACTTATGAAAATCAAAATAAATAAAAAAATTTTTTTAATGTTTATTTATTTTTGAGAGAGAGAGAGAGAGAGAGACAGACAGAGTATGAGTGGGGGAGGGGCAGAGAGCGAGGGAGACACAGAATCCAAAGCAAGCTCCAGGCTCTGAGCTGTCAGCACAGAGCCCAACGCGGGGCTCAAACTCATGAACCGTGAGATCATGACCTGAGCCAAAGGTGGACACTCAACTGACTGAGCCACTCAGGCGCCCCAAAAATCAAAATAATTTGACCTAGTTCCTCTGAGTTCTGTACAAGTCCACATAAACACAGAGGTCCACCAGAGTACAATCTAAAAGAAACTCACATGTCTTTTATGCAATTCAAAACTGAGAAGAGTTATTAACTTTCTACAAAATGGATAACTGAGATTCAGTTGTTATTTCTGTGAAATGGGTAAAAGACCATTATAGGGTTCCTGTGAGGCTTAAATAAAGTAAATGAGTATAAAAAACTCTAAAGTAATATACAAATATTAAGCATTCTTATTATTAACTGAAAAGCACCTATTTTGGGAAAAAGTTCAATGCTCTTGAATTCTATTAAAAAAAAATTTTTTTTAACGTTTATTTATTTATTTATTTATTTTTAGAAAGAGAGAGAGCTGTGGAGGGGCAGAGAAAGAGGGAGAGAGAGCATCCCAAGCAGGCTCTTTGCTGTCAGCACAGCCCAATGTGGGGTTTGAACTCATGAAATGTGAGATTATGACCTGAGCCGAAGTCAAGAGTTGGACACTTAACTGACTGAGCCACCTAGGTGCCCCAGTGCTCTTGAATTCTAGAAGGCACAAGCAAAAGACCAGGTCTCTCAATATGAAGGAATAATTTAAAACGTTTGCTTTCTTTGATTCCATATTTCCAAACACACTTGGTTGAAAGCAATCTATAACTGATCCGTATGTATATTAGTATAACATAATCTGAAAATGTTGTAAACATTTTGGTAAAAAGAAGCTATAAAAATTCAAGATATTATTATTACTGATATGTAATAGGTTTGGTTCTGGCATACTTTTAAAAGTATATGTAAATTCAAGATTATCAATGAGTATTTTTTGCAATATTTTACTCCCTGAATTTCCTTGGACCTGAGTTCACATACCCTTATATGGAAAAAATAAGCATTCTAAAACTTTATAGAAAAAATAAGACTTCCTTTGTATGTGTGCTTTAGGTTTTCACTATAATAATTGTCTTTCTTTAAAATACTCACTGAAACCCAGCAAATCAAAGCAAATTTTAACTGGAAGAGTACCACTAAGATGAGAAATGTATAAATCTGAGAAATAATTGCATTTTCATTTAAAGAAAAATTAACTTCTGCACTCGGTGTTTTTTTTTTTTTAGGATGATGTAAAATGTAACTACAGAAGTATATAAAAAAACATGTAAAAAAGGTACTCTTAAGAAAATGTCAAAATAGTGAAGTAGGAACCAAAAGGAATGACACACATATAGAAATATGTAATTTATTTGAACCCTTTATGAAGTGGATTGCCTAAGGGGCACTTGTGGTGCTGAAATGTCCCTGAAACTTTCCGAGAAATCACAAAGAACATAACGAGTTAGAGTCCGGGAACATAAACATACCATAAAAGAATGATAATTATACTGTGACTTCACTTTTAAGAAACCTGGCTAACTGCAGGTTTGTTTTCTTTTTGTTAGGTGATATACACTGCAGTAAGGGGTAAGTTATCTGGGCTAATGGGACTACAACATTTAGGCAAGTATGGGGCTTTGCATATTCTATGTACCGTAGTAAGGAGTGGTTGGTTAATTCTGGTTAAATACAAACTGAAATGCCTGTAGACCCTGAAAGATATTATTGGTAGAGGCACTAAGCGAAGGGGTAGAAGAACCTTACTTAAGTCTTAGAAATAGATACTGCCCATGAACATATACCATTCCTTAAAGGCTGGATACCCATAGAGGTTGCTGCATCCAGGGTTTTAGGAATAGCTTTACTGTAGACAAACTTTTCAAAGCTTTTTTTTTTTTTTTTTTTTTTAATTTTATTTTAGAGAGACAGAGAGCATGCGGGTGGGGGAGAGGCACAGAGGGGGAGAGAGAGAATCCCAAGCAGGCTTCACACTTAGCACGGAGCCTGACATGGGGCTCGATCCCACGACCCTAGGATCATGACCTTAGCCAAAATTAAGAGTCAGACGCTCAACCGACTGAGCCACCCAGGCGCCCCTAGACAAACTTTTCAGATAGGACTTCCTAGTGGCTACATTCAGATAAATCTCTGAAATTGTTCTTGGGTGTAAGAGACCTTCCGTACTTCTTCAGTTAAAATGTTATCAGTTGTCAGAGTGTATTTTACTATCTGAGGGAAGGGGATGAGGATATATTAAAGGCTAGTTTCTAAAGCTTTCTATTTGACTATTCTGTTTGACAGCTTCAAGTGCAATTATAGTGGAAGACTGTAAAGGGCCATAACAAACATTCAACTGAGTACTTATTATGTGCTAAATACTGTGCTAAAAGGCTAATATACAAGGAAGAATGAAGTACTTTACTGGGAAAGACACATGCATAATTATGACATATAGTGATGTGAACATTAATAGAAATATTTAAAAAACTATTGGAAAGAGGTAGAAAAAAAAGATAAGTTTTTCTTTGTCAAGTTACAGAGAACTTCAAAGCATACATAACATATGAATTGAATTTTGAAACAAGGGAAAAAGAAAAAGGAACCACCTTCATAGAGTTATGTGCCTGTGACATGCCAGGAATGTTACTACAGTATTTCATTCTCATATAGTCCTGCAAAGTAGATATTACTTTCACACACGAGGAAACTAAGTTTAGAGGGGTTCAATTATCATCACAAGAATCCATGGCTGTCAAGTAGCAAAGCTGTGATATGAACTCATCTTGGCTGTTTAACTTTTGGCTTTTTTCACAGTATTCCAAATGTAGGTGACATAAAGAATATAAAGGTAATTCCAACCTTACAATTTAACAAGAGATCTGAACATGTATAATATGCATACCTAAGAGAAGGTGGAATGTAATTCTGGGCCAATCCACCTGTCCATCTTCCCCATGTTGACACCTAGCATGCTGAATGCTACTGGAGAAAAAATTACATAGAATGGTGGTACTACTAGAAACACATGGTGTTTCAACTTGGCAATTATTTGATGTTTCCATAATATATATCACTCATTCACTGTGTGGCTATTTTAAAATTCTATTTCCTCAAAACTGTGACATTAGCACATCTCCTGCCATTATAGTATAGCCATTAGACAGGAACTACCTAAATTCTTACCACCAAACCTACAAACTCACTTTTATCTTAACATAATCTTTATTTCTATCTTCAAAATGGAAAAGGTATAGCCCTCCTGTCTAAAGTTAAATCCCATCACTGTGCTCTGATCTTCTCCTTCCCTAACACTTTGCTCAGCTGATTATTTTCTCATTTGTATCTGCAACATCTATGTGCCTCCTTCCCATCACCATTTAAACTGGATACTCTCATCCAATGGAAAAAAAGACAGTCTCTTTAGCAAATGGTGCTGGGAGAACTGGATAGCAACATGCACAAGAATGAAACTAGACCACTTTCTTACACCATACACAAAAATAAACTCACAATGGATGAAAGACCTAAATGTGAGACAGGAAACAATCAAATTTCTAGAGGAGAAAACAGGCACCAACCTCTTTGACCTCAGCCGCAGCAATTTCTTGCTCAACATGTCTCCAAAGGCAAGGGAATTAAAAGCAAAAATGAACTATTGGGACCTCATCAAGATAAAAAGCTTCTGTACTACAAAGGAAACAATCAACAAAACTAAAAGGCAACCAACAGAATGGGAAAAGATATTTGCAAATGACATATCGGATAAAGGACTAGTATCCGAAACCTATAAAGAACTTACCAAATTCAACACCTAAAAAACAAACAATCCAGTGAAGAAATGGGCAGAAGACATGAATAGACACTATTCCAAAGAAGACATCCAGATGGCCAACAGACACATGAAAAGATGCTCAACGTCACTCATCATCAGGGAAATACAAATCAAAGCCACACTGAGATACCACCTCACGCTGGTCAGAGTGGCTAAAATTAACAACTCAGGAAACAACAGATACTGGTGAGGATGTGGAGAAATGGGAACCCTCTTGTACTATTGATGGGAATGCAAACTGGTGCAGCCCTTTGGAAAGCAGTGTGGAAGTTCCTCAAAAAATTAAAAATAGAAATACCCTATGACCCAGCAAAAGCACTACTAGGAATTTATCCAAAGGATACAAGAGTGATGATTCATAGGGGATCATGTACCCCAATATTTATAGAAGCACTTTCAACAATAGCCGAATTATGGAAAGAGCCTAAAAGTCCATCAACTGATGAATGGATAAAGAAAATGTGGTTTATATATACAATGGAATACTACTTGGCAATGAGAAAGAATGAAATCATGCCATTTGCAGCAACATGGATGGAACTAGAGGGTATTATGCTAAGTGAAATAAGTCAGTCCGAGAAAGATACCATATGTTTTCACTCATATGTGGAACTTGAGAAACTTAACAGAAGACCATGAGAGAAGGGGGAAAAAATAGTTACAGAGAGGGAGGGAGGCAAACCATAAAATACTCTTAAATACAGATAACAAACTGAGGGTTGATGGGCGGGGGGGGGGAGGGGGGGTGGCGGAGGAGAGGGGAAAATGGGTGATGGGCATTGAGGAGGGCACTTGTTGGGATGAGCACTGGGTGTTGTATGCAAGTGATGAATCACGGGAATCTACCCCCAAAACCAAGAGCGCACTGTATACACTGTATGTTAGCCAATTTGACATTAAGTTATATTAAAAAAAAAACCAACACAACTGGATACTCTCTAGCTGTGGGAGGTAAAAGCACTCGACTTCATGCCTCCTGCCTGATTATGCTATATTCTCTGATTTAAATATCTTAAGGGCTGTCTATTTTTCCCACAGCCCACTTTTCAACTTCCGCTCACTCATCAATCTCTGTCGTCTGCTTTTTAGCTCCACTGAAAGTGCTGTACCATCTTGTTAAATTCAGTCGATGGTTGCTTTTTTATCTTTGTCTGACTTATCTCGACAGTCCATGTCACTGGCCAGATTCTACTCTCCTTCTGAAGTTCCTGCTATTTTTATGGTCACCCTGCACTCTAATTTGTGTATGTACTTTTTTCCTCTGCCCATCCTTTAAATGTTGGTACTCTTCAAGAGTATGGCCTCTGCCTTTTTCTGCTCTCACTCTATGTACTTCATTTATCAGTTCATTTAATGACTTCCATGTAAAGCACTATCTTTATGCTGTGACCCCCAAATCTCTACCTCTAGATGAGTTCTCTTTCTTAGGCTCCAGAACCTACATTTAAAAAAAATACATATTTTAAGCTTATTTATTTATTTTTGAGAAAGATAGAGACAGCGTGACCAGGAGAAGGGCAGAGAGAGGGAGAGAGAGAATCCCAACCAGGCTTGTAGCTGTGAGCACAGAGCCCAGTGTGGGGCTCGAACTCAAGAAACTGTTAGATCATGACCTGAGCTGAAACTAAGAGTCGGAAGCTTAACCAACTGAGCCACCCAGATGCCCCGTCAGAATCTACATTTTTAACTCTCTACTGGTTATCTCTACTTAGGTATTTCCTTGAGATTTTCTTCTCCAAATCTATTCCTCCCATGTGCTGTGTAGCACCACCATAAACCCAGGCCACAAGCCAAAACCCAGGCCATCAATTCTCATTCCTCCTCTCTTCAACAGTTTCTGGATCCAATCACCACGCTCTATGATTCTGCTTTCTAAATAGCTTTCAAATTAGTCCATTCTTGGGGCACCTGCATGGCTTAGTCAGTTAAGTGTATGACTTTGGCTCAGATCATGATCTCATGGCTCGTGGGTTTGAGCCCTGCATCAGGCTCTGTGCTGACAGCTCAGAGCCTGGAGCCTACTTTGGATTCTAGGTCTCCCTCTCTCTCTGCCCCTCCCCAACTCACTCACAAGAGTGCGTTCTCTCTCTCTCTCTCTCTCTCTCTCTCTCTCTCTCTCAGAAATAAACATTAAAAAAATTCAAATTAGTCCATTTTTGCTCGACACCATCATCACTAGTCAAGTTCAAGATACCACCATCACTCACTGAAATACTGGAATAGCTTCTTAAGTGGACCTCTTACCACTACCCTTAATATAGCTGCAAAAGAAATTAAAGAAGAGCTTTTACATCAGCTTTTTTTATTTTTTTATTTTTTAAATGTTTATTCATTTTTGAGAGACAGAGAGACAGGGCGTGAGCAAGGGAGGGGCAGAGAGAGAGGGAGACACAGAATCTGAAGCAGGCTCCAGGCTCCAAGCTGTCAGCACAGAGCCCTATGCAGGGCTCGAACTCATGAACTGTGAGATCATGACCTGAGCTGAGGTCAGACGCTTAACCGACCGAGCCACCCAGGTGCCCCTTTTACATCAGCTTTTTAAAATTATGCTCAGTATTCTATTAGACATTTGGCTGATTAAATATGATTTTCCAACTCTTGAAAACTTATATTCTAAGGGCGTATGATGAAATATACACACAGAAGCGCAGAATTAGAATTTCCAAATCAGCAAATCTTGTTTCAATGAGGCAAAGATGAGTGGATAAAAATGGATGAAACATGAAAAAGCCATTAAAGAAGATTCCTGATAGGGGCCTGGGTGGGTCATGATCTCACAGTTTGTGGGTTCAAGCCTCACATTGGGCTCTGCACTGGCAGTACAGAGCCTGCTTGGGATTCTCTCTGATGCCTCTCCCTGACTCGTGTTCTCTCTCTCTCTCTCTCAAAATAAATACATAAATTAAAAAAAAAAAAAAAAAAAAGAGTCCTGAGAGGTACACTCAACAAGAAAGAAGACATTCCAAGTCATCACATTTCTTTTACTCAAAACTGAATTATTTAGCTTGAAGCCCTGCTATGCTATCCAACAGTGGGGTCCTAGGAGTTGATCTTTTTCCTTGACCTCCTTTTTACCTCATTATTTAAGATTGAATTATTTTATATTTTTACACCTCAGAGGTCTCAGTATATAAGTAAAGACATTTAAGGGTAAAAAAGATCACAACCTATTGAAAGAAACAGAGAAAGTTATTCTGAGGCATCAAAAGTGAAAGAGGAAAAAAAGATTATAACACCTGGATAAGATATTCAGCTCTGAGTGTTTTGGCAACTAAGACAAAAAGGAAACACATTAAATTACATAGTTTTCACTTTCTGACAAAAAAGAAAGAATATAACTTCATCTACAGTGGCAAAAATATTTCCTGGAACTAATGCAAGCAATAATTCATCATGAGGTTTTTGTCTAAATGGAACGAAGGAAAAAGATCATAAGCTTTTGTTTCAGGAAAAAAAAAAAAAGGATTTTCTTTTAGTTTTGACAGTAAGTATATAATCATGGTTTAGTTTTTTTTAACTCTTATCAGCCTCAGTTTTGTCTGTAAAAGTGGGGACAATGATATTTAACTCTGTGAATATTTAACTTATCTACTTTTAAGCAAGTAATTTTGATCTAACACTAATTAATATAGAAAATAAAAACCCTCTATGGTCATGCCCCAATGTCTTAGAATTGTCAACCTAGAATTATCTCATCTGTTTTCTTTTTTCATTTAACACATACTTGGATAATTATGTAAAGGAGTGGGCGATCTCATTTCATAGTACAGGACCATCTAAAGTCTTTTTATTTTGGGGCACCTGAGTGGCTCAGTTGGTTGAATGTCTGACTTCAGCTCTGGTCATGATCTCACTTCATGGGTTTGAGCCCCATGTCAGACTCTGTGCTGACAGCTCAGAGCCTGGAGCCTGTTTCAGATTCTATTTTTCTCTCTCTCTCTCTGCTCTCCCCTAGTTTGCACTCTGTCTCTCTAGCCCTCAAAAATAAACATTAGGGGCGGCTGGGTGGCTCTGTCGGTTAAGTGTCCAACTTCGGCTTAGGTCATGATCTCACGTTCCGTGAGTTCGAGCCCCGCGTCGGGCTCTGTGCTGACAGCTCAGAGCCTAGAGCCTGCTTCAGGTTCTGTGTCTCCCTCTCTTTCTGACCCTCCCCCGTTCATGCTCTGTCTCTCTCTGTCTCAAAAATAAACATTAAAAAAAATAAAATTAAATTAAACATTAAAAAATAAAAAAAAAGTCTTTTTATTTTATTAAGTGTATTTATTTACTTTGAGAGAAGGAGAGAGAGAGACAGAGAGACAGACAGACAGACAGAGAGAGAGAGAGAGAGAGAGAGAGAGAAAATGGGTGAGGGAGACAGCGAGAGAATCCTAAGCAGGCTCTGCACTGTCAGCATGGAGCCCAATGCAGGGCTTGAACTCACAAACCATGAGATCATGACCTGAGCTGAAACCAAGAGTCGGATGCTTAACCCACTGAGCCACCCAGGCACCTCAGGACCACCTAAAGTCTTATTGGAACTAAGTGACACTTAAATAGTTAAATTGTCCAGTGCAAAAAAGGCAATGAAAAACTTTAAAATGTGCATTTGATCACATGTGGATTTAAATAGAAAATTTAGCTGGGATTAAAGCAGTGACTCATACTAGACAATTTTCCCAGGGTCCTGCCTAGGGTGGGGCAAGCTCTCAGGTGCACTGTGCATGATCCTCAGAGTGGGCACGTCCTATATTTTGTGCCCTAGGTGCTTTGTTTGCCTCACCTTAGTCTCAGCCCCGATTTTCTTTCTTTCTTTCTTTTTTTATTAGTAAAAAAAATTAATATTTATTTATTTGACAGAGGAAGAGAGAGACAGACCACAAGCAGGGGAGGGGCAGAGAGAGAGGGAGACACAGAATCTGAAACATGCTCCAGGCTCTGAGCTGTCAGCACAGAGCCCGATGCAGGGCTTGAACTCACTAGCTGTAAGATCATGTCCTGGGCTGAAGTTGGACACTCAACTGACTGAGCCACCCAGGAGCCCCCTCAGCCCTGATTTTCACTTTCAAAATATTACATTTATCAGAGGTATTCTTATCCGACTGTTATCTATTGGCTATTCTAAGCACTTGACCCATCAGAGCCATAAAATGAATAAATCAATTCTGCAGACTCTCTGTTTCATCAGGTAAATATTCAAGTGAATGGTCAAGCATTGCCCTGGGTCACCTGCCATTCCCTTCCATATAAGCAGTTTACACTTGCTTTTGTATCTGCATGTTCTATGCAAGTTGGCATTAAACTGTTTCTTAGAAAAAGATGAAAAATTTGTATCAAGTTTATTTTATTAAGCTTCAATTTTTATTTTGCTTTGAAAAGAAATAAAGCTCCTTTTCTTTAGATGTTTGGCATTAAGAAAAGTTATAATGTTGGATTAGTAAAATGTAATTGCCAAAATGAAGATCCTATCAAATGCATGAAAATTAACTGATAATTAGACATGCATCCACGCACATTTCATTGGTGTCATATAGTAGGAGTTTCATTTTGCTAGTATTTAATTTCTATGTTTAAATATATTTTCTTCTAAATTTACTCAATTCTCAACCCACTAAGTAGAACTTTGAGTTTTTATTTGGACTCATGAATAATGTGATTCCAAGCATGATGCATAAAATATATAAAGTTGCTCCTATCTTTTTCAGAGTGTAGCATAATCTTCTAAAAACAAATGAGAATCGCCATTCCAAAAACATACTTGTTATGCAGCTTTATGGAAAAAAAGTAGCTGGTATCGCTGAATGGACATCTGCAGTTACTATTTCCTAAATAGTCAATTTTGGAAAACATTTGTGAAAATCCACATAGTGAATGAATCAGGCTTCCACAGTGAAGAAACAACTATTTGAAGGCAGAATCTTAGGACACAAGTGGTAGTAGATGGGGCCTGAAAGCCAGAAAAAAAGAGTAAGTATCTTCAGAGAAGCTCTTCCTAATCTATATCACCTGTTGTTAGATCTAGTTAGCTACACAAAAGTCATGTCTAAAATCTAGTCCAGGGACACCTTATCCCTTTCACCCAACATATAAAATACACCTTTAAGAGAACCTACTCCAAAGGCCATTTCTAAGACAGAGACAACCCTGCAATTCCCCTGACACCACTTCTAGGATATGCACTTCTGAACTGCTTCCAGTAATATTCCCCACTTCATCTCTCTCAATAATATCTTTCCAATAATTTCTTCCCAAATACCTGATATAGCTTTCCCAGACTAGGAAACAATGTCTTCAGGATACTTATAAACCAATGATCTGTTTTGAGCATTTCTTTCTCTGTTAGGATAACAAAATGGCAAAAACATGGCCAAGACAAGGCAGTGATAGTTCAATGGAAAAAATGCACTGGATTAAAAAACTAGGCTTCATAATACCAACTGTTGGCGAGGATGCGGAACAACTGGAACACGCATTCATTGCTGACGGGAATGCAAAAGGTGCAGTCACTGTGGAAAATAGTTTGGCAGTCTCTTATAAAGTTAAACATATACTTTCCATAGGACCCAGAAATCCTGCTCCTGGGGTATCTACCAAGAGAAAAGGAAACTGACATTCACACCAAAACACGTACACAATCGTTTACAGCAGCTGTATTATTTACAGACGCCTCCAAATGGAAACAAGTCAAATGATCATCAACTGGTGAATGGAGTAACAAACTCTGGTATATCCATACAATAGAATATTCCTCAGCAACAAAAAGGAATAAATGACTAATATTTGCAGCAACATAGGTATATCCCTTTTTAAATTTTTGAGAGAGAAAGGGAGAGAGAGAGAGGGAGAATGAGTGGGGGAGGGGCAAAGAACAAGGGAGACACAGAATCTGAAGCGGGCTCCAGGCTCCAAGCTGTCAGCACAGAGCCTGACAATGCAGGGCCCAGACTCACGACCCATGAGATCATGACCTGAGCCAAAGCTCAACTGATTAAGCCACCCAGGCGCCCCCTCGGTGTATCTTTTTTATGGTAAGTGAAAAAAGTCCAACCTGAAAAGACTGATAATTCATTTATTCAACATTCTGGGGAAATGTAAAATCTTTTGTTGGAAAAGGTAAAACTATAGGGACAGAAAATAGATAAGGGGTTGCTAGGACTGGAGCCGGGGAGAAGGGTCGACACAAAAAGGGCATGAAGGAATTTCCTGAAGTGACAAAACTATTTTCTTTATTGATTATGGTAATGGTTATGAAACTGGGTGTGTCAGTCAAAAATCATAGAAATGTATGCTTAAACAGGGCATGAATTTTACTGTGGGTATACTGTACTTCAATAAGTCTGACTCAAAAAAACAAGAAAGAAAAATGGGGTTATCTCTTAGTTACTAACTGGCTTTGGGCAAGCCACTCGAAACTCATTTCTCCTTTGGGCAAGCCACTAGACATTCATTTGTCCTTTTATAAAATGAGGAAATTTTATTAGCTCTAAAGGATTTTTGGTGAGGCATAACAACAAAAAATCCTTTATGGACTCTAAAGTTCAACACAAATATTACACACTAGACATACATACAGCATATGGGCAATACAATGATGAATGAGACAGAGGTATGCTAAGGAAATATACTGTCTAGTGAGAAAGAGATAAAACAATTATTAAATAATGTGGAAATTCAATTCCAGATATATGAACAAGGCAATAAGGGGTCAATAACAAGGAGTATTCCAGGAATAAGAATTAACCCAAGAATAAAGTATAAATTAATTCACAATGAATAAAGTGTATCACATATTCAATATAAAGGACCAGATCACAATGAGACGCAAACATGAGAAGTCATTAATGCACACGGACAACTGGGATCCAGTAATCGTAACACAACACGGACTTTGAAAAAGCCTAAAGTAAAAATTATGACAACATGGAAAAAGTACCTCACGATGATTTAGAAGTTGTTCTAAATCTAATGCCATTTGATTCTTCATCTGTAGTAAAGCTGACTTTTCTTTATTCAAATTGCTGAAAAAAAAACAAAACAACCAAGTTTTAAAAAGTCATCATATTGGTGTAAATCTAATTAATAAATAGAAAAAAGCAAAAGGCTAAAGACAAATATGATGGCTTGAATTAAAGAGAAATTAAATTTATACTCTATAAAGATATCTATCAGACCATCCACTATAATGTTTGATTTAACCAACAGCTAGCTATTTTCTAAGAAGACTTTTTCTTTTAATAATCATTTGACAGTGCAAATGACATGTTTTCTGAGAATCTTTCCTGCCTAGTAGGGGTATAAAATTTGTGTTTTAAAGGTTACTATTTAATCCTGAAATGTAAAAAGATGAAGTGGGATTTATATAAAAGGTAAAGTATGTATGGGCAAAATAGTAAAACTCAAGATACTAGAAGTCAAATTAAAAATTTAACCTTAAAACTAAAAGTAACATTTTATAATTTACTGCACACTAAATTACCAGGTATATAATTGAATTAGATAAATGAATCAGATATTCAGTATGTGGTAAACTTGGGAAAACAATTTTTGTCTCTATATTCTTAGTTCAATTTTTAATTTCTAAGTCTGCCTTGTGAATTTCCCTTAGATAGGACCTGTTTTCTGATACGAAAGGGTGAAAAAAACCTAAATAGAAGAATATATTAATATTTTAAAAGATAAATATTTGAGGCATGATTTATATTGTCTGGAGTTTTATTATTCAACATATAAAAATTAATTAGAACCGTTAAATGAAATACTTTTAAAAGCCCCTGGAATGAATCTACTCAGCACTACAACGAGAATTAAGAAAAGCAACAGTGAATTAAAATACCGTAATTCCATAAATGTCAAAACAAAATCTGTGAAGGTAAAACTAGTGAGTATTATTTTGCTGAACAGGTAACATGTTTTAAGTTATCCTTTAACAAAATGGAAAGCCATCAATTTTTAAATTAGGCAGAAGTTTTTGTTTTTGTTTTTAAATTCAGGGAATAGTAGCAGGTATTCTGGAAGAACTGGTAATTCCAAGGACTTAAGAGGAAAAAGCTCACATTCTCTTTTTTCCTAGTAACCGTGAACTTCCCCAAGGAAGCACCACAGTTTGTCCTCTGAGAGAAAACACAAGATGCAATTCCGACTTTTGTTTCCAATTGTGCCACTGACACAAGTGTGTGGCATAAATCACACCACGTGACTAAGCCTCAGTTTTCACATCTGTAAAAGTGGAAAATAATACTCTTGTATGTCAAAGCGATATACGAATTATCTAGTGAAATGATTATATAAAGAATTGAACACATAAAACCTGACATAAATGTATATGGTATTACTACTTTAGATGAAAAACAAGTATCACAGAAAAACAGTAATTAAATTCCATACAGGTTAGCAGCTTAGCAGAAAAACAGATTTGACTTTCAGAATTAAGCATCAGAGATCTTACTGAGCCTTGGAGTTGAAAAGAACTAAATAATATAATGTAACTGAATGCCAGATTCTGCCAGAGTCTTCCAAAGCCTGGTAAAGATCAGATGTTTCTGTAACTGTTGAATTCGAATCTATCTTTAGCTAGAATCATCATGAAGAAGATAAAACATTTTTCGAAATTAAAATAAACATCCAGTAACATAGGACTAGGATTTTTCGAGGGATAGAAATGTATTAATGTTCACACGCATGTTAATGTTCATATACATGTTACATACACATCGTATGTAAACATACACTCACATACAGTACACATATGCACACACACATACATACTCTCAAATACCAACAGGCCCTTAAAATGCAGTGCAACAGGAATGGAGGAATGTTGAGGTGATAAAGGATTTTGACTGGATAATTCATTAGAAATCCTTTACATGTAGTGTTCAGTGTTTTCCAGAATAAAGTAAATATTCCATATTTAAATAGCAAAAATGGGGCGCCCGGGTGGCTCACTTAGTTGAGCATCTGACTTCGGCTTAGGCCATGAACTCACTGCTTGTGAGTTCGGGCCATGTGTTGGGCTCTGTGCTGACAGCTCAAAGCCAATCCTGCTTTGGATTCTGTGTTTCTCTCTGCCTCCGCCACTTGTGCTTGCTCGCGTACGCTCTCTCTCTCTCTTTCTCTTTCTCTCTCTCTCTCACACACACACACACACACACACACACACACACACACACAAACATTAAAAAAAGTAAAAATAAATAGCAAAAATAACTGTATAATACAGAATAAAAGCTAGGTGTATAAATTGGTTTCCAGAGCAACTCTGTTCTATCTGCAACATGTGGGTTTATGACAAACAGTACAGACTCCTCAGACAATACTTGGGCATATATTTTCTAAGTCTCAGCCTTCTCTATAATATACTCTTAAACCACAAAGGAGGCCATCTTCAACACATGGGTCTCTAAAACTGAATATGACGATTATTATACTCTGTGTTCTTCCAGTATGTATGTAATTACTCAAACGAAGTTTAGTCTCCTTAAGACACATTTCACAACAGTGGAAATTTACCTTTAAAAATACAAAGCTTCCATGCGTGACTCATAAAGCAACTACAAAACAAATCTCCTTATAAGCACATCTATCGTGAATGGCATATTACACCCATAATTGTTTAATTCACTGTTAATTATTACTCAGAAATTCATGTTTATGGCTCTGTGTCACCTGCTATATGAAAACATATTCCTGATATACTCTTCTTTAACTTCCTGGATCAGTATACCCTGACTTAGCTTTACAAGGCTAAGTAGTTTTTTCTTCTTAAACTACTAGTAAAGAATAAACTGAGAACTGACAACCGGGAAAGGAAATTTATGCTAATTATTCTCTTTCCATGCTTCGTTCAGTTGTGAACTACAGATCAAACAAACTATAACCCAGACTGTCTCTTGTGGCTTGGTAGAAAGTTTACCAGTACTACTTTTAGAAGGGATTATTACTTTAATGATAGGGGGATTTAAAGTAGTTAATAGTGATATCTCAAATGTTAGCTTTTAATGTGTTTATAATGATTTAATTTTAGTACATATTTACTCTAATCTTTCTACACATTGAATATGTATAGCTAAATTTGCAAGTCATGGGTGTGGTATAGTGGTATTGTTTTATTTTCTAAGAAAATGATAAAATTACTCAGTTCTTTGAAGAGCTTTTACTGAATAGAGAAATATTTAAAAGGTAATCATTTAACTGAAACCATAAAACTCCTAAAAGAAAGCATATGCAATAAACCCTTGGACATTGGTCTTAGCAATTATTTTTTTGGATCTGTCTCCTTAGGCAATGGCAACAAAAGAAGATATAAACAACTGGGACTATATCAAACTAAAAAGCTTTGAAACTACAAAGGAAACCATCAACAGAACACAAAAAGGTAACCTACAGATAGATGAATGGATAAAGACATAGTGTGTATACACACATGCACACACATGGGAATATTAGTCTGTTATAAAAAAGAATGAAATCTTGCTATCTACAATAACATGGATAGACCTAGAGGCTATTATGCTAAATGAAGTAAGTCAGATAGAGAAAAACAAATACTGCATGATTTCACTTACATGTGGAATCTATAAAACAAAACAAATGAACAAACAAAACAAAACAGGAAGACTCATAAAAACTGTTGAAAATAGTCGTAGAACTGGTGGTTGCCAGAGGGGAGGGGTCCGGGATTTGGATAAAATAGGTGAAGGGGATTAGGTGGTACAAACTTCCAGCTATAAAATAAGTAAGTCACGGAGATGAAACGTATGGCATAGGGAATATAGTCAATAATACTGTAATAAGTTTGTATGGTGACAGATGGCAGCCACACCACGGTGAGCATTTTGTAACGTATCTAAATGTCTAATCCCTATGTTGTACACCTAAAACTAATATAATATGGCATGCCAGCTATACTTCAATTAAAAAAATAATCAATTAATATAAATATTCCTTACAATTAAAATCAACATGCAGCAAAAAGGAATAGGCATTTTCAAGGAACAACCACTCAGTAATCTTTTTGAATGGGTCATTTAATGTTTACATTTCAAATTAATGAAGGACAAAAGGAAGGGAAGTAATATTTACCAAGTTTCCTCATGTGCCAGAAGCTTTATATAGGTCATTTCATTTAATTTTCACTTCTAACCCTTGATGTTCACGCTAAGATCTGTATTTTACAGGCACATTTACTATGACAAAAGAAAGCAGGCTGATGTGTGCTCAAAGCCCAGGATAATTCCACTACATCTGAAATGTCATCAGCTCAGAGTAGGAGTGATGGTAGATAGACTGCTGTATCTGACTCGTTGATCGGGCTATTTTTATGGTATTTCATTCATGTCATTAAGGTCCATTTAACAGCATCTCAAAGGTCATAATTAACCTACTGAAAGCACCTTAATTTTTCATATTACAAGGTAGCATAGCTACTTCAATTGAGAGCAAGGTATCATATCCTATGAAATACTAGTTCAGAATCTATTAAAATATACAGTAAATTTATGAAACAGCTTTAAAGGACTCAGATTTAAGCACAAAAATATTTTTACATACTTATATTTTATGCCAATTTTCGTAATTGGCATAGTTTTTATGATTATTGTTGCTGTTACTAAGTGTGAGAAAGAAGCCCATTGCCCCAATCACAGGAGAGACATGGAGACGAGGAGAACAGTGAAGTGAGGCTTTAATCAACATTCTTGCAAGAGCTGGTGTCTGATGGACAGATCCACTCAGAGGGGTTACAGCAGGCAATTTATCTCCTTGCAGGAAGTCCCTCCCTTGATTCCTCATTGGCTGAGTACTACAGAGGTTACAGCCTTACCCAGAAGTCGCTTATGCCCATGTAAGGCCAAAAAGTAGCCTGACTGGAACAAATGTACATTCCTTGAGGTGACACAGAGACTTCAATTCTTTGGCACATGCTCATTGCAAAGCCGACGAAAAATAAGCCCATGAAATGGAGAGGGGAAGAAGAACCAGGAAGTGAAGTGTCTAAGGGTTTGGGACTCGACTGTGTGTGTGGGGGGGGGGGGGGAGGTGGGGATGGGGATGGGGGTGGGGGAGGGTTTGTACATATTTCCAATAGGTTGTAAACCTATTGCTAACTAGACAGCACAGCTTTTATTTGGTATTCCTGAAAATGAATCATCTCACTTCTCACATTAAGGGAGTCCTAATTTTTGTCAAAATTCAAGATATTTTGAGAAATGTTACTTCTTATTTTTAAGGTAATTCTCAACATGAAAATTTGTTACATGTCAGACCAATATTCAAAAGAGCAAACAGTTATATAGCATTCATAATGTGTAGGCACAGTCCTATATATATCACCGAGATTATATCATTTAATCCTCAAAATGACTATATGAATTAGGTACTGCTAGTGCTAGAGTACTACTCTCAGTTCACAAATGAGAAAACTGGCTGTACTGTCCAATAACATAGCCATTAGCTGGCCATACGTGGTAATTAAGATGAAAAGTAATTTAATTAAAATTAAAAATTTAGTTTTTCATGTGGGTAGTGGCTACCATACTGGACAGTGCAGATATGGAATATATTTACCATTACAGAGAGTTCTATTGGAGAGTGGAGGTTTCAAGAGTTTAACTGACTTGTTCTAATTCAAAGCTGAGTACTGAGCTAGATATGAACCCAGGCAACCTATCTGTAGAGCCTGTATTCCCTTTTAAACTCTGTTTTTTAAAAACAAGTTTATGTGAATATTTTGAAAGAGAGAAAATATAACAAACCCACATGCATCCATCACCTAGCTTCAACAACTGTCAATTCATTAAAGCTCCAAATTTAACTACTCTTTTACACTTTTTTTTTTTTTTTTTGGCTTCTCTTCCTTAATTACATTAGTTAACGAAAAATTACCCCTTATTCAGAATAGAACATAGGGAGGCAGTATAACATAATGGTTAAGAGTATAGAATTGGAAAGCAGACAGATCTGGATTCAAATTTTGGCCCTACGACCAAACAGTATGTTCTTAGATAATAAGTTACTTAATTTCTCTAGGGCTGAATTTGTTCATCTTTATAGTTTCCTCCTACAGCTAACTATTTAATAATTAATATTATTAATTAATCTGTATTAAAGATTTTCAGCTCTCTTAATTCTTAGTTAAATAAATATTCAAATAAACTTATTTGAAGGTAACTGTGAAAGGTAATTTTTCCACAGGACTTTTATGTTTTCACTCCAAGATTAAAAAGGTAAAAAAAAGATTCTACACAAAATTTCAAATATAACAGAAGTATATAATATAGGAAGAAAAAGTTCTTCCCTCAATTTCCCTAAGATAACCAAGTACCCAGTGAGTGATAAGACATAATTTCTATTGCCCCTAGTAGCTATTTATAGAAGAACTGTTTAATTGATTGAATTATTTAACAGTTTCTTAATTTGGTTTATTTATTATTCAGTAAATTTAATGAATACTGGCTATACATATTCTAAATGTAATTAACTTCAAAATCAATCCAAAAATAAATTCTTACTTATATGGACATTTTAAAGCATAAATGTGATTTAAAATTATTTTAACCTATCATCTTAAGATTAAAAAGATCAGGAATAAAGTTTTGGACCAATTATTTTGGTGGGATAGAAACAAGAGAAGGTGGTTATTCTGATTCATCAAAAAGAATACCCTCCCATACTTCAGAGTTAATTACCAGTAGCTTTATACTTTGATTATATACCTTAGGAAATCTGAATTTAATATATTCTCCTTATTGTTTTCCAATTCCTTAATTTAACAGTTTCTATTCCCACCTAATTCTTTGCTTCTATATTTATGAATTGGCTAATAATTTATCTAAATTATTCTAACAACCTTAAAATCCAATAACTAAGCCAACTAATCAACCATCCATGAGTTAAAATCTTTCTTTCTGTATAACATCACTCTTTTACTCCAATTTAAAAAGACTAAAATGATTGTATAGATGAACAGTTAAAGAATGTGAATGGCTATTAAGTGGAGCAAGTCCTTTGGATAAGGTGTCATGTAAGAAAACAATTTAAATTTAAGGAAGTGAAAGGGGTTTATTTATATTTAGGTGATTCATGGGTTACTTCATGTAAAGAGTCAGGGGAAGAAAACCCTAAAAAATTCCTTGGCAAAGTCAACAGAATCTAAGCAAATGTGTGTATTTTATCTGTTTAAAAAGTTATTTTGTCTCCACAAATGGCATCTGGTTATGTTCTCCCTCGCTTTGGTTAAACCCCATCCCACTAAAGAATTGTAGGGGAACAAGGACAGGATAGCTTTTTGCTTCCTAGGGTGGGGGGAGTGCTGTTAGTAAGCACAGCACTGTTAGGTCCAGGCTAAGACTTCTGATCACAAGGTGGAATGTGAGCACCTAACGTGACGTGACCCAAGTTTCTCTAAGATAAATTACATTTAAAACCATGTTCATTATTTACCATATTATTTAAACCATTATTTAAAACCATATTCATTATTTTTTCTTCCCAATTTACAACCTTAGTTCATGGATAGCACTATTATGTTTACGTTGCCTTTATAATAAAAAAAAAAAAAAATGAACAGATGATTTTACCTGACATCTTTCTCAAGTTGTGTAACATGCTCTTTCAGCGAATCAATCTTAGAGTCTCTCTGACGCACTGATTCAATGAGATATCTGTAAGGTTGCTGAGTCTGGTTTAACAGAGAATTGGCCCTGTCAAGCTAAAGAAAAACAGATTTCATGAAAATCTACAACATTTTATAAGAACCTGAAGATTATTATTCTAGCACAGGTACAGTATGCCAAAACTCCCTTGCATGAGTTACTCAGAAGAGCTTTTCCTATGTAACTTTGAAGGTTTTCAAAATTATTAATCAATAGAACTATTCTTTATAATATAATAATAATAATAATAATAATAATAATAATATGTAAACACAAAGAAAAGTGTTAAATAAAATATGAATTATTACCAGTTTCAGGGACGGGTCACCTAAATGTTTTTGCCATTTGTTGGTTTGAGAAGATATGTGACAAAATTTATCTCCTTTTAATAAACATCCATTAGCTAAAAATAAAAACCTTTTATTTGAGCTTTATTTCTATTAAAAATAATACAATGACATTGCAATTTAGCATTTTTCTACATCTTCATATTTCCTTCCATCTTTATTTCTAAAACTGATAATTTATGAAACTAAATCACTAGGTATAATGAAGTTTTTTTTAACAAAAATTGTAGGGGCACCTGAGTGGCTCAGTTGGTTGACTGTACCACTCTTGATTTTGGCTCAGATCATGATCCCAGGGTTGTGGGATAGACCTCCTCAGTGTGGAGCTTAAGATTCTCTTTCTCGGGGTGCCTGGGTGGCTCAGTTAAGCATCTGACTTCGTGACCTCAGGTCATGATCTCACGGTTTGTGGACTGGAGCCCTGCACTCGGCTCTGTGCTGACAGCTCAGAGCCTGGAGACTGCTTTGGATTCTCTCTCCCTCTCTCTGCCCCTCCCTGGCTCGTGCTCTATCTCTCAAAAATAAATAAATGTTAACAAAAGTTTAAGAAAATAAAGATTTTCGGGGTGCCTGGGTGGCGCAGTTGGTTAAGCGTCCGACTTCAGCCAGGTCACCATCTCGCGGTCTGTGAGTTCGAGCCCCGCGTCGGGCTCTGGGCTGATGGCTCAGAGCCTGGAGCCTGTTTCCGATTCTGTGTCTCCCTCTCTCTCTGCCCCTCCCCCGTTCATGCTCTGTTTCTCTCTGTCCCAAAAATAAATAAACGTTGAAAAAAAAAATTAAAAAAAAAATAAAGATTCTCTCTCTCTCTACCCTATCCCCACTCTCTAAAAAAAAAAAAAAAAAAATTACAGTTACAATATAAAGAATATAAAAGTCACCAGCTTAACCATTGTATAGTACACAATTCAGTGGCATTACATATATTCATAATGTTGTATAACCATCACTAATCTCTATTCCTGGAACGTTTTTATCAATCCCAATGGAAACTCTGTATCCATTAAACAAAAACACTCCCTGCAACCCCCCAGCCATTAGAAACCTCTACTATCTGTCTCTATGAATTTGCCTATTCTAGATCTATAAGGGGAATCATATAATATTTGTCATTTTGTGTCTGCTTATTCCACTTAATGTAATGTTTTCAAGGTTCACCCATGCTGTACAATGTATCAGAACTTCATTCCTTTCTATGGCTAAATAATATTCCATTGTGTGTTTATAGTACATCTTATTTATTTATTCATCTGTTGATGAATACTTGGGTTGTTTTCACTTTTTTGGCTATTTTAATTAATGTTGCTACAAACAGTGGTGTATAAATATCTGTTTGAGTCCCCATTTTCAATTCCTTTGAATATCTGCTAGAAGTGGAGTGAAATTGCTAGGTCATATGGTAATTCTATATTTAACTTTTTAAAAAGTTAAAAAAATTTTTTTTCTATAGTTAACTTTTTGAGGAACAGGCAACTGTTTTGCACAGTGGCTGCATCATTTTACATTCCTATTAACAATGCACTTGGTTCTACTTTCTCCACATCCTCACCAACACTATTATTTCATGTGCCTATTGGTCACCGTGTATCTTTGGACAAATGTCTATTCAAGTCATTTTCCCATAATTTCAATTATATTGTCTGCTTTTTTGTTGTGGAGTTATGGGAGTTTTTTTTCTTTTTTTTTTTTTAATTTTTAAAATGTTTATTTATTTTTGTGAGAGAGCGAGAGCGAGAGAGAGAGAGAGGGAGACAGAACACAAGCCAGGGAGGGGCAGAGAGAGAGAGAGAGAGAGAGAGAGAGAGTCTGAAGCAGGCTCCAGGCTCTGACCATATTAGACATATGACTTGCAAATATTTTCTCCCATTCTGTGGGCTGTCTTTTCACTCTCTTGATTATGTCCTTTGATCACAAAAGTCTTTAATTTTGATGATGTCCAACTTACCTAGTTTTTTCTTTTGTTGCTTATACTTTTGGTATCGTTTTATTTTTTAACATTTATTTTGAGAGACAGATAGAGAGCGGCAGGGGAGGGGCAGAGAAAGAGGGAGACAGAGAATCCTAAGTTGGTACCATTTTTAAGAAACAACTGCCAAGCCCAAGATGATGAAAATTTTCTATGTTTTCTTCTATAGTGTTACATTCTTAGCTCTGAAATTTATGTCTTTGATCCAGTTTGAATTAATTTTTGTAGACAGTAGGATAAGGATTCTATTTCAATGTTTGACATGCAGATATCCAGTTTTACCAGCACCATTTGTTGAAAAGACCATTGAATGGTCTTAGCAATCTTACTGAAAACCTTTTGACCATATATGAAGGGTTTATTTCCAGACTCTCTATTTTATTCCATTAGTCTTATCTATCTATCCTTATGCTAGTACAACACTGTTTTGACTACTGTAGCTTTGTGGTACATTTTAAAACTTGGAAGTGTGTCTTCCAACTTTGATTTTCCTTTTCAAGATTGTTTTGGCCATTCAGGGTCCCTTAAAATTGCATAGGAATTTTAGGATGGGTTTTTCTATTTCTTCAAAAAAATGCTGTTGGGATTTTGATAGGGGTTATACTGAATCTGTAAATAGTTTTGGGCAGTATTGTGATCTTAGCAATATTAAGTCTTCTAATCTATAAACATGAGATGTCTTTCCATTTATTAGGTCTTTTAAAGTTTCTTTAGCAAAGTTGTGTAGTTTTCAGTGTACAAATCCTTCTCCTGTTTGATTAAATTTATTCCTAAGCTTAGATTTTATTCTTTTTGATGCTATCATAAGTGGATTTGTTTTTGTAATTTCCTTTTGGATTGCTTTTTCTTAGTACATTATGTACAATCTTATATTAGACCTTTTCACTTTACCTTTATTATTTTTCCAAGCTCTCAGAGTAACTTAATTTACGATTTTAATGGCTACAAAACTGTCTAGGAAGCCAACATACCATAATTACATTGCTTATAGTAATAAACCTTTAGGATGTTATCAATTTATCAATTGCATCATAAATAATGTTGCAACAGACTTCAAAATTACTTTTTTCTTTAATTAATGTTTTCTTTGTGAAGTTTTTTCATAACAGAAGTTGCACTAAGTTTAAGGACAACGTAATGCTCTTGATACATAAGACCAAGATTCTTTTCTTAAGGATTTTAACTTATATATCCAACCAACCTTGGTTTTTGTTGTTGTTGTTGTTTATTGCATTTGCTCTTTTTTCCTAAGCAGATGTAAGATGTAGGTCACATACAGCACTGTCAGTATCCGTAGGCCCCTACTTTGGTACCTAATGATTTCTCAGAAAAGGTATTCTAAAGTTGGATATGCAAAAACTGAACAAATCACTACAGAAGTGGTAAACACCTATTATAAGAATGAGGGGTGGAGAAGGGAGTACTTTATTACACAGAACAAAATTGCCACAAAATTCCTACTTTATGACCTTAAAATATTCTTTGCCAATAAAATTCTAGCCTTGTATATGTTTCAGTATTTTTTCCTCTTTCCTTCATAGTTCCTAACAAGTTCAATGGAGGCTAAAGATTTGCTCTTTTTCTGGGACAAGAAATGACTTTTTTTCTCAAGTGAGTTACATTTACAAGATTTATTTTTTTTAACATTTTATTTATTTTTGAGAGACAGAGAGACAGAGCATGAGCAGGGGAGGGGCAGAGAGAGGGAGACACAGAATCTGAAGCAGGTTCCAGGCTCTGAGCTTTCAGCACAGAGCCCGATGCAGGGCTCAAACCCACGAACCGTGAGATCATGACCTGACCCGAAGTCAGATGCTTAACCGACTGAGTCACCCAGATGCCCCTACAAGATTTATAGATATATATTTTAAGATCTAAACATATCATTTATTTTAGTACCCACATAAAAGAAATGAGTGACTAGCAGCCCAGAAGCTGAAGGTGTAGAGAACAGCATGATGGATATAATGGAAGGTATAGAGGAAGGCAGAAGAATCAAAGGCAGAAACAATCATTGTTAAAGTGAACAGCCTTGAGGTCTAGGTGGGTAAGGAGGAGAGTGAAGCCAAAAGGTGGTTGACCAGCTAGCTGCTGTAGAATATCTGTTTGCAGATTGAGGACTATTTTGTAAAAGTTATTTAAATGATTTGACTAAATTATATTAAAAATTTTCCTTTTGGTTACATTAGCCCAGGAAAAGAAATTCCTCAAAGATAAGGAAACGAACAGTGAAAAAAAAAGAAGACTTCATTTTTTGAACATGATTCATTACAAAGAAGCAATGCCATAAAGAAAAAAATACCATGAATATTTTCTATAGTTTGGGCTATTTTAGTGTCCTTTTTCCTTGCTTTGGTAACCATTCTTTTAAATTTATTACAATGTCACTGGAATCTTATTACTCTACTAAGTTACTTTATGAACATTCAAATACGCAACTGGACAAAAATAAAACTGAGTTCTTCTTACCTGTATAACCAGTTTCACTAGTCAATTAAATCAAACAATTGCCTTGACTTTGTTTTCACGGAACTGACCTTAACTGAATAAACTGAACTGACAAGTTGCTTTGTGTTTCAAAGTGCAGAACAATCGGGGTGGGGTGGGATGGGGTGGGGCAGGGGGGCAAGGTGGGGGGCTGGGGTGCAACGTGAGGGAAGCATTAAGGGCATTTACAAATCGCAGTTAGCTGTAGTCTAGAATGTGCTATTTTTGAAACTTATTGGATCTAAATTCAACTGCATAAAAGAATAACAGCAGTCATTAATCTTAATTATTTTATTTCCATTTTTTTTTCATCACAGAAATTACATATGTTAGGTTTCAGTACTGTAAACAAAATTAAGGGCCCCAATGCCTTACTTTTAAAAGGTATCTTTAATATACAACCTAGAAACTACTCCCTCTCTGGATAATAAAAATAACTATAGTGCTGTCAGTTTTAAGAACATATTTCTTTATAAACTTTTAAGATTCTAAATCCCAAAATGTATTTTAATTCCTCACGAAAAATACACATTTGTCGATGAAAAGTGATGCTAATACCTATTTTTGAAATAAATGTAATTTGACAGAATTTAATTCCTCCAATGTGATTTTAAAAAGTCTTTCTGTAACCATAATAATTAGTATTAAAAGTTTCACAATCACTTACTTTGTCTATTGTTAGTAATCTTTTCCTTATAGGAAAGCCTTAGTAATTAGTGACTCAAGAATCATATACGTAATAAATGACTCAGGACTAAACCCATGACACAACATTTTACAGAATTGTTATTCCTCCTTTGTTTCAATAAATTGTACATATGATTCAGAGAAAAGCAACACCTGATTAAAACATAATTACATATATATATATATATATATATATTTTTTTTTTTTTTTTTTTTTGAGAGAGAGAGATAGGCAGAGAGAGGGAGACAGAGAATCCCAAGAAGATTCTGGACTGTCAGCACAGAGCCCGACATGGGGCTCGATGCCATGAACTGTGAGATCATGACCTGAGCCAAAATCAAAAGTTGGATGCTCAACCGACTGAGCCACCCAGGCGCCCACAGAATTGTTATTCCTCCTTTGTTTCAATAAACTGTACACATGATTCAGAGACAAGCAATGGTTGATTAAAACATAATTACATGTTTTAATTCAAATCTTAACTTGTTCTTAGATAATCTAAAATTATATATTTTCTCTTAAAATTACATATATAAAGGTGATCACATTTTGTTGTGTTTTTCCTAAATGTGGGATTTTTTTTCTTATGGAGTTTATTTTCAAAGAAACTTCTAGAAATGGAGCTCCTTCCTGCCAGAGACAAAATGCATTCTGTTGAATAGAATTTAATACTGAATTGATTTCTATTTAAAATATATACAAATGATACTTTCTAGTACTGGTGGTAGTTTGTGAGGAAAATTCCATATATCCTATCTAATCTTTTTGATGGTGCCAAGGAATGTAAAATGCCTATTTGAGGTCCAATAAGGGGCAACACTTTAGTACTAATTCTCTGTGTTCTCAATCTAAAGCAGTTCTCAAATCTAGTTAAATCATCAGAATCACTGGGGAAAATGTTCAAAAACGGATTTCAGGGGCCCACCCCAGTCCCACTGAATCAAAATTTTTGATAATTGGTCAAATTTGGAAAGCACAGCTCTGGTCATCTTGGACTTGCTGCAGGCTATTCCATCCAACTATTTTAGCAGGTTTAACAGGACTGCACATCATCTTATATCCTGACTTTACTATTCTTCCCATTAAAACCAGCTTCTTATCCTGTGTCTCACATGGTTAATTATCTTATCTTTAACAGGGGTGATATCTAACTGATAAAATTCAACCATTTAAGACGCCAGCTTTGCACTGGGGCAGGTGCCAGGTATGGTATCTCTGTTGGTGGATGGTGAGGAGGTTGCAGGGATCTCGGAGAGGTGCCAGTACAGACAGGAATGACACTCAGGGCCTTGGGACAACAGCTGTGTGCAGCCTTCCTGCAAATATTTTGTTGTTTTAATAACCAAAAGCAAGTGCTAGTTGATTATCAGCCCTGCTCTGGTCCCAAGATTGTCAAAGTATGGTAATAAGGAGATATTAATGAGATAAAAGGAGAAAGAACAGATAATAAGATGAAATTCATGAGTAGGACATTAAATATTTCAGAGCAATCAGTGATGGATGCAAGGGACTATCTACTTATAAGTCACAGAATAGATAGGGCTGTGGAGTATTATTTTTCAAAGTGTGGCCATGCATCACTTTTATTAGAGTCACAAGATGAGCTTGTTAAAAATGCAGATTCATGGGTTTCATTCCAGACCTACTTAATCACAATCTCTGAGGGCAGGATCTAGAAACCCACATTTTATTTTATTTTTTTAAATGCTTATTTATTTTGGAGGGATGGAGGGAGGAAGAGAGAGAGAGAGAGAATGAGAATCCCCGGCAGGCTCTAAGCTGTCAGCACAGAGCCTGATGTAGGGCTCTATCTCATGAATCACATCATGACCTGAAATGAAATCAAGAGTTAGATGCTTAATCATCTGAGCCAGGTGCCCCTAGAAACCTACACTTTAAACAAGAATCTTTGGTGATTCTTACATTCACTAGCATTTGAGAATCACTAGTGACATGTAAGAATAGGACAAAGGGCAGATATGTGAGGGACAGCTACGCTATAGGGTTGGAAGAAGATGAAGACATGGGAGAGGAATGGTGTTGTCAAGCAAAGAGAGAACAGAATTTCTAGCTTATCTATAAAATCTATAATGTCATGCCATAGATCAGGAGACTGAGAAGAGGACACTGTCAATTAGGAAGTCACTGGCGATCACTAATGGAGGGCAGAGCGAACAGAGGATCAGGGGGGACGGAAGGAATAAGGTATAAAGAGAGGGGTTAATTTTTGAAAGTTACCTCTGTGTGTACACACACACACACACATTCTCATTCTCTCTCATTTTTTTGAAGAGAAACCAAAAGGGGGAAAAAGAGAGAAAGTGAAGATACTACAAAAATCCTTGGGTGAAAGAGACTTAAGAGAAAGAAATTTAGATGACCTAATAAGGAAGATAGAGATGATGGAACTGATGGTTTTGAGTGGAAGTGACCTGCAATGAAGATAATGGGAAACAGGACAGATGCAGAAAAATAAAAACAGTGGGCAGTAGGAATGAGGTTCTGGTTGATGTTCAACAACATGAATTTGTAATGCTTTCAAGCAGTAACACATTTCCACAAGAAATTTTCAGCATATTACCACAAAACCAAAGAATTTTCTCTCCCTCTCTCTTTCCTTCCATTAAGTATTTACAGGGTAACTATCGTTGTAAGGTGCTATGTGAAAGGTAGGGATGTCAAGAAAAGCCTGATGGATGAATTAGTGACAAAGCAATCTAGGTGCTAGTGAATGTAGTGCTCAGAAGGCTGGTAAGGTCATGGCTGGGTAGAAAGAAAAGTGAAGCCAAGAAGGGCCTGACAGATTAGAAAATACAGAGTTTATGAATGTGGAACATGTATTGAGTGCAAATAAAGCACAGATTTAGTGAGAATGAAAGGACTGGGAGAGCTGGAAGGACAGGAGATTAGAGTCAGAGAATGGAATTTTCAAGTTCAAGTGTTTTAAATTTCTTGCCCCCTTAAAGCTCCCTCTGAGAAATTCATTTTAACGTGGTTCAACTGTATGACAATCCTGATGGCAGAGGGGAGGGCGCTGCAGTGTTGAGTTGTAACAGCTCTTAAATGAGAAAAATGTAGTCATTCATGAGTTATCAAGGCACATCAGTAAGGTAAAAAGTTTAAACAATTTGTTTGATGTGTAAACAGGACACAATTTATAGATAAATCACTTTGTCCCTTACTTCAGTGGTGGCTGGCATTCGGTACACACACCCACTCACATGAGCTGGTGTGTGAACCTATAAAAAGCATGTTTACAGAACAAATTTTACTATATTATCCTGAATCCATGTAATTGAGTTTTTTCCAGAATGAGCCATAACAAAGACTTCTTGGTTTAAGCACTTGGCAAGGTTAGACACAGAGCTGTTAGAAAATGAAAGGGAAATGTTTTGTCCGTAAAATAAATTAGTCATTCATAGGGTAGATAAATATATGTTCATCATTATTAAAATGAAAAGGCTAATTTATTAAAATTTTTTTAATGTTTATTTTTGAGAGAGAGAGAGAGCAGGGGAGGGGCAGAGAGAGGGAGACACAGAATCTGAAGCAGGCTCCAGGCTCTGAGCTGTCAGCACAGAGCCCGACGTGGGGCTCGAACTCACGAACTGTGAAATCAGGACCTGAGCTGAAGTCTGATACTTAACCGACTGAGCCCCCAGGCGCCCCATAAAGGACAAAATTTGCATTCAGAGCAGTCAAAATCCAAATCAGTCTCAGGTCAATTTTGTGGACAGTGTTCTGTGGGCTTTATCACCTGGTGAAAATTTCAGATCTTAAGGGCAGAGGTATCATATATTACAGCACTTGATATGCTAACTGTGGCGATGGCGAATCCATGAAAAACCTAAGAGCAGATTGAGTAGACTTTGCATCTTGGTCATTCTTCTCCTTTGATTCTTCTCTGATACACCTTCCAATCTAATGGAAGCCTGCACTCACATAAAAGGGCTTCTTTGAGGCCTCAGGAAGCCTGGGAAGCTGGTAAACTCTCCTGAGTTTACCTCACACTCTGAACATACTAGTTAGCCCAAGCAATACTCCTATGGTTTCATGAGATAGTATGACTGGTATTAAAGCAAGCACTCAAAATAGCTAGCCATTATTTTATTTATTTATTTATTTATTTATTTATTTATTTATTTATTATATATACATATAATTATTTTGATTTTAATGAAATACTTATTCAAAACATTTAAGAGGCTATTTTCATTGCTATTAAATGTTTATCTTCATTACCTTATTACATATTGCTTACCTTTTGCTTTTCTATATACATTCAACAAATTAGGTGAATTTTATCAGTAATTCATGTACTCTGATTTAAATATAATGATTCTGGTTAAATTGAAGTTTTTATTAGCCTTAAAATACCCAGTTTTCCATACTTTTCTTAAGATGATTAGTTTGTAGGGTGCCTGGGTGGGTCAGTTGGTTAAGTGTCCAACTTCAGCTCAGGTCATGATCTCACAGTCCGTGAGTTCTAGTCCCATGTCAAGCTCTGTGCGGACAGCTCAGAGCCTGGAGCCTGCTTTGGATCCTGTGTCTCCCTCTCTGTCTGCCCCTCCCCCACTCACAGAGTGTGTGTGTGTGTGTGTGTGTGTGTGTGTGTGTGTCTCTCTCTCTCTCAAAAATAAACTAAAAATATATAAAAAAAAGATGATTAGCTTGTATGCAATTAAATGTACTTTTACATTTGGGAAGAGCAGGTGGTTACTCTCCAGAATTGCAGTTTTACCACCATTACTTCACAAAATTACTTATATTGTCATTACAAAATCTTACCATGTTGTGTTAAAATTCATTTGGATGGTTCATTCTGAGTATTTCCACATAAGCAAAACAAGCATTATTTATTCCTGTTGGGAAATTACTATTTCTTTAAAATGCTGTTTATTAATAAAAATACTGATTTTACCAATACTATTGCCATTAGCAGAAAAATAAATGAAACATAGAATTAAAAAGCCCATCTGCATTTATTGAGTGATTTTTTAAAAAAGTTTAGTTTATTTATTTTGGGGGGGGCAGACAGAGAGAAAGAGGGGGAAAGAGAGAGGGGGGGGGGAGAGAGAGAGAGAGAGAGAGAGAGAGAGAGAGATAGCCAGATAGATAGCCGGGGAGGGGCAGAGAGAGAGGGAGAGAAAGGCACCATCAGCGTGGAGCCTGACTCAGGGCTCAAACCCACGAACAGTGAGATGGTGACCTAAGCCCAAACCAAGAGTCGGAAGCTTAACTGACTGAGCCACCCAGGCTCCCGAGAAAAAACTCTAGTGTTTTCAATAAAAGTTGATGATACTACCGATTCCATGTAACTAAAATACTTTTTTTCATGATGGTGGTGGGTGGAGCTGGTATTTACGCTGCTCTGGTTCCGTATGTGACATAAAGCATATGATTGAGTCTCTGACACTTAAAAAGAAACTAAAGTTTTCTTTCTAATTAGCAGGTCTGATTTCTCCCTCATCCTCTGTGCCTCTTGGTTGGTACCTCTAATCTGCTTCAGGTTCATTCTAGCATCCCCCACTTCTCTTATTTACTTTGACCCATCAAAACCAGAAGTTGTTCCTTCAACAAAGATCTACTTACTACTTACTAGAAACAGGCACTGTGCTGCTAAGCAGCTCAGACCAATAAAAAGAATCCTTCCTCTTAAGAAGCACACAGACAGTTATGTCAACAACATCTCTATCTAAATATATCTTGGTATATATGGTATCATGGGGAGACATAAGTCATTTTTGCCTGGAGTTCAAAAAAGGCTTAATAGAGTAGGTGACACTTAATACTGAAAGACAAGCACCTGTGATGCAGACATGGGTACACTGGGCAAAGAGATTGGAGTGTGCAAAAAGCACAGAGGCATGAAATAGCGCAGAGTGCTTGGAGAATTCAAGTAAAGCACAAGAAGTTACAAACGTGGGGAGAAACACAAGTAATTGTATACAGAAGCATGGCTGTGTATGTGCATGCGTGCGTGTGTGGC
Source organism: Acinonyx jubatus (assembly GCF_027475565.1). Taxonomy (NCBI): domain Eukaryota; kingdom Metazoa; phylum Chordata; class Mammalia; order Carnivora; family Felidae; genus Acinonyx; species Acinonyx jubatus. The sequence goes on along the minus strand of NC_069380.1, from coordinate 46,884,282 downwards.
ATAATATACGATGAAACTGGGTATGTAGGCAGGGGTAGCACAATGGGAGGTCTTATATATTGTTATTCTTAGTGAACAGAGACAAGACTAACTGTGGGAGAAACAAAAACAGATTTTTATTTAGAAAGAGCATTTTGGCCAACAGGGTAGAGGACTAAACAGAGATAATGCCAATCTATTGGATGGTTCCAACCATTAGGATGGTTCCTAATTTAATTCAGATGATAGATAAGAGGTTGTACCAAGTCAGTAGCACTAAAACAGGTGATTGAGTAGAGATGTTCAGAAGGTGGTATGAAAAGATCAGGGAGAACCCGTTACTTGCTGAACACTCCTTTTGCATTCTTTCAATTCTGGTAATATCTTTGCTGACTGCATAAATCTCTAACTTATTAAAAAAAGGCTACAATGAAGAGATATTGTAGCTGGTATCTGAAGCCATGAAACACAGAGAACAGTGCCAAGACAGATGTCTGGGCTGTCCACATTTATGGAACAATCAGAAAAAAGTAAACAATGGAGACTGAGAAGTAGGAAGGTAACAGTGGTGGCAGCAGGAGCAAGAGACATGTTACTTGGGGTAGGAGGGGTTGCAAGTGAGGACTGGGGAGAGGGGAGGTAGAAGATGAGGACGAGAAGTAGGTTAGGATCAAACTGGCTTTCTTTGCCATGCTAAAGAATATGGACACTGTCTGGTAGGCAAGGGACCTTTTAAAATGAAATCACAATCCATAGTATGGAGGACAGTTCTGGGTAGAAGAAAGAATTTTGATGGACTGATAAACTTTACTTGCTAAATTAAAAAAAAATTCAGGCAGTGTATTTATGTTTTAAGCCTTGTATTTATAATTTTTAAAAAATGCTTACTTATTTTTGAGAGAGAGAGAGAGAGAGAGAGGAGGAGGAAGAGGAGGAGGAGGAGGAGGGGGAGGAGGAGGAAGAGCAGCACGATTGGGGGAGGGGCAGAGACAGAGGGTGAGACAGAATCCAAAGCAGGCTCCAGGTTCTGAGCTGTCAGCACAGAGCCCCACACGGGGCTCAAACCCACTAGCCGTGAGATCATGACCTGAGCTGAAGTCAGATGCTTGACCGACTGAGCCACCCAGGCGCCCCTAAGCCTTGTATTTCTAATGGTGAAATAAAAGCACTGTTCTTTATTAAAAGAATTTTTAGGTATCAACAAACTTTCAGGAAAACACTTTGGGAGGCAAAGGGAACCCATAAATCATACTATTTTTCATCTTTTCTATGAAAGTGGAAGCCTCTTACAATCGCTGTTCATCAAGTCTGCACATGCAAATTTGATCTTAGCTATTTATACTTTGAATTCAGTTGAGTTCTGAGTATGGCTAATCTGTCATAGGCTGAGTTTAACTGCCATTCAAAATGCCTCCAATATGATTCCGATGTGATTTGGCACATTCAGCACAAAGTTTATGTTAGAAGAAGAAAAGGATAGAAACTGTATGAAATATATGATGAGACACTGCTCAAAGTCTAAAAGAATGTGTGCTTAAAATTAAAAAAACATTAGAGTGATAATAAAGCATTGTATTGCAGTTTCATTGGAAGTATCTCCTGCTCTTACTCCTTGGTGGTACATAAAATAGTGCATTTTTTCCTCACATCAACAAAGGCTTAGAGATACGGAAGGGAAGATTGGCTTTGAAGTTTAAAGAGATTTGGTGGTGTGGCTGGCAGGTGCGTCTCCCCCTTTAGAATACGAAGGTGGAGTTGTAGGACCTGTGTGCTACAGACTCCTTCCTAGACACTGGGTACACTGGGGGTGCTGAGAGAACACTCTCAGCAGTTGTTAGGTGATTCAAAGGACAAAAGCACATGTTTTACTCATTTAGATACTTATACTACGTTTGTAGAAATCATATATCCCAATATCGCTGGTATAGAGAACATACGGGCAAGTATTTCAAGGACTCCATCAAACAGAAACTCCTGTCCCATCTTTTTTCCTTGCCTGAGCATGTATTAGACACCCTTTCTGTTGCCTTTTATCAGTCCTAAAACTTTCAAATGCGTATGTTATGTTTTTTAGAGGCTTCTGAATTTTTCCTTTGTCTGATATTCTAGAACAATTTCATAGTCTTCTAAATACTTGCTCTTGATAATGAAATGGAAGAAAGGAGATGAAGAAGAAAGGGAGTGGAGAAGGGAATACCACATGCACATAAGTAATTTAAGCTAAAAAGAGGGAACGTACACTCAAAAGATCGCTTTCATCCATCTAGAATTTGAGTGGCCCTCCACTGTGATTATCATCAATGATGAATGATTTCTTTTGGTTTTTACCATTCCAAATATCTCTATGCATATATTAAAGCATATATATATATATATATATATATATATATATATATATATATGGGTATCCATATATATTTCCTTGGCAACAAAATTTTGGGTACAAAGAATATTGCTGGAAAATAATGTTTATAAATACTGTTTATAGATGTATTTTAAAAAGTAGAATTTTGCCTCTTATTTTCATCTTTAGAAATCTATGTAAGTTTGGTAGATAAGGTATGTGAATGATCTATCTAATGCATCAATATTTACTTTATACGTGCTATGATTCAGATATTGTTGATCACCAAATCTATGCCTTAAAAAATTCCATGTGAGTTAGAATAAATTCAAGCAATTCAAAAATGCATAAGGTATAAATTGGTCATTCCGTACTTCTCAACTCCCAATCTCAGAGGTAAGCACAGTTTAATGTTTGAGAGACAAATACGGATGGTCCTGGAGGCTCATTTCCTATTCTACTAGAATAGGCTAAAAGAGATAATAACCCCCAAAAGCTCCCTCCCACTCCGATTGTTACTTAGGCAATTAGATGTTCTCTAACCTTCTCTTTAGGTGTGTACAATGTTCTGGTGTGGAGCCCCTCTATCAGGTCACTTTCTGTGGTGCATCCAGACTACCCACACCAGGCCTAAGCACACTTTTCTGTGAGAAGAGAACTTGGGGATGGTATATGCTCTGTGAATTCTTTCCCTGTGAATTTACTCTGATAAAATGTTTTAATATTCATACAGCAGGACTAGTTGTATTTGTGTGCCCTTGGCATGACAGGTGTATATTATGTGAGCTCTTCCTTTTTCTCTACGCTTAGAAACACAATTTCACACCCTAGACACACACACACACACACACACACACACACACACTCAAAGGCCAAGCAGAGAAACACAATACAAATTATTCTGCAATTTTCCTTTTTGGAAAAAATTTATTAATATACATTATGAACATCTTTTAAAGTTAGTACACAGAGTTCTACTTTATTCTACCCAGGCATCTTAAAAATCTCTCTTAAATGTAGCAATCTAAAGCTCTGTAACAAATTACCTGGATTTCACTCAATGGCTTCTATGTAAAGAATTCCAGGTAACTGAACCTTGGCATTTGGTCACTTGAGATTGTGCAGATTCCATTTTCTAGACAACTTTTCTAAAATAAGTTAGTTATAACAGATGAATCTCTAAGTGCTTATTCTAGAAGACAAGGCCTTTGTGAACAAGACTGTACATGTTAAGATGTACATGTACTCTTTTGTTATCTGTGGTGGAGTATAGTGGGAGTCTGATAAATATTTACTAAATGACTAAAAAGATTAAGTAAGAGCAAGTGCCAAGAGTCAAGAGAGCTGAGGCTTAACAAGTCTGATGGTAATGTGGCATGCTTTATGATTTAGCTTAGACCCTCTTCCCCACATCGACACTCCTTTTTTCCCCTTCTTCTCTTTTAAAAATTGAGATATATTGACATACAGTATTATGTTAGTTTTAGGTGTACAATGTAAGGATTTGACGCTTGCACACACTGTGAAATGATCATCACAATAAGTCTAGTCACCATCTGTTACCAAAAAAAATTACAAAAATTTTTTTAATTAAAAATTTTCTGTGTGTGTGATGAGGATTTTCAAGAATCACTCTCTTGGCAACCTTCAAATATGCATGACAACAGCACTGACTCTAGTCACCACGTTGCACACCACATTACCATGACCTATTCTTTTTGTAACTAGCAGTCTGTATCTTCTCCCTCCCACTGCCAACCAACACTCTTTTCCATATCCAAGAGTTTTGTTTGTTCATTTGTTTTGTTTTTTAGATTCCACATATAAATGAGATCATATAGTATTTGTCTTTCTCTGTCTGACTTATTCACTTAGCATAATACCCTCTAGTTCCATCAATGTTGTTGCAAATGGCAAGATTTCATTCTTCTTTATGGCTGAATTGTATCCCATTGTATATAGACCACATCTTTATCCATTCGTCCGTTGATCAATGCTTAGGTTGTTTCTGTATCTTGGCTATTGTAAATAATGCTACAATGAATATTGTACCTCTTTTCGAATTAGTGTTTTCATGAATTCAGAATATTCTGAATAAATATCCAGACGTAGAATTGCTGGATCATATGGTGGTTCTATTTTTCATACTTTGAAGAACCTCCATACTGTTTTCCATAGTGGCTGTACCAATTTACACTCCTACCAACAGTGAATGAGGGTTTCCTTTTTTCCACACCCTGCCAACACTTGTTATTTCTTGTCTTTTTGATTCTAGCCATTCTGACAAGTGTGAGGTGATATCTCATTGTGGTTTCTATTTGCATTTCCCTGATGATTTGTGATGTTGAGCATCTTTTCATGTGCCAATAGGCTAGCTGTATGTCTTCTTTGGAAAAGTGTCTATTCATATCCTCTGCTTATTTTTAAAAAAAAACACTTATTTATTTTTGAGGGGGGACGGGTGGAAAAAGAGGAAGACAGAGGATCTGAAGCAGGCTCTCCACTGTGAGCAGAGAACCCAATGTGGGGCTTGAACTCATGAACTGTGAGATCATGACCTAAGCTGAATCAAGAGTTGGCTGTTTAACCAACTGAGCCACCCAGGCTCCCCTATTTTTTTTTCCTTTGCCCATTTTTTTTTAAATTGGATTTTCTTTGGTGTTCAGTTGTAGGAATTCTTTATATATTTTGGATATTAACCTCTTATTGGATATATGATTTCTAAATATTTTCTCTCATTCAGTAGGCTGCCTTTCCATTTTGTTGATGGTTTTCTTTGCTGTGCAGAAGCTTTTTGTTTGATGTAGTCCCATTTGTTTATTTTTGCTCTTGGAGTAGGATCCAGAAAAACAACACCAAGACTGATATCAAGGAGATTACCGCCTATGAACACTCCATTCTTATTTAACCCAGTTGGTGGTTTCTTCAAAATTAGGTGATATACATATATACAAAAAAGAAGGCCAATAATTTTTTCTCTTTTACACTGAACGAACTAATGGAACAACAGTCTGAAGACACTGTACCCTGAGATATAGGAAACAAACAAGTTGAGTGTAACCCTACAGTTGCCCCAGTTCACTCTACGGAAAGAGTTTCCAGGCAGTAGTTAAGGAAGAGGGAATCAAAGCAGAGCCTGCCAAACTCCCTAAGTTAAGGATCTGCTGCTAGATGTAGACACCAAGTTGGCTACAGTTCCTATGGCAGAGTGCTGAAGAAAAGAGAGCTGTACAAAGACAGAACTCTGAAAATGTACACACATTCACCCTTGAGTATGCACCTGGGCATTGAATAGTGCATGTGTGTAAAGAAAATACCAGAGACTGAGATAGAACCACTGAAAAGATTAGAAAGAACAATTTCTGAAGACCATATGGGCCAGGAATTTACTTATTCCCACTATCCAAAGTAGGAAACTTATTAATTCATAGGATGTGGGGTAGATTATTCAAAAGACTTTGGTCTCAGTAGTGGAGGGGACAAAAAAAGTAGCCTGAGGATCAATGCTTCTTTGCTTATAAAAGCTTAAAAGCAAGACTTAAAAGGGCCAAATCTTTCCCAAGAAACTTAACCATGTTGGGGAACAAAGCTAACACACACTTACAGGAATCCAAAAATATTTAGCAGTAAGGTAACATTCACATTTGTTATCCAGTGAAAAATTAGTAAGCATGCAAAAACACAGGATAATATGACACATATGAGACAGATCAATGTAACTGAAACTAACCAAGAAGTGGCAGCCACCATAATAGAATCAGTAGACAAGAATATCAAAATAGTGATTGAAACTGTATTTCCTATGCTGAAGAAAATAAAGTCTGAAAAGGTTAAGTAGACCTGGAAGATACAAAAGAGAACTAGAAATGAAAACTGCAATATCTGGGATGTAAAACACTAGAATGGATTAAAAGCAGATTTTACACTGAAGAAATGACTAGTGGACTTGACATACTAAGAGAAATTATGCAAAAGGAAAGGCAGAAAACGACGGAAAACAATGAAGAGAAGAGCATCTGTTCTGTTGTAGGACAACTTCAAGTGGTATAAATACATGTCTAATGGAGTGTCCGAAGGAAACAGAGGGTAAGGTAGAAAAATATATGAAGACATATGACTGAAACATTTCCAAATCTGATGATCACACATATATAAGACGTCTGATAAAACCCAAGCAGAGGAAACATAAGGAAAATCACAACAACCACATCGTAAATTGTTTAAGGCTAGTGAAAAAAAGAAAATCTTAAAAAATTCTAGAGACATTAGATACATTACCTAGAGAGAGACACAAAGATAAAGACAGCGTATTTCTTGGCAGAAACAATGCAAACCAGAAGAGAGTGGAGCAACATCTTTCAAGTACTGAAAAAGAGACAGAGGAAAAAAGAACCAATCTGGACTTTTTTACCCTGGGAAAATTATCTTTGTAAAACAAAAATGAACTCAGCAATTCCACTCCTAGGTGTTTACTCCACAGATTTAAAACAGGTAGACAAACATAATGCTTGTAGTTGAATATTTATAGCAACACTATTCACCATAGTCAAAAGGTGGAAATAACCCAAATGTTCATCAATGGATGAATGCATAAACAACATATGATGCATCTGTACAATGGGATATTATTTAGTCATAAAAAGGAATTAAGTACTGATAGATGATACAAGATGAATGAATCTTGAAAACATTATGCTAAATGAAAGCAGCCAGATAAAAAAAAGCCACATATTGCACGATTCCATTTATAGAAGGGTGTAGAACAGGCAAATCCATAGACAGAAAGCACAGAGTGGTTGCCAGGGTTGGGGGGGGAGGGGAGAATAGGGAGTGACTGCTTAATGGGTACAGAATTTCTGTCTGGGTAATGAAAATGTTCTGTAACTAGATAGCGGTGATAGTGCAATGCTGTAAACACACCAAAAGCCACTGAATTGTACAGTTTTTATGTGTGAATTTTATTGTCATAAAAGAGTGAACCCTTAAATGTATACTTCCGGGGTTTTTTGCCTTAGTAAACATAACTGTCAGAAATACATTTTAATCTTAAATTCTGTTAAAAATAGTAAGACATATAAAAACAAGAAACAACAAAAAGAGGTGAAATAACTTTCTGCAACATACAGAAGCAGAAAGACTTCATTACCAGCAGACTTGTTCTATAGGTACTGTGAAAAGAAGTACATCAACCAGAAGCAATATAATACCAAATGGAAATTTGGATCTACACAAGGGAATAAAGAACACCAGGTATGGTAACTATTTGGTTAAATATAGTATCTTTTCCTCATATTATAGCTCTTCAAAAAATTGTCAATTGCTTAAAGAAAAATAATAGCAATGTTGTGTACAGTTTCTACATGTATAAGTAAAATATATGACAACAGGAGCACAAAAGCTGGGCAGGGGGACAAATGGAACTATACTATTTTAAGGCTTTTAAACTATACATGATGTAGTAAATGAAATGAGATGATGTTAAAGATATATACTATAAAGAAAGTACTGTAATAATAGAGTTCAAGCCAATAAACCAATAATGAGATCATATAAAATGATAAAAATATTCAGCTAATCCAAAAGAAGGCAGGGAAAAATAAAAGGACAAGGGAAGAAAGAATAGATGGGATGAATAAAAAACAAATAGCAAGATGACAGACTTATCAAGAGACACGTCAAATGTAAATGTTCTAAAAATTCCAATTAAAGTCTTATTTTGTTAGAATGGATAAAAAAAAACTAAGATCCATCTACATATGATGCCTATAAGACAATCATAAAGACATAAAGAAGTTAAAAGTAGAAGAATGGAAAAACATAATACAACATTAAGATTAGTCAAGGGGCACCCGGTCTCATGGTTCATGAGTTTGAACCCTGCATCAGGTTCTGTGCTGAAGTGTGGAGCCTACTTGGTATTCACTCTCTCACCTTTTCTCTGCCCTCCCTCACTTGTTCTTTCTCTCTCTCAAAAATAAGTAAAACAACTTAAAAAAAAAGACTAGTCAAAAGATGTGAAACTTTTACACTAAAGAATAAAAATGGCAGGATATGGCCAATTAATAGGATAGAATTTCAATATTATTAAGATGTCAATTTTCCCCACTTGATCTGTAGATTCAATGCAATCCCAATCAAAATCAAACCCAGCTTTTTCTTTTTTTCTTTGTAGAAATGATTACAGAATTCATATGGAAATGCAAAGGATACAGAATAGCTGAAAATCTCTGAAATGAACAGAATTAGAGGACCAATGCTATCTAATTTCAAGACATTATAAAGCTTCAGAAATCAAGAGAGTGTGGTCTGGGCATAAAGACAGGCAAATTAGATAACTGGAAACAGAGAGTCTAGAAACAAACTCACACATTTATGACTAATTTCCAACAAGGTCTTTTCAGCAAATGATGTGAGAACAATTTGATTTCAATGTGCAAATAAGTGAATTTCAATCTATACTTTGCAAACAATACAAAAATAAACTAAAAATGGATTACAGACTTAAAACCACGAAACACCATGGCAAAAACCCTGTGACCTTGGGTTAGGCAAAGATATTTTAGACACAACACTAAAAACAAAGTCCATAAAAGCACGAACTGATGAACTGGATTTGACAAAAGCTGCTCTTTAAACATGTTTAAGAGATGGAAAAACAAGCCACAGAGTGGGAGAAAATATTTGCAAATCACATATCTGATAAGGGAATTGTATCTAAAAATCAATAAATAATACTCAAAACTCAATAATAAGAAAACAATGTGATAAAATGGGCAAAACATTTGAAGACACTTCTCCCAGTGAGAGCAGAGGGCAAAGAGCATCTGAAAAGATGGTCACTGTCGTGAGTCATTAGGGAAAATGCAAATTAAAACCATAATGAGAGACCATGACACACCCATCGGAATTGCTAAAATTAAAAACACGGACTGTATCAAGTCTTTGCAAGGATGTAGAAGAATAAGTACTTTCGCATGCAGCTGGTGGAAATGTAAAATGGTACAAATATTTGTAAACCAGTTTGGCAGTTTCTTAAAACATTAAGCAGACCCCTAGCCACATGATCCACCTAATCCACTCCCAGGTCTTTACCCAAAAGGAACAAAAGCATACGTTCATGGAAAGACTGTACATGGATATCCATATATGCATTGTTTGTCACAGGCGAAAACAGCAAACTACCTGAATGCCCATCAACAGGTGAATGAATGCACAACTGTGGTATACCCATAAATGGAATGTTCCTCAGCAATGAAAAGGGCTATGGGTGAATCTTGAAACGATTAGGCAGAGTGAAACAAGTCAGACCAAAAAAATGTGTGTGTATATAATATATACACATTTTATGACTGTATTTATATAAAATATCAAAAACATGGTCAATCTATGGTGACAGAATGCAAGTCAGTGGTTGCCTGAGGACCATCTTGGGGATAGGGAATTTTGGGAGAGATTCCTAAGGGGCACAAGGAAACATCTGGGGTGATGTATGTGTTCATTATCCACATTTTGGTGATTCCACAGGTATACATGTGTCAAAGTTATTATATTGTACACTTTAAGTATGTGCAGCTTAGTGTTTGCCAATTATACCTCAATAAAGCCACTATAAAAGGAATATTTGTTTTCATTTTGACTATTTTTTAGCATTCTCATGTTGGCAATTCATTTATGTTTAATCTCAGACATATTCTCAATAACATATTTAACAATGGTAATTCTAGCTTTAGTTATTTGTTTTATCTGTGTATTATCCTCAAAATTCCAAGCTAGTTTTAATATTTAAACTGTTTAAAAGAATACAGATCCTGAGAGAATTTCCTTCTCTATTTTTTTCACCATGTATCATGAATAGTCAGTTGTTATACTGACTGTACTAATACTATCATCTTTCAGCTAATTAGTTTATATATTTTCAATTTAAGCAGTATAATTTTTGTGAGGCAAAAACCAGTTAAATCAACAGAATATTTCAAATTATAATACTTTATTTTCAATCTTAAGGGAAAAGTTATATACTATGGTAGCCATAAAATTTTTAAGATACGGTTACTGATTCTCCCAATGTCTTATGAAAAATTTTCAAACATACATAAAAGTACAGAATTGAATAATAGATCCACATATAATCTTCCCCCAGCTCCAAACATGATCGAGATTTTGAGATTCTCCTTTGATTTATGAGCCCTTCCCCCACTTTTTACAGGGTATTTAAAAGCAAATTCTAGGTATCATACCATTTTCTATCACATGTATTTCAGTATTTAAATCTTTTTCTCAATATAAGCCAACAGCTTACCTTAAATGGGGGCGCCTGGGTGGCTCAGTTGGTTAAGTGTCTGACTCTTGGGGCACCTTGGTGGCTCAGTCCGTTGAGTGCCTGACTTCGGCTCAGGTCATGATCTCACAGTTTGTGGGTTCGAGCCCCACACTGGGCTCTGTGCTGACAGCTCAGAGCCGGGAGCCTGTTTCAGATTCTGTGTCTCCCTCTCTCTGACCCTCCTCCACTTGCACTCTGTCTCCCTCTGTCTCAAAAATAAATAAACATTAAAAAAAAAAAAAGTGTCTGACTCTTGATTTTGGCTCAGGTCATGATCTCAGTTTGCGAGATTGCCCACGTTGGGCACTGTGCTGACAGCGCAGAGCCTGCTTGGGATTCTCTCTCTATCTCCCTCTCCCTCTCTCAAAATAAATAAACTTAAAAAACAATTCCTATTTCAATGAACTGAAGTGTTCAGGAAGGTAGTTTTATTTTTTTTTTTTTTTAAGGTAATATTATGACGTGCATATATGTATCTATACAAGTATGGACAAGTTTAATTTTTTTTAGAAATATGTTTGATAGGTGATTCTGAAATTAAAACAAACATGAGTGATGTATAATGTATTAGCAAACAGAAATTGCTTTAACCTCTCATTGGCTTCCGTAATCATTTATTTATCCTTTCATGGTGTAGTGGTGCTGGCTTATAGTAGTTTCTGACAGCTGACTAGTAAATTTTCAGGAATTTTGTGAGCTGAATGTTAATACATCTAATATTAAAAACTTTAAATTTACAATAAAATCAATTTTATTTTATTTTTAAAATCAAGACATGTTTTTCTTAAATGTTTATTTATTTTTGAGAAAGACCAGACAGTGTGAGCAGGGGAGAGGCAGACAGGGGGAGACTGAGGTTCCAAAGCAGGCTCCATGCCAACAGCAGTGAGCCCGATGTGGGGCTTGAACTCATGAATCATGAGATCACAACCTGAGCTGAAGTTTGATGCTCAACCAACTGAGCCACCCAGGTGCCCCAATAAAATCAATTTTATTTAAAAAAAATTTTTTTTCATGTTTTTATTTATTTTTGAAGGAGAGAGAGAGACAGAGCATGAGCGGGGGAGGAGCAGAGGGACACACAGAATCAGAAGCAGGCTCCAGGCTCTAAGCTGTCAGCACAGAGTCTGATGTGGGGCTGGAACTCAAGAACCATGAGATCATGACCTGAGCTGAAGCCGGACGCTCAACCAACTGAGCTACCCAGGCGCCCCAGTAAAATCAATTTTATTAAAAAAAGGGAACAAATTTTCTTTTTTTTTTTTTCAACGTTTTTCACTTATTTTTGGGACAGAGAAAGACAGAGCATGAACGGGGGAGGGGCAGAGAAAGAGGGAGACACAGAATCGGAAACAGGCTCCAGGCTCTGAGCCATCAGCCCAGAGCCCGACGCAGGGCTCGAACCCACGGACCGCGAGATCGTGACCTGGCTGAAGTCGGACGCTTAACCGACTGTGCCACCCAGGTGCCCCAAGGGAACAAATTTTCAAAGTCATGGATTTTTAATTATTTTACTATTATCTATGCTCTTCAGTTTATCCAAGTCTATTGTATCTGTATGGTGGGGACAATATGTAACAGTGTGCTACTGAGTATCTTTATTCTGTGTGCAGTGACGTGATGTTGGCGGCTTAAAGTTAGTCGCGGTAGGAATATTTATTCCACAGACACAAGAAATGCTCCAAATCTGGCTGTGCCTCGCACTCCTGCCGGCAGAGCTGGCTGTGGCACGACACTCTTCCGTTCCAAGTGTAACTCTATGTCGGGCCCCATAGTAGGAAGTTATTTCTGGTCTTTTGGAATTTGAGCACAGAAATCCTCCTAATGTCACATTATTAAAAGTATTTTAATAGAGGGTACTATAAAGGTAAATATGAACAGGTCCTTCAGAAAACAAAGAATACATGATATGTATTGATAGTCTTTAATATACTCCTCTAAAAATCCCTTTATTATAAGATCGAAGTTTTAAATTATTAACATAAAAAACTTGTTATGCTGAAACTCAGGAAATAAAAGGAATACTAATGAGGTGACATCTTTGGTTATACTTATTTTATTACTTGAATTTCAGAAGTACAGAAAAATGTAATTAGATGTTAAGTAAAAGGATTAAAAATACCATGTACAAATATGTATCTTTTTTAGATGACATAAGGCTAAGGAAAATAAGAAATATGAGTCTGAGTTTTAAAAGATACTTTGAGAACTATCATGTACCAAAGAATTTGAGAGCTTAAGAGTATACCAAGTTAAGTGTGTGTTTAATAGACAATTTTTCATCTCTTTAAAAGATGAGGTTTTAAACAGATGGCTACCAGAGGGGAAGTGGGTGGGGGGAGTTGTGGGGGAGGATGGGGGAATAGGTGAAGGGGATTAAGAGTATACTTATTTTGATGAGCACTGAGTAACGTATGGAAGTGTTGAATCACTATACTGTACACTTGAAACTAAGGTAACAGTACATGTTAACCACACTGGAATTAAAATTTAAGAAAAAATTTTTGAGATGAGGTTTTATTAGAAAACTCAAAATGCCACCTAAAATCGCCAAACCCGTTTTGCCAGTTGATACTCTCAGAAATCAAAGCTCCGCCTGTCTAGTCTGCATTTACATTTAGTCTGGGCATTTAATCTCTTTTTTGATCTTAGTTTTACCATACACTGCACGATGTTTTATAAGGCTTTAACAGTAGGTTAGTTTTGTACGTTGTAACATCATTTTGTACTAGCAAACAGCTTATTTGAAAACTGCTCAGAAGATAGACAAAGGAGTAACAGAGAATTAAAATGAACACTGTGATTCTTTATATATGTTTCTTTTGTTTAAGTTATTTACCTCTTGTGAAAGCTGTGTTACTTGGTCCTTTTGATGTTCCAGGTCTTTTAAAACCAGTGAGTTTTGTTTTTCTAACTGAAGCACTCTTCTTGCCAAGTGGACACTAACGGAATGAAGTAAGAAAATTAATGCTTAAAAAAGAGGAATGTTATCTAAGATATTAAAAATGTGTTTGTGTGCTTAAAAATTGACTTACCATTTCCTAGTAATTCTTCAATATTTACAGAAAAAATATGGAGTCAAATATTATCAGGTGTCAACAGTGGAAGACCAATATCCAAACAGCTCAGAATTTTGAAAGTAACATCAAAATCTACATAATAATATAACTGTGATATATTGATTACTGCAGTAATGGCTTCTAGCCCTTGCTATAAAAGTAGAGTTACATTATACTTGCTTGAAAAGCCCACAGACAGCAATTTACAGCTTTCTCCATTTTTATAAAAATTTCCCATTTACAAACAAATCAGGCAATTAGTTGAAACAATAATAAGCTTGCACTTTGAAAAGCTTCAGTGTTTCCCTCACACAACCTAATGCATTTTATAATACAAAAAACAACTGAATAGAGTTTCTATTGAAAGTAGAGATGAAAAAGATGCATGAAAAATGGGGAATGTCTCAGTAGTAAAAGATCACCCTTTGGCTATCACATGATCACAACTTACTGTACAGAGTGTAACCTTTAGTATTTAACATCACATTAAACATGAAATACCCCAATTCCACTTTTAAGACACAATTAAAAAAAAAGTTCAGTTATAAAGTCATTCCTCCTAACAACTAGGGGGAAAACAAGTGGTAGAATTCTTTAAAGAACTGCTAATACTGTTGAGAAGACATGTTGCTCCAAAGACCCTGTCTGTGATTCTAAAAATTAATAATTTCTTATTTATCATATTTTCATATTCTATATGAATTAATCTACTGAATTGCAAAAGCTATGGAATCTCAGAGGCCAAGATGTTATATAATGACACGGCATAAAATATTTTCATTAATTTTTGAGACAGAGAGACAGAGCATGAGCAGGGGAGGGGCAGACAGAGAGGGAGACACAGAATCTGAAGCAGGCTCCAGGCTCCGAGCTGTCAGCACAGAACCCGACACAGGGCTCAAACTCACGAACTGTGAGATCATGACCTGAGCCAAAGTCAGACGCCCAACCGACTGAGCCATCCAGGCGCCCCTACAATATTTTCATTTTAAAGAAAATTATTTTATTTATATGTGGAACAGGAACAATTCCATTATATTTTTAAATATTTCCTAATCTTGGATAAAGGAATGCAGACAAAAAATTCTGAAAATAATGCTAAACATCATCCTATACATCCATTTCGAAGGCCTTGTTATTCCAAATGAAAAAGATGAGTTCTGATAAAAGTTTATACAGCAAATTGGGGAGTTTGTTTAGATATGCTCATTTCTAAATTTCTATCTTTCCAACTGGCATAAGATTTTGTCTTAATCAGCTAAAGTTAGAGGCAGAAAATACACAGTCCTTATTTTTTGACAATCATTTAAAAAATTTTTTTAACATTTATTTATTTTTGAGAGAGAGAGACAGTGTGAACCAGGGAAGGGCAGAGAGAGAGGGAGACACAGAATCTGAAGCAGGCTCCAGGCTCCGAGCCGTCAGCACAGAGCCTGATGCGGGACTCAAACTCACGAACCATGAGATCATGACCTGAGCCGAAGTTGGATGCCTAACTGACTGAGCCACCCAGGTGCCCTGACAATCTTTTTTTTTTTTTTAAATAAAATACAGCTTTACTGACATATAATTTTATTGCTATGTAATTTACATATTATAAAGTCCATCCATTTAAAGTGTTCAATTCAATGGTTTTTAGTATGTTTAGAGTTATACAACTAACACTATAACCTAATTTTAGAATATTTTGATTACAAAAGAAATATTTCCCTGTTAGCATTGCTCCCCAGCCTCCTGCCAGCCCTAGGGAACCACTAATCTATTTTCTTCCTTTACATATTTTACAGGTGTTTACGGTTTATGGCTACCCCATTTTCTATCTCCCAATCTAAAATATGCCAAGTTCTCTCAAATTTGACCCTAAAATAAGATCTCTACAAATAAGTCTTAATGCTAATTTTATGTTATGTTTACAGCTTTAATACATAAACATCAGTATTTTATATCATTAACTCTGTTTTTTACTAAGGTAATAAAAATCCTTGGAGTCATTTTCACTCATATTTTCATTTTCTTCCTCATCCTTCATAAATGTTAGGAATAAGTCTCCCACAGAAAGATGAGGGTCTTTTTGTACACAGTTAATTTCTCAGTAAATGGATGTTGAAGGTACAGACCATGTTTGTGCCATGCTCAGAATAGAACAATAACACAATCAAAGGCTACTACACAGAAAACAGTTGCGGATGACAGTCAATGAAAGAAAAAAGGATGCGAGAAAATAATCAGATGCAAAGGTCACCCATTACCAACATTCTGAAGACGATAATGACTTGAAGACATCAAGTTTAATAGCAGCAAGTAGCTCATTTGGTTTGGGTGCTTTTTGGTTTGTTTGGGAATTGAATAATGCTCTTACGCAGATATGGTGTGATACCATTTATCAGTGCAAAATATCACATGATATAAAACAGTGAATTCGAGAAATTCTTGACATGCTGGTGCCTAAGCCCTAATACCAGGGCTACCTCCTTCTACTAAAAATTGCCCTGAGTTTGGTTGGGGATTCTGACTGAGGAAAATCAACTCTAAATAGAAGGGAGCTATCTTACGAGGCCTCGAAATGCTCCTAATGTGTTCTATACTGTTCTGATTACTAGCATATAGAACTATTTTATTGAGGGGTGCGTGGGCGGCTCAGTTGGTTAAGCAGCTGACTCTTGATTTGGGCTCTGGTCTTGATCTCATGGTTTGTGGGATCGAGCCCCACACTGAGTTCTGCACTGAGTGTGGAGCCTGCTTGGGATTCTCTCTCTCCCTCTCTCTCTCTGCTCTCCCCAGCTCATGCTCTCTTGCCAGAAGCCGAGCTATCCAACCAGCCTGACGGCAGGGCCCCGGCGGTGGACGGATCGGAACTGCAGGGCGTCTACCGACAGTGAAGCTTCTTGTACTCCCGCTTTTATGTAATTTGGCCTTAATAAAAGTAGCTGGGGAATTGTCTGTTGGGGAACTGCCCTCGACAGGCCCCCTGAGAAAAGAACCATTGGGGAAAGAAATAAGGTTCCACAAGGAAATTGTGTGGCCCTGCATTTAGCTCTTGCCACCCCCTATAAAGACTCCAGCCAAGGAAGGAACAAATGGATTTGAAAGCCCCACTCCGGTAACTAAGGAGTGAATCTATGGGCACAGGTTACTTCAACCCCTAGGCCCACTTGGCCCCCAGGACTGACTCACTCACTCACTCTCTCTCTCTCTCTCTCTCTCTCAAGTAAATGAATATTAAAAAAAAAAAGAACTATTTTATTGAGAAAAACTTTCTAAGAACTGATGCTGACAAGAATGACTGTGACTTTTACTATGAATGTTGGTATCACTTATGATACATAATATTTATAATGTAGAAGACATGGTGGTATAACTGGTCTCCAATTGATGCACTGATCACATTTAAAACATTTACCTCTAAGTCATTGTAAAGACAGCAGAACACATTTCTTCACAGACATTTCAGAAATGGTACTAAGTATTAAGGTTCTTAGATTGCCCTAAATGACACATTTAGCCCATGGATTATGGATGTTACAGAAACAAAACAAAACAAAAACAAAAAACACAAACAAAAATATTGTGAAATCTAGGACATGCAGAAAAAACGAGAAATAAAATTTTTGATCATTATCATATTTACAATGAAACAAAAATGATTCAAAAATTAGAATTTTTTTCTTGATCATAAATATCAATGTCTGTAGAAAAGCAGGCTGAATTAGAAGAAATGTGTTTACTAACTCATTCACCAAGATATTCATGAACATTAAAAAAAAAATTTATTAAAAGCCCATAACCTATATAGGTACCAGGAATACACAGTTTCTACTTGGAGGATCTGACAGTCTCCTGAGGAAGATGGACAAATAAATTACCATAGTGTGCTAAATGATAAGAAAGGGCACACTGAGGAATGAAGACTAAAAGTAATCTGGAGAGGAAGCAGAGAAATAGCATTCTGGGTAGAGAGAAAAACATAGGTAAAGGATGATGTGCAGGGAGGTGTGCTGTGGATTGATAAAATGTATGGCGCATGGTGAAGGCTGAAGCTAGAGAGACAGAGGCAGGGACATATGAAAGACCTTAAATGACAAGCTGAGTTTGGATTTTATCCTTAAGTCGGGTAGGCATAACATGATCAGATCTGCACTTGAGAGAGTTCTCTATCAATACGGTGGAGAAGGAAGAACATTTGAGCCAATCAATTATAAAGTTAAGATCACAGTCTAGACTGGTGGTCTCCAAAAGCAATTACGTACAAAACAATCCACTGAAGTGTGGGAAATTTTATTTATATTTATGTTACTATTAAGTGTCTTTAAATTTTAATTTTCTATGTAGTTTTGTATTTTAACATACATGTTATTCATAGGATAGTACATGTATATAATTTAGAGATAAATACATGTACATATATTGGTGGGTGAATGTTCAATTTTTTTTCCCCAATAGGGAGTCATACCAAAAAGTTTGGAGACTGTTGGTCTAGGCCAGTTTTGTCCAATAGAAACATAATGCAAGTCCACATGTAATTTAGAAATTTTTAGTAGCCATATTTAAAATAGTACACAGCCCTTACCTTACGTGACATAAAAAAATTAACTTAAAGTATGTCAAAGACCTAAATGTAAACACTAAAATATAAATGCTTAGAAGAAAACACAGGAGTATGTCTTCAACACAGGAGTAAATCTTCCCGACTTTAGATAAAGGATTCTCAGATATGGCACCAAAAGCACAAGCAACAAAAGAAAAATTAGATAAAGTGGACTGCATCATAATTAAAAAGTTTTGTGCTTCAAAAGACACCATTAAAAAAATGAAAAGATAACCCATGAAATGGAAGAGAACATTCCAAAATACCTATCTGATAAGGGACTTGTATCTAGAAAAATAAAGAACTCTTATAACTCAACAATAAAAACACAATCCAATTATAGCAGTCACAGCAGTGCTATATGCTATAGAAAATTCTAAATAATTACATAAGTTTATCTTTGCACACCTTGTATTGCCATTTCCTCAGAAAGCATAATGACTGTGTCAAAACACATGTGCATTACGGATTTTCAGACATTTCTCTCAAAAGATTGGTATAAATTTAAGTTCTCATGAACTACAATGAAAAGTTCTCCAAGGACTAGAATTTTTATTTATTTTGTTCTCTAATGTATTCAAAATACCTTGAATAATATTTGGTACAAAGGAAGTAGGTGTTCAGTAATAAACTGTTGAATGACTGAACTTTATAAGACTTCCTGTTTCTTCATGCCCTAGTACATGGCTCAGATCACGACCTCGTGGTTTGTGGGTTCGAGATCCACGTCGGGCTCTGTGCTGACAGCGCCGGGGCTGGAGCCTGCTTCCGATTCTGTCTCCCTCTTTCTCTGCCCTACCCCACTAGTGCTCTCTCTCTCAAAATTAAATAAATATTAAAAAACATTAAAAAATATAAATAAAAAAATAAAAATATGAAGGCCTTTTGTAATGTCAACTGAACCAACCTTATTTTCCATTAATGTCTACTCCACTTACTGTCCCATAAACATGTTTTATATATTCCTTGCACTATACGTCTGTTGGTTCCCCGTCTGGAGACGGCAGACTATTTCACTGCTTGACAGATCCAACTTTTTCTTAAAGGCTCCTTGCAAGTTCTACTTCCTCCATTTCTGATCATGCTAGTCTTCACTGATCTCTATTCCTCTGACTGACATAGTCTAGCGTACAATACAGCTCTAAATTATACATTTTTGGATGTTTCTTAATATTCTTTGACATGTGTTAATCTTTTCTTTCCCAAAAGATGCTACTTACATGAAGACAAGGTCTTATCCCCTGTGGTGTGTACTAATGAAAGCAGCACTGAATAAATCCTTCTTAATCAATTTTGCTGTAAATGCATTTTGTTTACATGAACACACTGCTAGAAACCATATTCTTAGGTTGCAGAGCTTCAATATTAAAGTATGACTAGTGCTCAGCAACTGAGCATTAAACTAGTAATAAAAACATACATAAAGTTGATAAGGGAAGGCAAATATTACAGATGCTAGTTCATTTCTTTTATACTTCAACCTCCTACATCTTTAAATGTGGCATATTGTAGTGAATGATTTAGTGTCACAGGTAGATTCTTTTTTTAAAAATATAATTTATTGTCAAATTGGCTTATAATTTTTTTTAACGTTTATTTATTATTGGGAGACAGAGAGGGACAGAGCGTGAGCAGGGGAGGGGCAGAGAGAATGGAAGACACAGAATCTGAAGCAGGTTCCAGGCTCTGAGCTTTCAGCACAGAGCCCGATGTGGGGCTTGAACTTACAAACCGTGAGATCATGATCTGAGTCAGACTCTTAACCGACTGAGCCACCCAAGTACCTCTCAAATTGGCTTATATACAACACCCAGTACTCATCCCAACAAGTGCCCTCCTCAATGTCCATTGCCCGTTTTCCCCTCTCCACACCTGCGCACCGCCCCTCCCCCCCCCCCCCCACCGCCAGCCATCCACCCTCAGTTTGTTCTCTGTATTTAAGAGTCTCTTGTGGTTTGCCTCCCTCCCCCTCTGTTTGTACTATTTTTTTCCTCCTTCCCTTCCCCAATGGTCTTCTGTTAAGTTTCTCAAGTTCCACATATGAGTGAAAACATATGATATCTATCCTCTGACTGACTTACTTCACTCAGAATACCTTCCAGTTCCATCTACGTTGCTGTAAATGGCATGATTTCATTCTTTCTCATTGTCAAGTACTATTCTATTGTATATATAAACCAAATCTTCTTTACCCATTCATCAGTTGGTGGACATTTAGGCTCTTTCCAAAATTTGGCTATTGTTGAAAGCGCTGCTATAATCATTGGGGTACAGGTACCCCGATGCATTAGCACTCCTGTATCCTTTGGGTAAATTCCTAGTAGTGGTATTGCTGGGTCGTAGGGTCTCCACATTGTTTTCCAGAGCGGCTGCACCAGTTTGCATTCCCACCAACAGTGCAAGAGGGTTCCCGTTTCTCCACATCCTTGCCAGCATCTGTAGTTTCCTGATTTGTTCATTTTAGCCACTCTGGCTGGTGTGAGGTGGTATCTCAGTGTGGGTTTGATTTGTATTTCTCTGAGGATGAGTGATGTTGAGCATCTTTTCACGTGTCTGTTGGCCATCTGGCTGTCTTCTTTGGAAAAGTGTCTATTCATGTCTTCTGCCCATTTCTTCACTGGATTGTTTTTCAGGTGTGGAGTTTGGTAAGTTCTTTACAGATTTTGTATACTAGCCTTTTATCTGATATGTCATTTCCAAATATCTTTTCCCATTCTGTTGGTTGCCTTTTAGTTTTGTTGATTGTTTCCTTTGCAGTGCAGAAGCCTTTAATCTTGATGAGGTCCCAATAGTTCATTTTTGGTTTTAATTCCCTTGCCTTTAGAGATGTGTTGAGCAAGAAATTGCTGTAGCTGAGGTTAAAGAGGTTGTTGCCTGCTTTTTCCTCTAGGTTTTTGATGGTTTCCTGTCTCACATTTAGGTCTTTCATCCATTTTGAGTTTATTTTTGTGTATGGTGTAAGAAAGTGGTCTAGTCTCATTCTTCTGCATGTTGCTGTTCAGTTCTCTAAGCACCATTTGCTAAAGAGACTGTCTTTTTTTCCACTGGATGCTCTTTCTTGTTTTGTCAAAGATTAGTTAGCCATTCATTTGTGGGTCCAATTCTGGGTTCTCTATTCTATTCCATTGGTCTATGTGTCCGTTTTTATACCAATACCATAATGTGTTGATGATTACACCTTTCCGTAGAGGCTAAAGTCTGGGATTGTGATGCCTCGCGCTTTGGTCTTCTTAATTATTACTTTGGCTATTTGGGGTCTTTTGTGTTTCCATTAAAATTTTAGGATTGTCTGTTCTAGCTTTGAGAAGAATGCTGGTGCAATTTTATCTTTTTTTTTTTTTAATTTTTTTTAACGTTTATTTATTTTTGGGAAAGAGAGAGACAGAGCATGAACGGGGGAGGGGCAGAGAGAGAGGG
Source organism: Acinonyx jubatus (assembly GCF_027475565.1). Lineage (NCBI taxonomy): Eukaryota > Metazoa > Chordata > Mammalia > Carnivora > Felidae > Acinonyx > Acinonyx jubatus. The sequence continues at coordinate 46,862,578 of NC_069380.1, read as the reverse complement.
AGACACAGAATCGCAAACAGGCTCCAGGCTCTGAGCCATCAGCCCAGAGCCTGACGCGGGGCTCGAACTCACAGACTGCGAGATCGTGACCTGAGCTGAAGTCGGACACTTAACCGACTGCGCCACCCAGGCGCCCCTGCTGGTGCAATTTTAATTGGGATTGCATTGAATGTGTAGACTGCTTTGGGTAGTATTGACATTTTAACAATATTTATTCTTCTAATCCATGAGCATGGAGTGTTTTTCCATTTCTTGTGTCTTCTTCAATTTCCTTCATAACCTTTCTATAATTTTCAGCATACAGATCTTTTACATCTTTGGTTAGGTTTACTCCTAGGTATTTTATGGTTCTTTGTGCAACTGTAAATGGGATCAGTTTCTTTAATTCTCTTTCTGTTGCTTCATTGTTGGTGTATAAAAATGGAACTGACTTCTGTACATTGATTTTGTACCCTGAGATTTTGCAGAATTCTTGTATCCGTTCTAGCAGTCTTCTGGGTTTTCCATGTAGAGTATCATGTAGTCTGCAAAAAATGGAAGATTGACTTCTTCTTTGCCAAATTTGATGCCTTTTATTTCATTTTGTCATCTGATTGCTGATGCTAGGACTTCCATCACTATGTTAAACAGCAGTGGTAAGAGTGAACATCCCTGTCGTGTTCCCAATCTCAGGGGGAAAGCTCTCAGTTTTTCCCCATTGAGGATGATACTAGCTGTGGGCTTTTCATATATGGCTTTTATGATGTTCAAGTATGTTCCTTCTATCCTGACTTTCTTGAGGGTTTTTATTAAGAAAGTATGCTGTATTTTGTCAAATGCTTTTTCTACATCAATTGACAGGATCATATGGTTTTTATTCTTCCTTTTATTAATGTGATGTATCACACTAATTGATTTGCAAATATTAAACCAGCCCTGCAGTCCAGGAATGAATCCCACTTGATCATGGTGAATAATTCTTTTTATATGCTGTTGAATTTGATTTGCTCGTATCTTGTTGAGAATTTTTGCATTCATGTTCGTCAGGGATATTGGTCTATAATTCTCCTTTTTAGTGGGGTCTCTGTCTGGTTTGGGAATCAAGGTAATGCTGGCTTCATAGAATGAGACTGGAAGTTTTCCTTCCGTTCCTATTTTTGGGAACAGCTTGAGAAGGATAGGTATTAACTCTGCTTTCAATGTCTGGTAGAATTCCCCAGGGAAGCCATCTGGTCCAGGACTCTTACTTGTTGGGGAGATTTTTGATAACTGATTCAATTTTTTCACTAGTTTTGGGTGTCACAGGTAGATTCTGTGTAGAAACCCGGGGTGTTAGAAGTGGGAAGAAAGAAATTCACTTTAACTATAATTCAAAGCAAGACAAATGAAGAATTTCTCCTCGTGGCTGAGTTTATATCTCCTTAAGCACAATGCACATAGAATGCAAACAAGTCCTTCCCAAGTTCTTTATGAAAAGTAACTATGGATACAGTCGGGAAAAATGACTCCTGCTAAAGGCTAGTTATTTATTTTGTACAGAATGTACTAAATTCAAGAAAGCTTTGCTTTTACAGGCTATCTGTTGAGACACTAAAGTAGGTACAACTTAACAATACTTCTTTGTAATTAACTGCCATGTGACTGTGAATTCTACCTGTACCAAGATTAAGTTCAACATCAACTAAAAATGAATGCTACAAGACTATAGTTTTGTATTTAAGTATTAAATGAAATGGGGCGCCTGGGTGGCTCAGTCGGTTAAGTGACCGACTTCGGCTCAGGTCATGATCTCGTGGTTTGTGAGTTTGAGCTCTGCGTTGGGGTCTGTGCTGACAGCTCGGAGCCTGGAGCCTGTTTCAGATTCTGTGTCTCCTTCTCTATCTCTGTCTCTCCCCCGCTCACACTCTGTCTCTGTCTCTCTAACAAATAAGTAAACATTTAAAAAAATTAAAAAGAAATAAATATTAAATGAAAATTTCACCTGTTACTGGTAAAATTATTCCCGCCAGGGAATAACCCCACTAAGGTCATCTTTCAGCTCCCTCATCACTTCTTGACTCCAAATAAAACTTATTCTCTTAGATTGTCAATGGAAGTAGCACTTCCGATTATTAAGTAATTTCATAGTAGTAGAGCCCAGCCGATACGGACAAGGTAGATCTTCATCTGTGTATGAGATGTCAAAGCACAATGGAGGACTGATGTTCTGCCTCAATTCCTTCAATCTTGGTATGGTTTTCTTAGTATCACCAAAACTCTAAATAAATATCTGTATTTATTTAGTTACTTGCTAATTAGTTACTTGCCTGAAATAGCATTTGGCTCCTTGATCTTTTTCAATTTTAGGAGGTCAGAGATTTATCTCTATTAGTATGGCATAAAAAAAAAAAAAAAAGGTTCCAAAAAAGGGGCACACATACCAGAATGATTCTAGCTTCAGAACTCTTCACGTTGGCACCTATACTGCCTGCTCTACTGGTAATTATTGAAAACCAAATAATGGTCTCAAGCTGATTATCTATAGTCATATGACACTTTCTCTAGGTTCTTCTATAGGTTTAAACTCTCAAGTTGATCACGAATAGAATGCCAGTAACTTTTTAAAGGACTATTCCAAAAACAAACCCAAATAAGAACAACTTTCCCCAAGGACAAAAAGGACAACTCACATACATGAGAAGAAATAGAGAAAAATTTTCATTTTACACAAAAGTCTGCTAGAGGAAAAAAAAGTTTTCTCAGCTTTAATATTTTCCTTTATTATAAAGTTCAGTGTACTGTGAAAATTTCAACTTAACACTCTTTATAAAACTAGACAGAAACTAAAACAAAAGGTCTGGAGTATGCAGTAACTCTTGCAGTTTGAAAGGTTTAAAAACCTTCAGAAAAGGCTCTTCATTCAGATCTGCCAAAGCAAACAGAGAAGCGCACACTAAGACCACGCTAGTGCCTGGCAGTTCCCCAATTAAGATGCAGGTTAAAGAGCATAACCAAAACATGTAACCAGAAAATCTTGTTTGCTATTTTCAAAACAATCATGACCGAAACAAAAACATTACTTCAGATTTTCAAGTTTAGTCAAGTCGAGAAGAGCTCATTTCATGTTAATCTACTTAATTGTATAAGCCCTTTTAACTTACTGCAACTTTGTCCCAGAAAGAGTTTAATGTGATATTTAGTTATTGTTCATATCTCCACTGAAACGTCAACCTGTGAGTAAGCTTATTTGATAATTACAATGTGCTTAAAAGACAGTTTTTGGGAGTTATTTTTCAAACTACAAAAGCTAATTTTGCTACTTTTTTATAGGAAACTGGCATTATAGTATATGTTTTAAGATTGATTGACAGATATCAAAAAAATCTCAAAACTGGTTTCATGTCCAGGGGAGTGTTTCGACTAATTATTTTAAAAAGTCTCATTACAATTCTCAAACAAAATGATTTTAATTAAAACCTTAAATTGTACCTAAAGTTTTTGGAACACTAGCTTTTCCTCTAAAATCAACTGTGTAATTTACTCTAAGAAACATTAACTGGTATAACCAGTTAACATTTCCTAAACAACCCACTATGTGCCAGGGACTGTGTGGTGAAATTTGCATCCATTTTCTCACTTTAATTTCATAATATACCTTGAGTAGCAACAGGTAACCAATGAAAATTTTCAGTGACTATTGAATTGATTAACAACAACATGAAACTCAAAGCAGAAGGCCTAACAATTAAAGGTTTGGATAACTATTAAAAATTATCTTTTTGAAGACTATTCAGTGATACAAGAAACGTTCAAGATGGAGTTGTAAGAAAAAATATTAAACTTCCCATGTTTAATACCCTAAATATGCAAGAAGACATATGTATATCTATTATACATTTTTGAATGGTTACCTTTGGATGGTAGGATTACTAACAATTTTCTAAAATAAACATAATATTTTTATAACCAGAAATCTGTTCCAATTAAGTGTTAACCTAAAGTACCTAAAGCTGGCTGTTGAATGTATGAGATTTCACATTGAACTTAGTATGAATGGTATAGTGTATAGTAGTTCCTTTGAAATTTTCGTGTATCTTGCTGTAGACTAATGTATAATGAAAACTTTATTATGCAAACATTTCATTTGCCATTCTGATTGAGTTGTTTTATAATGCACCTTCAGTTTCTATTGCTTTAATTTTAAATGTGAAGAATTAAATATAGACTCTCTCAAAGGTTACATTGCTTTCATCTTAAATCAGTTAAACAGAGAATGAAGCCATTGACTTCTTTACAAATAGCTACTGAAAGTGAAATACAGACTTTGCAAACTTTGGATATGTGTCAGACCCTAAAAGAGGGATCCTCTTTGCCACTGCTCAATTTTACGCATATAGTAGGTACTCAATAAAAGATGTTGAAGGAATACAAAAACGTCCTCTCTGGATATCTAGACTTACTTTCCCTTCACTCAGTTTAGATGACCTGAGAAGCACTTCCTCAAAATAACCCTCTGGTTCACCATGAGACGAATGCCTGGCACCAGCTGGTAGGAGATATTAATAGTATGCCCATTAGGCACTTGTTCAAGGCACACAGATAGCTCAGTGATAAAATCTTCAGAAATATTTGGATAGTTAAAATTATTCAGAATATGAATCAGTTGTGGTTCTTTGAATCTCCACTCTAATTATTAAGGAATCAACATCTGTTTTTGGAAATTCTTTAAAAAAAAGTAAGGTAACAGCAATAATTGCTTTCAATTTTAGAGGAACTCAGCATTTAGGGCTAAAGAAAAAAGCTTACAACAGCAAAATTCTTTCTTCCTTGTGACAAAGATTCTTTTGAAGGATTCATATGCTAAAAAAGAAGAGAATAGACTTTTTCCTTCAAATTTCAATTTTTAGTATTTACCAAGCATTTACCACTGACCAAGAAGTCTCTTCCCCACAAAAGTGTATTTCTATTCCCCCCTAGACAATATAATACTCAAAAACAGTTATATGGGGAAAATTACAAAATAGCCTAGGTCATCCTTAATGACTCATAAGGGACTGAGCAGAGAAGGGGAATGGGATGGGACTACAGCTCATTTTTCAAATAACACATAATTTAGAAATACTTACACCTTCACCAGACAGAATTAACCATTCCAACTATAAAATAATACTTGACAGTCATCTATCCTTGGTCTAAAATTCTTCCAGATATTTAGTTTAACCAGTAAGAGACATACATTCAAAGCACCCATTTGTTTTGTTATAAAATGGCCTATATCTTACATCATAGCGTTAAAGACATTTTATTCTCTTAGCCATCACTTCAAAGTTTCTACAAAACTATTAGAGTTCAGATGAATTGTTTTTCTTACATAGTGTGTAAGGTCTCTAAACACTTAAATCAACTCAAATAAAAATAAAAGATAAACAAGCAGTTGGGGTACCTGGGTGGCTCAGTTGGTTAAGTGTCTGACTTTGGCTCAGGTCATGATCTCATGGTATGTGGGTTTGAGCCCTGTATTGGGCTTTTTGCTGTCAGCCCACTTCTGATCCTCTGTCCCTCTCTCTCTCTCTCTCTCTCTCTCTCTCTCTCTGCCCTTCCCCTGTGTGTATGCACTCTCTTTCTCTTTCAAAAATAAATAAAAACATTGAAAAAAAAAGATAAACAAGCAGATTTGAATCCTCAAATACTCAGATGAACAGACAATTCTACTAGGTATCTTATACCATGCTAGGTAGAGACAGAGAATAAACAAAAGTAAGATATCATTGCTGACCTTCAGGAACCTTCCATTTGGCTGGGGAAATGATGTGGGAAACAAGAGCTAATGAGATAAGATAAATGCTCTATTATGTGGTATGGAGCAAATAGATGTTTATAGGCATAGAGATAGACTACCCTGATTTTAGGTAGAGAGGCAAGGAAGGTTGGAGAGGTGGGGGCACGTGGAAGGGCCTGGAAGTCTGGCAGTAATATTTAGATGTGATACGGTAGCATATGGGACAGTCAGATGTTTTTGCATAGGAGGATGAGTTAAAGTGAGAGAAAGAAGTTAGATTAAAAAAAAATTTAGCTAGGTCAACTGGAAAACTGATTAATATAGGTACAATTTTTCTCTTAGTGTACTTAAAAATTTTTTTTAACATTTATTTATTTTTGAGAGACAGAGATAGAGCGTGAGCAGGGGAGGGGCAGAGAGAGAGGGAGACACAGATCTGAAGCAGGCTCCAGGCTCTTAGCTGTCAGCACAGAGCCTGATGCGGGGCTCGAATTCACGGACCGTGAGATCATGACCTGAGCCAAAGTCGGACACTTAACCCACTGAGCCACCCAGGTGCCCCATAGTATGCTTTAAACAGAATCTCACAAAATCACTAGTGGATCTCCCCCAAATTTTCTTGGTCTTCACAAAGTCTTTTATACTTTCTTTCTTTTTTAATTTACATCCAAGTTAGCATATAGTGCTATGATGATTTCAGGAGTAGATTCCGGTGATTCATCCCCTATATAACACCCAGTGCTCATCCCAACAAGTGTCCTACCTAATGCCCCTACTTTTAATCATAATATAATGTGCTATCTCATCTCTCTCTCTGCGTCCCTCTTTCTCTTTCTCAAGTATATGTCAAGGAATGTACACAGGTGAATAAAAAACAAGAGAAAAAGGAAGCCTATTTAATTTTAATCTGAAAACTGTTGGTACAAACGCATTTGTAGCACACTTGAAATTAATGTGAAAATAAAATCACAATGGTGTCATTATCACTGAATCTAATTCTAGGAAAATACTAATGTACACTTCTAGTTTATTGATCATTAAACTCACTTAAAAATACATGAAATGCAGGATTATAACTTACTGTGCTTTATTTTGTGAGCAATTTAATATTTATGCATACTAAGAATAAAGTAACTTTACTTTGCACATTATCAAAAAGCATAATGTAATTACATTTAGCTTGAGTAGATAAATAAAACAAATATATATTGATTTTACCTTTGCTTTAGTCGTCTTTTGGCTGTTGTGGGAACATTAGCACCATAGCCATAGGAAAAAAGAACCCTTTCAGCTTCATCTTCATTTTCAACTGAAAAATATTAAAATGTATGATGTAAAATAAGTGGGTTTTTTTCTTAAAAAGCACAGCAAAAGTGAAAATAAAAGAGGTCATACCAATGAATCAGGGAGCATTAGAACATTCAAAAGGGCTAATGCACAATCTCAAACAGTCCATTTGTAAGTAGAAGCATATTTCTTAAAGTATATGGTTGCTTAAATTTGTTCCATTTATTTTTAAAAGGTGTAATGGCTTGCATCATAGGACATGTTAAATTTTCTTGTTATAAAGCATAATAATTTAAGGGGCGCCTGAGTGGCTTAGTCGGTTAAGCCTCTAACTCTTGGTTTTGGCTCAGGTCATGATCTCATGGTTTGTAAGTTTGAGCCCTGCATAGGCCTCTGTGTTAATGGTGCAGAGCCTGCTTGGGATTCTCTCCCCTCTCTCTCTGTCCCTACCCTGCTTGCTCTCTTGCTTAAAACTAAATAAATAAACTTAAAAAAAAATTTTTTTTTTAAATAAAGCATAATAATACAGATGCTGTGATATTCTGAATGATTCTAGGATTTTTGCATGGAAAGTATGTTTTGTAATTATAAATAAGTAACAATAACATCAGTTTCATTATTTCTCTTCTTGATAAAAGACATGACTATTTTTTAAAATATTTATTTATATTTGAGAGAGAGAGAGAGACAGACAGAGCATAAGTGGGGGACAGGTAGAGAGAGACAGGGAGACACAGAATGTGAAGCAGGCTCCAGGCCCTGAGCTGTCAGCACAGAGCCCGACACAGGGCTCAAACCCATGAACCATGCGAGATCATGACATGAGTTGAAGTCAGATGCTTAACCGAGTCACCCAAGAGCCCTAAGAAATGACTACTTTTAATTAGGAAAGATGTTCACTATTTTATCAAAACAAGTTAATTTTAACTTGTAATAATGAAATTGTGTATTTAAGTAGGCTACTCTGTGAAGAAAATGTGCAGTCCTGAGAATGTATTGACAGCCTTTTTTTTTTTATTACAAAAAAATACAGCAAAACCATTTACTTTTAAATTCTGCCATTGTCACATCACTCTTTTTCAGAAGGAATTTTAACTGACAGGTTAACATTATGGTTAAAAAGTTTAAATGCAATGGCAATTTTACTGTAAATTGGGATTAAAAAATACTTAAAGTTCATAAAAACTAAAGGTTTACTAGCTCATATAAAAGCAGTCAATGACATTTAACAATTTTTATAACATTTTTTAACAATCATATTTTAACATTAAAAAGAGAAACCTCTCAGAAATGTTTCAGACTTAAAACAAAGCCACATATTTTACAAGCTATTTGGAGGCCCATTACTGTAATATGCATATATTTGTTGACTGATCCTTTTACAGTATAGTAAGATTTTTAATAAGATTTTTCTTGTTGTCCTTCAATTTTATCCCTAGTTTTCATGGTAAACCAGGGTCAGTTTTCAGAAATAGAGTTATTAGTTGTCAGGTAAATGTAGAAGCAAGAGATGATATAGGTCATTGCCAATAGTGTTACCAGCTATCATAGGTCCAAGATGAGTTCTCCAATTCAGCTCTATCAGAATGGCAAAATAGCTCTATTAGTGCTGTTATTTAGACACCTACCTGACTCTTGTCTCAAAATTCAGAAGGAAGAGGGTAAATTCAGTTAATATCTCAAAAACCCATCAGTTAGAAATTGATGGACATCTGAAATTTGAGTTTAATACCTAATGGATTAATAACTCATAGGATAACTATTCTATTGGTGATTTAATTATAGAAACAATGGTAGATGGTACTAAGGAGATATGAATGTGTCTTAGAAGTACAGAGCACCGAACATCTATATCTGAGTGCCACCATTTTTCTCAAGCCAGAAGCATCAGGAGGCTGTGGGGAGACAAACGTTCATAGAGAAGGAACAGGAGGGCCTGTGCATGTGTAAAGGCACAGAGCTGTGACATTTTAGTAATTATGAGGTAAGTGGTTGGAGTTCACTTAGAGAACAACGGTAGTAGAAAGACAGGCTTAGTTCCAATTGTGAATGGAATGAAATTTTATTTGCTAGGCTAAGGAGTTTGGATTTTTATTCCACAGTCAACAAGAAACTAACAGAGATTAATTCAGAAAGGTAACATGACCAAAAGATCTTTGTTGTTGATGCTGATATTGCAGAAAAAAATTCTAACAATGGGGAAAAGGATGGCCTATTGTAGCACAGAGAACTCCTCACAAGTTATAGTAATAATCCAGTTGAAGAACAGTCCAGAAAAGCAAGAGAGGATGAATAAAAAAAGTTAGATGCTAGACAACTGAATAGGTGTGGAGGTGAGAGGAGGCACTAGAGAGAATGAGGGAGACATGGAGGTTGACAAAAGCTGGATGGTAATTAGACTTTAACCTTACTAACAGATCAAGAATACAAGAAAATTAGTAAGTTTTACAGAGAGAAGAAAAAATAAATGTGAGAAATGTTAAATTTTTAAAAAAATTTTTATTTAATGTTTATTTATTTTTGTGACAGAGAGAGACAGAGTATGAACGGGGGAGGGTCAGAGAGAGAGGGAGACACAGAATTCCAAACAGGCTCCAGGCTCTGAGCTGTCAGCACAGAGCCCGATGCAGGGCTCAAACTCACGGACCGTGAAATCATGACCTGAGCCGAAGTCGGACGCTCAACTGACTGAGCCACCCAGGTGCCCCGAGAAATGTTAAATTTTTAATGACTCTAGGAACTCTTTACAGATTAGCCTACAGACAATAAATGAAATTGTGGAAAGGGCTAGGATTATCCAGAGAGTAGGTAAGTTAAGTAAAAATTGAAGAGGATAATGGGAAAACCCTTGTGAAGTATTCGGTAGAGTTAGCTAGAAGAAGAGACAATAAAAGCAATGGAGAAGAAACAATCAAAGACAGGTGATTCAAGAAGCAAGAGAAGAGTCTTGAGAAATGTGACAAATGCCTAGCAGAGGTTACAAGTAAGATGAAATGGACAGCAGGTTCTAGAATCTGACAACTAGAAATCTGGTTTTCTTTTTATATTTGAATTTATTTAGTTTCTAGTCAATACTATTTGTAACAAATGGATGAGGTCTTTGAAAACTAAACTCCTCAAAAATCCAAATAATATACTTAATTATAAAAGGCAATTCAAGTGTGAATAGGTTATGTCATTTGACATGATGACATCTTAACAAATGAAGTCTAACCCTCTTCATATCAGGTGAAATTTTCTGTATTAGATGGTGACCCTTTGAAAATCATACCCACTGTAGTACTAAAAAAGAATGTTTTGTACTATATCTTTGAAGTTTTCATTAACAAGTATTCTTTAAATAAGGATAGGAACATTTTAATTTCTGGGGCATCAGGGTGGCACAGACAGTTAAGTGTCTGACTCCTGATTTTGACTCAGGTCATGAACTCCCAGTTTGTGAGTTCAAGTCTTGGGAAACGCTCTGCACTGTTAGCATGGATTCTCTTCGCTCCTCTTCCCGTGACAGAGCACATACGCTCTCTAAGTAAATAAATAAACTTAAAGAAGAAACAAGGAATATTCTAATTCTAATTTCCATTGTGAACATATAGACATGAACTTACTTTCTTGATCTTCCAAGTATAAGTAAATATATTTTATTCTAAGATGATTTGAAGATGGTTTATACGATAGCATAGCAAAAATTTATTTTTGTATTAAAAAAATTTTTTTAATGTTTATTTATTATTGAGAGGGTAGGGGGTAGGGTTAGAGAGAGGGAGACAAAGAATTCAAAGCAGGCTCAGGCTCTGAGCTGTCAGCACAGAACCCAATGCAGGGCTTGAACTCACAAACCGTGAGATCATGACCTGAGTCAAAGTGAGATGCTTAACTGAGTCACCCAGGTGCCTGTATTTTTGTATTTTTTCTAAAGATTTTACTAAGAAAATATTTGCACATGTGGAAGAGATGAAAGATGTCTATAGCATTCACCCATATACTCAACATCTGGATTCTAAATTAAATGTTGCATTGTATGTAGTTTATCACATATCTGTCCATCACTGTATACATCCATGAATCTATCTTACTTTTTTGATGTTTTTTAAAAAACATTTTTAATGTTTATTTATTTTTCTGAGAGAGAGAGTGGGTGGCGGGGGGAGAGAGGGGGACAGAGGATCCGAAGAGGGCTTTGTGCTGACAGCAGTGAGCCTGACATGGGGCTCAAACTCATGAACCTGAGGTGAAGTCAGCCGCTTAACTGAGCCACCCAGGTGCCCCTGATATATTTCCAAATAAGCTGCAGATATCTGGCCCTCATCTCAACAATTCAACACGTATATTATCAACTACAGTTCAATATTTATAGTTTTTTTTTTAAAATTAAATTACATATGGTAAAAAAAATTAAATTTACATACGGTAAAAAAATTAAATTTACATATGGTAAGAGGTACAAATCTTAATCCTACCATTCAATGAGTTCTGAGAAATATACACACATGTGTAACACAAGCCCTATTAAGATACAGAACATTCCAACAACCTGGAAAGTTCCCTAATATCTTTCTTCCCAGTTAATTTTTGGTGACAACCATCCTTAGAGGCAAACATTGTTCTACTTTTTTTCCCCACTATAGTTTTCCCTCTTCTAGAATTTTATATAAATTTAGTCATAAAAGGTTTCTTAGACTAAACATAAAGTTTTTTAGAATCATCCATGTTGTTGAGGAATCAGTAGTTTGTTTTTATTGCGGAGTAGTATTCTACAGTATAAAATGTGTGATGGTTTGTTTAGCCATTTTCCTGTGATAGTTGCTAGGCCTGTTGCCAGTTTTTTTTTTTTTTTTTTAATTTTTTTTTAAGGTTTATTTATTTTTGAGACAGAGAGAGACAGAGTATGAACGGGGGAGGGTCAGAGACAGAGGGAGACACAGAATCTGAAACAGGCTCCAGGCTCTGAGCCATCAGCACAGATGCCTGACGTGGGGCTTGAACTCATGAACCGCGAGATCATGACCTGAGCTGAAGTCGGATGCTTAACCGACTGGGCCACCCAGGCGCCCCATGTTGCCAGTTTTTAATGATTATGAATATAGCTCCTGTGAATATCCTAGTATAAGTCCTTTTGTGTGCATACGCTGTCTTTTCTCTAGGGCAAAATACATCAACATAGAATTGCTGGATTACTGGATAGGTTGTTTGGTTTTATAACAAATTGCAGTTGTTCTATAGTCTCACTAACATTGCTATAGCCAGTCTTCTAATTTCAGTCATCCCAGTAAGTGTGTACTGTTATTATTAAAAGTGGGCCTTTTAAAAGGCCCCTGAATTTCCATATAAATGGAATATAAAAAATATTTTAAATGGCATTACAATGTTTAATGTAAGTTATAAAAATAGAAATCCTGCCTTGTACTATCCCTTAACAGGAAGGCATTTAATATTTCATCATTAGGTATGATATTAGGTGTAGATTTTTTTGTAGATATCCTTTATCAGACTGAGGAAGTTCTGTTCTACTCCTGATTTGTTTAGACAGAGGGACATACGCAAAGTTATGAAGATACAAGTATATGGAAACTTCAAATTATATGCAATGACAGGAAATGGAAAGGCATAAACTATAAAGGAGAGTGTATAAATAAAGCCATGCTAAGGAATATGACTTTATGCTGTCTAAAGATGATGACACAGAGGTATTAAAGCAGGGGTATGCTACAATCAAATCTATTTTCTAAAGATTACTCTGACTCCAGCAAAGAAACTGAGGACAAATTTGAAAACTGTTGCAGTTATCAGATACTGACCCTAAAAGTGGAAAAAAGATAATGATAGGAATGAAATGTTTTCCTTTTTTATTTTTAAATTAAAAAAAAAAATGTTTACTTATTTTTGAGAAAGAGAGACAGAGTGTGAATGGCAGAGGGGCATAGGGAGAGGGAGACCCAGATTCTGAAGCAGGCTCCGGGCTCTGAGCTGTCAGCACAGAGCTCGACGCAGGGCTCAAACCCATGAAATGTGAGACCATGAATTGAGTCGAAGTTGGATGCCCAACCAACTGAGCCACCCAGGCGCCCTGAAGTTAAGTTTTCCTTAAATTGGCCTACAAATATAACAAACATAGCCTTTACAAGAAAATGTGCCCGAAACAGATTCAAATTCAACCTCAGCTTCAATTGAAGTTTAAGTCCACTTTTATAAGAATGCCCCCGACATTTCTGACTTTTGAACAAAAATAATGTGCTGTAGCAAATATCTCAATCAGTAGTGAAAGGTTAATTTAAAATATTCCCTTACACTGGCTGGCTTAGTCAGTAGAGCATGCAACTCTTGATATCGGGGTCACGACCTCAATCGAGCCCCATGTTGGGCATGGAAGCCTACTTAAAAAAATAAAAATAAAAAATAAAATAAAATAAAATATTTCCTTAAAGTCCAGGATAACAAAGGAAGCTAGCATAAGAAGAGGAAACAAATAGAAATTAAAGGTCAAGGATTACAACACAGTACATTCAATAAATTTCTATTTTTCAAGACTTAAAGTGTCAGTCATCTCCCCTCTTAGGTATCGTACTCCTCACCTTAAAGGTAGAATTAACTTATGACCGCTCCTGTATTTCCACTGCAAAATGACTATTTCTTGCTAACAGCACATATCTTACTACTTTAATTATCTTTAATATGCTTGTTTCTTCCAGGGGTCTAGACTAGCAAGAATTATCACATGAACTCCATGGACCCATATCCTGGCACATGTAAACATTTAATTGTTCAATGAGGGAACTAAATAAATGAAAAGATAAAATCTACTGTAGTTAACCTATTTTAAAAAAATGGTTTTTTAATGTTTATTTATTTTTGAGAGAGAGGGGGAGAGAGAGAGAGAGAACGCCAGAACATGAGACACAGAATCTGAAGCAGGATCCAGGCTCTGAGCTGTCAGCACAGAGCCCAACATGGGGATCAACTCAGGAACTGCAAGATCATGACCTAAGCCGAAGTCAGACACTGACTGAGCCACCCATATAGTCAACCTATTTTTTAAATGCCAACTAATGAAATTGAGATCAACTAATTCTTAAAATATAAAATACATATTTTTCAAAAGTTACCAATTGGATTTTAAAGAAATATATTAGTGTTTTTAGAAACAATACCAGGTTCTTTGTGCTGCCAGAAAAAAAGCTGTGTGTGTGAGGTGGTGGGCGACTTACTTTCTGCAGTTTGCATTATTATTTCATCAAGCTCTTTTTCCAATCTCTCATAAATGTCGAGCCTTGCCTGATAGTCAGAGTTCCGTGCTTGAAGTTCAGTAATGCGTTTTTCAGAAGAGCCTTGGAGACTATAAAATTCTTTAGTTAAAACCTAATAGTGGAAGAAAAAAATTGCAAAGGCAGAATTAAAAAGATTAACAGTTAAGACAAAAATGTTGACACAAAAATGCCTTTTGAATTTTTTTCTCTAATGATTTAAATATGAGGAGAAAGTAGCTCAACTGAGATGACTGAGGAAGCTACATTTATTTCTAAGGTACATAACTCAGTTGTTTGTAACTGAAAATTACGAACCACTTTACTGCATGAACTGAATAAACAACAAATTTAAAACTTAGAAATAGTTACAGGAATAAGAATAGCATTTGCTTGTTAGAACTAAAAAATGCAACAGATGCTATTCTTACCTGGAGGTCATTTATTTGGCAACTGCAGCAAGGGGAGAAAGGCTTGCAGCTTACAAAACTGGGTGTGAAAACGATACACTCACCCTTCAGTTTTCCATCAGAGCTTACTTCATCTATGCTTACCAAGGTTGTAATAAGGTTTCTGGCTTCTTGAACAATCATAAATTCAAAGCAACAAACCAAGATGAGACATATGAAGTGCCACCTGGGGCAGTATCAGAAAATGCCTTTATATAGAAGGGAAGGACTTAAACAATTATTAAAAAAGATTTAAAAAGGCATGGAAATTGGAGTTATTTTGTGTAAGAACAAAAAAATTCTACATTCTTTAATGGTGATTTGTTGAAAGAATCACTATGTTGATAACAAATTCACTTAAAAAGAGACATTTCTAATGACAAAGGAAATGTTTTAATGCTTAAATTCCAATTATTTAGAAAGTTTACTAACTAGCAAAGATTAAATTATGGAGTGGTATTACACTTGCTTTCCAATACAGCATAAGTAATGTAGTATTTCCTTAAAAGCAACAGAAAATTATGGTTAAGAATATGGGTTGTAGCCAGAAAGATTTGGGTTTCAATGCTGGCTTTGACACTTCACTAGTTTCGGATCTTAGGCACTTAATTATTCTTTCTAGGCCTCCCTCAAAACATTGTTGGAAGGATTAGATAAGATAATAAATTCACAGTGCTTAGCAGAATGCCTAGAACACATTAAGTTTGAAAAATATCATTACTGCCATAAGAATTATGAGAATTTTGTATTAAATGGTTCATAGAAATAAAGATCCGCTGGCCTAATTACTCTGAATTATCTATAATTAAACAATTTTTAACACAACCTATTTCCTTTAATGACACAAAGTTCATCTCAACAAATGTACATGATTGTGTGCTTTCTTTGATGTGGAAAAAGGAGAAGATAAAGATTTAGTTACAGTTTTAACAAGCAGAGGTTACAATTTAATTTTCCTTAATCTATTCTATCTTATTTTCCTTCAATTATTTTCATCAAAATTTCCCACTCAAATAACTTAAACATTATCTCCCACCCTCCAAACTTATTCCTTTGGGGGATAAAGAAAGAATAACATGGGA
This sequence comes from Acinonyx jubatus, assembly GCF_027475565.1. Lineage (NCBI taxonomy): Eukaryota > Metazoa > Chordata > Mammalia > Carnivora > Felidae > Acinonyx > Acinonyx jubatus. The sequence goes on along the minus strand of NC_069380.1, from coordinate 46,846,785 downwards.
ATAATGATGATAATCACAGGATGATTTTTAGTGTCCCTGATTGGATCAACAGAAGAAAATTCATCTTTTAGTATTATTTCTTCTTCATTCTTGTCAGTTGGGAATATGTTTTCTAGAGATTTATTAATTCGTTATAACTAAATTATTAGACAGTGAAATAATCTGGAGCTTTCATAGAATTTATTATACTGAGATGTAATTCATTAAGACTTTGGTGGCTGATGACACTAATTCCACAGTCAAAAGAGAGTATCGGTAATGACGTTGTTAAATGACTATTCTCACAGCACAGCTGATACTATTTGTTTGTATTCCAACTCCTTCAACAAAAACCACAGAAGGCAAAACTGCAGAAATGGATATTGCAGGAGATAATCAAAATGTGGAAGATGGGATATTTCGTAAAGTATTATTTTAAGATTTAAAAAATACTATTAAATTGAGAGATGTAATTTAAAATTCTCTCTCCATAACAGAGGAGAGATCCCCAGAAATACCCAACACCTCTGGACTCCATGGTGGAGAATTCTCTTTTACTATGGATTTGCCTGAGTGGTTTCTATAAATAAACTTATTATTGTTTCTGAAAAGCAAAAAAAAAAAAAAAAAAAAAAAAAGCTTGATTACTGGACCTATGGAAGGCTATTATATTAAAGATTCTTTAGGAAAAACCAATATATGAACATTTGAGTTTGACCACGAATGCACAAAACAGATCAGCTGCTTTTAGAAATCCATTATATACTAAGCTTTCACAGTGGCTATTTCTTTACTTTAAATAATCAAATAATACAGAATTATATAAAATTATATGTAAAATTAATGATAATACAAAACTGTAGGTCAATGACTGCTTTAAAAAGACATAAAAGGGGCACCTGGGTGGCTCAGTCGGTTAAACGTCCAACTTCGGCTCAGGTCATGATCTCACAGTATGTGAGTTCGAGCCCTGCATTGGGCTGTGCTGACAGCTCAGAGCCTGGAGCCAACTCTGGATTCTGTGTCTCCCTCTCTCTCTGCCCCTCCCCTGCTCGTGCTCTGTCTCTCTCTCAAAAATAAATAAACATTAAAAAAATAAATAAATAAAAAGAGATAAAAATATAAAGCCAGTGTTTTGGCAGGCTTTGCCAACTGATAATTAAAGTAAAATAAATAGTCGCCAAGTTATAAATCAATGAGAATACTGGGTAAAAGCCATAGAAAAGTGCATAAATAAAATAATCTTTATCCTTTATAAGATTATTTCTCCCCCAAATTCATTATAAATAAGAATGGTCTTAGAAATACCTTCCGGTACTTCAGAAAAATGGATTCTAACAACAGTGCGGTACTAACATTCATCAAACCATTCATTCACTCATTATTTATTGAACATCCACTATGAGCAAAGCACTGTGTTAGGTATAGGTGACACAATGATAAATGAATAATCTCTATCCTCTCAAGATTCCTAGGTTTAACAGAGGAGGAAATGTAAGAAATACCCTAATGCCTCAGTTTTATCAATAGTTTTTAGAAACATAATATTTTTGGGGGCATCTGGGTGGCTCAGTTGGTTAAGTGTCTGACTCTTGACTTTGGATTAGGTCATGATCTCACGGTTTGTGAGATAGAGCCCTGTGTTGGGCTCTGTACTGACAGTGTGGATCCTGCTTAGGATTCTCGCTCTCTCTCTCTCTCTCTAAATAGATATATAAACTTAAAAAACAAAACAAAACAGTATTTTTTACAGAGGTGTTTCTCCATAACGCTTACACACAAAAAACAACAACTGGTAGTCAGCAGCTGCATTCACCAACCCAGTGGGTAGAGGTCTATGGGAGACTGGCTTTCATATTGCAAGCTGTAACCTTTAAGAGGTCATGAAATCAATTCAGATTGCAACCAGCTAAAAATAATAAAACAGAATGGTTAAAAAAAAACAAAACAATGGTTTAGTAAACATCAGCACTGTGTGTTGTATTGTTCAGTGAAATGCTTGTTTCAGAAGTAGAGAGAGAGAAAACTGCTTCCCTCTCTTCCTATATATACCTCTCATTCCCTTCCACCTGCCCCAAGACACATCCTTAAGCAGTCATCCAATCTGGGGAAAAAAAAAAAGGCATTTTGCTAGGAATTATGAAATTTTAACAATAACTTGCAAAAGATGAATTCCAAATCAGAGCTGATCTAATTCAGTCTAATTGAAAATGTGTGGGAGAATCTGCTGTTGCAGATTATGACTGCAGTAGGTTCCTGAATAATATATTTGAAAAAGTACTAAATGCTGAACACTGGTTTGCTTTAGAAGTAAACAATAAACACTATCTATAATTTGTCTGTTTCTTTACATATATATATATATATATGTATTTAATATCATTTTTATATTTTTTCTAAGGCTTTATTTTCTTTGGGACCCTTTATCTTGTTAATCTTAGTTTTACTTGTCAGAATACTTCCCAGAAATGTAATCTCTGAGACATTATTGTAATGAAAACTTACATCATTAGCTAATTAATAATGTTAATGACATTATTATACCTATTTCATTTAAATTTTTAAATGAGCATTTTCCACAAATCTAAAATATTCAGGAATATTATTACAAGTAACCATATAATACATGAATATAGCAAAATATAGAGTTTAAAATCTACTAACTGTAAATTGTTTATTATTTGAATAAATAACTTCCAATTTTTACTGTAATATTTAGTGCTGCGAGTATGCCATTAATATAACGCTCTTATTTCCTCAGGTAAAATTCCTTTAAAATTACTGGATCAGGGGCGCCTGGGTGGCTCAGTCGGTTAAGCGGCCGACTTCAGCTCAGGTCATGATTTCGCGGTCCATGAGTTTGAGCCCCACGTCGGGCTCTGTGCTGACAGCTCAGAGCCTGGAGCCTGTTTCAGATTCTGTGTCTCCCTCTCTCTGACCCTCCCCCGTTCATGCTCTGTCTCTCTCTCTGTCTCAAAAATAAATAAACGTTAAAAAAATAAATAAACAAAATAAAATTACTGGATCAATTTTTTAAGGACGTTAACACAGGTTACCATACTATCCTCCCCAAGAGAGGTTCCATTTTCTAAGCGCATGAGATTCCCCTTTTAAGGGTACTCTTGCCAGCAGTTTGAAAACAACAAAGAGACCTATGTAAAGGTAGAAAAAAGTTTAAATTTATATTTCTTTCATTATTAGGGAGAATACATGTTTTCATCTATTTCTCAACAATTTTCATGTGTTTTCTTGGAAAGAGTACAATCCTTCTACCTAGTCTCTAGAAGAGGGAGAAGGTATGTTCTCTTGGTAAGAGACCTTTCAAAAGTAAGGACACAAGCCCTTTCTCCTACATAACACAAGTATTATTTTTCAGTCTTCATTTATTTTTCCTAAATGGTTTCTTCCCCTACTTTTAATCAACAGATCAACAGATTAATCCCCAGACATAATCTAAAATTTCATCTGTATTTACTTTTAATAGCTTTATAGTTCTGTATTTACATTTACATAGGATCCATCTGAGTTTTATTCTGATATGCAGTGTGAAATATGGAAGTAATTATTTTCTCGAAATACTCAAATGATTATCACAGCACTGTTTGTTATCCAATCCACCTTTCCCCGTAATTTGCAAAATAAGCTTTACAACGAATATATTCTTAAATTCATGTGATTATGGGTCTTGAGCTTTGTATTTGATACCACTTATGAACTTTTTTTGGTGTGTTTTAATTGTTCTTGCCTCAGAATGCATTTTAAAATGTGATACGTATTTCTTCTCATTATTTCTTTTTATCAATCTCTTCAAAAATTGATTACTTTGTTTTTTTCCTTCTAGTTATATTACATAATTACTTTGTTCAGTTAAAAAAGAGCATGCTAGCAAGTAATATTACTTGATAGAAATAAAAAAATATGTAATATTGAATATTGCCTTCCAGGAACATGGGGTTTCTTCTTATGTATTAGTGAAGTTGAATGCTTTTCTTGATAATAGCCTCTGTACTATTCCTATTAAAATTATTCCAAGTAATTATATATTTTTGGTTGTTACAGTGGATGAGATTTTTTTCTTTGTTTGTGTGTTCTAACAATTCCAGTCCTTTGTGGTACACATATTTCTGAAATATATTTATCTTGTGTGCGCATGTGCGTGCATGCACGTTGCGTGCATGTGCAGGATAGGGCTAAATCCTACAGTAAAATAAAGCTCGACATGATACAGACCTTGTACTAATTGAGCTCACATGCTATGCTCTGCTATTTATTATTTTTTAAAATTAGACTATGTCCAACATGGGGTTCTACCTCACGACCCAGAGATCCAGAGTTGCATGTTACCACTGAGCCAGCCAGGCGCCCCATGTTATGCTAATTTTAAAAGAAAAGTTTGTACATGTACCTCTATTTTTTTTTGATATTTTTCACATTCCAACTGGCACTGTGTGAGATTTCTTGCAGTTTCCTCCTGTATAAGTTGAACACGCTCACTTTCAAAAGATTTTAATTTACTTTGATGGAGATATTCTGTGACTTTGCTTTCTGAACTAAGTTGTAGTTCTCTGTACCTGAAAGAAGCAGAATGATTATAAGACTGTACGGAAACTGCAATGATTTATATAAACATAAACACTACATCTACTTTTTCTATATTCCCATCTTATTATGTAGTTAATAACTTATATATTTATTCAGCAAAGCTCTTATAAATAATTTAGATAGCCATATGTATGGAAATATTATAAGTCTGGAGAACAAAACACACCAATTAAACCACCTCTATGGTTCCTTTATTTTTATCCCTTCCACCCCCAAATAATTATTGCCTAGTATTAATATTTTGTAAGACATTTAAAATAAAAAAGAGTAAGTTTCAATTATATTGCTTAAAATGATTTAATTTCTATATATTTCGAAGGTCTTCTTAAATCTACAGCAAAACTGTTTCCAAGCTTGCTGTTTCTTTCTAAGTCTAAATAATGTCAGATGGAGGATAGCATGAAATATGCACCCTGAGCTGTAAATTCTTAGGACTTTTAGAAAATAAAATTCTAAGTTAGTAAATGTATACATGTATACATATACATATACATATATATATACATATACATATACATATACATATACATATACATATACATATACATATACATATACATATATACAGATATTACAGGAAAACAGAATGTACAAATTACAAATAATGTACAAAATGTATAACAAGTAGTCTATTGTAACACAGATAAGGAACAGTTTCTTCATTTCAGAGGTCTAACTAGTAATAAAACCTTTTCCATATATAAATCACCACATATTATAAATCTGAAAATGCTTCAAGATGATTATGTTCTAGAGAGGAAAACACACACATTATCTTGTCTTAGGGAGCTATTATGAATCCAATACAATGCTAGATAGGTTATTAAAATTCATTTATTCAAATATTTTATTCAGCTAGTCACTATGCTAGACAAATGTATATATAATGGTAGACAAAATGTCCCCCCCTCCCTTAAACAAGTTAGTTTTCTGGGGAAGATAGGCAAATAAACATGAAAATTCAATAGAGTATGGCAAGTGCTTCAATAGGGTAATCCCTAGGTTCAATGGGAACGTGAAGGAGGGAGACATAACTTGGCTTATATAGGTGTGTGCGTGTGTTTGTGACGGGGGGTGTGGGGGGGGTGGGGGCGGAGTGTATAATGTTTAGGATGGGAACCGCCATAGAGTGAAGAAATGAGAGTATATGTACGGCAGGGAAGCAGCAGAGAGTACAGTCTGTTTTATTCAGGGTATCTCATTTAATCCCTACAACAACCCTATTAGGGATTTTTTGCCAGATGAGGAACCTGAGGCTCAGAGATGTCAAAGAATTTCTTTAACAGGCAGAAGCTGCTAGTACATTTCAGGTTGGGTTTGAAGTCCAGCTATATTCGACTCTACGGCAATGATCTTTCCACTACTACATGATATTCTTAACTGACATTTCTGAGACCAGATAAGCTTTTCAAAGGTCATTTTACCAAGTGACAATAACAATATCATTCAAAGTATAATCAGAGAAGACAGGTAGTAGGTATTTGTTCCTGGCTACTTCACTCTTGGCACTCTTTTAGCTTTGATGAAAACACCTGGCATTCAAATTGGTGGAAGGTCAATGTATACTGGTACATATGATTTAATATACAGGAAGGCTTTCAGGTGAATGTCAGCTTGTGGGCATAACTTTTTGGGAAAGCTTTTATATATATATATATATATATATATATATATGGAGAAAATTATAAGAAGTTATATATAGATATGTATAACTATAGGTATATAAAAATATTCTTTGTATGGATAAGCAAACATTGACAACATTTTTTATTGAGACATAATATATACACCATAAAAGTTAACCCTTTTAAGTATACAATTCATTTTTTTTAGTTTTTAGTATATTTACAAAGTTGTGTATCACCACTGTCTAATTACAGAATGTTTTTATTACCCAAATAAGAAATTCATGTCAATTTAGTAATCACTCCCCATTCCTCTCTCTCCCCAAGCCCTGCCTACCACTGCCCTACTTTCTCACTCTACGGATTGGCTTACTCTGGACATTCCATATAAATGGAATCGTATAATATGTGGTTTGCTGATGTTTTCAAGGTTCATCCACGATGTAGCATGAATTGGTATTCTACTCCTTTTTATACCTGAATAATATTCCATTGTATGGATATACCATATTTTGTTTATCCATTCATCAGTTGATGGACATATGGGTTATTCCCACTTTTTTGGCTATTATGAGTAACGCTGCTATGAACATTTGTGTGTTAAGTTTTTGGGTAAACGTGTTTTCATTTCTCTTGGTTATATACCTAGGAAAATAACAGGTTATATACCTAGGTCATATAGCCACCCTATTTCTCAGTTTTGAGGAATTGCCAAATCGCTCTCCAATGTGGCTGGACTATTTTACATTCCCACCGGCAGTTATAAGGGTGCCAATTTCTCCACATCCTTATCAACACCTATTATTATCTGTTTTTCTTTTATTATAGCCATGCTCATAGGTATGAAATGGCAAAAAAATTCTTTCACTCAAACACTTATTAATTCAACATTTTACTGATGTGAAAATACTCCCTGGGGAAGGTGGTTTTATAAATATAATTGTATACGGTGTGAGAAATCAGTATGTATTTTGTACGCTAAACTAGGGAAGACACTAGACTGCATTATACAAAAAAATTCTAGTTAAGTCATTTAGAATGTGATGTTGATGTTTAAAATTGCTTTGAAAAGATTAAACTGCAAAGTCTGCCTTTTTATGGATTCAAGACATTGTAGGTAATCAATGCCAACTCCAAATAGGAAATTAAAGCCTTAGCTTTTAGCTCCACCTGTTCTTATTTATTACCCAACACTTGAAAGTTACTTTCAGCACTATTACTCTCCCCCCATATTGAAAACTTAAAAAAATAATAGTTATCTCTGAGAAATTTGAGAGCACTACGCTTAATAAATTGATAATTCTGTAAGTCAAATGATAATTCTAAAGGACTAATCTACTCCTACGTTGTTTGTACAATGAAAGAATCTGCTTCCAATCATCATGCCTGTGTAATAATTAATTTATTAAAGTGAACTGTGAAGATGCTGAAGAAACATCAGAGCTGCAGAAGCAGTTCCAGCAGTGAGGAACGGACCAGGACAAGAGCACAGCCTAACAGTCTCAGTCTCAGGTAATTCCCACTTTGTGTTTTGCTAATGTAACCTGTCACATTTTACTTTGCTGACTCAGACTTCTCATCTTATCCTCATAATATGAACATCTTATTTGAACTAAGTCATTATTATTCACATGTTAACAACCTTATGTTTGACATTCTAATTCAGCACAGTTACCTTAAGAGGTTTAATTTCCTATAAAGTTAAAAGTATAATCAGAATCTTCAAGAATCCTCACAATGATCTCATCCCAGGCCTCAATTTAGCTAGGTCATGCTACATTTGTAACTGCGTTTTCAGTTTTCATAAGACTCACCCATATATCACATACTACTTTAAAAAACAGTAATATAAAGTCCTAGAATTAATTTTATTTGCTCTTATGGAATACACTACAACAGATTAAAAAAAATTTTTTTTGTATGTTTTTATATATTGAGGGGGAGAGAGAGAGAGAGAGACAGAGAGAGAGAGAGACAGAGAGAGAGACAGAGAGACAGAACGTGAGTGGGGGGGAAAGGGCAGAGAAAGAGAGGGAGACACAGAGTCCAAAGCAGGTTCCAAGCTCTGGGCTGTCAGCACAGAGCCCAATGCGGGGCTTGAACTGATGAACATGAGATCATGACCTGAGCTGAAGTTGGACGCTTAACCAACTGAGCCACCCAGGTGCCCCTACAACAGATTTTTAAGCTGGACATATGAGGAGAAGAATGGTGAAAAGGTGAAAACCACCTATTAAATAGGGAGCTCCCAACCTGCTGACCCCTAGGAAGTGCCCTCAGGCCCTGGCCAATTCACCCCAAGCAGCACGGCAAATTCTGCAATCCTGAGAAATAACTGTGGGAGAGAGGAGCGTGGCAGTCAATCCTCAGAAATGGGAGAATGAATTTAGACAAAAGCACTGTCTAAAATACTAAGTAACAAGAGGTTTTTATAACAGTATTTACATGAGCAGACTTAACATACACACTACGGTGAAGGTTTTGCTCATTATACTCCGATGTATTAAGCCAAGAAGTGTATATGACTTATTCCCAACTCTAGCAACAAGGTTATCATTGGGTAAAATGGTGAAGGACCTATGTAATTATTAACCTTTTATTTAAACTCAGTTTTTATTTTTCAACAAGAAGCAACAACTGATCTTTGAATTTTGTCCACAAAATGTTCATGGCTATCCCGATATTAAAAGTGGATATTGATTTGGAATCATTATCTAATCTCATTTGATAGATAGCCATTCTAAGGCAAAATATCCAAAATAGATTGTATTCAGTCATGAGGTTCCTATAATCACCAGGACCAGGAAGTGGTCCTTCCATTAAGAAATTTTGAAAGCTTGTTCAATCTGGAGGGAAGGCGGAGCAACCGTTGAGGCAAGCATCTGTCTGCGTGCCAGAGGACAGCTGTGTGCAGAGAAAGAGTACAGGAAGTAAAACCTGCACAAGGAAGATTGGCAAAAGAAGCTAAGCAAAGTAATAGGATTTCCAGTTACTGGCAAGGGTTCAGGGAAGGATTTTTAGGAGTCAGGCATTAGGCAGATTAACTGAGAGAAAGGACTGAAAGGTAGTCTGGGTCAATACAGAGAATATACTGTGGGGCTCAGAGGAAGACATGGGAGCAAACAGTCATATGACTGGACCACTGCATCCTTTGTGCGAGGGGGATAATCTAATTCTAAATTTCACAAGCCAAGGGGGCTGAGACTGCTGATTAACTTGCTACATGTAAGAGGAGTGCTTTGAAACAGAGATGGGACCCGGATCTCCAGATAGGAAGGCTTTGGTGGAATTTGCTGTGGGAAATGGAAGTTGACAAGGGCAGAAGCTGACCTCTCTAATCACCTGAGAAGCCATCTTGCCCACACAGGTGGGCTACAAATCCCATTTTACTTTGCTGTCTCAGATTCCTCTTTCTGCTTGTTCTGTTAATAAGGCCTCAGTGAGTTGATGTTCAGTTCCTTTTCAAATTACTCACTTTGGTGGAGCTAATAACTAATCCATACCTTAACTACTTTTGTGCCTGCTATTTCTAATTCCCAGGGGTAAGACTCATTTTCATTCTTTTTACAGAGAATTTTGGTTGTGTTTCTTTTTTTTCTTAAAAAAAATTTTTTTTAATGTTTATTCTTGAGAGAGAGAGAGAGAGAGAGTGAGCATAAGCTGGGGAAGGGCAGAGAGAGAGAGAGACAGAGAGACAGACAGAGAGAGACAGAATCCTAAACAGGCTCCAGGCTCTGAGCTGCCAGCACAGAGCCCAATGCGGGGCTTGAACCCACGAACCGTGAGATCATAACCTGAGCCGAAGTCGGATGCTTAACCAACTGAACCACCCAGGCGCCCCTTGGTTGTGTTTCTAGACTTGTACCACACGCATTTCTAGACCTGTATCACATGTTCAAAATGCCTCTGGATAAATTACTGAGTAACTAACCAAACTCTAAGATTCACTTACTTGAATTAAGAATGGGGGATAAAACTGTTGCTTTGGATTTTCTGCTTCTGTGGCTGAGGAAAAGCTAAATGCCTTAGGTTAAAGATACAAAACCACTAAGTTTTCCATTATGTCTAATGTTTTTTTTTTTTTTTTTCTGGTTCTCAACATTATATATCTGTATATATTTATAGATCTATATCTAATATAACATTAACTAGTGTTCTACCAACTATGTATTTAAAGCATACGGAGTATGAGGTACAAGAAGACATGATTCTTTTTACAAAAGTATATTTTAAATTTCTTCTTTTAAAATTGCTATTTTATATAGGGTTAACTTTGCATTAACCAAAATATTTCATTCATCAATACCTAATTCACTTAAAAATATTTATTGTGCACCTAACTGTGTTAGGTATCAATTATTAGGTACCAGCGAACCACAAATAGCATCACTATTCTTCAAAGAACTTACATTCTAATGGTGGGAGATAAACAAATGGAGGGTGATAATGCTAATAAACTCTAATGATAATAATAATGTAGAGTGAGGGAATAGGGAATGATATTGATATTAGTGGTGGTCCTATTTTAAAGAGGTTGGGCAGGGAAGGCATTTCTCTGTTAAGGTGATATTTGAGTAAAGACAAGCATATTAGGTTCACTAAAACCTGTATTTAGAATTTAACTAATTGCTTAATAAGAAAACATTTACGGGCCATGCATCATATTTAAAATTTATATAATATAGACACTTTCTGTTTAAAGAAGAGATAGGATATCAAATATATGAAGGCAAAAGAAGTCATTCACTCCTATTTGAAACTTGGTAACTTAAACCAGTAGTTAAAATTATGCACCAAAACTACACTAATGGATTTATTAGAGAGTCTAATCTACATGAATTGCAATTAAAAGAAAGAGGCAGGGAGCATGGATGGCTCAGGGTTGAGCATCCTACTCTTGATTTTGGCTCAGGTCATGATCCCAGGGTTGTGGGATTGAGCCCCGCATCAGGCTCTGTGCTGAGTGTGGAGTCTGCTTAAGATGCTCTCTCTTCTCTCTCTCTCTGCTTTTCCCCTGATCATGTGCGTGTGTATGTGCATATGTACTCTCTCTCTAAAAAAATAAAAAATAAGAAATAAATAAAAGAAAGAGGACCCAGTTTTTAAAAATGAACTGGTGATAATCAGGATGAGTGCAACTATTTTACAGGGCTAGGAAATAGATACTTATTTGAACAAACAATTCTGTTACTGTTTCATTTTTATACTTAGGTAATTAATAAGCTACATAAGAAATGTCCTTTCACTGTTTATAACCTCTGTCTTTTTAAAAATGTCTTTTTAATTTTTGTACTGATTATATAATAATAGGAGAAAAATATCATTTATAAGCTCATAATGGTAACTGCTGTTTAAATTTTTTATATATTTCCTTCTCATCTTTTCTGCACAATTAAAAAATTTTCAAATTTATCTTCAATTCTGTAAGTACTTTATCAAATCCATTCTTCAGAGTGAAAGCTTCAAATATTACAAATAACAATTAAAGACCTTTTCATCACCACTCTCAACTTCACTTCTCCTTTTAGAGATAAACACTGTTACCAGTTTTCTGTGTATTTTTCCAGAGTTTTTTTTTAAACAATGCACATGTATTATACACAGAAGGATATATCGGTCTCCTTTTTCTTTTTATTAAAAAAATGGCATCATGTCACAAATACTCTATAAATTATTTTTTTCACTTAAGAATATGTTCTGGGATCTTTCCCTGTCTGTACCTCATTCCTTTCATTTGCTATAGAGGTGATCACAATGCAGACAGATTATTTAATTTCAATCCATTTATTTAATTCTAAACTGATGAATGTTCAGATTATTTCCAATTTTTTTATTACATACTGTGCTTTCGAGACTATCCTAAATAATGCTTCCCATGCACAAGTAAATGTTTTTCTAGGAGAGAGATCATGAAGTAGAATTGTTGGGTCAAAGGATTTAAATTTTTTTTTTTTAATGTTTATTTATTTTTGAAGGAGAGAGAGACAGAGTATGAGCTAGGGAGGGGCAGAGACAGAGAGTATGAGCCGGGCAGGGGCAGAGAGAGAGGGAGACACAGAATCCAAAGCAGGCTCCAGGCTCTGAGCTGTCATCAGCATAAACATGGGGCTCGAACTCACGAGCCGAGCAGTGAGATCATGACCGGAGCTGAAGTCACGCGTTTAACTGACTGAGCCACCCAGGTGCCCCTAGGTGAAAGGATTTTAAATTTTCATAGATTTTACCCAATTTTCTCCAAATAGCCATATAGTATTGAAACATGACCAAAAGTGTATGAAATATGGTTTCTCCACATCCTCACCAATCTTTGATATTCTCATACATAAAATGTTTACTATGCACATTATATATGTAAATCATACCTTCATATAGTTTGAGGTCCTTGTTTTCACTGATAGAACTTAAAAGGCTTCTATGCTTCTAATCCCCTTTCATAAGTAGTATTGGCCCCATAATTTTCCGTTGGAATATTTTTCTATTGTTAGACATTTACATTCTCCCTAATTTCTTACCTCATTTTTCACACCAAATAGTAGCACCCAGTTTATTCGCCCACCTAATGCAATGGTTTTACTCTGAATTTTCAAAACAAAATATATCTTTGAAGGAGAATAAGGCCTTTACAGTTAAGGGCTGCTGCAAGGACTATGAAGTAACCCTACTGAGCAATGCCAGGATGGCTGGGAAAAGTGTAGGGGCCCCAAATATGCCTGTTTTAGTAGAGGATATTCTCTTTTGGATCCATATATTCTAATGTGTTTCTTTAAAACATATAAACTTGGGGCACCTGGGTGGCTCAGTTGGTGGAGCATCTGATTCTTGATTTTGGCTCAGATCATGATCTCACAGTTTTTGAGTCTGAGCCCCACTTCGGGCTCTGTGCTAGAGCATGGAACTTGCTTGGGATTCTGTTTCCCGTTCTCTCTGCCCCTCTCTGGCTTGCTCTCTATCTCTCTCTCAAAAAATAAAAATAAAAATAAAAATAAGCTTAATATATAAACTTGACTCATTACTTAACATACACATTTAGACATGTACTATGAATATATCTAAAGTCATATAAGGATACTCACATTTATGTAAAAAGAAAAGAAAAAGCATAAATCTTAAAAAAAAAATGGTACCACTGTAGGTAAAGATATCTGGGAAAAGGGAAGTTGTTGTAAAAGTTGTTTTTATATTACATGATTTTTTTTTGACTTAAAAGTAATTTTCCTAACGGCAACTCAAAAGTCTTTGATATAGGCAAATTTAAAAAAAATGAAACATTATCTACTTTCAATATAAATAATTCTGGTTCAGATATATTTTACTTCTCATAATAAAGTGTTATTAACCAAGTAAGGTATGAAGTATGTAGTATCAACGTCTAGTAGAGTAAGTCTTGGTTGGTTAGTTTTTTAATATCCTGAAACTGTATGAGAGATCTCTGATCCCAAGAATAAGCACTGGTGTTCTACCATACCCAATCTATAGTACTTAATGGGTACTTCAAAAAAGCGAAAGCAAAACAAAACAAAACAAAAACCAAAAACCAAAATGCTCCAAAACCCCTGAAACACACAAAAAACAAAAAACAAAAACCCTAAAGCAAACAAACCCCATGACAATTTGTACATATTATTTATCTGAAATTGCTTTCTTTTCATTGAAATCAAAATAGAAAATGTTATTTTAGAGATTTTTTTTGCATTATTGTTATTTGTTCCACCAACTACTTTCTCTCACTTTTTGTCATCTCGATACCAGTAAATTTTAAAACATATTCCTTGATACCGAATCACAACTATTTTTAATAAAAATCAGGAGAGTAATTACTTAAGTTCAAAAATATGCATATAAAATTATAGAGAATCAGAGTTCTGGTAATTCTGATCTTTTCCTTTCAATTGTTAAATTTTCTAAATTGAAAAGAAAGCAGATAGAAAAAATTTATAAAAATAATCATCATTGTTGCAACACTGGTTACTATAGGACAAGAGAAAGGAATTTAAAAGGCACTTGGGTATTTCTCCAAATGTTTCTGCCATTTAGATGATTTCTTCAGCAAGTTCACTGCTCAGCTGTAATACTACATCTGTCATTTTTGGCTTACAAACTAATTCTTACATGCATGTGAGAAATCTTTTTTTGCTGGGTTAAAAACGCTGAGTATGTTTAACAACTGCACCATGGATTTATAAGAATTTCAAGCATGCATTTAGAGTAATTCAATGCATCTATCATATCATGATCAAATAAAATATGTAATGTCATTAATAAACAATATGTGGTAATATTTGGCCATCTTATAAAGGCAAAAAATAGGTACTGCAGGTATGTGAGGATAAAAGTACTTAAGTGAAATAAATGAGAGGAATGTTGCCTTAAAATAAATCAAAGCATGCATGAGATAAAATTAGAGAGAAATATTTTATAATAGTTTTTGTATGGGTAGCTATTTTGCCTTATGTGGCAACGTGACAACAAACACTTAAAATTGAGCTTGAATCATCCTCTGAATCAAGAGTATTTATTACATCAGTGCTTGACAGCACTCAAACTATTTCCTGCTGCCTTTAATATATACTGCAGAATGTTAGGGTACATTAAAAAAATCAGAATATATAACACGGAATCCAAAATAGTTATAGGATCTCTGTAGTGTCTTCTTGATTTTGCTGTGAACCTAAAACCACTCTAAGAAAAAAAGTCACAAGAAAAGGTGCTTTTAGAGGATGCTTTTATGGAGTAGTATCAAGTATGAACAATAGAATGGAGGCCAATCATAGTTTTCCATAATATATAGCTCAAAGAAGGAAATCAATTTACCACAGTTGTAAAAGATATTTATTTAGACCAACTTCCATTTAAAGCTGCAGCTCTGGTTCAATATTCGCAAATCAATCAACACGATATACCACATTAATAAAAGAAAGCATATGAACCATATGATCCTCTCAATAGATGCAGAAAAAGCATTTGACAAAATATAGGATCGTTTCTTGATAAAAACCCTCATGAAAGTAGGGATAGAGGGAACATACCTCAAGATCATAAAGGCCATACACAAAAGACCCACAGCTAATATCCTCAATGGGGAAAAACAGAGCTTTTTCTCTGCAGTCAGGAACAACACAGGGATGTCCACTCTCACCATTGTTATTTAACATTGTACTGGAAGTACTAGCTTCAGCAATTAGACAACAAAAAGAAACAAAAGGCATCCAAATTGGCAAGGAAGAAGTCAAACTTTCACTACTCGCAAATGACATGTAGAAAACCCAAGACTACACCAAAAAATCACTAGAACTGATACATGAATTCAGAAAAGTCGCAGGAGTAAAATCAATGTACAGATATCTGTTGCATTTTTATACACCAACATTGAAGCAGCAGAAAGAGAAATCAAGGAATCGATCCCCTTCACATTTGTACCCAAAACTGTAAGATATGTAGGAATAAACCTAATCAAAGAGGTAAAAGATCTATACTCTGAAAAGTATACTTCTGAAAGAAACTGAAGAGGACACTAAGAAATGGAAAACATTCTATGCTCATGCATTAGAAGAACAAATATTGTTAAACTGTCTACACTACCCAAAGAAATCTACCTATTTAATGCAATCTCTATCAAAATACCACCAGCATTTTTTACAGGCTAGTACAAACAATCCTAAAAATTTGTATGGAACCACAAAAGACCATGAATAGCCAAAGCAAACTTGAAACAAACAAACAAACAAACAAAAACAAAAAACAAAGCTGGAGGCATCACAATTCTGGATTTCAAGCTATGTTACAAAGCTGTAGTGATCAAGACAGTATGGTACCGGCACAAAAATAGATACATAGACCAACGGAACAGAACAGAAAACCTAGAAATGGACCCACAACTGTATGGTCAACTAATCTTTGATAAAGCAGGAAAGAACATCCAATGGAAAAAAGACAGTCATTTCAGCAAATGGTGTTGGGGAAACTGGACAGCAACATGAAGAAGAATGAACCTGGACCACTTTCTTATACCATACACAAAAATAAACTGAAAACAGATGAAAGATCTAAATGTGAGACAGGAAACCATCAAATTCCTAGAGGAAAATACAGGCAGCGACCTTCATGACTTCAGCCGCAGCAACTTCTTACTAGACACATCTCTGGAGGCAAGGGAAACAAAAGCAAAGACGAACTACTGGGACTTCATCAAGATAAAAAGCTTCTGCACAGCGAAGGAAACAATCAGCAAAACTAAAATAGACAACTGATGGAGAAGATATCTGCAAATAACATATCTGATAAAGGGTTAGTATCCAAAATCTATATAACATTTATCAAACTCAATACCCACAAAACAAGTAAATCCAGTGAAGAAATGGGCAAAGACATGAGCAGACACTTTTTCAAAAGAAAGCATCCAGAAGGCTAACAGACACATGAAAAGATGCACAACATCACTCATTATCAGGGAAATACAAATCAAAACCACAATGAGATACCACCTCACGCCTGTCAAAATGGCTAAAATTAACAACACAGAGAACAACAGATGTTAGCAAGGATGCGGAGAAAGAGGAACCCTTTTGCACTGCTGGTGGGAATGTAAACTGGTGTAGCCACTCTGGAAAACAGCATGGAGGTTCCTCAAAAAGTTAAAAATAGAACTACCCTAAGACCCAGGAATTTACCCAAAGAATACAAAATACTGATTCGAAGGGATACATGCATCCCAATGTTTATAGCAGCATTATCAACAGTAGCCAAACTATGGAAAGAGTCCAAATGTCCACTGACTGATGAATGGATAAAGCGGGATGCATGTGTGTACACACACACACACACACACACACACACACACACACACACACAATATGGAGTATTACTCTGCCATAAAAAATAATGAAAGCGTTTTTGCAATAATGTGGTTAGAGCTAGCGTGTATTATGCTGACTGAAATAAGCCATCATAGAAAGACAAATACTGTATGATTTCACTCATATGTGGAATTAAAAAAAAAAAAAAAACAGATGAATAGAGGGGAAAGGGAATAAAAAGCAAGAGGGAAGCAAACCATAAGAGACTTAACTATAGAGAACAAACTGAGGGTTGATGGAGGGAGGTGGGTGGGGTAATGGGCCAAATGGGTGATGGGTATTAAGGGGGGCACTTATTGTGATGGCACTGAGTGTTATATGTAAGTGATAAGTCACTAAATTCTACACCTGAAACCAATTTTACCATATATGTTAACAAAGTAGAATTTAAATAAAAACTTGAAAAACACCAGGCAAACACTACAAATCTTAACACAAAACTATTCTGAGAGGATACAGAATTCCATGAGGATTCTAGGAAACTCCTGAATAGGGATTTAGAAACCAGAGTCCTGGGTAGAGCTGAACCATTAGCAAGACTTTCTCTTTTCCAAGGGTGAGCATGACCCTAAGCTTCATTTTATCTCCACCAACCAAGGATAACCAACAGAACTCCTTGTGGAACTTCTAAGAACTCTAGATGTCATGACTCTACCTTAGACCTACTGAATCAAAATCCCTGAGAACAGACTTGGGAATGTTGAGTTCTGAGTGATAAAATGGGCTAATATAAGTAAAATGCTCACATAGTGCCTTGTACAATTAAAAAAAAATGTAAGTTACTCAAGTTCAAGACTGTTGTTTAATGCACCTTTGGATTCTTAGGATCTAGTATATCACCTGGTATATATCACAAGCTTTTAATGAATGTTTACAGAATTAAAGAATGAAGTCCTATTAACCATTTTTAGGTGTCATACAGTTTAAATTACTAAATATGTTCAAGCCAGGGTAAAAAACACTAAAGTATCATAAATTAATTGGACAAGGGGTAGTCTTTTCTGAAGTATGACAAAACCAGTGAATCAACATGATTATTTCCAGGTTTAGGTGTCAGTGTAGGATGAAAACAAATTATAGGGAGTGAAGAAAAAAGAAACCAAAATGATTATAGGATAGGTATAGCTGAACTACAAAAAAGATTAAAGTTTCTAACACTGTACAGTTTGGTTAACGACTAACGTGTTGGAGACATGACAACATTTTAAAAACATTTTAAAAACAAATGCAAAAGAGGAAGCAAAGTTAGTGTGATATGACAGTGAGATATACCTAAGATTTGTAATGAGTTAAAGTAGTGGCAAAATGTACACACAATTTTAGGAATGTAAGCGCAACTCACTAGCTTACCCACAAGAATATAACGGGGTCTATCATGAGGGCATGTAAAACAGAATGAAGAAAACATAAGACAATAATGAAAAGAACTACATCACTTTGTTAGGTGTACTTCCCCATCTCTAAATTTCTCTCATCAGGCTTAATGGACTAAACAACTGCTTATTAGTTTTTCTGTAAACTACTACCTTGGGATTTTCAAATAAGCAGATACAAAATATACTGTTATGCCAGTTTACACAGTTAGTTAACACATATCATGTTATAATCAGATTTTTATTTTCTATAGTTATTTATCAAATGAGAACGCTTATAAAATTCTGGAACGTATCTATTTAGCAATCTATTTATGGCTACATGCATACATTCAGGATAAAAATGAAATAATAAAGTACCCAACATAATCAAAGAAACTCAATAAATAGTAATTGAATGAAAATATCAACATTTTAACATCCTACAATTATTATTTTGAAGAAATGCCTTTTCCTCTTAAATATTTTCTTAGCCCTCACTCTTCTCCCTACACAGTTCCTATGCTTCCCCATCTCAAAAACTATTGCTCCTCCTTTCTAGGTTGGTAGAAAATTGGTGCTTTTATTATTGCCCTGTCTCTTCCTTTTCTCTCACTTGCTTTTGTAACCAAGATCCAAAGAAGTGGTTGAGGGACCTGTGGTCACAGAACCCTAAAGGCATTTATGAAGAAAAAATGTGAACTGGTATGGCTTGTCAGCATGTGTAGAGATCAATACAAAGGAAAGGCACCGAACACTGCAGTGCCTTAGATTTATATTTGCTTTCCATGTATATGTATTTTTTTTTCATGTAACCATCTCTAAAACTCTAACATAGAATTTAGGATTATTCTTTTTAGAAATAAAATGACTCAGAAAGGTTAATTAATTTGCCCAACTAAGTAGTAATGCTGGAGTTTGCATCCAAGACTGCCTCAAATTTCTGGGTTCTTACATCTTAACGTACTGTATCCAAGAAAGAAAAAAATATTTTAACAAAGTTAAAATAAAGCATGTACCCAAAACCCACACACAATGTTTCACAACACACCACTGGCAAGTACATATGGACACAGACAGCTACAGGAGGAAGAGACTAGAGACAAAGAACATGACTGAAAGGTGAACAGAGAAGAAAACAGGTGAGGGCTCCCACAAAAAGAATAAAACACACAAAGGCTCTACCTGGGCAGAGGAAAACCTGTGTGTTAGGTCAGAAGTTTAAGGAGGGTTGAAGGTCATTACAGGGTGCTACGGCTGTCACAGAAGGAAGTTGACAGGTTATTTCCCTTTGCTTTGGCTCTGTGTCTTACCAATTAGGAGTGAATGTAAGATAAGGCTTTTCCTTCAAAATTATTCTTAAGACAAAAAGGGGGTCATTTTTTTGAGTTCTTATAAAATCTGAGTATTCTCTCAACTACTTTATCTTGAAAAATAAAATACTTTTTAGGGAAGACACATTGGCTTGCAAAGACCATAATCAATGCAAATTCTGAATGCTGATACTGTTCATTTGAAGGAATCTATAAACACAAAAACAAAGACATTTCGCACTGATTTCATAAATATTTCTAGGATGCAGCTTTACAACTACACTGGAAACAGGCTTTAAAGATTACTTTAAAAAGATATCTAAGTCAATCACATTCTGAAGATCACAAACATACCAAAAGAAGAAACAAAATTTTTTTATTTGAATGGATACTTGTGGCTAAAGATAAAAATTCAGTCACAGTATCACCAAGGGAGTCAGTGAAAAAATTTAAGAAGCAGTAAAGGTGACGTGTTTTGGAAAACTGTGTAAGACAATTCAGAAAGTGCCTCAGGTGATCTTGAAGGTTCATGTGATGAGACTGAAGAGTTTGTTTACATAATGTAATTTTACATGTTTACATGTAACTCAAGCAAGCAAGGATTCTGAAGCCAGATGTGTGGGTTCAAATTCTACACCTGCCCCTTACTACCTGTCTCAGTTTGTGGATCTGTAACATGGGGATAATAACAATCTTATCATAAGAAGATTAAATGAGTTAATATTAGTAGAATACTTAAAAGTTCTGGTACAGTTAAGTACTATGTTAGTAGTTGCTGAATAAAATGAAATATTCAAGAATTCCTTAAAGATTCCTTAAAAAACAAAAACAAAAACAATAAAGCTGGTTGTGGGAAAAATGATAAGTGACCTCACATGCTTTTTTTTTGGCCAAACAGTTCCATTTTTCAGTCTAGCCAAAATGTCCCATCATGGTTCATATGTTTGCCTATGAACAGTGACGTTTTAATTGTTTAAAATATAGAAATTTTAGATGCATAGAATTTGATTTTCTTCCAGTTGGTGGAATGTTACGTTAGCCTTACCAGGAAGCAGAACTGTCTTCAAAGTCATATACTTTTCCATTTCCTCAATATGGGAAACAGCACTGCTGATACCTGGGAAGGACTCTATAAATGGTGACCTATCTACTAAGACCGGTGAATGGTTGTAGAGGAAGAGATGGATAACTGGTTAGTGAACATTGCTACTTAATTTCAGCTGTTGAAAAGCTGGCATGAATGCTTTAGATAAATGGGGCAGCAAAGTTTTTCTATAAAGGGCCAGAGGAGTAAAAATTTTAGGCTTTATAGGCCATATGGTCTCTGTTGCAACAACCCACCTGTGCACTTGTTAGCACAAAAGCCAAGTGTATATATATAAACCAATGAGTATAGCTGTGTTTCAATAAAACTTTATGGACACTAAATATTTGAAGTTAATATAATTTTCATGCATTATGATGTATTCTTCTTTTGATTTTGTTCCTAATAACTAAAAAATACAAAAACCATTCTTAGCCTGCAAGTTGCAGAAAAACAGATGGCAGATTGGATTTGGTCTGCCTCTGGTTTGCATTGTCAATCTCTGATTTGAATTAAAAGAAGCTGCAGAACATTAGTGACAGCATGCTGATCAAGCCCATGACCTGGCTCTTATTGCTGCTTAGAATAAATTTATTCACATCTATTAGGCCACTATATTCTCTCTACTGGTTGTTCTAAAAATTGTTTTTTATTAAGTCTTTCAGATCATTCAGAGCCCACTTCATTCTTATTTGGCTTTCTCTTCATTGAGATCAGTATCTATCCAGCAAAGGTTCCTTCTGGTTCCCTTCTAACTCAAAACCTCTTATATTTTTAAAAAGTTTTTTGAAATGTTTTATTTATTTTTGAGAGAGAGGAAATGTGAGCAGGAGCGGGGGGAGAGACAAAGAGAAAGACAGGGGGAACAGAAGATCTGAAGCAGGCTCTGCACTGACAGCAGCAAGCCTGATACAGGGCTTGAACTCACAAACTCTGAGATCATGACCTGAGCCCATGTCAGACGCTCAACTAACTGAGCCATGAAGGCGCTCCTCGAAGAAAAACCTCTTTTTACCCTGTTTTCCTTTCTTTTCCTACACTCCTATATAACACTCCTTCTCTGATTCAAGGATCACAATTCTCCATTTAACCTCTTGATACTGCAACACTTTAACTTCTCAATGATCACTTCCTGATTACGTTTTCAAACTTTTCCTTTCAAAGTGCCTCTCTTCTGCTCACAAACATGCTTAGTAATCCTGTGTCCTAAAAAAGAGTAAAAAGCTCAACTTTTACCTAACTCTGTTAAGCTATCCTATCCTGTTAAGCTAATGGTCCCTCACCCCTTTACCCATTTGTTTACAGTTGCTGTTTCTGTATCTTCACAATTTAACCTCTTGCAAGCTAGTTTCCACTTTCAAAAGTCATCTGAAAACAGAGATCTTAAATTAAAAAAAAATTTTTTTTTAATGTTTTTATTTATTTTTGAGACAGAGAGAGACAGAGCATGAGCAGGGGAGGGGCAGAGAGAGAGGGAGACACAGAATCCGAAGCAGGTTCCAGGCTCTGAGCTGTCAGCACAGAGCCCGACGCGGGGCTTGAACTCACAGACTGTGAGATGACCTGAGCTGAAGTCGGACGCCCAACCGACTGAGCCACCCAAGCGCCCCGAGATCTTAAATTTTTAATGATTTTTTTGGTTTACCCTCCCACCCCTGCCATAAAAGTAGAGATTTGAATATTGGCACAACCATCCACTGCCTATTCTTTTTTTCCCCTCACTTAAAAGCTTTATTGGGATATAATTTACATATGTAAAATTCACCACTTGTAAGTGTACATACAGGTCTATGAATTTTGACAACATGTCTACAGTCACGTAATTGTGACCACAACAATCATGAAACAGAACATTTCCATCATCTCCCCCAGATTTTCTGTGCTGCTTTGAAGTCAATTCCTCCATCCTACTTCTGGTTCCTGGCTACCACTGATCTGCTTTGTCATTAGTTTTGCCTTTTCTAGAATGTCACATAAATGGAATCAAACAGTATGTAATCTTTTGTGTCTGCTTCATTCATTCAACAAAGTGCTTTTTTAAAAGATTAATCCATGTTGTTGCATGTATGAGTAGTCTGTTCTTCTTTAATGCTAAGCAGTAGTCCACAATGGTATGTGCCAAAATTTGTTCATTCATTCGCTAGCTGATGCACGTTGGGTTGTTTTCAGTTTGGGGCCATTACGAATAAAGCTGCCAAAAAGCACTGACATACAATTCCTGTGTGGACATGTTTTTATTTCTCTTGGGTAAGTAAATAGAAATAGAATCGCTGGATCATACAATAAGTATATCATAAAACTACCAAATCGTTTTCCAAAGTGACTGTACGGGTTATGCATTCATACAAGCAATGGATGGTCCAGCTGATCCACGATCTTGCCAACATCTGGTAGTATCAGTCTTAAAATCTAGCCATTCTAGTAGTTGTAGTGGTATCTAATTGCGATTTTCGTCTTCATTTTCCCTGATGTTGGGCATCTTTTATTTTGCTTATTGGTCATTTACATTTCTTCTTTTGTAAAGTACCTATTCAAACCCTTGGCCATTAAAAAAATTTTTTTTAAGGCAGGCAGTTTGTCTTCTTGAGTTGTAAGAGTTCTGGATACTTATCACATGTGTATTTGGCAAATATTTTCAAGTCTGTGGCTTGCCTTTTCGTTTCTTATCAGAAGAACAAAATATTCTTATTTTGATGAAATCCAATGTAACAAAAGTTTTTTCTTTATGGTTCATGCTCTCTGTGTCTATGTAATCTTTTTGTGTGTGTGGGTGTGTCTATGTAATCTTTGATTAACTTAAGGTTACTAAGATTTTCTCTTATGCTTTTTCTAGTTTTCTTTTTTTAATTAATTTTTTTTAATGTTTGCTTATTTTTGAGAGAAAGAGACAGAGCATGAGTGGGGGTGGGGGGGCAGAGAGAGAGAGGGAGATGCAGAATCAGAAGGAGGCTCCGGGCCCCGAGCTGTCAGCATGGAGCCTGACGCAGGGCTCGAACTCACAAACTGTGAGATCATGACCTGAGCCGAAGTCAGACGCCCAACCGACTTAGCCACCCAGGCGCCCCTGCTTTTTCTAGTTTTCTAAGTCTGAATTCCTGTATTTAGATCTGTAAGTGATTACAAATTAATTTTTGTATTTTATGTGAGGTAAGGGTTGAGGTTCAATTTCTTGTATATGGATATAAAAATATTCCAGCATGTTGAATTCAACAATTCCTTGAATTACCCTGGCACTTTCATTCTTCTTAAAAACTGTTTTGGATATTCTGGGTCTGTGAATTTCCATGCATATTTTAGGTTAGCTTGTCAATTCTACAAAAACAAACAAACAACTTGCTTACTTTTTTCATCAGGATTGCACTTAATCTGTTAATCAGTTTGGGCACACCTGATACTTTACCAACACTGAATGTTTCATTCTAGAAACGTGGTTTATCTCTCCACTTATTTAAGTCTGCGTTACTTTTTCTCAGCAATATTTACTAGTTTTCAGTATACAGCTTGTGCTTGCTTCTTAATTTATTTCATCTTTAAGTTTTTAATATTTTTTAAGTATTTATACCTACTTAATACTTATACTATACTTAAATACGTAATATTTAAGTATATACTATAAATACTTAATACTATTAACACTAATTATTAATATTAATACTATTAATACTTAATATTTAAGCATATACTATACTTAAATACTTATACTATAAATACTTAATATTTTTAAGTATTTAATATTTTTTAATATTTTTGATGCTACTACAAATGAGATTTTTAAGAACTTTTAATTTCCAATTTTCAACTGCTTGTTGCTAGTATACAGAAACACAACTGGCTTCTTTCAATAATGACCCCATATCCTGCAATCTTCTGAAGTCACTGGTTTGTAGATTCCAGCTAAGACATTTTAAGAAAACTCCCTTCAGCCTTCATTTCCTCCCTTATAAAAACAGCATTTGTGAGAAATAAAATTGAGAATAAAATTACTCAAAGAAGGAATAAAACCCTCAAAACATTTAGCACAGTATCTGCCCCACAGCAACTATTCAGTACTTATTAAATCCCTTCCCAAATTTCAGAGTTCTTACTGTAAGTTTTAGCAATGTCGACATATCCCAAATCTTTATCTCTAGGCTGAAATCATCCTCTAGGCTTGAGATCTTTATTCCCATTTATCTACTGTATTTTTATACATGAAAGGTGCCTAGAACTTCAAGTCCTAAACCAAAATCATAACCTTCACTCACCCATGAATCACTTCTGCTTTCTAAAGAAGAAATGATTCTTCTTTTAAGTTGTTATCTCAACTACTCAGTAAATTCGGTAAACTCTCCAAAGACACACTTAAGTCTAGTCAGTTACCAAATCTAGTAATAACCACAATAGCTAGTATTTAGTAATGTTTATGTGACAAACATTATGTCAAACACACATTTAATCCTCACAATTATATGTTACTATTATTTTCTTTATTTTATACATGACAAAACTGAGACACAGAGAGGCTAAAAAACTTTCCCAAAGTCAAGCACCTGGTAACAATATGCCCAGTATCATAACCTAGGCAATTTATCTCCAGAAAAAGTAATCTTAATATATATTTAACTATATCGCCTCTAATGCATGCAGACTATAGGATCTACTTGTTTGTGATGATAGTGGGATTGAGTGCTATTGGATGATATCTGGGAAAATCCAAGAAATGCCCAATGCTTCATTAAAATAAGCATCTCTCACCAAGATGTTCTTGAAAGCACAGGTACAGAGGGAGTAGCAAATGGGAAATAAGACTATGTTAATAGCTGAACTTATAGTAAAACCCCAATTCAGAGGTTTCTGGTAGACAGGGATAGAGAATGTGATAGGTTTAAGATAGCCCACTAAGCCCCAGTCCCATCTTAACACTGGGTGGGCCCCTAGAGGATACATTAGAGTATATATATATTGCAGAAGATGGAAAAGAGGTGCAAGTGAGCCCAACCTTCTGCTTTGTTCAGTCACAGGAAGCTGGACTCAAGATTGTGACCTTTTAGCTAGAGACCACCCAATTAGAAATGTGGCCCAAACTGTGTCTTAGAATGTGGTCCAGACATATCAGATATTTCTTCTCTATGCGTGAGTAGAGAGAAGGGTAGAAAAAGCTCCATCATTCATCATCCTCCAGCTACATTTCTAAAACCAAGTTTCCCATCTATTCTTTACGCCATCATACTAATAGAGGCCATTGTTGCCTCTCGTCTAGACTTTAGGAACTACTGTTCGGGGTATCTTGGACTACCCTGAATATATATCAAATATTACTGTCAAGTTAACTCTAAATGTGATTTTTGACATGATTTTTTGTCATGTCACCCCTCATTTCTCACTGGAGTAACTATAACTCTTTTTTCCTGACATTCTAGGCCTACCAAAATATGAAACTACACCTACCTACTTGAACACTCCAAATCAGGTGACTGAATTATCTGTTGTTTCCTGACAATCCTTTATTTTTTTCTTTTTGCCTCCCGTATATAGGTTTACAAAGCTTTTGGAATGTCTTTCTCTCAGATCTACATATCAAATGGGTGAAAAAGATAAAGAGGATTCAGAGTATACTTCTCGTAATGAGCACTAGGTAATATGTAGAATTACCTGAAACTAATATACCACTGTGTGCTAATTATACTTCAACCAAAATAAAAAAAAGTTAAAATTCATACATTAATTGCTTGTATCATATACCATCTCCTTTAAACGGTCATTCCTGATACTTCCTTAACATGGATACGTTCATAGTTCAATATGGACACCTTAAGATATACAGCATTTTGCTTTAAAATATAAATATGTATACATGTTTATTCTTTCAGCTATTTGGAAAGAGAAATCACATTTCAATTTTTTTATTCTTCTACAGCATCATGCACAAGGATTCAATGAATATTGACCTAACTTTAAGGAAAATTCATTTAAAAAAAATTTTTTTTTAAATTTAAATCCAAGTTAGTTTACATATGGTGTAATGATTTCAGGAATAAAATTTAGTGATTCAACACTTAATTATAACACCCAGTACTTATCCCAAGAAGTACCCTTCTTAAAATGCCCATCGACCATTTAGCCCATCCCCCCACCCAAAACCTCTCCAGCAACCCTCAGTTTGTTCTCTGAACATAGGAGACTTAAGAGTCTCCTATGGTTTGTCTCCCTTTATGTTTTTTTTTTTTAATGCGTATTTATTTTTGAGAGAGAGGGAGACAGAGTGCAAGTGGGGGAGAGGGAGAGTGAGAGGGAGAGACAGAATCTGAAGGAGGCTCCAGCTCTGAGCTGTCAGCACAGAGCCCATCTCGGGGCTTGAACTCACGAGCTGTGCGATCATGATCTGAGCCGAAGTTGGAGGCTCAACCGATTGAGCCATCCAGGCACTCCACTCCCTCTCTGTTTTTATCTTATTTTTGCTTCGCTTCCCCTACGTTCATCTGTTTTGTTTCATAAATTCCACATAGGAGTGAAATTATATATTTGTCTTTCTTTGACTGACTTATTTCACTTAGAATACACTCTAGTTCTATCCACGTTGTTGCAAATGGCAAGATTTCATTCTTTTTGATGGCCAGTTAATATTTCATTGCATATATATATATACATCTTCTTTATCCATTCATCAGCTGATGGACATTGGGCTCTTTCCATATCTTGGTTATTGTTGATAGTGCCGCTATAAACATTGGGATGCATGTATCCCTTTGAAACAACACTCCTGTATCCTTTGGATAAATACATAGTAGTGCAATTGTTGGGTCGTAGGGTAGTTCTATTTTTAATTTTTTGAGGAACCTCCATACCATTTTCCAAAGTGGCTGCACCAGTTGGCATTCCCACCAGCAGTGCAAAAGGGTCCCCTTTCTCCACATCCTCCCCAACATCTGTTGTTGCCTGAGTTGTTAATTTTAGCCATTCTGACAGGTGTGATGTGGTATCTCATTGTGGTTTTGATGTGTATTTCCCTGACAATAAGTGATGTTGAGCATCTTTTCATGTGTCTGTTAGCCATCTAGATGTCTTCTTTGGAAAAGTGTCTATTCATGCCTTTTGCCCATGTCTTCACTCGATTATTTGTTTTTTTGGATATTGAGTCTGGTAAGTTCTTTATAGATTTTGGATATTAACCCTTTATCTGATATGTCATTTGCAAATATCTTCTCCCATTCTGTCGGTTGCCTTCTAGTTTTGCTGACTGTTTCCTGTGCAGAAGCTTTTTATCTTGATGAGGTCCCAATAGTTCATTTTTGCTTTTAATTCCCTTGCCTCTGGAGACATGTCAAGAAAGAAGTTGCTGCAGCTGAGGTCAAAGAGGTTGTTGCCTGTTTTCTCCTCTAGGATTTTGATGGCTTCTTGTCTTATGTTTAGGTCTTTTATCCATTTTGAATTTATTTTTGTGTATGGTCTAAGAAAGTGGTCCAGGTTCATACCATTTGCTGAAGAGACTGTCTTTTTTCCATTGGATATTCTTTCCTGCTTTGTCAAAGATTAGTTGGCCATATATTTGTGGGTCCATTTCTGGGTTCTCTATTCTGTTCCTTTGATCTGTGGGTCTGTTTTTATGCCAGTATCATACTGTCTTGATGATTACAGATTTGTAATACAGCTTGAAGTCCGGAATTGTGACACCTCCAGTGTTAGTTTTCTTTTTCAACATTACTTTGGCTATCTGGGATCTTTTTTGGTTCCATACAAACACCACAGAGAAAATTTAGAGAGGTATTTTAGTTCCTATTACTCTTATCATAGTCAACCCTCCATTAAGGAGAAATGTGAACAGAACACATATTTTTCTCTATAATCTCTGAAATCTCTTTTGCTTTCTGATGTATTTTATAAAGTACAGAGTTCATAATGTTGGTTCTCATTTATAATAAAATGAAATAAGGCAAGCAATGTTACACATTTGGAACTGACAAGAAGGAAACCTTAGATTCATCCACACATTAATGAATTACAGAAAGCAGGGAATCATTCATAGAACTGAGCTACAGAGAGTCAATTCTCACAGGGAAGAGTCAGCCATGGCAATTAATTAGGTTCAGTTATAAAACGGTAAAGGAAAATGAACCTACCTATATGGAATTTTACTTCATGTATAATTTTGTAGGTATAAATCTATAACATTTTTCAGATGATATCTAAAGTTAAAAATTCATAATTATTTATAAAATTAAACCATAATTAAAAAAAATAAAAATTCATAGGGTCACCTGGCTGGCCCAGTTGGTGGAGCATGCAAGTGGGATTGTGAGTTTGACCCCCCACACTGGGTGTAAAAATTACTTAAAATTAACATCTTAAAAATAAACAAATAAAAATAAAAATTCATAAAAAGGAAAAAAAAAGTTAGGTATCTTTTCCACAGTCCTATCCAAATGAACCCCAAGAAGTACTACTGCTATTCTTTTTACTTGAAGTTCATGAAAAGCTTGAGTCATTTAATTCAACGCCACTCTAGTCCTCTCTATCATCAAAGAAATATGTTTGGCTAAGGAGACATAAACTTTAGCTAAACCTTGGTATAACTTATAATTTGTAAATGTAATACTGTCTAAAATTTGTGAGATGAAAACGGGTACATAAGCCTGCAGAGAAACCCAATCAGAGCTTACAAATTTCTTATAAGTGGAATACTTAATATTTAAGGGGACTACTGTAGTCATGGGAAGGGGTAGTTTCTATAATGAAAAGAGGTATCATTGGCTATACTGACTACCAAGTGGAAGTATAAAGCAGCTAGAGACCTGGAAAACTGGCTAACAAATTATTTTCCTTTAGAAGCACTGAGTTCATAGTTTTCATTAAAAAAAATTAGAGATCAGTGCTTTAGTTAAAGAATCTAATACATTTTACAAATGCTATAACTTTGGGCTAACACAACCTGTTCACTATATACAAATGATTGAATTTCACAACACATATTTCTCATTTAAACATCTGTTGACTTATTTCTGGATCAAATGCACAGTTTAACCAATGGCAAAAGATGACAAATGAATATGATTAGACATGTTTGTGGCACAAGCATACAGAACATTCCATTCTCATAAACCATACCTTGATTTTCCTGTAAACTACTTTAAAAACCTGTTTCAAAGCTGACATTTTATTGTCATTTATAGGTACATGAGTTCCTTTACAGGTTTACATATGAACAGCCTATCTGATTAGAATGATCTGGGTGCGCTCTTGGCCTGGAGGCAGGGAGATATACCCTTTTGGTCATTTCCCATCATTGGACAAAAAGAATTTTAGAAATGATAGGCATCAGAATGTCTGGAGTACCTATGAATAATCTAACTAATAGAAATTCACATTTGGGGTCCCAGTGAATTAAAAGAAAATATCTGAGTTCTAAAAATAGATAAGTGGATGTCAGTTAAGTTTTGCTGTTTAAAGACGCATTAATTCATTTCCTACTTTTTACAAATATATAGACTTTTCATTTTAAAAAGGAAAAAAATATTGGCTTTCAGTTTAAAAATTCATTTAAAAATACATGGGATATATATTTTTTAAACTTACAAAAATGCAAGGGAAATCTCAATAGTATAAATTATTAATAATTAAATAGTAAGTTGAAGAAAGGGACCTCCTTCAGAGAGCTTTGTAATAGTGAAGTTTATCCATCTGCATGAAATAGTTTTACCAGATCTGGTGGTCATAGTCTGCCCCTAACCCTTTACCTTTATGATGCTGAAAGAGAACACAGACACGTCTTGCTTTAAAAATCAACCGGATGATGATAGTAAATAATAGCTAACACTTATTGAGAACTTAAAATTGCATATTAAATCTCATTTAATTGTATAAAGCACAGAATTATATAATATATAGTTTTTGTTTCTTCTTTCTTTTACAGTAATACACTTTAATGGCGAAAAGGAATTCAGAATATCTTCACAGCTAGTAGAATGATTTCTATGGAAAAAGAAACCAAATGATCACATTTCTGGCATATACCATAGAAATACACAAGTTACACACAAACATTTACTAAAACCAGGAAGGGCTAAGAGTTTGCCAAATGAAAAAAGTAAGTAGAACAAAAATAAAATATAAAATAGTCATTATATTATTGAAGCATCCAAGGTCTTATTTAATGAATCTCAAATACAGTAGAGCAAAATTTAATTGCTATACAAAAAAAGCCATTAAAAGTCTAAATGGAGTTAATATAGCTTACCTTAAAGCTATATTTTTATGCTGTGTCTTAAAAATGTCCAGCACTGTTTCTTTAACCCTTAATGTCACTGCCATGATGTTCTTAAAAAATCTTACTAAAAATCATGTAGGATGACTTTTCATTTATAAGTCATAGATCATACGGTACAGCAGCTGGAATCTCTAAGGTGCTATTTGTTCAAGAGCTGATAATTTGCTTAATGCCATGTTGGAAAGTTAAAAAAGCAAACCAACTTTATAGCATTTTAACAACTCCTAAAATTAGGTGACACCTTATAAAATTCTGGTTGGAAAATGTAAAAATAAAATGTTACTCCTATTGAAGAACCTGAATAAATACTAATTCAAGTGACTTAAAAGTCAATTTTTTAGTGCAGTGGTTTGAATGGTAGCCCTTTTCCTAGATACATGTCCATGTACCAGTCTGTAGAACCGTGAATACTGTTATTTGAAAAAAGGGTCCTTGTAGATGTGATTAAATTAAGCATCTTGAGAGGAAGACCCTGTCTTGGATTATTTGGGTGGCCCCTACATGCAATTATGTGCATCCTTATAAGACATACAGAGGAGAAGGTAACGTAAAGACAGAGGCAGAGACTGGAGTGAGATGGCCACAAGCCAAGGAAGTCCAGGAACTCCTGGAGCCCTCCAGAAGATGGAAGAAGTAAGGAACAGATTGCTCCTAGAGTTTCTGGAGGGTGTATGGCCCTGCAGACACCTATCTGAAGAAGTTGTATAACCTCTTTAGATTTGTTACCTCATTTTCAAAATGAGTTGAATGTTTTCAATGATCTCAAAGTTTTTCCCAACTCTAAACTTTTGGGAACTTTTGAAGTGTTAAAAGTAATAAGGCACAGTATAAAAATTGTAATAGTGGGGTGCCTGGAAGGTTCAGTCAGTTAAGCGTCTGACTTCGGCTCAGGTCATGATCTCATGGCTTGTGAGTTTGAGCTCTGTGTTGGGCTGTGCTGACAGCTCAGAGCCTGGAGCTTGCTTCAGATTCTGTATGTCCCTCTCCCTCTGCCTTTCCCGTGCGCTCGCTCACTCTCTCTCTCTCTCTCAAAAATTAACATTAAAAAAATTATAAAAAATCGTAATAGAAAAAAAGGATATTAAAATAGTAACAACAGACAGGTTGGTCAACTGAAATCTGTCAGAAGATTCACAGGATTGCACAAATACTTATCAAGAGTTGGCAATAATATGTGGGGTGCCTGGGTGGCTCAGTAGTTGGTTAAGCATCTGACTTTGGCTCAGGTCATGATCTCGCAGTTTTTGAGTTCAAGCCCCGTGTCGGGCTCTGTGCTGACAGCTCAGAGCCTGAGGCCTGCTTCAGATTCTGTGTCTCCCTTTCTCTTTGCCTCTCCCCCACTCACACTCTGTCTCTCTTTCTAAAATAAGAAAAAAAAAAAAAAAAAGAGTTGGCAATATGTAAAATTCTCTAAGAAGTAATTAGCTTTTAGAAGCAGTTATACAACTCTAGTTAGTTATATGGCCAAAAATGTGCCAAGCTCCATGTATTATAATAGAAAAAACCTGAATGATTTATAGAAAATAAATAATACTTACTATGTGGGCATTAAAAAAGTTAATACATAGAAAACACTAAAATAGTGCTAGGTATAGTAAGAGATTAATACATATTAACTTTATTGTCTGAGATAAATCTTATCTTTTCTTCTTTTAAGTATCATCTATCCATAAAAAAGGCTTTCGAACTACAACTGTTTTAGGTAATGTTAAAAGAAGTTTATATAGTAACAAAATTTTTAAAAGCTTAACTATCTGACTTTTATTCAGTGGTAACCATTCTTTTGCTCCTCTAAAACACACACTTCCAATCAATCCTGTTTCCTTTTTACTGAAAGAACTTTTCATGATGACTGCAATACTGAAGTATAATTTAGAAGCACTCTCTAAAACTGGAAGTAATGTTCATCTAAATATGCCTGCCAAGTTTAAAAATGTATTAGGAGTTAAACTGAAACATGTTGAAAATGACTCATTGTGGACCAGAATATACACTGTAGGAAATAAGAGCTCATTTACAAGTGGGAGAAATATACTCACACTTCATCTGTGGTAATTCTCTGGACTTTCCTTCCAGTAAACATCATATTTTAAAATAATCGTGGAAAATATCTTACTTTTAACT
Organism: Acinonyx jubatus; assembly: GCF_027475565.1. NCBI lineage: Eukaryota > Metazoa > Chordata > Mammalia > Carnivora > Felidae > Acinonyx > Acinonyx jubatus. The sequence goes on along the minus strand of NC_069380.1, from coordinate 46,813,613 downwards.
GAGGTTTTTATGAGTTGATTTAGTTAGCTGGCATTCCAATTTTTATACATATCTTTTTTTGGACATGGATATATTTACCAAATATAAATCTATGAATATTTCCCCCAAAGCAACAGAGCAACAGCCTACAAAAAAAAAAGGGGGGGGGGCTATATAAACGTATATACACACTCTCTCTGGTTCAATTCACATACATAATGACCAACTCTGACTCTAGACTTCTAAGAAAGCATCCTAAAAATCGTGTAAACATATAATAATGTGCTTTCCTTCATTTGCAAACATGATGTTATTGATAAGTCACCAGGAGGGCATATACTTGAGTTCTTTTTGTAGCAGTACTTACATATTTGTACTGATTGTATCTACTCTCTCCACTTTTTACACATATATGAGGCAGCTGGCTAGACTCAGAAAAGGCCACGAAACTCACTAGTCCTTCCACTTTGCCACACTGCCAAAGGTCTAGAAGATGAATGAACTTGAAATCTTGGTTTTACTACCAACATTCTCTTTAAGCCAGTTAATGTGCTGAACACTTAAATATATCTTTGTTTGTAACTTTACTGTGGCCTTAAGATGGATTCAGTGAAAAAGTGCTTATGGACTTTTTAAAAATTTCCTGAGCTTTGTTTCTTTATTTCATCAACTATTTATTGATTTCTATTATAATTCATTGTAGTATCTGTTCGGCACCCTTTTACCTAGGAATTTTATCTAGAAACTATTCCTACACATTATGGGTTTTTTTTTTATTTAATTAAAATAATTTTTAACGTTTATTTTTGAGAGAGAGACACAGAGCATGAGCAGGGGCAGGGGCAGAGAGATAGACGACACAGACCCGAAGCAGGCTCCAGGCTCTGAGTTGTCAGCACAGACACGGGGCTCGAACCAACAAAAGGTGAGATCATGACCTGAGCTGAAGGAGGATGCTTAACCAACCGAGCCACCCAGGCGCCCCTACACATTGTGTGTTTAAAACGTGACCATCACCCCTGGTAACAATTGAGTCGTCTGGGCATGGACATATAACCCAAACTGGCAAACAGCCAGTATATTCATTGTGTATACATTCTCAAGATCCTGAATTCTTATTTTAAAACAATGTTTGTAATTTTTTAAATGTTTATTATTTTTGAGAGACAGACAGACAGACAGAGCAAGCAGGGCAGGGGCACAGAGAGAGAGGGAGACCAGAATCCAAAGCAGGTTCCAGGCTCTGATCTGTCAGCAGAACCCAATAAGGGGCTCGAACTCATGAACCATCAGATCATGACCTGAGCTGAAGTTGGACACTTAACTGACTGAACCACCCAGGAGCCCCTAAAACAATTTTCAATAAATTATTTATTGTCCAAGTTTTAGACTGTGTTACTTTTCCCTTTTTATCTTTTTCATCTTTAAACATCCTTAGTCACTTATGGATGTGATTTTTGACCCAAACTGTGTTTCTTTTTATAATAGCATTTCATCACATTTACAATTGTCAGAAAACATACATTCAGTCTTCTGCCATCTTAATAATTTATATATATATGTGTGTGTGTGTGTATGTGTATGTGTGTGTATATATATATATATATATATTTTTTTTTTTGCTCTTCTGCTGTTTGCTTTGTCATATATCTTTTGTTACAAGGTCTGTGCTTTCTTGTTGCCATAGGAATGTAAGTTAGACTAAAAGAGGGACCCCTTCATCTTGCAGAATATCACAAAAATGCTGTTACAAAATCTTCAATTTTAGAAGTATTCCATTAGCTTAACATTTCAGAGTTCCTTTGAGTTTCTTTAATAGCAAATTCCTCTTTAGACCATAGGTCTGAGTTTCCTAGCCTTTAATTTTTTGCAAAACTAGCCAATTTACTTACTCCCCTGTTAATCATTGGGAATGGGAGGAGGGACATCAAAATGGGTATGTGACAGGTAAAAGGTGCTCAATTTATTAACTGGATGAAGGTGTGTTTAAATGTAAAATTTGAAAAGACTTACCCACTGGGCTCAGTGTGAAACCTAGGTTTAACCAATCTGATTTAACCAATGACTGGTTAAAAAATAAGTAAAAAGCCTGAAAGCATTTAATCAGTAATGTTCCTCTAGGTTAATCTACTAATCAACATTCTTTGAAACTCATATTTAAACTGCTTTCAATTCATCATTTTTTTTACAGTGTCATTGACTTCACATTTTTCCACATGTTGACCAAGATATTCTTCATCTTAATAAAGTGTCTTGCTGAAATTAGAATACCTTCTGTCACTGACATTCTCCTCTAGAGGTTCTAGTAAATACCTCAAAACAAGAGAAGTAAAAGTAGTTTGTCAAGACTTTAACAGTTAACTAACAGTGGCTTCTCCATCTCCTTTTCTAAATGCTATCTTTTTAAAAATCTATTTGAGAATGTTTATGGTGAATTCAAGTTTATTGGTAAATAGTTTCTGAACTCTTTCCTCCTCAACCATTCAGAGTGAGGATATTTGCTTATTTCCAGACTTCTGGTACTCAATCTGGTAAGTGTTTGAAGAAGATAACTAATACTTCCTCAACTTCTTTCATACCTTAGGGTACTAAAGCTTTAGTCTCAATGATAAATGGTAATAACTAATATTTCATTAATACTTAGTTTACAAAGTGTTTTCAAAGACTATTACACAGTGCTGTTTCCTCAACATTCAGAGTCGAGGAAAGGATACATCAGGATCATTCAGGTAACTTTCTAGGAAGTATAAATTCCTGGGCGCTCTCTACAGGGGTATTTATTTACTAAGACTCTTAGGGAGGCATGGGAATTATGTCTTCTAGAAAAAAAAATTCTGTAGGTGATTGTAGATTTGGGAACCACTAATGCAGTAATATAAGGAAGAGCCCCGCACATTCTTTCCAGCATTCAAACTGCCTTCACAATGGACAATTTTAAGTCAAAATGAGCACAGAAAACTCTAATCAGTTGCAATTGATAGTCATTTATTGTGAATTACTTATCAAAGTCACTGTGTAGAGGCTTTACTAGAGAAACAGGATGGGGAAGAACAAAATCTCTAACCTCAAAAAAACCCCCAAATACTTCACAGGGAGAGACTAGTAAATAAACACACAACTAAAATATAACGCTAGAAAACTGAGAGAAGAGACTACAATGTTTCTGAAGATTGCACAGAAGATGTGATCACTGAGTTCAATCTTATCAAATGAATGGCTATCTTCCTAGTAGATGAGTATGATATATGAACAAGGGAAAAGGCCATTCCTAGCAAAGGACACATATAAAGGGATAAGAGAGAAAGCACCATACACTTACAAAACTACAAGAGATCAATTTGTCTTAAGCATGTGGAAAAGAATAAAAAAAAAAGATCTGAGTCTGAGAAGATAGGCAGGGTGTCTGTGAATGACTTTAAATGCTAAGCTGTGCAGTCTGGATGGCATCCTGTTGAATGACAGGATCAGAGTTCTCAATTTTAGAACAATTACTCTGGAAGAGTGAGTGATGAAACAGAGAGGACTAAACTGAAAGCAGAGACAGTTCAGAGACTATCATAAATAGTTCAAGCAGGGAAAATACAGACTTAACTAAAGCAGTGGCACCTGGGATTAAGCGGAGGGGAATGATTAGATGTATTTAGAAAGGAAAATAAAAAGACATTTGCTTAGCTTAAATGTCAGAGGCCTTTCTTGACTATCCTCTCATGGTATACCCTGCCCAGTCCATTATTCTTCCTCACATGATCTATCTAGTTCATAACAATCATGAAAACATAATAATAATTAGTATCTAACTGCTTGTTTATTTTTTTGTCTTCCTCAAATGGATTCTCACTAGGGCAATCTCCAGTTTACTTACTAATATACACCGGCATCCACCATGGTGAGTGGCACATGGTAGTTATTAATAAATATTCATTGGCTGAATAGATGGCGTGGGGTGAGGGGAAAACAAAGTAGTTGTGAATCACCAGTTTTCTTGTTCAAGTGCCTGGGTAAATGATGATGTTAGTCAGAATGCAAAATTATGGGAGGAGGAACAGGTTAGGACAAGAGGATTAACTGAGTGGGGAGAGACGGAGCAACCAATTAGGAGTTTACTGTACCCAATTTCAACATGACACCGACGCTGATACAGTATAGTGGCAAACAGGAGGGAAGAGGATTTCAGAGATACCACAGGGGTAAAATGTAGTGGGGGCAGAATGACAAATGATTACACAGAGCAGCAAGGGGGAAGGTCTACTATTCTAAAGGTTCAAGCAGAAATGGCTTCAAAATGGTGGTACAATTATGGAACTGAAGTCAGTTGAAGCAATTTTTTGTTTTGGGAGGAATGAATCTGGGAGGGAGCGGAGTCTGTTTCAAAAATACTGAGTTTGAAGTTACAGAAAGGCATTCAGATAAAAATGTACAGAGCTAGCTGGAAATCCAAGACACAAAAATGGTATGGTTTGATCTTAAAATCACTGTTGGTCATTTCCTGAAGTTACAGTTTGAATAGATGAGCTCTCACAAGGAAGATATATATGGTTGACCCCTGAACAATGAATGTGGAGGTTTGGGGTGCTCACTGCCCCATACCATTGAAAATCTGTGTGTAACTTTTGACTCCCCCAAAACTTAAGGAGTTGCTTACTATTGACTGGAAGCCTTACCTATAACATGAACAGTTGACTCATGCACAGTCTGTATGTTATATGTGTTCTATAGTACATTCTTACAATGAAGCTAGAGAAAAGCAAATGTTATTAAGAAAAAAATGAGGGGGCACCTGGGTGGCTCAATGGGGTTAACCATCTGCCTTGATTTCAGCTCTGGTCATGATATCACAGGTTCAGGGGTTTCAGTCTTGTGTCAGACTCTACGCTGACAGTGCAGAGCCTGGTTGGGATTCTCTCCCTCCCTCTCTGTCCCTCCTCTGCTCACGTGCATGCTTACTTGCTCCCTCTCTCTCAAAGTAAATAAATATTAAAAAAGAAAAAAAGAAAATCATTAGAAAGACAAAATACATTTAAATAGTACTGGACTATATTTACTGAAAAAAATCTGCACATAAGTGGATCTGTGTAGTTCAAACTTGTGTTGTTCAAAGGCCATGTGTATGTGTGTATACATATACTGACAAAAATGGATAAAAGTATTGCTATCAGTGTTGTGTTGCATTTGATAAGTGTACTGTGGTTATGTAAGAGAACATTCTTACTCTTAGGAAATAAACTGTGAAGAAGTAACAGTAAACAATGCAATCAGTCTATTAAATTATTCAGAAAAAAATTGTGTGTGGGGGGGGGTAGGGGGAGAGAGAGAGAGTGAATAAGAAAGATACATGTAGCAAAATGTTAAAAAGGAGTCAATCTGGATAAAAGATATGCAGTTGACCATTGAACAATGCAGGGGTCAGGGGAACCCACTGCCTGTGCAGTTGAAAATTTGCATATAACTTTTGACTCCCCAGAAACTTAAGTACTAATAGCCTACCACTGACTGGAAGCCTTACCAATAACAGTTGACTAACACATATTCTGCATTTTATATGTATTACATATACTGTATTCTTACAATAGAGCTAGAGAAAAGAAAATGTTACTAAAAAAATCTTACAATATGGGAATGCAAGCTGGTGCAGCCACTCTGGAAAACAGTATGGAGGTTCCTCAAAAAACTAAAAATAGAACTACCCTACGACCCAGCAATTGCGCTACTAGGGATTTATCCAAGGGATACAGATGTGCTGTTTCAAAGGGACACACGCACCCCCATGTTTATAGCAGCTCTATCAACAATAGTCAAAGTATGGAAAGAGCCCAAATGTCCATCAATGGATAAATGGATAAAGATGTGGTATATATATATACAATGGAGAATTACTCGGCAATCAAAAAGAATGAAATCTTGCCATTTGCAACTACATGGATGGAACTGGAGGGTATTATGCTAAGTGAAATTAGTCAGAGAAAGACAAAAATCATATGACCTCACTCATATGAGGACTTGAAGAGACAAAACAGATGAACATAAGGGAAGGGCAACAAAAATAATATAAAAACAGGGAGGGGACAAAACAGAAGAGACTCATAAATATGGAGAACAAACTGAGGGTTACTAGAGGGGTTGTGGGAGGGGGGATGGGCTAAATGGGTAAGGAGCATTAAGGAATCTACTCCTGAAATCATTGTTGCACTATATGCTAACTAATTTGGATGTAAATTTAAAAAAATAAAAAATAAAATTAAAAACAATCTTACAATAGAGCTAGAGAAAAGAAAATGTTACTAAAAACATCATAAGAAAGAGAAAATACATTTACAGTACTATACTGTAATTTCTCAGCAAACATCAGCATATAAGTTGACTCGTGCAGTTCAAACCCATGTCGTTCAAGGGTCAACTGTACAGGACTTCTCTGTCCCATTCTTGGAGCTTTTGTGCCATGTATGAAATTTGAAATAAGAAGCTGAAAAAGGATATGAACCAAGATAGACTGTGAGAGCACAGTATTGATTTTATAAGATAAAAAGGGAATCGATGCTCTGGAAGTGACATTCAGTTATTCAGGATTGAGAAGAGGTTTATGTTGGCAGGTATGGAAACAGTGTTTCCCTACATCAATTGTTCCATCGACACAATAAAATATGCTGAAAATTCTAGTCCATTCATGTATAAAGATGTTCTGTCCCACAAAATTTCAGGTAAAAACGCTGGCATTCATCATTAATTCTCCTGATAGAGAGTACATATCCCTTTTGACCACAGAAGCCCCCAGTTCTTTTTTTTTTAAGAAAAAGGACTGATGGAAAATAATACCAAATTGCTCAGTGTGTCTGTATGTATTTTGACTTCCCACACAAAAATATTCAATATATGTTCTTTTGAGGTGAAGAATAGGCATATCATTTTAGAACCAGCACCTTCTAAATCCAATTATAAGCAATTAATTATCCGTGAGTGGCTAAAGGACTCTCTAGGCTACTGTTTCTGGTGGGACAAGGCATTTCAGATCAGACCAATACTTACTAAAGAAAAAGGAAGACAGATTGTACGTGGCATAAAATAAAATTCACACATTGTGATATGAATATGAGAGTATCTTACCAGTTCTTTTCAGAGTCTTTTGTCCAGAGTAAAAAGGAATACATATTTCTCATCTCAACAATAAATTTCTTAATGCTTTCATAAACACTATAATAGTACTAATACTGAAGCCTTTACTGGGAAAAAACCAGAATCACTTAAGATGTAATGAGTACTGCTTGAGATATAATTCTATGCAAGTGGACGAATATATGTCGAATGGTATAGCAGCTTAGAAGCAAAGAAAAATTTTAGAATGACACAGGGCTAGACTATTTCAATATAAACAAAGAAAACATATGGGCAAATAGAACAGTACAAAGAATAAGAGAAATTAAGTAGTAAAGAAAAATTTTTAATTCTGGAAGATTATTAGAGGTCCACTAATGAGAGTTTTGCAAATTATTAGGCAAAAAAAAAAAAAAATCAAATACTAAAAAATTTCATTTAAAAAGTAGTAATTTATTGTATTCTTTCTTTCATAAAGAAGTATGACAAAAGAATAACTTAATTTAGGATTGAGAATTAGGAATTTCTTCATTCAAATAATAAGTATGATGTGAATTACTTTGTGTAATCATGAAAACTAAGAGTAATATGAATAAAGTTATCATAATTTATTAAGAGAATCAGAATTTAAGTACAATACCATAGCTTTTATTTCAAATCTTAGTATCCTCCATTCATTAAATTTATTTTGCAAATGCCACAAACATTTACTTGCCTGCTGAAGAAGCCAGTAACAGATTAAAAGGCAGATAAACAAAGAAAAAACAATATACGAGTGTGAAAAAAGGTAAAATGAGGAAGGCATGTCAAAACTGTTCTACTCTTGGGGAGATAGCACTGAATGGAAATTCAGGATTTCTGTATAGAAATTTCTGTATAGAAATATTTCTGTATACAGAAATACAGGCTTCTGTATCAAGCTTTAAACTAGCCTAGTATGGCATAAAAATCACTAAGTCTATGTATCAGATCTCCTATTCTCTCTTATTTTTATCTTCTATGAGTAAAAAAATGAGAACAAAATCTACCTATTGCCAGAGAAATTGTAGGGACTGAAAGTAATTTCAAGAAATACTCATTTAAAGATACTTATGGACTGAAAATGATTCCAAATTTATTTCAAAATATGGAATATATATATTTAAGAGAGTTAAAACAACCATAACTGAAAAAAATACTGTTAAAATTAATTCTGGATTGGAAAGCTTTCCCTTTACATTCATATACAGACTTCTCTGTAACAGTTAACAGTCTGTTCAACTTATTCTACTATTCACACTGAGTTTTAAAATTTACCCATTTTGGCAGAAAGAATCCTCAGAATGTGTGCAGATTCAGAAGCAACAAAACATGAGATAATAACTGCTTATGTACATGAAAACTGGGTATTTGTTACTTATTATTAAACCAGTGAACTTGAATTGCTAGACACATAGGTCTTTTATATGCCTGAGAAAAGTACATTCTTTTATAGAAAACTGAAGTAAAAAGGCTTTTTTTCATTCATATTTGAAAGTGGCATACTACTTCCTTACATTTTTCTTTATAATAACAAAAGTCATTTAACCCTTAAGGGAAGAATTTGATAAAAACTTTTAACATAAATGAAGTTGAGGCTAATTATATTTGACTAGAAAATTGTGTACAGGCATGCCTGAAGACTTAATTAAGCATGACTCAGGGAAATCACAATCCATCTAAGGATTGAAACACATTTACTCCAATTTTGATACAAAGGGAGTCAGAATCACATTCTTTTTTTTTAAAGTAGGCTCCATACCCAGCATGGAGCCCAACATGGGGCTTGGACTCACGACCCCGAGATCAAGACCTGAGCTGAGATCAAGAGTCAGATGTGTGGGGGCACTTGGTTAGCTCAGTCGGTTAAGCGTCTGACTTTGGCTCAGGTCATGATCTCATGGGTTGTGGGTTGGAGCCCCATGTCAGGCTCTGTGCTGACAGCTCAGAGCCTGGAGCCTGCTTCCGATTCTGTGTCTCCCTCTCTCTCTCTGCCCCTCCCCCACTCACGCCCTGTCTCTCTCTCTCTCTCTCTCAAAAATAAACATTAAAAAAAAATTAAAAAAAAAAAAGAGTCAGATGTGTAACCAACTGAGGCACCCAGGCACCCCAGAATCACATATTTGACTACTAAAAGCTCAACCTCTGAAAAATAAAACAAAAAAATTATTCCTTGGGTTTCACTATATACAAAAAAATATATTCTCAAAATATATAGGCGTTCAAATATTTATAAGAAATTTACACTCAAAAGAATTTGTGGATATTAAACAAAATGTGTGTGTGTGTATATATATGTGTCCTTTTCAAATAATAGACCTCAACACTAGGTTTTTATTTTGAAAAAAATAGGAACTGCAGAGATTTTAAAAATAATACTCTCAAAAATAGCATGGGTTTACCATTCCTTTTGTAAGGTAACAAAACCAGTGTATTAACTCTTTTGAGTTGTCACAGATAATTTCAAGATCCAAAGAGACTCCAAATTCATCAAATTACCCACTTGATGTTTCAATCCTCACGAGCATATTCCTACTGAACACCTGGCCAGTTGATGCCTAAACAGCTGGATGGAGAATATATTAGATGCTAAGACATTTTAAAAAATACTATTAGAAAGTTTATTTTTACTCTTTCTTGTAATATTTACCCAGTGGTCCCAATTCTACTACCTTAGGTCTTACCAAGTAGAGCAACCAAGATCATTCACATGAGAACTTTCCAAATACTTGTAGTCAGTTTTAACATAGCACTAAAAGGACTTTAAAAAATCTTTACACCATTTTGGTCATTTTCTTCTTAAACCCTTGGGTTTAAAGCTAGGGTGCCCAGATTCCAGCATGATTCTATAGATAAGGTAATCACAGACCACATCCTAGATACAAGCGGTGGGTCTTTCATATATGGCTTTTATGACCTTGAGATATGATCCTCCAGATATAGACATACCTTGGAGATATCATGGGTTCAGCTCCAGACCACTGCAATAATGTATCATTTTAAAGCAAGCCAAGTGAAATTTTTGGTTCTCCAGTGCATATAAAATTATTTTTATACTACACTGTAGCCTATTAAGTATGCAATAGCATTGTCTAAAAAACACAATGTACATACCTTAATTAAAAAATACCTTATTGCTAACCATCATCTGAGCTTTTACTGACTAGTAATCTTTTGCTGGTGGAAGGTCTTGCTCAAAGTTGATGGCTGCTGACTGATCAGGCTGGTAGTTGCTGAAGGTTGAGGTGCCTGTGGCAATTTCTTAGAAAAAGATAAGTTGGCTGCACTGATTGGCTCTGCCTTTCACGAACGATTTCTCTGTAGTATGTGATGCTGCTGGATACCATTTCACCCACAGAATTTCTTTCAAAATTGGAGTCAGTCCTCTCAAACTCCACCATTGCTTTATCAGGTTAAGTTTATGTAATATTCTGAAATCTTTGTTAATGTTTACAATCATCACAGCATCTTTGGCAGGAGCAGACTCCATCTGAAGAATCCACCTCTTTGATGAGCTCTAAAAACAACTCATCCCTGAGTTTTACCACAAGACTGCAGCAATTCAATCACATCTTCAGGTTCCACTTCTAATTCTAGTTCTCTTGCTATTTCATCACTGAAATGACTTCTGCCAGTCAAGTCGTGAACACCTCTAGGTCATCCATGCCAGATGGAATCAACTTCTTCCAAATTCCTGTGAATGTAGATATTCTGACCGCTTCCCATGAATGAATGATGAATGTTCCTACTGGCATCTAGAATAATGAACCCTTTCCAGGTTTTCAATTTACTTTACCCAGATCCATCAGAGGAACCACTACCTATGGCAGCTTTTCAAAATGCATTTCTCTTTATTTTATTTTTTGAGAGAAAGAGAGAAAGTGTGCGTACAAGCTGGGGAGGGACAGAGGCTTAGAGAAAGAGAGAATCTTAAGCGGGCTCCACACTTAGCACGAAGCCAGATGTGAGGCTCGATCTCATGACCTGAGCCAAAATAAGAGTCAGATGCTTGGGGCGCCTGGGTGGTTCAGTTGGTTGGGCGTCCGACTTCAGCTCAGGTCATGATCTCACGGTCCATGGGTTCGAGCCCCGCGTCGGGCTCTGTGCTGACAGCTGAGAGCCTGGAGCCTGCTTTGGATTCGTGTCTCTCTCTCTCTGCCCCTCCCCTGTTCATACTCTGTCTCTCTCTCTAAAAAATAAATATTCAAAAAAATTAAAAAATAAAAAAGTTAAAAAAAAGACACTTAACCAACTGAGTCACCCAGACACCCCTACAAAATGTATTTCTTTTTTTTAGATTTATTTATTTTTGAGAGAGAGAGAGAAAGAGAGAGACAGAGCGTGAGCAGGGGAGGGACAGAGACACAGAACTCAAAATGGGCTCCAGGCTCCACACTGTCAGCACAGAGCCTGACGCGGGGCTCGAACCCAAGAACCGTGAGATCACGACCTGAGCTGAGTTGGACACTTAACCGACCGAGCCACCTAGGCACCCCACAACATGTTTTTCCTAAAAAAGACGGCTTGAAAGTCAAAACGACTCCATCCATGGGCTACAGAATGTATGCTATGTTAGCAGGCATGAGAACAACATTAATCTCATTGTATATCTCCATCAAAGCTCTTGGGTGGCCAGGTGCACTGTCAATGAGCAATAATATTTTGAAAGCAATCTTTTTTTTTGAGCAATAAGTTTCAACAGTGGGCTTAAGAGTCAGTAAACCATACTGTAAGTAGATGTGCTGTTATCCAGGCTCTGTTGTTACATGTATAGATCACAAAAGAGTAGATTTAGTGTATAATTCTTAAGGACCTCAGGATTTTAGGAATGGTAAATGAATACTGGCTTCAACTTAAAGTCACTAGCTGCGAGAGTCAGCCTATCCTTTGAGGCCAGGCATTGACTTCTCCTCTCTAGCTATGAAAGTGCTAGATGGCATCTTCTTCCAAAAGAAGGCTGTATCATTTATACCAAAAATCTGTTGTTAGTGTAGCCACCTTCATTAATGATCTTACCCAGATCTTCCGTACAACTTGCTGTAGTGTCTATATCAGTACCTACTGCTTCATCTTGCACTTTTATGTTGTGGAGACAGTTGCTTTCCTTGAACTTCATGAACCAACCTCTGCTAGCTCTGCTAACTACAAACTTTTCTTCTGCAGCTTTCTCACCTCTTCTAGGCTTCATAGAATTGAAGATAGGGCCTTGATCTGGATCAGCTTTGGCTTAGGAAAATATTATGGTTGGTTTTATCTATCCAAGACCATTCAAACTGTCTCTATAACAGCAATAAGGCTGTTTCCCCACCCCCCCTTTTCTTTAATCATTTGTGTGTTCACTGGAGTAACATTTTTAATTTCCTTTAAGAACTTTTCCTTTGCATTCACAACTTGGCTAACTGTCTGGTACAAGAGACCTAACTTTCAACCTATCTCAGCCTTAGACATGCCTTCCTCACTAAGCTTACTCATTTCTAGCTTTTGATCTAAACTGAGAGAAATACAACTGTCTTCCTTTCACTCGAATGCTTGCAGGGCATTATAGGGTTATCCACTGGACTAATTCCAGTGTTGTTGTGTCTTAAGGAGTAGGGAGGTATATACTACCCACTACCTACATATGTAGGTAGTGAAATAGAGGTAAGTAATCTCCCTGATAAAGAGTTGAAAGTAATGGCCATAAAGATGATCACCAAACTTGGGAGAAGAATGGATTAGTAATACAGGGAGAACTTCAACAAAGAGAAAACATAAGAATATACCAATCAGAGTTGACGAATACAATAACTAAAATGAAAAACATAAGATGGAATCAACAGCCGATTAAGATGATACAGAGAAACAGAAGACAAGTGGTACAAATCACTCCATCAGAACAGAAAAAAAAAAAAAGAATTAAAAAAAATGGGGATAATTTAAGGGACCTCTGGGGACTATATCAAGTGTACTAACATTTTAACATTTTGTATTATAGGGGTCCCAGAAGGAGAAAAGACAGAAAGGTGCAGAAAACTTATTTGAAGAAATAATGTTTGAAAACATTCCTAACCTGGGGAAGGAAACAAACATCCAAGTCCATGAAGCACAGAGAGTCCAAAACAAGATGAACCCGGAGATCCACACCAAGACACATTATAATTAAAATGTCAAACATTAAAGATAAAGAGATAATTTTTTTTATTTTTAATTTTATTTTTAGTTCTTTAAAGTTTATTTATTTTGAGAGAGATAGAAAGCATACACACATGGGGGAGGGGCAGGGAGAGAGAGAGAGAGAGAGAGAGAGGGAGGAAGAGAGAAAATCTCAAGATGATGGCACGCAGCCTGATGCAGGGCTTGATCCCATGAACCATGAAATCATGACCCAAGAGGAAATCAAAAGTTAGACGCTCAACTGACTGAGCCACCCAGGCAGATAAAGAGATAATCTTAAAAGTAACAAGAGAAAAACAACTAGTTATGTACCAGGGAACCCCCATGACACTATCAGCTGATTTTTCAGCAAAAACTTTGCAGGCCAGAAGGGAGTGACATGACATATTCAAAGTGTTGAAAGGAAAAAAACTTACAATCAAGAATACTTCACCCAGCAAGGTTATCATTCAGAATCAAAGGAGAGTTTTCCAGACAAGCGAAGCTAAGGTAGTTCACCACCACTAAATCAGCCTTTCAAGAAATGAAGAGACTTCTTTAAGCAGAGAAGAAAAAAGTTATAACTAGAAATAAAGTATATGAAAGAAAAAATTGCCCTAACAGAGGCAAATGTAGTTATTAGTTATTATATATAGTTATTATAATATAGCTATTATATAATACATATAATATATAATATTTAATATATAATATAGTCATTATAAAATATAATGTAAGTTATAATATAGTTATTAAGAGGCAAGCAGTTATTAAGCTAATATGAATGTTAAAAAGAAGAAGTGAAATCAAGTATATCTCTAATAATTAGTTAAGGAATATACAAAATAAAAAGATGTAAAATATGACATCAAAATATAAAACATGGTAGGGGATAGAGTAAAAATATGCTTTTAGAATGCATTTGAACTTAAGCAAACACTGACTGAAAATAGACTATGAGAGAGAGAGAGAGAGAGAGAGAGAGAGAGATGGTAACCACAAACCAAAACCCTGTAATAGCAAGAAAAATAAAGTGAAAGGAATACAAACATAACACCAAACAAAAGCATCAAAGCATAAAGAAGAGGAAGAAAAGAAGAAAGAAACAGAGCAACTACAAAAACAGCCAGAAACCAATGAACAAACTGGCCATAAGTACATACCTACCAACAATTTCTTTAAATGTAAATAGACCTAGTTCTACAATCAAAAGACAAGGGGGGTGGCTGATGGATAAAAAACAGACAAAACCGAGGCCCATCTAAAGATACATATCGACTGAAAGTGAAAGGATGGAAAAAGATATTCCATACAAATGGAAACAAAAGCTGGGGTAGCAATACTTACATTAGATAAAATAGACTTTATTCTTTTTAAAGCTTATTTATTTTGAGAGAGAGAGAGAGAGAGAGAGAGAGAGAGAGAGAGAGAGAGAGAATGAACAGGAGGAGGGGCAGACAGACAATCCCAAGCAGGCTCGATGCTCAGCAGAGCCTGACGTGGGGGTTCGATCTCACGACTGCAGGATCACAACCTGAGGCAGTATCAAGAGTGGATGCCCAAACTGACTGAGCCACCCAAGGACCCCCTCACCGTTTTTAGACAAAATAGACTTTAAAACAAACTGTAACAGGACACCTGGGTGGCTCAGGCGGTTGAGTCTCTGACTTCGGCTCAGGTCATGATCTCATGGTTCGTGAGTTCGAGCCTCACATTGGGCTCACTGCTGTCAGTGCAGAGCCTGCTTTGAATCCTCTGTCCTTGTTTCTCTCTCTGCCCCTCCCCTGCTCTCTCTCTCTCAAAAATAAACATTAAAAAAAACTAACAAAAGAAAAAGAAGAGAATCATACAAGGATAAATGGGTCAATCTAACAAGGGGATATATTTGTAATATTTATGTACCCTATAATAGGAGGCATCTAAATATATAAACATACATAAATATCAATACACATAAAGGAAGAAATTGACAGCAATATAATAATAGTGGAACACTTTAATGCTATCTATCAATGAATAGATCAGACAGTAAATCCAGACAGCAAGGAAATACTGGCCTTAAACAATATAGTAGACCACATGGACTTTACAAAACTAGAAATCAATTTTAGGAAGAAAACTGGAGAAAAACCACAAATATGTGGAAACTAAACAATATGCTATTAAAGAACCAAAGGGTCAACAAAAATATTAAAGAAAAGACAAAAAAATTCCTTGAGACAAATGAAAATGGGAAAACCACGTTCCAACACTTGTAAGATACAGCAAAAGCAGTTCTCAGGGGGAAGTTCATACCAAAATAGGCTTACCTCAATAAACAACAAAAACGTCAAGTAAACAATTTAACTTAACACTTGAATATACTAGAAAAGTAAGAACAAGCAATGGCCAAAGTTCAAGAAGGAAGTAAATAATAAGGATCAGAGTGAAGATAAATGAAAGAGAGGCCAAAAAAAAAAAAAAAAGAAAAAAAGAAAGAAAAAAAACAAAAAAAAATCAATGGGAGCACTTGGGTGGCTCAGTTGGTTAAAGCATCCGATTCTTGATTTCAGCTCAGGTCATGATCTCACAGTTTGTGGATTTTCATTCTCCCTCTCTCTTCGCCTTTCCCCTGCTCATGTGTACTCTCTCTCAAACATTTAAAAGAAAATTAAAAAAAGAAAAAAAGAAAAAAAAATCAATGAAACCAAGAGCTGGTTCTTTTAAAAGATAAACTAAATGGACAAACCCTTAGGCAAGACTCATCAAGAAACACAGAAAGAGGGCCCAAATAAATAAAATAAAAAATGAAAGACAACTTACAACCAATGCCACAAAAATACAAAGGCTCACAAGACTACTATGAACAGTAATACACTAACAAATTGGACAGCTTAGAAGAAATAAATTCCTAAAAACATACTATTTCCAAGATTAAATCATGAAGAAACAGAAAATCTAATAGACCAATTACTTACTAGTAACGAAACTGAATTAGTAAAAAACAATAACAAAAACACAAAACTCCTAATGAACAGGAGTCCAGGGCCTCTTAGATAAATTCTACCAAACATTTAAAAGAGTTAATACCTATTCTTCTCAAATTATGTCAGGAAATTGAAGATGCTTCCAAACTTATTTTATCAGGTCAGTATTACCCTGATACCAAAACCAGACAAACACACCACTAAAGAAGAAAATTACAGGTTAATATCCCTAATGAACACAGATGTAAAAATCCTCAACAAAATATTAGCAAACCAGGGGCGCCTGGGTAGCTTGGTTAGCTAGGCATCTGACTCTTGATTTTGGCTTAGGTCATGATCTCATGGTGATGAGATTGAGCCCTGTGTCAGGCTCCACGCTGGGATTCTTTCTGTCCCTCTCCCTCTGCCCCTTCTTGCTTGTGTGTACTCTTTCTCAAAAAAAAAAAAAAAAAAAAAAAAAGGATCATATGCCATGAACTAGTAGGATTTATTCCAGGGATGCAAAGATGGTTCAACATCCACAAATCAACCAACGTGATATGCCACATCAACAGAATGAGGAATAAAAATCATATGATCATTTCAATAGATGCAGAAAAAGCATTTGACAAAATTCAACATCAATTGATGATAAAAACTCTCAACAGAGTGAGTATAGAGGGAACGTACCTCAATATAATAAAGGCCATATATGACAAACCCACAGCTAACTTACTCAATGGTAAAAAGCTAAAAGCATTTTCTCTAAAATCAGCAATAAGACAAGGATTCTTATTCTCAGCACTTTTATTCAACATAGTATTGGAAGTCCTAGCCACAGCAGTTAAAGAAATAAAACTCATCCAAACTGGAAAGGAAGAAGCAAAACTGTCACTATTTGCAGATGACATGATATTATATACAGAACACCCCAAAGACTCCACCAAACTATTATAATTAATAAATGAATTCAGTAAAGTTGCAGGATACAACATTAATACATAGAAATTTGTTGCATTTCTGTACACTAGTAACAAACTATCAGAGACAGAAATTAAGAAAACAATCCTATTTACAACTGCATCAAAAAGAATAAACTATCTAGGAATAAATTTAACCAAGGGGTTAAAGACCTACATTCTAAAACTCTGACACATTGATGAAAGAAACTGAAAACAAATAAATGGAAAGATATACAATGAATTAGAAGAATTAATATTGGTAATTTGTCTATACTACCCAAGGCAATCTACAGATTCAATGCAATCCCTATCAAAACATCAAGGGTATTTTTCACAGAAGTAGAACAAATTATACTAAAATCTGTATGGAACCACAAAGGACCCTGAATACACAAAGCAAAATTGAGAAATAAGAACAAAGCTGGAGGTATCACAACCATATTTCAAACTATACTATAAGTCTATAGTAATCAAAAAGTATTGTACTGGCACAAAAACAGGCACACAGATCAATGGAACAGACTAGAGAGACCAGAAATAAACCCATGCTTACATGGTCAATTAATCTATGACAGAGAAGGCAAGGATATATAGTGAGGAAAAAAAGAGTCTCTTAGTAAATGGTATTGGGAAAACTGGAAAGCCACATGCAAAAGAATGAAACTGCTTTGTTACACCATGCACAAAAAATAAACTCAAAATAGATTAAAGGCTTAAATGTAAGACCTGAAACCATACATCCTAGAAGGAAGAATAGGTAATAAGTTCTTTGACACTGATCTTAGGAATATTATTTTGGATCTGTCCCCTCAGACACAAGCAACAAAAAGCAAAACTAAAAAAAAAAAAAGGAACTACATCAAACTAGAAAAGTTTTTACACAGCAAAGAAAATGATCAACAAAACAAAAAGGCAACATAGTGAATGCAAGCAGATATTTGCAAATGATATATATAAAAAGGGGTTAATATTCATATATAAAAAGAACTCATACAACTCAATATTAAGAAAACAATCCGATTAAAAAACGGGCAGAGGACCTGAATAGACATTTTCCAAAGACATACAGATGGTGAACAGGCACATGAAAAGATGTTCATCATCACTAACCAGGGAAATGCAAATCAAAACCACAAAGAGGTTTCACCTAACAGCTGTCAGAATGGCTATTATTGAAAAAACAAGAAATAACAAATGCTGGTGAGGATGTAGAGAAAAGGGAACTCTTGTGCACTGTCGGTAGCAATGTAAATTGATATAGCAACTACGGGAAATAGTATGGAGGTTCCTTTAAAAATTAAAAACAGAACTACCATACCATATGATCCAGTAATTCCACTTCTGGTTATTTGTCCACAGAAAACAAAAGCACTAATTTGAAAAGATACAGGCACTCCTATGTTCATTACAGCATCTTTTACAATAGCCAAAATATGGAAGCAACCCAAGTGTCCAAGAGGGGCAAATGGATAAAGAAGATGTGATGTGTATGCGTGTGTGTGTACATGTATGTAGGTATGTGTACACACACACACACAACAGAATATTAGTCATGAGAATGAAATCTCGTGACTTATGGCCTAGAGTGTATTATGGTAAGTGAAATAAATCAGAGAAAAATACCTTATTTCACTCACATGTGGAATCTAAGAAGCAAAACAAATAAACAAACAAGAAACAGGAATAGACTCAGCTGCAGAGAATAAACTGATGGTTGCCAGAACAGAGGGAGGGTAGAGGGATGGATGAAACAGGCAAGGGGGATTAAGAGGTACAATCTTCCAGTTATAAAACAAATAATACACGGAGATGTAATGTACAGCATCAGGAATGTAGTCAACAACATTTTAAAACCTTTACATGGTGACAGATGGTAACTAGACTTATTGTAGTGATCATTTCGTAATGTACATAAATACCAAATCACTATGTTTTATACCTGAAACTAATATAATATAGTATGTCAGTTAAACCTCAATAAAAAAATGAGCTGTTCTAGTTTATTCAAAATTCTAGTGGAAAATGATTTTGAAAGATCAACTTTTAAATAGCAAAATTTCAGTAAACAGAACTGAACAAATTATTTTATAATAACAGCAAACATTTCTGTATCACTACTTATATGCAAGACACTGTTCTACATGCTTTACAAACATTTAAATGATTGAATTCAATTATTCAAAAGATACCTTTAAGTACTAAAGCATCCTATGGCCTTTAGGATAAATACCAGTTGTTAGTATATGGACAAATAAGGATTTTAGAGTGCCAGAATCTAGGACATAACAGAGTTTAGTATAAATATATAATAGCCAAGTATAATGGGGCGCTGGGTGGCTCAGTCGGTTCAGCATCTGACTTTGGCTCAGGTCATGATCTCGCAGTCCGTGAGTTCGAGCCCCACATTGGGCTCTGTGCTGACAGCTCAGAGCTTGGAGCCTCCTTCTGTTTCTGTGTCTCCCTCTCTCTTTGCTCCTCCCCCATTTGTGCTCTCTTTCTGCCTTTCAAAAATGAATAAATGTTAAAAAAAAAAAAACAGCCAAGTAAAAAAAATTCTTTTTAATGTTTATTTATCTTTGAGAGAGAGAGAGACAGCGTGACCAGGGGAGGGGCAGAGAGAGAGATGGAGACACAGAATCCGAAGCAGGCTCTAGGCTCTGAGCTGACAGCACAAAGCCTGATGCAGGGCTTGAACTCGCAAACCACGAGATCATGACCTGAGATGAAGTCAGATGCCCAACTGACTGAGACACCCAGGTCCCCCTACCAGTTTTAAGGTCAGAGTTACTACTATTCTCTTTTCTCCAAATTCACAAAAACATACCAAAGCTAGTAAGTTAAGAAATTCTGCCTGAATATAAGTTCTGGTTTACTAGTTAAAATCTTATGCTTTCTTGGGGCATCTAGGTGGCTCAGACAGTTAAGTGTCTGACTCTTGATTTTGGCTCAGGTCATGATCTCATGGTCATGGGATTGAGCCCTTCATCAGGCTCCATGTGAATGTGGAGCCTGCTTGGGATTCTCTCTCTCCTGCTCTGTCTGCCCCGCCCCTACTCGTGCACTGGTGCGCTATCTGTCAAAATAAATAAATAAACATTAAAAAAAAATCTTACACTTTTTTTTAAAGTTTGTTAGTTTGGGGGCACCTGGATGGCTCACTCAGTTAAGCGTCCGACTTGGCTCAGGTCATGAACTCACAGCTCATGGGTTCGAGCCCCACGTCGGGCTCTGTCCTGACAGCTCAGAGCCTGGAGTCTGCTTCATATTCTGTCTCTGTCTCTCTCTCTTTGCCCCTCCCCTGCTTGTGCACTCTTGCTCTCTCTCAAATATAAATAACCATTAAAAAAAATAAAGTTTGTTAGTTTGTCCACAAATATTATTCTAGAGCCATTCCTAAATACGTCATGTTCAAAACATCAACAAAGAGACAAATCTTTTATGTAAACCATATAGTTTTGTAAATGGAAAGATTATACATATTAAAAGATTTTAAGGTTATAACAGCACTCCAACAAAAACAGCTGACTTAGAAATTTATTTTAATATAAAACGTTCAGATTTAGATACACTTCCACATTACAGAAAAGATTTCTCTAATATTGTATTTACTAATGTATCATGTTTATAAAGTTGATTTGAATTCAGAAGTTTAATAATTTGAGTCATTCTACAAGATTTTGGTCATAGGTTAATTATATGAAGAGTTGCCTCAATTTTTAGTTTCATGTATTGCTAAAATCACAAATGAATCTGCAAGTCTTCATTTAACACAATTAAAAGCTCCATTCAGTTATTTTCTAAGTTTATCAGTATATGAAAGGTATATGTACTTGATGTACTATTCTACTAACTTTTCTGTCTGAAATTATTTTCAAAATAAAAAGTTTTTTTAAAAACGTAACCATTCTATTTGCATGAAGTCAAACCACTGAAAGTCTAGGCTGTTCAATGAGGCAATGGTATTTACCTTAATACTCATCAGTGATTTTCCTATTAACTAGACTATTAAAAATAATATACTTTTCTATTGATAAATTAAAGACAAATCATTTTCTCTCTTCCCCTTCCTCCAACACACATAAACCAGAACATACAGATTTTTAAGAAATGAACTGGGGAGTATATAATGAACTTAATTTTGGAGTTAAGTTCAATAGTTTCTTTTGTTTTTTAATGTTTATTAATTTTCTTGCGAAACAGTGCAAGTAGGGGAGGGGCAGAGAGAGAGGGAGACACAGAATCCAAAGCAGGCTCCAGGGCTCTGAGCTGCCAGCACAGAGCCTGACGCAGGGCTCAAACCCATGAACCATGAGATCATGGCCTAAGCTGAAATTAGATGCTTAACCAACTGAGCCATCCAGGCACCCCTCAGTAAGTTCTTTGAAAGTAAAACATCCAGCTACTTTATGACTAGCAATTCCAGTGTTAGAGAAAATTTATCTAAGACAAATAAAAACATATGCCCAAAAGACTTTATAGAAAATTTCACAGCAACTTCATTCATGATAGCTCCAAAATGGAAACAACCTAAATGTCCACTGACAGGTGAGTGAATAAACAAACTGTGGTACATTTCTACCCAGCAACAGTAAGGAATGAACTACTGATACAACAACAAAATAGATGAAAATATAATGTGGCGTGAAAGAAGCTAGACACAAAAGATTACATCGTGTGCAATTCCATTTATTTTCAATCCAGGAAGAGTGAAACTAAGCTATGGTGACGGAAATGAGGAAGTGTTTGTCTCTTGAGCAGCAGTGGTTGAGATGGACAAAAGGGGTATAAGGAAACTGGACAGTGACTGAACTGTTCTATTATCTTGTTTTAGTATATGCCAGTTATATGTTACAAAAACAATGCATGTAAACTACAGTTCACTTGAAATAAATATACTTCTTTTAAAAATATTTTTTCTAAAATCAAAAGTAACAGGAACAAAAATCAAAGAGTTTTAACATTTCCAGACATGCAGGATGCTTACCTGTCTAAGAGCTGATCATGTTTTTCTAAAGCATTCTTTTCAGCCATCACTGCTCGTTCCTTTTCAGCTACAGCATTATCCCTTGCTTCTCGGAGATTTCTAAAATTTAAGTATACACTCAATTATTCCAAATACATAAGTATCTATTTCCTAAAGATTCATAAATGTACTTGCTTAGAGTGGACTATCTGACAATCTTAAGGACCCACTTGAGCTTGGTACCTAAGGTGGATATTATATGAATTTACCTGGCTTGGTATTTCTGTAGCAACACACACTAGTACAGGTGCAAACATGGTCTACCTCTAAATGTCCCAGTATCTTTCTCCATAAATTATCTCTACGTGGGTTAAAGGTAGGCTAAACACTTTGTATATATAACTTGTTTGATCCTTACCATAACTAATGAGGTAAGTATAATTACTCACACAGTACCCACAAGAAAACTGAGGTCTTGAGAAGTTAATAAATATTCTATAAAATATTTTAAATGAAAAAATATAACATAGAGATCACCAGTGTCAAAATGGGAACAAATGGGATATGAGCTAGCTGAAGCAATGACCCTTGGGATCTCACTTACAGAGGAATGGAAGAGAAGAGAACTGAGGGCTGATAGGTTAGGAAGAAGCAGAAGAGACAAAGGACATGTAGTCCTGATAAGATGACAAACAGATAAATGTAAGTAGTGTACAAACAGGATAAAAGACTAGAGATTGCTGCTAAAGAATGGTGATTTGGAGGTGGAACAGTACTTCCCAGGATAGAATTTTAGTGGATACCAAGATCCAGGGTGTAACCACTGAAGTAGTTAAGTGAAGCTAAGTCGATATTCCTGTAGGGCTCAAGAAAGTATGAAGTCAGAGTGTTAGGTGAGGCACCCACTAATAGTACTGATAGCAGGAACTAAAATTGAACGACACATTTAATAACATCTAAGGGTAATGTCCAAAAAGCAGAAGGTAACAAGAGTGAATAATTAGGTTATGACACAGCAAGATATGAGCGCCTTTAAAGATCAAATCTTGTTTTTTTCTTAAAGTGGAAGTCTGGATCAAGAAAAATACCAACAGTAAGCTTTTTTCAGAGACCCACTTAATTTTTTAAAAATCCACTTCTCTAACATAGTTATAAATAAATATAGAGTATAACATAAATAATTTTGCTCATATAATTCCTACAAATCCCGTATGTTTATTTTCTAACCATTTTTTATAGTGAAGTAAACTATAACTTCAAGAGCTTAAAGTACCTAGTTCTAAGTCACAGCCTATGTTAAAGCTCTAATTTGTGTCCAACCATGTCTACTGCAAACAAAGTGTTTTTTTTAATATAATTTATTGTCAAGTTGGCTAAAGCAAGTGTTTTTTTACATCATATTACCATATCTCCCATAAAGACCTGGATTGGGTATTAGAGTTTTGTGTTTATTATTCATGGAGAATATCAGTAGAAAGTCATGAAAATCCACATCGTTTAAATAAATCTATGTAATAACGATTGGACAGAAATGCTTACTTGCTGTGCCAGTATGAAATGTCATCTTTTACATTGTGATACTAACAACAAAGTTAAAATTTAAAACGTATCAACCAATAGAGACTCCTCAATCAAATGGTTTATGAACCAGAAATAAATAGTTCACAAAAAACTGGAGTACAGTAACTTATTAAGAAGAAAATAGCTTTTATATATTATTCTCTAAGTGGAAGTGCATTTTAAAATAGATATCACAAGGGGCGCCTGGGTGGCGCAGTCGGTTAAGCGTCCGACTTCAGCCAGGTCACCATCTCATGGTCCGTGAGGTCGAGCCCCGCGTCAGGCTCTGGGCTGATGGCTCAGAGCCTGGAGCCTGTTTCCGATTCTGTGTCTCCCCCTCTCTCTGCCCCTCCCCCGTTCATGCTCTGTCTCTCTCTGTCCCAAAAATAAATAAAAAAAAAACATTGAAAAAAAAAATTTTTAAATAGATATCACAAAATGTCATGTCATTATTTTCTGACATCATCCTGATTGCAATGATCTTCAAAAAATATTCTATCATCAAACTAACGGAAACATGAGATTTAATTTTATAGACAGAATTAAATTATTTAAGTATATTAAACAATGATGTATTTTTCATTCCAAGATGATCTATATATTTCAGTCAGTAAGTCATCACAAACTGGTTGCAATTTTCATTTCTCAAAGATAGCTTCATTGTTCTGTAAGTTATTTCAATAGCAAAATTCCAAGTAGATTGCCATTATAGTACTATTAATCATGAACAGTTAGTAGGTGGAGAAGCTTCAGTCCCTAACTATATTTCCTTTCTGCAATAATGGGCATTAGAAATAAAAGCAAGTCACAGAGAATGAAATAAAACCCAGAATAAACTAACAAAAGGGCTTGTGAGCAGAGATATGATTAGAAGGTCCTAGTGCATTCACCATGCTACAATCTATATCATCCAGCTAACTATAGTTAGTGCTATATTAAAGCACAAACAAAATTCCAAGGCCACAAAGAAGAGCTGATTATTTTTAATTGGAGGAAGAGAGGTGAATGTATGAAGGGAAGATATGTAAGTTGGACCTTGAAGGACAAAAAGGGCAATTAAAAAAAAGAAAACTAGGGGTGCCTGGTGGCTCTGTTTTGCATCTCATTTTGGCTCAGGTCATGATCGCGCGTTCGTGAGTTCGAACCACACATGGGGCTTTATGCTATCAGCACAGAGCCCGCTTCTGATCTTCTGCCTCCCTCTCTGCCCCTCGTCTACTCGCTCTCTCTCAAAAATAAATAAACATTAAGAAAAAAAAAAAAAACAAAAAGAAAACTAAAATGAGTCTGAAAAAATGCTAGAGGCTGAGGTTTCTACCAACAGGCTCTCTCCTAGATGTCTGCTGGTAAGATTTCTGTGTGAACCTAATCTCCCAACAGTTTCCATACCTTCCACATCTCCACTCACACACAACCTGCATACAAGAAGGCTCACAATTCCTTTTAACATAAATATAGAGATACAGTACTTAAGCCTTTAATATTATCAATTGACTTTTAAGGTGTCTGACATAAACCGAAAATATTCCACTGACAATCATAGTAATAACAAACATATAGATGCTTACCACGTGCTAGTAACTATTTTAGGCATTTTACTTACTATGACTCATTTAATCTTCACAACAACCCCGCAAAGTGTAGGTTGTCTCATTATCTCCATTTTACAAAGGAGAAGACTGAAACACAGAGTAGTTATCTACCGTCACACAGCAAGGGAGCGATGGTGCCCAAATGTAAACCCGAGCTGTCTGGTTCTAGAGTGCGCGCTCCTTATCATGTCATGCTGCGTTTAGTAAGATTCCCTTTGTGTCACAGAAGTTGTCTCCTTGGGAAGTTCTGTCATTATAAGATTTATATGGTCATCTTGTAGCACAAATGTTAAATTAAAGATAAGCTTTGTAAAGACTGCGACTATATTACATAAAAACTTCTTACAGCCCATGCTCCTTCAAACTTAGACTGGTTTGATAAAACAACAGAAGGATTATATTCTGGCCACAGATAAAACCATAATTGCCATATAACTAATAAATTATCCATTTAAAAATGTTAAATGCATTAGAAATGTAACAACATACAGTTTTGGAAGAGCAAGAATTCTAATGTTCTTCAAAGGACAAACTTGAAAAATTGATAGAGACTATGTGCAGCATGTATAAGTTAAAGAAGCTAAAGTTTTAGAAGTCCAAATGAATATATAATCAAATGTAATGAATAATAATAAAGAATGATGTTGGAAGTTGGCCAAATGGCCAGAATTAGAATGTTTTAAATACAAAATTAAAATATTTCATTCTTAAAAATGCTTTTAGAAAGCTAACATTTTTTTTTTCATGTTTTTCACGATTCTTTCATGTTACATCCTACGAAGTCCATCTCTCATATGGACATATCAGAGATACACATACTTATCTCTCCCATCCACCCTGTATTTATGCACAGGAGGAGGAGAGGAAAGATGGTAGAAAAGGGAAAAGAAATCCCATCATTCCTATGTAAAGCCAAAAGTGAGAGCCCTAGTATAATAACTAGTGTCCAAACAATGTATTTTTCAACTTGAGGCATTTTTAAGAGTGAAAGAGGGTGCTGTTAATAACTATGTCAGAGAAATAAGCATAAAGCAGGAATTATGGGGACAAAAACTGGAAGATATCATCATTTCAACTATGACCTTCAAACAAGAAACTTGAAGAGTTAAGTATTCATTACTTCACTAAATAAGAGAATTGTAATATTACAATAAAACAGATGTATTTCCTATGCAAACTAATGTTTCAAAACTTGATATATTAAAGTTTATCCAGAATTATCTTACAACCAAAACCTGAAACCTCAGTACAAAATGTAACAATGTATTTCTGTACATGGAACATACTTTCCTACTACTAGAAGATAAATTTCATGGTGCCAATATGACAAATCAAATTTATACTTGAAAAGTTTGGCAAGAAAACTTTCTCATTTTGCAAGAATGAGAAAAACGTTAGGAACCTTTGAAATTCTAACAGGAACAAATCAGAGTTTGGGAATGCCAAGGGCATGCTTGGCCTGAATAAACACCACTAATGTCTCAGAACTTGAAATTTACCAAGAATAAATAGTGAAAAAAACATGGATGTCCGAAGAGCTGCCTAGGCACAACTAAGCAACCCATTCTCCTGCCTCCATGTAAAAATATTTTTGGTTAATAAAAGTGAATACATTCTTTCCAGTTTGAACAAAAAGGGGACTGAAACAGGCTATTTACATGACAAGCTTATTTACAGGGAAAGTATCTGAATTAATCACTTCTGCCTCCAGATGAGTCTTCCTGGACAACATATAAAACTGCTCATTTCCATATCTGAAGCCATTGTTTTTAAGATGGCATAAACAAGAAGGGTTGCAAGTGGATTATCTGCCGTTTATAATCTAATGACCAATAATTGTTCCTTTACTTAACATAGTTGTTGAAAAGTGATGACTAGGAAGGATATAACAAAAAAAAAGCAAAGTGGAAATTGTATGTAACTTAATTTCTTGGGGGGAAGCTATGCATTTCCAGAGAAGAAATTTTTTGAGATTCTTTTTGACTGAACATACTATATTTTCCTATCGTTTCAATTTAGTTGGTGCTCAAGCAAATTTTTTGTTCATTTTATAGATGTGAAAACTTCATCCTAGAGTAGATAAATATCTGACTCAAATTATGGTTTAAAAGAAGTTATGAAAAATGTAAGCATCAAAATGCAAAAACTTATTTAAAATCCATTTATGTGTTAAGGTTTAAAAATTAGCTGATGGGGTGTCTGGGTGGCTCAGTCAGTGAAGCATCCAACTTCGGCTCAGGTCATGATCTCAAGGCTCGTGAGTTCGAGCCCCACATCAAGCTCTGTGCTGATAGCTCTGAGCCTGGGGTTTTCCTCAGATGCTGCCTCTCTCTCTGCCCCTCCCCTGCTCACGCGCTGTTTCTCTCTCTCAAAATAAATAAACATTAAAAAAACTTAAAAAAAAATAGTGTGAAAGAAATCAAAGTATGTTATTAAGTCCTGAGTGCCCTGGAGAAAAACAAAGCAAAGAAGGGGCTGGTGGGCAGGAGGTGTGGAAGGATGAGGAATTCCACAATTTTCTACAGGGTGGTCAAGACAGACATCAGAAAGCAGGTAACATCTAAGACATGGAGAAAGTAAGGAAACAAGGCTCTAGAATACCCAGGAGTGGAAGGTTAAGCAATGGAAACTGTAAACACAAGGGACCTGAGGAGCCTGCCTATGGGTTAAGGGAACAGGAGCAGTGTGAGTAAACAAGGGACTAGAATAGAGTAGTAAGATGAGGACGGGATAACTGGGAACTGATCACACAGTACCCCAGGGCATGATAATCATTTAAACTTGTACTCATTTGGATGGGGAACCTTTTCAGTTGAACAATAACTCAATTTGATTTACAGTTTAACAGGAACTGCACTGAGAACAGACCTGTGAGGGCAAGGAAGGAAGCTGGGGGGCCACTTAAAATCTTGCAGTAATTCTGACAAGAGATAATGGTAGCTTGGATCAAGATGGTGTCTGTGAGATGATAAGAGAATCATAAATTTTGAAGACACAACTAAAAGCATTTGCTGATGAATAGAAGACAGAATGTGAAGAAAGAGAAGAGGTTGATGACTTCAAAATTTTTGCTCTGAGCAAGAGGAAATGAGTTATCTGTAACTGATCTGGGGCAGACTAAAGGTAGAGCAGGGTTGGAGGGACAGAAGTGTGCTTTTGCACATATTAATTTTTTTTTGCACATATTAAATTTAAAATGCTTACCAGATAAACAAATAGAAATGCCATGAAGGCAGCTAGCTGCAAAAGATGACAAGGAGATGAAGAGGACCAGAAAAGAGAGTGAGTAGGTATAGCCAGTAAGAAAGGGGCAAAATCAAAGTGTAGTTATCTTGAAAGTCAAAGATATGTTTCCAAGAGTGAGGAGTGGTCAACTGTATTAAATATTGCTGACAGGTCAAGTAAGATAGGAACTGAGAACGTGACAACTAGATTTTCGGCAACATGAAGGTCTCTGGAGTTTTTGATAAGAATGGCTTTGTTAGAGTGGCACAGGGAAGCAAAAGCCTGGTAATAGATTTTTTTTTTTTTTTTAAAGTAGCCTTCACACCCAGCATGGAGCCCAATACGGGGCTTGAACTCACAACTTTGAGACCAAGACCTGAACTGAGATCAAGAGTCAGACACTTAAACGACTGAGCCACCCAGGTGTCCCCTTGGTAACAGATTTTTTTCTAAACGAGGGTAAAGAATGAATATATAAAACTGCAGGAATCTGGTTACAAAGGGAAACAAAGAAATGAGCCAGTGGCTACAGGAGGAAGTGGCAATTAAAAAATAAGTTTTTTTTTAAAGATGGGAGAAATATGGGGCCCCTGGGTGGCGCAGTCGGTTAAGCGTCTGACTTCAGCCAGGTCAGGATCTCACGGTCCGTGGGTTCGAGCCCCGCGTCGGGCTCTGGGCTGATGGCTCAGAGCCTGGAGCCTGTTTCCGATTCTGTGTCTCCCTCTCTCTCTGCCCCTCCCCCGTTCATGCTCTGTCTCTCTCTGTCCCAAAAATAAATTAAAAACGTTGAAAAAAAAATTAAAAACAAATAAATAAATAAATAAAGATGGGAGAAATAATGTTTGTTAGTAACAATAGTTGGGAATAGTTGGTAGAAAAGGAAAACCTTTTCCTTTCTTCAAAGGAGATAATTGTTGGAGCTGTGTCTTTGAGCAGGAGAACATGCTCTTGTTACAAGTGGAGGTTGGGCTTTAGGTAAGTAGTAAAGAGAGATAGATTCTGTAAAAAAAATCATACTATTTTATGGAAAAATAAAGGCCTATTTACTAATTTTCAAAATTATAAATGCCTTTATGAAGTTCTAATGATTCACACTCAGCCCTGAAGTATAAAGTGGGGTTTGAAACTCTCTTAAAAAAACAAATTTCTTTCTCAAATAAATTACCGCCAAAATTACCATTTTGCTAAGAGATCTTTTATCAGTTTTTATAGCCTTGACCAGTAACATGGGAATCTGCATTGCACTGTAGAATCAGATGTACCTAGTTTTACCATTTAAATAGTCTGTAATCATAGGCAAATCACACTCACTGTGTCTGTTTCCTCATTTCCAAAACAGGGATACTAGTACCTACAACCTCATAAAATGTCCCATTTAATTCTCTCTACAATGTATATAGAGTGTTGAGTACAACGCTTGATATGTAATAGGCACCCCATAAATAGTAGCTAGTTAGTATGTTATCTAAATATGAAAGGCTACATTAAAAATTATGAAGATGGGGCGGCTCAGCTGGTTAAGTGACTTTAGCTCAGGTCATGATCTCATGGTTTGTGGACTCAAGCCATGGGTCAGGCTCTGTGCTGATAGCTCAGAGCCTGGAGCCTGCTTCAGATCCTGTGTCTCCTTCTCTCTGCCTCTCCCCTGCTCATGCTCATGCTCATGCTCTGTCTCTCAAAAATAAACAAACGTTAAAAAAATTTTTTAAAAAGTTATGAAGATATTCATTTAGAGAATAATAATTAGGGTTTATGCTTCTCAAGGTTTTTTTTATTGTATAAAAAGAAAATGACAATATATACAAGGGTATCCTGCAGAAACAGAGAAGACTGCTGGAGGGGCTTCAGCAGTTTAATGCCCTTCTTGCACTTTAGGGCTGAGGGGAGTGACATCTGGGATGCAATAGAGAAAAATTTCTGGTACTAAATGTCATCTCACACAAATACTTTTAGGCTTGGTTAGAGCTGCTGTACCTGTGAAAAATCAGGAATGGTTATTCTCCTTTCTAAATCTTGTCTGAAACCTTGGGTTACTAGCTGTGCCTGACTACCCATCTCTCTGAGACCGGCAAAGTAGAAAAGATGAAGTCATGTCTGATGTCCACTTCCTGTCCGTCACCAGGTGGTGTCAATTCTTTCACCCAAATACTATTTAAAATCAGCTTGTATTCTCTCCTTCCATTTCTCAGCTTCACTTAAGCTTTGCAATACTCTGTTAACCAATCTCCCTGCCTCTGGGGCCTCTTCAATTATAATCCTCCCGACACCGTAACTAGTTACAAAAAATGAATATATCACATTACTCTTTTTCTATAAAATTTCCAAGAATTCCCTATTAACATCAGGGCTTTTAAAAACCTCACCCTACGGGGCACCTGGGTGGCGCAGTTGGTTAAGCGTCCGACTTCAGCCAGGTCACAATCTCGCGGTCCGTGAGTTCGAGCCCCATGTCAGGCTCTGGGCTGATGGCTTGGAGCCTGGAGCCTGTTTCCGATTCTGTGTCTCCCTCTCTCTCTGCCCCTCCCCCATTCATGCTCTGTCTCTCTCTGTCCCAAAAATAAATAAACGTTGAAAAAAAAAAAAATTAAAAAAAAAAAAAAAACCTCACCCTATCCTGAATGTTACTACCTCCCTTGCTACCCTATGAGCTATATATACACAATAGTTATATTTAAGTTCTTGCATAACCTGAACTCACTTTACTTCATCTCTGGAACACCCTGTACACCTTGAAATAATTAAATATTATTAATTAAGCAGTGAACACATATGGTAATCACTTATAGGCATAAAAAGATAGTTAATAATAAAATATAGCTAACAATAAAATTTCATTTGTAACTCTTTGAGAAGATCCTGAGTTATCTGTAAAGCCATATACTTCCAGAATAATCTAACTAAAAAGACACGCTGAATATTCTTAAGTTTTTCCATCTAAGAACTTAAAAAATTATTCAGACACCTGGTCAGACATGAACAAAAGAAGTTTGTTGAAGCACCAATTGAGGACATACACTTTTAAAATGATGAATGGAGCCTGCATATACTGGTTCAGATTCATCTATTCTTTTTTAAAATTTTTTGTTAACATTTATTTATTTTTGAGAGACAGAGAGAGAGAGAGAGAGAGAGAGAGAGAGAGCGCGCACGCGCAAGTGGGGGAGGGGCAGAGAGAGAGGGAGACACAGAATCTGAAGCAGGCTCCAGGCTGTGAGCTGTCAGCACAGAGCTCGATGTGGGGCTTGAACCTACAAACTGCGAGATCATGACTTGAGCCCAAGTCAGATGCTTAACTGACTGAGCCACCAAGGGGCCCCTCGATTCATCTATTCTAATGCATTATATATACTCAACTAACCTTTGTAAATAAACTTAGATTGAAGATATTTAATATCACTCCAAGATTTGACACAAACTTCAAGTTCATGTCATTAAGTTTCTTCTTGAGTACTTTTGGAAGATGATAAATTCCGATCAAGATGGATTTTACTGATATGGTGGGAAAATAAAATCACTAAAGCAATACTGTCACATTTAAAAGCATATTTTTGATCTCCCTTTCCGTACTCGTTTGACTTTTTCAAAAGCGTAATAAAATACTTGTAACAAACTCATTCTCTTTTTTACAGGATCACTATGAGAATAGTTCTTCCTGGGTTCACAATAATGAGACCACCTTCGGTCAAGGTAGTTTTACTTTTGGAAAAACTTAATCAGCTGAATTTATTTCCTTTTTGTTACCTCATAGTATTAATTAGGAACAAATAAGTTAGCATTTTATGTAGAAATTTAGACTGAAACAAAGGGCATGCAGACCTGCATGTCTGTATCATGTCATTTAAGGAAAATGGTTCAATGCTATGGAGATCAATACTTAAGATTTTTTTAATTTATTTTTTTTAATATTTATTTTTGAGAGAGAGAGGGAGAGAGGAGGGAGAGAGAGAGGGAGAGGGAGGGAGGGAGGGAGGGAGGGAGAGAGAGAGAGAGAGAGAGAGAGAGTGAGTGAGTGGGGAGGGGCAAAGAGAGAGGGAAACAGAATCCGAAGCAGGCTCCAGGAGCCCGAGATGGGGCTTGAACTCACAGACCACGAGATCATGACCTGAGCTGAAGTCGAACGCTTAACCAACGGAGCCACCCAGGTGCCCCAATACTTAAGATTCATTACATACTTTATAGTAGTGCCTTTTAATGATAATAATTTCATAATGTTATCAGTGACTTTTATACGATCTTCATTATAATACTGTCAACAAATCGATAAAAGAAAAAAACTTAAAATACTGCCTACAGATAAAAGGTATCAGAGTAAGTACTACTTATACATAGCTTTATAATTTATAATGTACTTTTCATATACATTATCTCATTCAGACCTTACAGATCACTCTGTGAAACAGTACTATTAGCTCATTTTATAAAAGAGTAAATTAAACTTCAGGGATATTAAGCAGATTTACTGGCAGAGCCAGAATTTAAGTTTAGTCTTTTGATCCAAATCTTTTCCATAATATACTCCTTGTTCAGGAATAAAGCTTTTCTTCCAAATGTATAAGAGGGTCTGTACATTTCAGTCACAAAATACCTACTAAGCAAGAAGTTATTTATAGAAGAATCTCACCACCAGAGTGAGTTTCACTATTTCCCACAGCGGCAAACTAGATTTTAAAGCAACAGAAGAAGACAAGAAGCCTAACTCCCAGACTGAGCAAAGCATATATACATACACATTATAATCCCAACTACAGTACTTTTGATGTATCCAAATACCCAAGTTCTTTCTTTGTTTATTTCTGCCTTTTCTTAAGTCTTTGTCTCTTGTGCTCTCTTCCCCTTCACTTCACAAACTACTGGTATGACTGAAAGGATAGATGCCAAGATCAGCTGGCATGTGTTCCATCTTTCTCTTACACATCTAAGAGGAGAAAATAAAAGGCACTCTCTTAATATCCCCCAATGTATAGAAAACAAACCAAGGCCATAAAATATTTCTTTAATCTTATTTAATTTTCTTCTAAAAACGTTTATGGGGGGAGTGGTAAAAAGACTAAGTACAAACATGCAAATGTAAGTACTTTGTCTGTTTTAACTCCTGTTATGAGATTTCGAAGGAAATAATTTATAATTTATTTTTACTTTATGAGGACTAGTGAGACATAAGCTCTAAGTACAGTTAAATCCTGCCATAATGAAGAAACTGTGATTCAAAAAGATTCAGCCATATAAAATACAGAGTTGGATTACTGTGAGGTTAAAAAAATGACAAAGGTGAGCCCTACAGCTAGGGGTCCTTGTGCAATTCAAATCCATTTGGATCTGGGCTGCAGTCTGGCGCCACCTGGTGGCAAATGCCCACTCTGGTTTCAATATCCATGGGGTCATTCTGGGTACAGTGGCTGCCCGGGCTTCCAGGGCAGAGGCCGGGATCCCAGGAATTTCCTGGTTAGGTGGTATCCATTTTGATGTGGATATGGAGGCAGAACAATATTGGGGAAAAGGAAACCTGCTTTTTGTTTCCATGCTTCTACAAATAGTTCTGTCAGCTATTTCCCAACCTACCTGTATCAAGCATCCTAGAGAATAAGGGCTAACTTGTCTAAATCTATGTTGCCATGCATTTTAAAGGATTTTTAAAAAGAACAAAAACTAAAAAATCAGGAAATTCTCAAAATGATTGTAATACCAAGGTTTATGTGCTATGTGGGTAATCTGGAAATAATTATGCATGTTATCAAAGAAACAATCCCATATATTTTAAGGTTAATAAGTCAGTCAATAAAAGCCTATAAAATCTGTAACAGAATTGAGTCACAGGACTAAAAGACTTATGTGTAAAACAGAAATAATATCACCTATGCCACAGGTCTATCTCATGCTCAGACCCTTCTCTTGAGATTCAGAACCTTATAGTCAATTTTTCTGTTTATATTACACAAAAACTTTAAATAAAATAAAACTAAATTTACCTTGTTTTCCTATTAAAGCCTTATTTTTTCCCCTAATATTTTAAAAATTGCATCACCATCCACATTAGCTACCCAATCCAGAAAATTGATGACATACTTAACATCTTCTCACTCCCTAATCCAATCTAGTCACTAAATCCTGTTGGTTCTGCCTCTCAGAAATGTTTTCAATCTGGCCCATTACTCTCCATCTCTATTGCTATAATCCCGTTCTATCATTTCTCATTCTGGTAGCAGAACCAACCTCAAAAAGTGGCCTTTATGTCTGTGGTCATATACTTTATTTCTCTACTCTCTCCACATTGCAGAGAAATCTCTTTTTTATATAAAATTGGATCATATAATGCATATTCTTAAAATCTTTCCATTGTTCCCCACTGGTCTTACTTAGACAATGATCCAAATACATGATCTGGACCTCTGTTTCCCTCTTCTGTTTTACCTCTTAGAACTCAGTCTACACTCAAGTCATATGGAATTATTTTCAGTTTGTTCAAAAAGCTTCATATTGTCTAATCTCCAGGTTTTATACATGCTGAACATTCATTGCCCAATTCCTTTCCCTTCCCTAACCCGCATCTTACACTTAGTCATCATGCAGGTATCAGCATGGGTATTTCTTCTGCCGTGACGTCTTCCCTGATTCTATATAGTCTCATCCTGTGTTGTCATTTTCTCCATTATCATCATAC
Source organism: Acinonyx jubatus (assembly GCF_027475565.1). Taxonomy (NCBI): domain Eukaryota; kingdom Metazoa; phylum Chordata; class Mammalia; order Carnivora; family Felidae; genus Acinonyx; species Acinonyx jubatus. Next base: position 46,778,493 of record NC_069380.1, on the reverse strand, counting down.
TTATAATTATTGTTTCTCTACTGTCTTTATGTCTATTAGAAAACCAACTTCATGAAGACAGAGGTCCCTGATGTATCTATGGCATATGGTGGATCTCAACAAATGTTTGCTAAATAAGTGAATACAGTGCTGGGAGAGCTCAAATGTAAACTTTTCTAACATCAACCTTGGTATATAGTAGGCTTATATCTCTTCTTTTGGTCTGCATTTTGAACCCTACCAGCAACTGACCACAAGGTAGAGGAAACTTTTTACCCAATACAGGGCTGGGACTAACCAAAATTTTGAAAAAGATGGAAGAATTTGTTTTGACATTCTTTAATCTCTCTGTATGCATCTCTCTCTAATCTCCTAATGTCCTTGTTGTCCTAAGCATGAATTCATAAAAATGGCATACTTTAGTTATGACCATGAACAGCTAAATGCAACAGAATATGGATCTTAAAAAAAGGTTACATGAAGAATCACATATAGCCACAAAAGAATACATACAGCATGATCCCTTTATGTGACACTAATATAATATGAAAACTAAAGTATATTTCTCAGACATATATATTTACTGGTAATTTAGATAATAAAAGTACAAGAAAAAGCAAGAAAGTTATTAGTATAAAAATCAGAATAGTTATCATCTTTATGGAAGGAAGGAGTTTAGCAGAAAGGGTCTCAAAGACATTTTTGTGGTGCTGACACTGACTCTTGATTTGGATGGTGGTTAAACAGGTATTTAATTTGCAATTACTTACTAAATGTACATTTAAAAAATATAGTTTATATCCTCTTTGACTGACTGAATAAACACACAAATACATCAAAAGATACTCCATGCTCATGGATTAGAATGATTGGGAAAGTGTTCACACTACCCAAAAACAAGCTATAGATTCAACACAATCCCTATAAAAATTCTAATGGCATTTTTCACTAAACTAGAACAAAAATCCTAAAATTTGTATAGAACCACAAAAATCCCCCAATAGCCACAGCAATCTTGAGAAAGAAGAACAAGGTTGAAGGCATCATGTTCCCTGATTTCAAATTATATTACAAAATGAACATAATCAAAATAGTATGGCACTGGCATAAAAACAGACACATAGATAAATGGAACAGAATGGAAAGCCCAGAAATAAAGGAGCCTTTTCAGTAAATGGTGTTGGGAAAACTGGAAAACCATTTTTTGCTTTTGTTGTCAGATTCAAAAAATCATTGTCAAGATTGGTGTTGAGGAGCTTACTGCCCATGTTTTCTTCTAGGAGGTTTATGGTTTCAGGTCTCACATTCAAGTCTTTAATCTATTTTGAACGAATTTTTATGTGTGGTGTAAGACAGTGGTCCAGTTTCATTTTTTTGCAAGAGGTTGTCCAATTATTTAACTGCTCGAAAGGATTTCAACATTATCATAAAAATCTCTCTCAATCTGTTTTATTAAAATAACAATTTAACAGCAATTTAAAAAGTTATCTTTGCTGGTTTTCTACCCAAAGGCTAATTCTGCACATGTAGTTCTTACAGATTTTCCCTAGTAGAGGCCAACTACATTAACAGAGTGGGTAAAATTCCAGCTTTTTTTGCATGGAATTGAGGGGAGGAACCCTCAAAGTTTTTGCTACTATACTCCTAGTAGAACAACATGTTACAGTGATAATTATAGAATTAAGTCTGATTTAAAGTCTTGCTTGTTGGCAAACTTCAAAATATCATACACTCAAATCAGTGCTGATAAACTAGTATGAGACAAGTCAATTTCAAAACAATTTTTCCACTAAGATATAAACTTTCAAAAGCCATATGAAGTATAATCATAGTATAATATAGTATAGTATAGTGATAGTATAATGAAGTATAATGATGGTGAAAAAAAAAAAAACTACTGTTGAAATAAATAGCATTTATTTCACCCTAATACTGCCAATCACTGACTAAGGGAACCGTATATATACTAATCTAAAAGTGATTAAAATGAATAAAAATTATTCGTCTTCAAGATTATTTAATATATCTGTCAGGGCCAGCAGATAATGAGGCATATGTAATATTTCATATTATTATTCCAGTTTTAAAAAATTTCTTGCAGAAATCATTGGCATGTTATGGGAAGAACTACTGGCATCTCTTATTCCCTTTTCATCTCTGTCCTCAATATGAACCCTTAAAGGCAAAAAGACAAGTTCCCAAGGTAATGAAGAGATAATGGGAATACCTGAGTAAAGAGGCTTAACTTAAGGTCCGATAAACCCTCTTCTGAGGTAGTTACCAAAGACCTTAGAACTTTAATGTTCTATTTTATTTAGATTTGATGTCATAGAAATAGTTTAATAAGCTTCAAAGAGAAATAATTTCCTACTTCTTTTATACCTGTTTTCCCGTTCATACATTTCCCGAGAGGCACTTCGAAGTTGATCAATTTCTTGATTAGTTTTCAATCTGATTTGTTCCAGTTCATCATGTAGTTTATTTTCATATTCTGTTTTATAATGGTCTCTGCAAGGAGTCAAAGATAATATCCATGAATTTTGTTTCTGTAAAAGAAACGTACTTTTACGCTTCGTGTTAGATTTATTATCTTATGTCAAGTAAGTTCTATATACAATGTTATCTGAAAAACATAGTTGTTAGATATATTGCCTCAAAGGCTTAATTACTATATAAAATGTGCTCATCCTTAAAAATATCATATTAATAGTTTTTAATGCATATGGCTAAAGACCTGAAAACTGATGTATATGGAATGCCCTTGATTTAAAAATAATCTGATGCTGTACATGTTGAGAGACAAAATTAAAAACAAAACGAAAATGACTCTAATTGACTGTAAAACCTTTCCTTCTAAAGCACAACAACCACAACCACTGTGATTTCTGAGCAAAGTCAAAGCATTACCTAGGCCATTAGCAGGAGCACAAACACATGAAAAATTCCACAGACTAGGGAAAAAGTTATGAATGTGTGAAGTTTTAAAGGATTAAATTTTAAATTTGTTTTAGTTTTGGATGTGCTGATAAAAGTAAGTATCTCAAGGATTATAAGGACTATAACTATATACATATATATATACACACACACACATACATACACACACACATACATACATGTATATGTACTATATATACTATATATATACTATAACTCTAATAGCTTATACATCTAGTTGAAGAGAGAAGACAGGATCAAAATGCAGGAGTCTGATTCCAGAGCGTGTATGTGATGCCGTCCCTTCATTCTTCTTAGGTTTCACATAGTCAGGAGAAGGTCAGCTTAGGCTCTGCACAATTAGACTGTTTTCAAAAGATCCTTTCACAAAGATACTTACATCTTTTCTTTCAAAAAACACTTACATAGAGATCTTAGTTGTAGACAAAAAGGTTATGTCATAACAACAACAAAAAAAGAATTATAGCATATATACACCGACCCAAAAGAAGTAGTCTTTTCACTATTGGGAAAAAAATAAAACTATGTCTTAAGAAAAAGTCAACTAGAATAAGAATATATTAAAAGGAAACAAAATGAACTGTTATTTTAATATAGTCCAATATAATTAAAAAAAAAAAAAAATCACTATTCTTCCCCAAAGCTAAGAGTTCCCTCAGAGAAAATGGTGCTAATTTGTATCTATTTATGTGAAAAATAATGTAAATCTTGCCTGGATGTTACATATTTTTCATACATCTCTTCTCTAGCCTTTTTGGTTTCTTCAAGTTGAGCCTGAAGTCTTTCAAGGCGATCCTCTTCATGGGCACAGCGAACACTAAGCTCCATGTTTTGGCGACTGAGATACTCTTTATCCTTTTGCAGTAAAGTAACGGTTTGTTGTAAGGTGGTTACCTACATATGTGCAGAGACAGACAGTGTCCAGAGCAACTTCGTCTTACTTTTCAGGGTTTACTGTAATATTTTCTTTCACTTATGCTTTCACATCAAAAGCTAATTTTTACTTTGCAATTTCCCATTCAAACAGAGCTACTGAAGTCCCTTTTTCTGTTAACTACATCAAAAAGGAAAAATGTCCCTCCCACAATTCTGCCCTGGGCTGTGCCCACAATCACTGTATGATAAAATACACATGACTCTATGAGCTTACCTCTTTTGATAATTCATTTCTTTCTTTAGCTTGAGTTATGTGAGAGGCTTCAAGTATTTCATGTTTTCTCCTTAACTCAATTATTTCCTGTTCAAGGGCATCGCGCTCACTATAAAATTCAAATACACTTATTTATTTTTACTAAAATAAAATTCAAATACATAGGTACATTTTATATCCAATTTTATAATCAACATTTAAAATGGGCTGGGGGCACTGGGTGGTGGCTCAGTTGTTAAGCATCTGACTTGGGCTCTTGTCATGATCTCACATCATGATTCCTGAGTCGAACCCCTCATTGGGTGTGCTTGTGCCCTGCTTCGGGTGAACACAAGCGCTACTTTGGGTGAGCACGAGCCCCACTTCAGGTAAGCCCTGCTTCTTTCTCTCTCTCTCTGTCTCTCTCTGCCCCTCCCTCACTTGTGCGTGCTCTCTCTCTCTCAAAAAAAAAAAAAAAAAGAAAAAAAAAAAACAAAAAAACAAAAAAACCCCAAACCCAAAAACAACAACAACAACAAAAAAACCAACAAAAAAAGGGACTGATTTATGCTTCAGGAAACCAAAGAGAAATACCAGTAGTGGGGCTTTAGTGTCATTTTGTGAACAATAAAGTGTCTGCTTTTCAAAGCAAGGTTTTAAGACTGTTCATATATATAAATGTAAATTTGTTATCTTTAAAAAATAAATATGTAAACTACACTACCCAGTAAAATACATAAGAATACCTTCTAAGGTACACCGTGGTATCTTTTCACTAATCATCATTAATCTTATCTTGAAGCCAAACTTTTAAATAATTTATATGTGGCTCTAGGCTTTCAGTTCAGTTAGCATCAAAAAGCCCCTAATTCATCACTCAGATTGCATAGCAGATACAAAAGGAGGGATTCTTGTGACTATTTCATTCACAAATTGTTTAAGATTGCCCAGAGATTCTAATTTCCATTTGCAGACAAGCTCTTGACCCCAAACAGTGAAACCAAGAATTAGAACAAACCTACAACAGGCATCTTAAAAAGTAAGCAGAAATAAAGACTTCCTAACTCAATTTATCTTCTTTAGTCAGAATCAGTTCCTTTGTACTTCACAGATTTCATCTACCCACCTGGTATTTCCATGCAGATGGATGTTAAGAATTGTTTTTTGTTTTTCATTAGATTTTCAAAACTGGTTTAGAAAGATACTGTTCTTTTGGTTAACAAAGTCATGTTTATTGAAGAAAAGTGAGCAAAGCACAAGTTATAAAATAACAATCATCCATAAACTCACTAAAGATGACTGATAGTATCAATATTTTGGTATACGTTAAGTGTTTTGTGCGTTTACAGCAAATGTTTGTATTCTCACATGGTAATGATCATGCTTCCTTTGCTATGATTTTTCAGTGTAAAAAAATGAGTACAAAACACGATATAGCAAAACATCCATGACCTCACTATCCACAGTTGAAAATAGTTAACATTGGTCTCCATTTGCATTAAAGTTTTATTTTGCTTTTTGAAAAGATAAGACACTATGGTAAACTTAAAGTCCTACATATTCCTCACTGTTCCTTTATCATCCCCTAGACACAACGATAAATTTAGTGTCTCCATATTGTTTTTTTAATACTTTTACTCAGGGTGCTTGGGTGGCTCAGTCTATTAAGCATTGGGCTCTTGATTTCAGCTCAGGCCACGATCTCAAGGGTTTGTGAGTTTGAGTCCTGTGTTGGGCTCCACAGTGCCCTGTGTTGGGCTCTGACACTGCAGAGCCTGCTTGGGATTCTCTCTCCTCCTCTCTCTGTCCCTCCCCTGCTTGCTCTCTTTCAAAATAAATAAATAAACTTAAAAAACAAAAAAACAAAAAACTCTTACTCACCAAATGTTAACATTTTGTCATATTTACTTTGTAATATTTACTGAGTATTACTTTGTCATATTTATTCTCTCCCTATTGTTCATATATGTGAATGAATATAGATACATGCATATACACATATACATCACTATACACGCAGACACGCAGACACGTGTGCAATTTTTCCCCTTAACTATTTAAGAGGTATATGCAGACATTAAATCCCTTTATCCCTGAATAATTTGGTGTGGATTTTCTAAGATTAAAAAAATTCTTTGATATAATCCCAGTATAATTAGCCCTAATACAATATCTAATATATAATCCATTTTCCAATTTTGTCAATTGTCCCAATTGGCATTTTCCCTGTATAGGATCCAATGGATTATCATACATTGCATTTGGATGTCATGTATCTTTGGTATCCTTTAACCCTGAGCAGTTCCTTAGTCAACGTTGTAAAAGACAGAGAAAGTCTATTTGGCCAGTTGTTTTATGTCACTCAATTTTCATTTGCCTGATGTTTCCCTGTAATTAGATTCAGGTTAAGCATTTAGGGCTGAAACACTACACCTGTGATAATGTGTCCTCAGTATGTCACATAGAGTACATAAAGCCTTAGTACACAGAGAGGCACATAAAGAGTACATAAAGCCTTAGTACACAAAGCAGCCATGATGTCATTATGTCCTATGATTGGTGAAAATAACCTTAGTCACCTGTTTAAAGTGGTATCTGCCAAAGTACTCAAATATAAAAGTACTTTTTTGCCCTCTGCGATTAGTAAGTAATCCGTGGGAAACATACTTTGAGAATATATATTTTGCTCCTGAATATACTTTTACCCAATGGTTTTAGCTTCCCCTGATGATTCTGAATCAAATAGTATTATGAGGTTACAAAACGGTAATTATAATATGCATATATATTTATTGGTTGGCATTCCACTGTAAAAACTCGTATTTATTATTAGCATGCACTCAGGATTCTTATTCTAGTCAACAAATTATAATTCATTACTGTTAATATTCATTTTGATACTCAAGTTGTACCATATTTGGACAGTTGAAGCCCCTTCAATTAGCTACTATGGTACTGAATTGGAATTAGAGGTATTGGTATGATTTTATCTGTACAGTGTTAAGCCATCCTCCCAACTCCCTCTCTAATCACCTCTTTACTGAAAGGGCTTAGAAACAATGACCAATGTATCAATGACCAGCACCCAAATCTTAATTTCTAAATAGTATTTCTCACTAAAAGGAACCAGGACTCATAGAGGAAGGTCTGAGGCAATGAAATTAGAAAATAAACCTGAGAAAATTATGTTATGCCAGAAAGTAAGAAATTGCTTTAAAAAAAAAAAGGTGGACACATCTTTTTAAAATAAAAAAATTTAGGGCGCCTCGGTGGCTCAATCAGTTAGACATCAGACTCTTGGTTTGGGCTTGGATCACAATCTCATGGTTTGTGAGTTTGAGCACCACATTGGGCTCTGCACTGACAGCGTGGAGTCTGCTTGGGACACTCACTCTCTCTCTCTCTCTCTCTCTCTCTCTCTCTCTCTCTCTCTCTCCCCCCTCCCACCCCCCCCAATAAATAAACTTAAAATTTTTTTTTAACTTAAAAATTAAAAAAAAAAAGATGGATACACTTTTTAAAATATAGTATTCCATTTGACTTGTCCATATAGATACACCCAGATCTAGTTTAATGATTTTAACTGCTACATTGAATTACATTATAGAAATAAATCATAACTGATTTCCCATTCTGCTACTGAAAAGTATCTGAATTCTTTTAATCTAATTATAATTAACATCCACATGCCGGTTTCCTTTTGCACATGTGTAAGAATTTATCAGGGACATAAGAGTGATTTCCCCCCCCCCCCCCGTTTTTCTTATATTTTTGTAATCAGAACATTTCTTTAATCTCTTCACCCTATTGAACGAACTGAAGAGTTCACAGTTTGAGCTCCTCTTGCTTGTTTGTTTTTCGGTTCCATTTCTAGCACATAAAGATGTTTATCATATTTTTGATGAGGGCTATGTTTTTCCTTCCTAGGTTTTTATTACAGAAAGTAAAACATATATATAAATAGATATGATATAATGAACTCCCTTGCTCTCATCACCTGGCTTCAACAATTACCAATAATTACCATGACTCATCTTTGTTCATTTATCCTTCAAATTCATGGCCACTCTGATTATTCTGATGACTTGGCTTTTTAGTTTTCTCTTTTCATGTTTTATCTATTACTGCTACAGTTTTATAGTGGCAGAGAGTACATCAAGACACCAAATCAAAGTATTATCTTACCATCACAATCTACTTACTTTTGAAATGATTCTTTCAAAATCCAGCTTTATTCAAGAGCCACTGATTTCAAGCTCCAATAATTACCGTATTTTAACATTTATCCATACATAATAATACACGCAGCATGTCAGTCATGCTGGAAGCAGGAATACCAATCTGATCTTTGAAATTTATTTATGTTGCTATGTAATTTTTAAAGTGTCCATTTGTTTAATAAATATTAAGTGACTACTATATTTCAAGAATTATTTTGGGTGCAGGTACAGACAAGAGTGAACAATTAGAATAATGTCTCTATCTATAAATATTTGCATAAATATTCCTTTACTTGATCTTGTTTTTATGGTACAGTTACTAGTATCAACACCATCTCATGGATGACAAAACTTTGGTTTAGAATGATAACAGATGTACCTAGGGACATATAGCTAAGTAGTGGCTCATTAATGTACAAACAACAGAAAAGTATATTCCAGTAAAAGGAAAATTCTCTGCTATAGCTACTTAGTAGCACTGGCAAATATTCTCAAGAAAAGTTTTATCTTTTGAGGGTATATATGTCCTTTGTCAGAAAGGAATAGTTAAAAAAACTTCAGATAAAACTGAAGTATTTAAATTGGTTCCATAAACAAAAATAATCATCAAGTGAGATTTCAAAAATATTTACACACATGGGACTTCACTGGGTCTCTATCTTCTAAGACATTACATTTTAAAAGACAGCAGCAACTTCCAAATAAAATAAAAGTGGATATAAAAATACAATCTAAATCCAACAAACTGCCAAAACCACATACTTTTTGTGCACTGCAGAATAAGGTATACGTCAAGACAATGAAAAGACAAGCCATAGAATGAGAGAAAATATTTGCTAAAGGCATACCTGATGAGTACTGTTATCCAAAATATACAAAGAACTCTTAGAACTCAACAGTGAGAAAACAAACAACCCAATTAGAAAATGGGCCAAAACCTTAATAGACACCTTATCAAAGAAGATACAGATTGCAAATAAGCACATGAAACAATGTTCCACAACAAATGTCATCAGAAAAACGCAAAATAAAACAACAGTGAGATACCCCTAAATACCTATTAGAATGGTCAAAATCCAGAATGCCAAATACTGGCAAAGACATAGAACAACAGGAACTCTCATTCACCTCTGGTGGAACGCAAAATGGTAGAGCCACTTTGGGACAAAAAGTTTAGTGGTTTCTTACAAAACTAAAAATACTTTTTTTTTTTTAATGCTTATTTTTGAAAGAGAGGGAGAGGGAGACAGAGTGCAAGTGGGGGAGGGACAGAGAGGGAGACACAGAATCTGAAGCAGGCTCCAGGCTCTGAGCTGTCAGCACAGAGCCTGACCCATGGCTTGAGTCCACGAACCATGAGATCATGACCTGAGCTGAAGTCGGACACTCAACCGACTGAGCCACCCAGGTGCCCCGAAACTAAAAATACACTTACCATACAATTGTGCTGCTTGGTATTTACCCAAAGGAGTTGAAAACTTATGTCCATACAAAAACCTGATGTGGATGTTTACAGCAGACTTAGATATAACTGACAAAACTTGAAACTAACCAAGATGTCCTTTAGTAGGTGAATGGATGTATAAACTGTGGTACATCCAGACAATGAAATATCACTCACCAAAAAGAAATGAGCTATCAAGCCATGAAAAGACCTAGAGGAAACTTAAATGTATATCACTGAGTGAAAGAAGTCAGTCTTAAAAGGCCCCATATTGTATGATTCCAACTATGACATTCTGGAAAATTTAAAACTAGGGACCCAGAAAAAGAGTAAGGTACAAAGTGGAATTAACAATGTTGATGGTAACAATTCAGGTGACTTTGATGCATACACACACACACACACACACACACAGAAGAACTACTGTAGCCATCTTAACTACTTACTTTTTGACTTTACCATAGTTTTCTTGACGGTAGTCCCCTTGCTGAATTAACTGTTTTGTGTCAGCTAATTCTAAGGCCAAACGTTGACATCTAATTTGAAGTTCAGAATAATTTCTTCGATCTTCCTCATAAGTCTGTAAATCAAAACAATAATAAAACATTTCAAGCTAAACATAGTTGACCAAATTCTTTTTTTTTAATATGAAATTTATTGTCAAATTGGTTTCTATACAACACCCAGAGCTCATCCCAACAGATGCCCTCCTCAATACCCATCACCCATCCTCCCCTCCCTCCCACCCCCCATCAACCCTCAGTTTGTTCTCAGTTTTTAAGAGTCTCTTATGTTTTGGCTCCCTCCCTCTCTAACCTCTTTTTTAAAATTTTCCTTCCCCTCCCCCATGGTCTTCTGTTAAGTTTCTCAGGATCCACGTAAGAGTGAAAACATACGGTATCTGTCTTTCTCTGTATGACTTATTTCACTTAGCATAACACTCCCCAGTTCCATCCATGTTGCTACAAAAGGCCATATTTCATTCTTTCTCATTGGCATGTAGTATTACATTGGGGTACAGGTGCCCCTATGCATCAGCACTCCTGTATCCCTTGGGTAAATTCCTAGCAGTGTTATTGCTGGGTCATAAGGTAGATCTATTTTTAATTTTTTGAGGAACCTCCACACTGTTTTCCAGAGCGGTTGCACCAGTTTGCATTCCCACCAACAGTGCAAGAGGGTTCCCGTTTCTCCACATGTTTGCCAGCATCTATAGTCTCCTGATGTGTTCATTTTAGCCACTCTGGCGTGAGGTGATATCTGAGTGTGGTTTTGATTTGTATTTCCCTGATGAGGAGCGACACTGGGCATCTTTTCATGTGCCTTTTGGCCTTCCAGATGTCTTCTTTAGAGAAGTGTCTATTCATGTTTTCTGCTCATTTCTTCACTGGATTATTTGTTTTTTGGGTGTGGAGTTTGGTGAGCTCTTTATAGATTTTGGATACTAGCCTTTTGTCTGATATGTCATTTGCAAATATCTTTTCCCATTCTGTTGGTTGCCTTTTAGTGTTGTTGATTGTTTCCTTTGCAGTGCAGAAGCTTTTTATCTTCATGAGGTCCCAATAGTTCATTTTTGTTTTTAATTCCCTTGCCTTTGCGGATGTGTCAAGTAAGAAATTGCTGCGGCTGAGGTCAGAGGGGTTTATTTTTCCTGCTTTCTCCTCTAGGGTTTTGATGGTTTCCTGTCTCACATTCAGGTCCTTTATCCATTTTGAGTTGATTTTTGTGAATGGTGTAAGAAAGTGGTCTAGTTTCATCCTTCTGCATGTTGCTGTCCAGTTCTCCCAGCACCATTTGTTAAAGAGACTGTCTTTTTTCCATTGGATATTCTTTCCTGCTTTGTCAAAGATTAGTTGGCCATACTTTTGTGGGTCTAATTCTGGGGTTTCTATTCTATTCCATTGGTCTATGTGTCTGTTTTTGTGCCAATACCATGCTGTCTTGATGATTACAGCTTTGTAGTAGAGGCTAAAGTCTGGATTGTGATGCCTCCCGCTTTAGTTGACCAAATTCTTTAATGAATTCTTCTGTTATGCTGTGAATGTCCTTGCAATTACAAAAAAAATTTCAGGGGCACCTGGGTGGCTCAGTCAGTTGAGCGTCCCACTTCAGCTCAGGTCATGATCTCACAGCTTGTGAGTTCGAGCCCCGCATCAGGCTCTGTGCAGATAGCTCAGAGCATGGAGCCTGCTTCAGATTCAGTCTCCCTCTCACTCTGCCCCTCCCCTGTTCATGCTCTGTCTCTCAAAAATAAATAAACATTAAAAAAAAAATTAAAAAAAATTTTTTTTTCAATTCTTCTGTGTAGTATTTATTTCCCCTACTTGAAGACAAATTATCTTAAACTGACAGAGTAGGTTGTAAGTTTGTTTATTTAAAACTTGAGCTCTAGTTTTCATAGAAAAAAATAGGGCAACTGCTTTGGTTACTAGAATAACACATAAAATGACTACCAATGTTAAATGGCTGTTTTTTGTTTGAGTAACCATTAGACACTAAAGACCCAGAAACAAATAAAACACAGCTGCTGTTCTTGAGGAGCTCACAATGTAGAGATGAAGAGACACCTGAAGATCCGGTATCTACAATGAAAAATAGTTACTGAAGAGATTAGTCATGCAGTTTCAGTGGTGGTATTCAGCAAAAGAAGGAATTTTGTGGCACTTGGAAAGTTCTTCTGTGTCAATCTTCCTTTCACCCACCAGAACGCTATAGGAGAGCGGTTATTAGAAGGGAACATCGTCAAAAACCACAACCTAGCCTGGCTTACCACAAACCTCCTATCTCATCATTTCTCATATTCACCTATCACCCTCTAACCCTAATGAAGAGCTGAAGTTTGTAACATGGCATGCTTCCTCTAACCTGTTCTCACTGCCTAAATAGCTGCATATTATCTGAACTTTTATTTGCCACCTCCAGAGCACCAACTGCACTGTAGCATCAGATTAGTTTTCTATGTACCTCACCAGAGTGTAAATGTCTTAAGGGCAGGCTTTGTCTTATTCACCACTGGATCGCCATCACTTTACAAGGCTTTTAGTATACAGGAAAAATCAAATGAACGCTTTTGAATAAATTAGGAAATAAATGAATATGGAAATAAGAGGAAAAACAAAACACAGAGACAGAGTTCCTCCTTATTTTTGCCCTTTGAACTTATCAGATCTTGCCAGCGACTGTCAACTCCACCCCCAGAACCTGTCATGATTAATGCATCCTGTTCCAAGTCATTCTTTAGTAGCAGACCAGGTAAGTGTGGCCACATTCATTCCACAAATACTGACTGAATTATTTCTATATGACTATTCCTAGATGAGGCTCTGTACACACAAAGATGAGTAAGATACTCTGCTTTTGTCCTTTTCAAACTATTAAACATAACTTTGAAATGTTAGCTCCCAAATTTCTATCCAAGGGCTGTCTGAGAAATGCATTATGGAAAAACTATCATGGTGTGTGTTTTGTTTTGGTATAATATTATGTTCTTATACTGAGAAGCTCCTCCTAAGACTGGAATGTTACTATAGTATTTATGATAGGATCATAACTGAAGATACTCTATCATATCCCCTACGGATTATCACATACATCATTTTAGGCCTAAGTCCCAGAAGATACTTCAGTTCCCCTGAAGAATGCTTTATCTGTCTAAATGCTATTAATCATGTAGCTGCTGTGGAACAGTGTATAGTATGACAGTTGGGAAGGCAAGCTCCAGAATTCACATGTCTAGAACCGAATTACCTGCAGTTAAGACTTTGGGCAGGTTTACCTCTCATGTTCAGAGTCCTCATCTACCTCACAGAGTGTTGACTATATCAAGTAATACATCTATAGTGCTTACAAAAGTGGCTAAAAATAGTATATAATCATTAACTATAAATTAATATAGTACTTCAATTTTACTTTGGCTTCCAGAGAGATTCGAGCCAAATTGATAGCTCAACTTTAAAAACTGCACAAAGACCAAACAGAATCCTGGAGGAATATGAACATTTAAAGGGTGGCCAGAGGACAAAGAGCAGAAGGCACCTGAGGGAGTATTCACAGAAATAAAGGGTATTACACGCTATGACTGTGTACAACTTCCAGGTGAAGGCTAAAGAGAATAGGGAAGATTACTTTGTATCATCCCTATACATCCTTCCCTGGTTTGAACTCAACATCAACTTATTTGGGAAGACTCAAGCCCCAAATCTGAGTTTGATGTTTGTCTTATATTTTTCCATAGCACCTGGTTCTTTCTGTCAGAAACCCTATCATATGTGCTATGAGCAGCCATTACTTGCCTTCTACATCATAAGAAAAAATTTAAGGAGGTTTTCCATAATCCTAGTACCTAGTACTCTGCCTATTATACTAGAGTTTGCAATTAATGTCTGTGGACAGGAGCAAAAGAGGACATTGAAGTGACTAAAGCGAAAGAAGTAAACAATATTTTCAAACAAAAAGGGGCACACATAAAATTTCCAGTCATCAAACCCTAAGAGAGAATTTCCATGTTACAGTAAACCAGTTAACAGTGTCTCAATTTCCTTTTATAATAAAGAAAAAAAAGTTATATGGGAAAAATAAGAACAGTCCAAGTCACTGAGAAGATTTAAACTGTTTGACAGGTTTCTACATATCTAAAATGGAACTGATTTTGACTGCCAGGATTAATGTTATCTTTTTCCTCTTCTATATTATTCATATGAGGAAAAAATAGAAGGCTATCTCCAGACTGAAAAAAGTAAATGTTATTGTAATTGCATGTTTTCTTCTCTTTCCTATAACCCTCATCCTTCCACACCCACCTAAGACGTGGGTTTCCTTGAAGACCTGCTTTATCTCTGTACACCAAGTAACCTTTCATAGTAGTTATACTAGAAATGTTCGCAAAAGGAACTAATGTTGAAATATAAACGGACCATGTATCACTAGCATTTAAAATAGTTTCAGATGTCGAAAAAAATGACTTTAAAAGTATTTAATACATTATCAGTTTTCCAAGTGAAATTACAGAATACTATCATAAATCTGCAAATAAAACACACCTTCTGAAACAATAATATATATGCAACATATATGCGGAATTTTGAGACAGCACAAAAGGAGCTTTTATTCTTGATTTGGGTGGCGGATGTATTCATTTTGTAAAAATTCAATTAAGACTTTTTTTATGTAGGTTACACACATTTAAAAAGTGAAACAGGGGCACTTGGGTGGCTCAGTCAGTTGAGTGTCTGACTTCAGCTCAGGTTATGATCTCACGGTTCATGGGTCCGAGCCCCGCATCGGGCTCTGTGCTGACAGCTCAGAGCCTGGAGCCTGCTTCAGATTCTGTGTCTCCCTCTCTGTCTCTGTCCCTCCTCTGCTCATACTCTGTCTCTATTTCTCCCTCTCTCTCTCTCTCAAAAATAAGTAAACATTAAAACAATTTTTTTTTAGGTGAAATAAGAGGCTTCAAACAGGAAAATGTTAACTGGGGAGAAGTTCTTCAAGGGTGCCCGAAAAATAGGAATGGAAAGCATGAGATGTGATAATCACATCAAAGTGGAATGAGCAGGATGAAAGTGGGTAGTGAAGAGACTCACTTTTTTTAGTCTATGTATCTCTCTACAGTTTGTTTGACATTAGAAACTGAAAATGTTATATTATGTAATGTTTTGGCAAATTTATCAACTATTAGAACTTTCAAATTTGTAATGAGATGCCCTTTCTTTCCAAAAACAGCAGCTAAGCATTTTATTATTTTTTTATTTTTTATTTTAATGTTTATTTATTTTTGAGAGAGACAGAGGATGAGTGGGGGAGGGGCAGAGAGAGAGGAAGACACAGAATCCGAAGCAGGCTCTAGGCTCTGAGCTGTCAGCACAGAGCCCGATGCGGAGCTCAAACTCACAGACTGTGAGATCATGACCTGAGCCGAAGTTGGACGCTCAACCGACTGAGCCACCTAGGCGCCCCAAGCATTTTATTATTTTTTTAATGTTTATTTATTTTTGAGAGACAGAGAGAGAGAGAGAGAGAGAGAGCACGAGTTGGGGAGAAGCAGAGAGAGACACACACACAGAATCCAAAGCAGGCTCCAGGCTCTGGGCTGTCAGCACAGAGTCTGATGCGGGGTTCAAACTCACGAACTGTGAGATCATGACCGAAATTGGACGTTTAACTGACTGAGCCACCCAGGTGTCCCACAGCAGCTAAGCATTTTAGATTGACAGAATTTCAGAGATGAAAGATAGCCTGGAGATAATCTACTACAATCTTATTTTCAAGATAAGAATATTAAAGCCTAGAGGGGTTAGAAGATGTGTCCAGGATTCCAGGGCTAGGAGAGGCTGAACTAGAATCTATGTTCTCAAATTCATACATACTTCATGCTTTTAATTTCAAGTTTCTGGTTTTTGAAGAATCAATTCTCTACAAACTATAAAACCATTGTTGGAAGTTAATATTATTATTTACTGTTCAAATCTAGGGTGTTGAAAGCACTTTAATTGCAAATTTTATGGGTTCAAATATGGCATATGCATAAATCAGTTAATTTTGGACTCCCTTCCTTTAAAACAATTACTACACTCATTTCTTAAATACATAATAAGAACCATTTGACAAAATAACATCAAATCTAAATGTTTTCTAGAAAAAGTTAAAAAGTATTCAAAGATGCAATTAAATAGGCACATTTTAACAGTCAAGCTGCTGTGTAAACCAAAAGGCAATTACTTTAGGTATAATGAATTTCTAAGCATCATTTAAATCTTTTGTCTTTCACACCACTTAAACTGAGAAGAGAGTAGTAACCTATGTGTCAAAATAAATCTTTAATAAATGAGGTGATCTCCTGCCTGTGGGGAGATAGGGCAGTTAAGGAAATTGGAAAGGTGATATGGTGACATTTACCTTAAGGTCAATGGTTCAAATCAGAAGCCGTTTACACTGGAAAGCAGTTTAATGAATGAGAAGAAATGGTATGGTTAGCCATTCTGGGAAAATGAGAATTCATTCCTCAGAATTCTCACAAGTTTCACATTATCTATAATCTACTCCAAGCAACTAAATATGGAAAAGAACAAGAAACCTAATTAACCTTTGACTACTATAGACTGACCTTTAAGTAAGTGTCTGTTTTATGGACAGAGACTACTATTTGTTGTTGCTATGATCCTCAAGAAATATATTATTTACACATTTTTTTTACTCCTTCTAAAGTCTTAAAAAAGACAAAACTGAAGTATTAAAAGTCTACCGTGCGTTAAAAAGAAAACAAGAAGATTTAATGATTTTTTTGTTTTACATGATAATATATGATATTTTTAATAAATGATAATAAATAATTTTTAATAATATCTATTTCAGCCAGCAAATGTGAATTCAAACATGAAAGCTTAAGCTTTTCTAAAGGAAAAATTAAAAAATTTAGAGGAATGACGAAAGGTAACTTCAAGTGCGGTGGAGGTTAGATTGGGATAAAGAGATATGGGTTCAAATCTGTCTGCACTGGACTTTTCTAGCGAGTCAGCTTCTCTGAATCTTAACTGCTGCCTCCACAGAGTGAGTACACTAACGCATTTAGTGGTTCATTAATTTTCATGTGCCTACTACCGTAGGACACGTTATATTACTATTACTCCCAACTAGCTCATGGATCTAGCAGAACCCTCCACTGCTGAACAATATGTTGTGTTGGGAAGCAATTTTTATAGCTTACATTTTATTCAGCAAACTACTGAAAGAAATTTGAAATACTGTTTTTTTTCAGTAGGTATTGACCCAAATATGATTGAATCAAACAAATTTAAATCCTAACATTTTAAATGAGACCAATTTGCTAAATTATCTTTCAAATCTCACTGATTATTCCAGGAATGTAAGTATATTAATTTAAGAAAGTATGGCTTTCAATGCCTTTCAAGGGATTTAGATAAGCATTAAAAGTATGAACGCAGTACAAAATGATCAAGATCATACCTTGCTATGAGATCAGACAATGCTATGAAACTCAAAATCAACAACAAAAAATTTGGAAAGACCATAAATACTTGGAGATTAAAGAACATCCTACTGAAGAATGAATGGGTTAGCCAAGAAATTAAAGAGGAAATTAAAAAGTAAATGGAACCCAATGAAAATGAAAACACGACAGCCCAAAACCTCTGGGATGTAGCAAAGGTGTGAAGTATAAGAGGGAAGTAAAATATAGCAATCCAGGTCTTCCTGAAGAAGGAGTCTCAAATCTCAAACACACAACCTAACCTTAACACCTAAAAGAGCTGGAAAAAGAACAGCAAATAAAGACCAAAACCAGCAGAAGAAGGGAAATAATAAAGATTAGAGCAGAAATCAATGATATTGAAATTTAAAAAAAGTCAATAGAACAGGAGCTAGTTCTTTGAAAAAATTAACAAAATTGATGAACCCTTAGCTAGACTCATCAAAAAGAAAAAGGACTCAAATAAATAAAATCATGATAAAAGAGGAAAAAATCACAACCAACACCACAGAAATACAAACAATAGTAAGATAATATTATGAGCAATTATATGCCAACAAATCAGGCAATATGGAAGAAATGGACAAATTCCTAGAAACATATAAACTACCAAAACTGAAACAGGAAGAAATAGAAAATTTGACCAGACCTATAACCAGTAAAGAAGTTGAATCAGTAATCAAATATCTTCCAAAAAAACAAGAGTCCAAGACTGGATGGCTTTCCAGGGGAACTCTACCAAATATTTAAAGAAGAGTTAAAACCTATTCTTTTGAAGCTCTTCAAAAAACAGAAATGAAAGGAAAACTTCCAAACTCATTATATAAGGCCAGCATTACTCGATTCCAAAACCAGACAAAGACCCCACTAAAGAGGAGAACTACAGACCAATTTCCCTGGTGAACATGGTTGCAAAAATTCTCAACAAAATACTAGCAAATTGGATCCAATGGTACATTAAAAGAATTATTTACCATGATCAAGTGGGATTTGTTCCTGGGATGCAGTGCTTGTTCGATATCTGCAAATCAGTGTGATACATCACATTAATAAAAGAAAGGATAAGAACCACATGATCCTCTAATATGCAGAGAAAGCATTTGACAAAATACAGCATCCTTTCTTGACAAAAATCTTCAAGAAAGCAGGGATAGAAGGATCACACCTCAAGATCATAAAAGCCCTATATGAAAGACCCACTGCAAATATCATCCTCAATGGGGAAAAACTGAGGGCTTTCCCCCTAAGGCCAGGTACACGACAAGGATGTCCACTCTCACCACTGTTATTCAGCATAGTGTTGGAAGTCCTAGCCTCAGCAATCAGACAACACAAATAAATAAAAGGCATTCAAGTCGGCAAGGAGAAGTCAAACTTCCACTTTGTAGATGACAAGGAGAAGTAAAACTTCCACTCTTTGCAGATGACACGATACTCTATGTAGAAAACCCAAAAGACTCCACCAAAAAACTGCTAGAACTGATCCATAAATTCAGCAAAGTCGCAGGATATAAAATCTAATAGTTTTATTTTTTTAATGTTTATTTTAGTTTTGAGAGAGCCAGGGAGGGAGAGAGAGGATGTGTGTGCATGAATAGTGGAAAGGCAGAGAGCAGGAGTGAGAGAATCCCAAGCAGGCTTTGTGATTAGCTTGGAGCTCGATGAGCAGCTCAATCCCACAACTGTGAGATCATGACCGAAGCAGAATCAAGAGTCAGACACTTAATTGACCGAGCTACCCAGGTGCCCTATTTTTATAATTTTTTATCTTTCTTTCCTCTTTGCCCTACATCCCATGTAACTTGTGTTTTTCTCTATTTTCCTTCATATACTTCTCCATGAGTTCATATACTCGTGTGGACGCTCAGAGGAAGGAGGCGTTGCTGGTTATTAGTTTCCTGATCAAAAGAAAAAAAAAAAAAGTGGGGCACCTGGATGGCTCAGTTAAGTATCTGTCCAACCAGACTCTTGATTTTTGCCTCTGGTCATAATCTCACAGATGGTTGGGGAGATCCAAGTCCTGATCCACACCCCCATCGGGCTCTGCCCCCATCCGGCTCTGCATTGACAGCACAGAGACTGCTTGGGGTTCTCTCTCTCTCTCTCTCTCTCTCTCTGCCCCTCCACCACTTGCTCTCTCTCTACCAAATCAATAAATAAAGCTTAAAAAAAAAAGTGTTGAATATTTTGTATCCAGGTTTAGTCATTTAGCAATTTACCTTGTGAAAATCCTAAATTAACTGATATTCTCCAGTTCATTCTACAAATTCCTGCACAATATTCTATGGTATAGCCTGTACCATGGTTTTTGTAACCATTTCCTTGCTATTGTATTCATGGGCATTTATTTTGTTTCCAGTCCCTCCTTTCCCCTTTCAGCGTTTGTTGCCAGAAACAGTGCTGCAATAAATCTCCTTATACAAATACCCTTTTGCACTAGTACTTCACCCTGTGGGACCCAGTCTCAGTAGTGAGGTTACTATGTTGAAGGATGCTCACGTTCCATTTTAATTGATATTGCTAGATTTTTTCCAAAGAATGCATGTAGCAGTTCACTTTTCCACCAGCAACATGTTTATCTTTTTCCTTTAGAAAAAGGTACACATATTTATTAGGTCTTTTACATTTTTGCCCACCTGAGTTCTCACTGATACTTTAATTTCATTTCCCCCAATGCTACCTAGTTCGAACATCTGGCTATTTGAATTTGCATTTTGTGAAATGCCTATTCATAGTTTTTGCCTGTGTTCCTTTGGGCTTGTCTTTTTCCTATTAATTTATAAGAGCTTCAAATAATGCTAGTATTAACTTTTCATCATCTTCATTCCAATTTTTCCCCAAATGCATACTTTAAACATTAAACTTTGCCTATGCTTTATTATTATTATTATTATTATTATTATTATTTGTCTTATTCTTTTAAAGCTTTTTTGTTTCCTTGTCTTGGCTGAGATTACCCCAACCTCTAGGACAGCACTGTCCAACAGAACTCTTCTTCAATGAAAAAAATGTTCTGTGTCTGTACCATCCACTATGGTACTCACTAACCACTTGTAACTAGTAAGTCTGAGAAAATGAATTTTAATTAACTTAAATTGAAATAGCCACTTGTGGCTCTGACTACTACACTAGACAAGTGACTTCCAGAACTTAGCTACTCATACAAAGTTCAGTCCACTAACTGGCATTGGACAATGAGCACTAGTAACATCTGTGAACATGCTAACTGTGAACAGTCTTAGGCCTTATCCCAGACCTATTATATCATTTTCATTTTAACAAGATCCCCAGGTGATTTTTATTTACATTAGAGTTTAAGAAGCACTGTTAATATTCACTTAAATTAGGGATTCTTAATACTTTCTTGTGCCATGGACTCCACTGGCATTCTAGTGATGCCTGTGAACCCTTTCTTTTTTAAAAATTTTTTTAATGTTTATTTATTTTTGACAGAGAGAGAGGGAGAGAGAGAGACAGACAGACAGAGCATGAGTGGGTGAAGGGCAGAAAGAGAGGGAGACACAGAATCTGAAACAGGCTCCAGGCTCCAAGCTGTCAGCACAGAGCCCAATGTGGGGCTCAAACTCACAGACCGGGAGATCATGACCTGAGCCGAAGTCAGATGCTCAACCGACTGAGCCACCTAGGCGCCCCCCATGAACCCTTTCTGAGACTGTTTCTAAAAGCAAAAATTAAAATTTACAGAATTATGAAGGAAACAAATCATACTGAAATAAAACTATCAAAGTATTTTTAAGAGTTATGTAATATGTCCTGGGGCGCCTGGGTGGCTTGGTTGGTTGAGCACCCGACTCTTGATTTCAGCTCAGGTCATGAGCTCACGGTTGTGGATCAAGCCTGGCATTGGGCTCTGTGCTGAGTGTGGAGCCTGCTTAAGATTCTCTCTCTCTCTCTCTCTCTCTCTCTCTCTCTCTGCCCCTCTCTCCCATTTGCTCTCTCACTCTAAAAATAAATACATAAAATAAAAATAAAAATTGCTCATCTAAAAAAAGTCATGTCCTTCTTTATGAATGCATTAAAGGTAAACTCGGCGAGGGGCCTAGTAACTACAGTAATATTGAAGTAGTGATGAGCACAACTCTATTTAAAGATTTCTGCAATAACTAATATTGTGATGAAAATATGTGATTTCTAATGTTGACAGTGTCATAGGTAGCGGCAGTCCTACTGCGGTTTTTGCTTACATCTGTTATTGAATTAAGAGCTAACTTTTAGTTAGAAGTGAAAATAATTTTTCCATACCACCTGAAGGCATGTGGACCCGAAGAATCTGTGTTATTGTTCAAGTAATGGCCTAGATTTTCTTCTAAAAATTTTAATTCAACGGGAATTAATATTGGTGAATGGTATAAAATGTGAGGACACCTTTTTTTTCCCCTTAAATAGATGAATATCCAGTTATGCTAGGACCCTTACACTAAATAACCATTCTTCTTCAACTGAATTAAACTACCACTGTTGTGGAATATAATTAGATCTACTTCTGTATTCAGTTCCACTAACGTTTGTTTGTTTCTATGCCAGTATCACATTTAGTTTATATATTAATTTTGAAGTATATAGTGGGATCTTGGTTGGACTAGTACCTCAACTTTCCCCACCTCTCATCTTTTTTTTTTTCACATTTTTCTTGCCAGTTCTGAGACACGTATTTTTTCGTATAGACTAATTTATCCAATCTCAATCCTTGTACAACGCTTCTCCTCTCTACCAAAAAAATAAAAAACAGAGGCACCTGGGTGGCTCAGTCAGTTAAGCTTCTGACTCTTGGTTTTGGCTCAGGTCATGATCTCACAGTTCATGGGATCGAGCCCACGCAGAGCCTGTTTGGAATTCTCTCCCTCTCTCTCTCTGCCCCTCACCTACTTGCAGTCTCTTTCTCTCTCAAACTTTATAAAAATTAAACAAAATAAAAAACAAAAAACAATAAAAGTATTGGGATATAAACTAACTGCATCTGATTAATATATTAATAAGAAAAAAGTAATAATTTTATGATCTTAGTCTCCCTCCTAAAATATGGTGCTTCCAAATTCAACACTAAGATTTTACAGTTTTCTTCATAGAAGTCCATTACCTTCCTTACAAAATGAAATATTTTTCTCCTGTGCCCCTCTATAGCAGTTATTGAGCAGTTATTTCTCTAAGCCTAGAGAAAGACTGATTATATATTAATCTTGTATTCAGTCACAATATCAAATTTCTGCATTAATTTCAGCTGTTTTTCAAACATAACACAGAAAAAATTTTAAAATCTCCTTTCAAATTTATATATGGATAGTTTTTTCTTCTTAGTGCATCTGCTAAGGCCCTCCAAGACCATGTTAGTTAATAATGAGCAACCCAATCTGTGTTTGGTTACTGATGTTAACAGAAGAAGGTTTTATTGTTTTGCCATTTAGGATAAATATTTTTTGGTTAACATTTTGTTTGTAAATATTTAAGTGTCTTTAATAGGAATAGTTGCTAGATTTTAATTTATCATCTTTTATCATCTACTTATACAATCATATGATTGGTTTTTCTCCTTCAACTTGCTAATGTAATAGATTATCCCTTCTATCCTAGAATATACTTTAATCATAAAGTATTATTATTCTCTCAATACAATGCTAGAATTCATTTTATTTAGAACTTTTGCATGTGTAGTAATAAGTAAAACTGGCCTATAGATTTGTTCTGTTTTGTTTTTGCACCGTCTTTCTCAGAGCTTTCCATCTTTTTCAATAGTTTGGTGTAGTTTAATTAACTGGAATCAGCTCTCCTTGTGGAAATTAGCTGTGAACCTATCTGGGTAATCCATCTGAGAACCTAGTAATTTCATCAGTAATACATCTTTACTCACTTTCTAATGCCTCTATAGTGATTATTCAAGTTCTCCACTTCTGTTGATTTTAGTCATCTATATCTTGTTGGGACATTTCACTTTTCTATCAGTTTTCAAGCTCATTATCACAGAGCTATATTTTCTTAACATACAACCATTCTGTACTCCTTGTTTTTCTTTCTTTCTTAAAATGACTACTGCATGTCTTTATTTTTCATCTTTCTCTTTAACAGTAAAGGCATTTTAAAGCTCTAGATTTTCCTCTGGCACAGCTTTAAATGTCTCAAGGATTTTGATGTAAAATGTTCTCATTTTCATTGTTTTCTTGTTTTACTGTCTCTTTGATCTAGAAGATATGCTGAACTTCTCAGTAAGTTTATTCCCCCCACCTTTTAATTATCTCTAGTTTTACTAAATTATGATTTTTAACAGGAACTATAAAATCTGTACTTAAAATGTGGTCAAGTTTATACCTGATAGTTTTGTAAACTTCCTAGTGACAAAAAAAATTCTGATTAGAGAACATTGAGCTTTGTATATAGCAACTAAATCAAAATTATTGACTGAATTAATTCTTCTAGTCCTTCCTTTTTTTAATCTATTAAATCAATCTACTTCTGAAGAAAGTAGATTATAAACTTTCCCAGCATTATTACTTCATTAAGTTCTTGTTTTTCTAAAAATTTTTTCTTTATAATTACTGTCATTCAATATGCAGAAGTTGATGACTACAAAAATCATCTTTTATTATTTTTTGTTAATGTTTTGTAGTTTTTATCTTAAATTATACCTTATCTGATATTAATATTACATTCCTGTTGTCTTTTTTCATAATTGTTAGCCCATCCCTTTATTTTTCAATCTTTATCAATATAAATTAAGCATTTTCTCAAGATAAATAAAACTGTGTTTAGTTTTAAAGGTCAACATAAAAGTCTCTATTTCAATAGAATACTTTAGTCTATTGTTCAGCTTTCTGGAGGCAAGGGAGATTGTATTCATCTTATTTGGGGTGGCGGTAGGGAGGAATTCATAGATTTTTACAGACTAATGTCTGCCAACAATTTTCCTGATCTTGCTTAAGGCTCTCTCACACTGTCTCCAGGCTGTCACCAGGCCAGGGGAGAAACACCCCAAACCTGCTTATCTCCAAGATGGCCTCTATCAACTTCTTCCCTTATATGTGGCAAGCTATGACCCGACTGAGAAATGTAGTCTATTTCTCTTAATGGTTTGCTTGACTAAGAATATGTTGTAAGTGATGTTCTGAGACTTCATAGTTAGGTCCTAGGAAGCCTTTAAGTGTTGGCCTGAGTTTCTTGAATGCTTGAATGCTCACTCTGGAGGACTCTAGTTGCCTTGTGCTGAAATAACCATGTTGAAGGATGCCTAAACTAGTCATATGGAGAGGCTAGGTGCAAAGAGAGTGCTCTGACCCCAAATATGTCACTGAATTAGACTTCAAATGATTCTAGCCTCAGACAGGCAAGCAATAACCAGCTGAACCTATCAATCTTCAGAGATGTAACAAATAAATAGTTTTAAGTCACCAAGTTTTAGTGTAGTTTGTTATCCAGGAATATATAATTGAAACACCAGTTTTCCTAAAGTCCAAAACTTCAGTCAGATCCAGCCGCCTGCTAGCCCAAGTGGCAGATTGCTAAGAAGAGGCAGATCACTGGAATTAGATGAAAGGAAAAATGAAATGAGGTTTCATTTAGGTTGTCAGCTCCTAGAATCCCTTTATTTCCTCCTTTTTCAAGTAAGCCTAAATAGCAACGCTTGTTCTACTCAGTAGTTTATGTTGACTACATAATTTAACTTTAAAATGTTAAAACATGTAGAAGTTTATTTAGTTTTGAGTTTTGCATAGCTATACCAGGTATCAAGTATGATGACTCAATGTCGTGACTGTTTTTCTCTATGTGAACTGTGAAACCTGTATTCATACAGTAATCCATGACAGCATCTGGCCTTTATTTGCCTGAAGTGTGTATTTTACATATTAAGTTGATGGCTATTTAGAAAAATATTTTTAATGTTTACTTACTTTTGAAAGAGAGAGAGACAGGGTACAAGTGGGGGAGGAGCAGAGAGAGAAAGGACACAAAATCTGAAGCAGGTTCCAGGCTCTGCAGCACAGAGCTTGACCTGGGGCTCAAGAACCATGAGATCCGACCTGAGCCTAAGTGGGACACTTAACCCACTGAGCCACCCCAGGTGCCCCAGCTGATGGCTATTTTTAAAATTATCTTTGTGGTGCCATGACAAAATTAAATGCAAACATGGGCACGAACATCATAGTGATTACACTCTTAGTATAAATTATTTGTTCAGATGATCTAGAATATGCAGTTATTAATTAATTTTTTTGATCATAAAGTTATCTCATAAAATTAAAAATGACCAAAAAGAACTCTCAGACACCCAAATATGTTTGTGGAATCTGGGCTGAGATGTAGATGAAAAGAATGAAGTGGTCACAGTGTATCTTGATATAAGTTGAGCATTTGGTAAGGTCCCTCATGAGTTTTTTTCCTGTCATAATATGGTGATATACCATCTTGGCCACCGGGTTCAAGAGTGTGTTTCAAATGCACGAAGCTGCCACATTAGAATCCCAGGCCGTTCATTAAAATTGAGATTCTTAGTTCTACCTCTGACCAAAAGAGCCTACAAATGTAACGATAAATCAAAATTTTGAGAAGTGCTTGTTTACTTTAACATAGGGGCAAAACTATTATTGTTTACTGATAAGTTTGTTAGATACTCTAGGATAATTATAAATGACAGATATCATCTTAAACATGTACCTTAAAAAGTAATTTAAATCTCATCAGTTAAGTCGGATAAAAAAGAAATTTCAGAAAATTTAATATCCCTGAAATATAAAAACCTAAATAACAAATATGTATCATACCTCATTTTCATACAGTTAAAGTCAACTGGATTACTCACATACGAATACCTAAGATGTACCTAAAATGAGCCTCGAGGTAATCTTGCAGAATTTTTCTCAACAAACGTCACTATGTTTCTAAACGAGGAAGTTATCTTAAACAAAACACTCTTCTTGCTTCCTAGTTACCAAAGTTCTCATAAGAAAAAAATTTTTCACCATTTCCTCATGAAACGCTATAGCTTCATTCAGGGCAAACTCATTAATTCCTTAGATAGTACTGTTAACATTTCTTTCTTCTGAAACAAAACTTACATACTGAAATAACTCTACAGCAGCAAAATAGCTGCACATGGTTTAGCTACATGCATTGGAACAAAATTTGACCTGTTACAGATTTCATAAGTAGAAAATAAAAGTACAGCACTTATGAAAATACTAAGTACCGTACACAAGCTTATACACACAATACAGCTCAAAATACGTTAATTTTAGACATTACTGACACTTACAAACTCTAAACTTGAAGCAGAGGGTGCAGCCCCTCAAAAAAATAAATAAATTTGAAGTAGAAGATGAGCCCTATTTTCCAGTGTTAGTGTGTAGATATTACTTCCAAATTTTATTACAGATCTGGAAAAAAAATTATGAAAGAAGATCCCAGAAATTCATTAATATTTGCACGTCAGGAAGGGTGACTTCATTTTTAAAAATCAAAAATCCTTTTTTTAAAAAAAAAATTTATTTTGAGAGAGACAGAGAGAGAGAGAGAGACAGAGAGACACCCAAGCAGGCTCTGCACCGTCAGCACAGAGCCCAATGTGGGGCTCGAATCCATGAACCATGAGACGATGACCTGAGCTGAAACCAAGAGTTGGATGCTTAACTGACTGAGCCACCCTGGTGCCCCCAAAAATTACTTTCTGTTAAATTTCTAAGATAGTTTTCATGTCATATCGGTTATGAACCAGATTATATAAACAAAAGCAGAGTTAATGGTGTACTTACAGGGCTTTAACATCTCTAAATATTTTTATTAGGTATAATTATGAAATCAGTGTAATAATCGACACACCTTTGGTCTGAAGAATATGTGTTATGCCAGGAAACTTTGTTTTTATACTTTCGTCTTCCAGTTATAAATCTGAATTATTAGGAAAAAAATCGTATTTGACTGGTTTTAGGCAGTGGATATGAAGTAAGGAATAGAAATGAAAATAAGGTGGACTCCTGGCTGGCTCAGTTGGTTAAGTATCTAACTTGATTTCGGCTTAGGTCATGATCTCAGGGTTCGTGAACGCAGGGCCTGTGTGGGATTCTCTCCCCCTCTCTTTCTCTGCCCCTCCCCCTCACTAAACCAAAATAAATAAATAAATGTAAAAAAAAATAAATGAAAATAAGGTTACAAGGTAACACTTTGGCCTTTAGGTCAAAAATGACAAGATTTTCTGAGCAGACCAAAACAGGTTAAAGAAATAGATGAATATATGCTGCCACCATGTGGTGAAAAAAATTAAGACCATTTTGGAAACTACTAACTCAATCTAGGAAAGTCTTATTTACTAAAGTACAAAATTTGTTCTCCTAGTTGTCAGTCTCAAACTCAGAGACACAACTAACAAATATATTAGTTTCTCTTACTAAACAACAATGAAACTGTCATTATTGTCATTTTTGAAGCATCTATATTAGTTGGCTGTTCTCTCCTCTTCAAAGTTTCTATTAACTTACTACTTGTTCTATGACATAGTACGCACCTTCCTGGATTTGTCTTGAGTTTAGCCTCTTACAATTTTTTTTTTTTTTTTAAGTAAGCTTCACGCCTAGCACGGAGTCCAACGCGGAGCTTGAATTCACGACCCTGAGATCAAGACCTGAACTGAGATCAAGTCCAATGTTTAACCCACTGAGCAACCCAGGTACTCCTATCCTCTTGCAACTCAATCCTCATCTGTATTGTGATTTTAGAAACTTCAACTGCATTTTTTCCTAGCTGTTGGTGTTCATTCAACACATCCTAGTTTTTATATATCTCCAGAGAATGAACTCAGCTCCCTGATTACCAGATTTTAGTTTCTAAACTCCAAACTCTATTGCTTTATCAGGAATACAATAATATCAGTAGGTAAGAAGTGCCAACAACCAAAGTTACAGTTTTCAAAACTGCACACTTGGTTCAAGGTCTAGTAATATGTTTTCTTTTGCTTCTAATATTTTTCTTAATAGTGCCGGACACATCACCATCCATGTCAGTACAAAGCCAAACATGTTGAGAAAAAGTGTCTCCCATGGAGCTAAGGCCCTTTTTAAAAAAAGTAGGGTGATCTCAAAGTCAAATATTCTACCTGCATAGATTAGATTTTCTCTTTCTTCACCTACACTTAAAACAAAATTAAGCAGTTCCACATCTGCTAATGGCTCTGTTAGTTCCCACTTGAACAATTCTAATGTAGAACAAGCATAAATTCTGGACAAAATATAAAACAACTACCTAAGGGTACAGAAAAGTGACCCAAATTAGGCAAATTCTAAAGCAGAGTCCATCTGCACAAGGAAGAAGCAAATTTTCCTAGATGAGTCTCCTGGTCTTGTCTGACTTTTTTTTTTAAAGGGTTTTAGTTTGAGGGGAGGCCTACTTGGTGCCAAGTTGCAGCAGAAAATCCTTCATCTTTCTAGCTTGAAGAACCAGAAGACAGAGTTTAGGGCAACTCAGATGCTCTAATGTAAGGACAGATTCCAGACAACCAGAGAAAGGGAACCTTGAGTTCTATGGACAATCTCAGCCAAATCTCTGGTTGACCTCTGAACAACGTATGTGTAGGAGAGACCCACGAAGCCATACTAACACCCAAAAAAGTTGAACTGAAATTTGAGATGCTGCCCAAGAGACACAGTATGCAGCTTGAGTACAACCAGGTTAATTTCTGCTACAGCAAAAACAAAGGCACTATCTAGAGGAACATAAAATGTAGTCTCCACAACAGTCACATGTTATGATCGAAGTTTACCCTATGTTTTAAATAAACAATTTACAATTACTTGACTTCTGAAGAAACAGAAAAACGTAACCCATTTTTAAAAGACAATGAACAGAGACCAACTCTGAGGTGACCCAGATTTTGGAATTAGCAACAAGGCTTTAGAGCAGTGATTTAACTATTCTCAATGGCATAAAGAAAAATACGCTCACAATGAATAAACAACCAAATGGAAATCTAGAAGTGAAAAATTCCACTTTTAACATTTACCCCTGAAAAACAAAAACATGCCCACACAAAAGCCCATATTCAAATGTTTGAAGCAGCTTTATTTATAATGGCTCCAAGGTGGAAATAACTCAAATGCCCATCAACTGGTTAATGAATACATCCATATAATGGAATATTACTCAGCAATTAAAAGGGATAAAATATTGATACATGGAAAAAAAGGCTTGACAATTTCTCATAAGACTCAATATGACTGGTGGATGGATGGATATATATGTGAGTAGGACAGGTATAATAAAATGTTAATGGCAGAAATTAGGTGATAGATACACTGGCATTCCCTGTAAGATTCTTTGAAGTTATCTATTCTTGAAAATATTTTAATAAAATGGAAATATATTATACTCTCTAGAGCTGGTGACCAATTTTGAACATGCTAATTTGGGGATTATAAACTGAGAGGTTATAAAAAAGAAACCACACAAGTTATAATCAGTCCTCTTATCTCCTGAGATCTTCCTCCAATTTGCCTTACTAGTTTTTTTATTCTACTAAGAAAAACTTCACTGTCTCCAAATTTGAGATTCTCTTCTGGGCTTCCTTTCTAGTATAATGCTTTAAAATGTTAAATATTTAATAAGATTGGACTTAACAGTTATCTCTGGACAGTACTTCTATTTTGATTTTTTATAAAGTTTCTTTTATTTCTACTCCCTGGCTCTCATTTTTGAAACACTGAAGAGAAAGCAATTCCCCAAGTGCTCATGATAACAATTCTTCAGAAGTCTGTCAAAATTTTTAAAACTAAAATTTAGAAGTCTGTGAATGGCTTTTTGGAAGTCTATATATTCCATTATGTACAGGTATCACCCAAGTAAAATACTATATTTGGTTTGTTCCTTTATATTCATTTAACAATTTTTTGTTGACCTTCTCCTATAAGTTTACACTTAAATAATTATTCAGTATCCTAGTCTTCATGCATTCTGCAAGCTCAGGAGGAACAGAAGTGTCGTTTATCAGTTTGTAGTTATCAAGGTCCTTAGTTTCTAAGGATGGGTAGACAATTTACCATCTCTCAAGCAATTAAATCTACTCTAACTGCTCTATTTGAATAACAAGATTATACATTTGCTGCCATTTCAAGTACATCCTTGAAGTCCTTTAAAATTCTTGGGTGAATACCATCTAGTCATTTTTTTTTTTCAGAGATTTTATTCCTCTTTAAAATTACATAGCATTGTGTGTAAGACCCATGTTACTTCCCTTAAGGTATCCAACCCTAAATGTATATAAAGATAAAATGTTTGCTGAATTACTATATGAAAAGGTCAAATACTATAAAAATTTAGACTCATGACTTACTGAATATCAGTAACTTCATAGTGATTGCAGCCATTAACACCACGACCTTGTCCCAAGGCTTACTGTGGCACTGTATCTTACCGCTTATTGAATGAAGTAATACTTCCTTACATTTGTCAAATTTAGGAGAGCTTAGAAATGGATACTATCTTTCACTGGATGCATTTTCAACTTGTCCTCTATGAAACAAAATATTTATTCCCCTTAGGAAGGAATCCAAATTTTCTCTCACAATAGTTAAGAAGAAAATTTATGTATTGAGACCTAAATTAATGATACCACTAGAAAAGTAAAAAAAATTTGCTACTCCATT
The DNA here is from genome assembly GCF_027475565.1 of Acinonyx jubatus. Classification (NCBI taxonomy): domain Eukaryota; kingdom Metazoa; phylum Chordata; class Mammalia; order Carnivora; family Felidae; genus Acinonyx; species Acinonyx jubatus. The sequence goes on along the minus strand of NC_069380.1, from coordinate 46,747,148 downwards.
TGTATATGATGGGCATTTTTGAGTTCCTAATTACCTGCCTCAAACCACCAACAATAAATTACATACAGCACACATAATGAAGAGGAAAGAATTATGAAACCCACTGGGTAAAAAGCACCGAAACGAGAACATTTCAAGTAACAGAACCAAAAACAGAAATCTGCACTTAAAAACAATTTCATTTAGTGCTTTAAATAAACTAGGTGCTTGGGAACACTTAAAAGTCCTCAAGACAATGACTCTCACTGATGACAACTGAACTCCAGTAACCTGGCAATCTCTGTTACCTCTTCAACCTAACTGAATCCTAATTCAATGATTTTTGATAAACTTCCTGTTTACAAACCTTCCTTTAATGATCATAATCTTCTCTACCTTCCTTATATCTGGTTATATTCACATTCTTCAGTTGTTTTTTAAACTGCGTCCCATCTTTTGGTAAAAAGTTCACGTAAAATTAAAACTCAAGCCATCAAGAGCTAAGTGATTTACTCTAATAAAATTATTATTTTAAAAGCCATTATGTGGAATATGAAGATAAAGTGCTTTAAAACTCAAGAGTAATTCAATCAACAAACACCACTGAGTTCTAACACTTTCCCCCAAATATATAATTACTGGCTATGCCCCAAACACAGATGATTCTTTTTATCACACGGATCACACTGACGTGGTGAGCCTTAGACACAAGTATACCCTGATGTCCAAGAGTACTTCCTACACTGCTGGTTAGCAATTAGATGAATGTCTGTTATTGACAACGAAAAAACTTCTATGGTTTAACAATGTAATTTTGTGTATATTAGTTATGTTCTCTCACCTTAAAAACAAATGCCTCCCTTGACCCTACTTCTTCTGTCATCTTCATCTCTATACCGATGTTCCCTTATGCAATCAAAGCTCTACAGAAAGAGTTGCCTAGACTTGTCTCCCATTCCTTTCCTCTACTCTTAAACACTCTGTAATCAAAGTTTTGACCTCATCACTCCACCAGAACTACTCTTCACAAGGTTATCAATGGCCTTATTAAATATAACGTGAATTCCCAGACTTCATCATACTAGACCTATGGACAGCATTTGAAATAGCTGACTCTCTTCCTTGACAAACTTTTCTCCCTTGGCTTCCGGGACATGAAATTCTCTTGGTTTCCTTTCCTCACGGATAAATCCTCCTTCTCTATTCTACAGTTCAATATTGAACTGTCCTAGAACTCAGGACTTAGCCCCCCTCTGTATACACCCTCCTGTGGTGATCCCATCCTGGCTTTAAGTATTATTCTTTATGTTAACAACTTCCAAATACATAGCTTCCCAAGTTCAGACTTGCATATCCAAGTATTTTCAATTGTACATCTAACAGATATCTCAAACTCAAAACAGCTAAAACCTGAACTCTCTTTTAACCCTAAATCTGCCTCCCCCACAAGCTACCATCTCAGCTGAATGCAAATCCATCATGATTTCAGTCCCCAAACACTGGAGTTGATTTGGACTCCTATCTTTCTTTCACGTCCTCCATTCAATTCATCAGGAAATCCTAATGGCTCTACTTTTAGAATACATATAGGGCCCAACCAGTTCACAGCACTTCTACTGCTACTACCCTGATCCCTGATCTGAAGCACTGCCCCCTCTCACCTACATAACTACAACAGCTTCATAACAAGTCTCTCTGTTTCCATCCTTAGAGCTCTATAATCTGTTCTCAGCAAAAATCCATTTTCTGGGTCATTAACAAAGCTCTTTAAAATTCTTTGAGGGTCTACTGTGTACCAGTCAGAATAATCCTTTCACAATATGTCAGATCATGCCACATCTTCCCCCAAATCCTCCAATGCTTCTTTTCACTTATGGTTAAAATCAAAGTTGTTACAATTACCTCAACAAACCCATTACCTCTCTGATCTTATCTAACTATTCTCTCCCTTCAACCATTCCAGTCATATTGGCTTCCTCACTGTTCCACAAACACCAAGGCACCCTCTTGCCTTTGCATTGGCTGTTCCCTCCACCTGGAAGTTCTTCCTTGAGGACTCTGTTGTCTCCCCCACCTCCAAGTCTTTGTAAATGTCTAACCTCCTCAATGAGGCCTATTAGCTGACCCTACAGAATTCTGAATATAGTTTTTTCCCTGCTCTCTATGAACCATTTTTCTTTTGTCCTTTGCAGTTATCACCTTCTATCTCTATGATGTGCTTATTTATAATGCTTACTATTTGTTTCCCTGTACTCCTTTTAAAATATAAACTCCATGAGGCCTGAGAGCACTGTTTTGCTCACTGAGGTATCCCAAGCACCTACAACAATGCCTGCCACATAAGAGATGTACGATATACATTTACTGAGTGAATTTCACTCTTATTAATAATGGCCATATGAGGAAAGTGTTATATAGTCTCATCCTATTTAGTAGATGGAAAAGTTGTAAGATTAGGGGCGGGGAGAGTAAAGAAGACTAAGTTTTTTGTCCAAGATCATCATGCCATTGTCAAGTTGCAAAGATGGAATGTAAACCAGTATCTGTGAACTTTCCAAATACCAGGGCAGTAAATAATTTAACAAACCATTTAAAAAAAAAATCCCCCAAATATATAGTTACGCAAAATTTCTTTTAACGTTAAATATATTTATTGTTCACTATATCCTTATAAAAGTCTTTTAATTTAAAAATATTGTTTACTTTTCTTCACTGTTGGGCAAGTTGACCTGTATTAGCCCTTAACAGAGGAGAAGAATCAAACTTTATGAGGCTTTAATATAAAAGTAAATTCTGTTCTGTCTAAATCACATTCTCTGGGTTTTTAAGACCTTTTATTAAGTAGACAAGACACTGCTTCTTTTTTCCTGATTGTGATTCAATTCTCTGTTTATATCATTGTTAAATTTAGGAAAAGGTTTAAGACAGGATATTTTCAGCTGAGAAATGATAAACCTTTAAGAAACAAACTTACACATGGAAGGGTTCTGTGATGGTTAATTTCATGTGTCAAGTGGTTAGCCCACAATACTCAAATATTTAGTCAAACATTATTTTAGATCTTTCTGTAAAGGTATTTTTTAGATGAGAGTAACATTTAAATCAATAGACTTTCAGTACAGCCAATTACCCTCAATAATGTGGTAAGCCACATCTTTTTTTATGTTATTTTTTTATTTTTGAGAGACAGAGTGACAGAGCACAAATGGGGGAGGGGCAGAGAGAGAGGGAGACACAGAATCTGAAGCAGGTTTCAGCCTCTGAGCTGTCAGCACAGAGCCTGACGTGGGGCTTGAACTCACAGACCATGACCTGAGCCGAAGTCAGATGCTTAATTCACTGAGCCACCCAGGTATCCCGTGGCGAGCCACATCTAATCAGCCAAAGGACTTAATAAAATCTGACCTCCCTTCAGCAAGAAGGAATTCTGTCAGCAGACTATCTTTGGACTTGAACTGCAACTCTCCCCTGAATCTCCAGTCTGCCAGCCTACCCCATCAGATTTTGGACTCATCAAGTCTCCACAATCATGTGAGCCAATTCCTTAAAATAAAATAAACCCTTCTTTCTCTCTCTCCTTCTCTTTCTATATATATCCTGTTTGTACTATATCTCTGAAGACGTCCAATACAGGTTCACAAACAAAACTGTTTCTTCGTTCAAGAATTATTGGTGCATTAAAAACACTCAGGAACCTATGAGTCAGACCAGTGTAAATTATCTAGTGTTTTCCTATCAATAAAACACTAAAAGTGCTATTTGCAAGGTTGAAACAAACAAACAAACAAACAAAGATCTGGGATACAATGCCATTATTGACCCTCGAGAGTTGGGATATCTGCTTTACCACACAGTAAAAATATATCACATACTAATAATAATTCTAGAGATGCAAGTTTTTTTCTTTTTGGCCCAAGGAATCTTTAGTTCAAAAGAAACCATTCTTAGAATCCACCAATGTTAAAGTCATTAAAGAAGAGGTAGCTTGATATAAACAAGGTTAGGAAACTTTTCCAGTCCTTCTCCTAAAAAAATAAGAAGTCTCTGAGGGAAGCTGAGGTACCATGAGGTGTTACAGAACTAAGTCTGAAAACCCATCTAACTGCCTTGTCCCCAGTAAGTTCTGTGTTTCCACCACCGCCATCCATTTTACAGAAAAAGAGATTAAATGATTTGGCCAAGCCTGCAAAATTAGCTAGTAGCCAAACTGAGGCCTTCTAACTTTGCCCTTTATTATTCTGACTATAGATGAAAATTTTTTAAACATTAAAAGCTATCTTTCTAAAGTGTGCAAAATACTTTACCTGCACAATGTAGCAGGTTACCAGAAGAAAAAGAACAAACCCAAAATAGAACCTTGTAGTAGGGTTCATATTGGCACATATGCTTCTCTGCCACCACTCCTGCTGACTTAATCACTCCTATGAGGAGAGGAAGAATATGAGCCTTCATTTGCCTGTAATATTGGCTCTATATTAATGATGGAAGTAGATTCTGTCCAGCACTCACAGAACAGCAAATTAGAGCAATGAAATATAAATTAAATTTTAATTATTCATTTCTAGACAATACATCTTTGGTAAAAGCTGCCCTTGAAAAAGGACATAAAAATATTTATATGCGACTTTGCGAAAAATGACATTTTTACTTTGAAACAGAAATATGAGCAGTTCAATGGACATGAATGGACAAACAGGGTTATCTTCTCTCTTTACTGACAGAGCAGTAAACATTAAACGGCTTATTCCAAGTTACACAGAAAAATGGCAGTGTCAAGATATCATCTAAGGTTCTAACTCTATTAGAGTGTGAACCCTAGAAGGGCAGAGACTCTTTTGAATCCCCTGTTGCCAGCACAAGGCACAGGACCATGCACATCACTGGGGCTGATGCTTCTATCAGAGCACATGCTCTGAACAAGCATCAGGAGAACTAATGTATTTAATGAAGGGGCAAAATGATAAATGGATAGCAGCTCCCTTTCAGATCACAAACAAGGCTATAGTGTAACGAAGACTAAGAATGAAAGAGTTACAACAAAATACTCAACCACAGACTACGAGTCAACAGCACAGACTGACGTTGCCAATCTTTCAGACGACCATCTCCACTTTAACCTTCCCACTACTTGAAGAATCGCAGTAGTCGGCATCACCCAGTCCCATTTTCCGATCATTGACTTTTATATTCCTGATCACAAATCTTGAGGAACTCTATTAAAAAAACTTGCAGCTTCTCCCACAAGTGATCAAAATCATACAAACCTCTGTCAGTTGTTTCAATTGGCCTTTATTTTCACTCAATTCTTCTAATAGGTCATTCTTTTTCATTTGCAGTTCAGAGATTTCCTTTCTTAATGGATTTACTAGTTCATAGAACCGAATCTTTAAAAACAAAAAATCAAGTTAATAAGCCATTTTAGAATCCAAGTTACCATTGAAATTAGCTAATTTATAGTACCCTCAATTATCAGTAATAAAAACATGAAAGTAACAAAAGGAAAAGTGTTAAAAAGTTTCAGAATATATACCCGTACAATAAACATTTGTTTGTACAAAACAGAAACAAGACCGTTGTTAACTGACTTTGACCACTAACATTAAGCATTGATGTCCGATTCAGTTTCCTCAAAGTCTAGATTATCTGTAATTCTCCATCCCTGGCACAGTCTCTCTTCTCCTCTATCTATACTCCACTTACTACTTATTCTCTATTTCCCACCACTGCTCATTCCACATTATCTGCTTATTACTTCCTGAACACATTATGTGTCTGAGTTTTGCCCTTATTTCCTCTGATAGAGGAATTTTTTCCCACATACAAATGCATAGCTCATGCTTTCACTCCTTTCAGGTCTCTGATCAAATGTCACCCTATCAGTAAACCCTCCCTAATCCTCCTAACCTGATTTAAAATAGTATCCCCACCCAGGGGTGCCTGAGTGGCGCAGTCGGTTAAAGCATCCGACTTTAGCTGGGTCACAATCTCGCGGTCCGTGAGTTCGAGCCCCGCGTCGGGCTCTGGGCTGATGGCTCAGAGCCTGGAGCCTGTTTCCGATTCTGTGTCTCCCTCTCTCTCTGCCCCTCCTCCGTTCATGCTCTGTCTCTCTCTGTCCCAAAAATAAATAAACGTTGAAAAAAAAAATTAAAAAAAAAAGAAAACAAAAAAAGAAAAAAAAATAGTATCCCCACCTGGTGGCAGTTTCTATTCTCACCCCTGCTCTTTTCTCCATAGCATTTATGACAAACATTCTACGTATTAACTTTTAATTTATCGTCTATAATGCTCCACTCCTATAGGCAGGAATTTTTGCCTAGTTTGTACATTGCTCTATCTTTATTGCCTAAACAAATGGTGAGCCTACATCCTAGGCTCTTGGGGAAGCTCTACTGCTACCACTGCAGTGTAAGCGATAATCAGGATGAATCAGGGGGTATCTTTCATATCACTACTTCCATTCAGTTCAGATCTCTCTTCTCACTCATAATTCTCAGGGGAATTTGTCTGACCTAATCTAGTAAAGTGTTCCATCTGACAAATTCCTATGAAGTTAAGAAGCCATGAGCACATTTGGAAAGGGTAATTATGCCTATTTATTATATAGGCATGCAATCTGAAATTCCTTACTATATTGCTGTATTGCAAGAGTACCACATCTGGCAAGAAGCAAGTCCTAAGGTTAGTCCTCAACACAATGAATCTGTGTATAACTAACTAGTTAAGATAATACCGTCTGTGAAAACAAAAGATAACAAAGAACATTAACAAACCAGGGAACAAAATTATGTATAACTGCTATCAGTGGGATACTTGATACTTAATATGGAAAAAGCCTCAACGACAGCACTTGAGACATCTGTCTTAGATAGTACACTTTGGACAGAAAAAAAATTTATTTGAGCTATATAAATTAAAAGATGGACAGAAAAGTAACACTTCTTTTTAGAAGAAATCATTAATCTGGAAACCTTATGCAAATGAGAACCAAGGGTAGCAATCACTACTCCTGCAAAAATGATACTACATTCTAAGCACAGTGCTAAGCATTTTACATACATATTCACAGTGAATCTTCACAATGACCTCAACAGAAAGGCACTATTAATATTACAAACCCTTTTACATATGAAAAAGTTCAAGCCTCTAAGGGTGAAATAACATGCATAGATCACAAACCAGAGGTTTTCGATGTGTGGTTTAGGAGCCCCTGGTAACCACTCTGCCACTTTGAGACCCTTTCAGGGAATTGATGAAAGATGAATGAAAGATGAAAACTATTTTTCTGGTTATACTAAGATTTTTTTTTTGCCTGTTTTACTCTTGTTCTCTTATGCTTGTTCAGTGATGTTTGCCAGTGGCTATCTAATGTGTGATGAGATCATCGCCTTTAAGGCTAATGGAATATGTGCTTATGTATTCCTGTGTTTTGAAAATGTCTCAGGTTAATTTCCACTATGGTAAACACTAATAGATATAACCCGTATAAACAAAAGTTCCTTGGGGTCTTCAGTAATTTTGAGAGTGTAAAGGGATACTGACATTAAAAAATTTGAGACTACTGCCATAGATGAATCCTATGTGTAGATTTGTGTAACCAACACTGTAAGAGATCCTGAACTATCCCTACCCCCTGGCAACCACTAATCTGTTATCTCTATAATTTTGCATTTTGAGAACATTATAAACTACCAGTTTATGATAAAATGACTCATTTCCATGGACTATGCAGCTATAAACTTCATAGCCCTATTTATTCTTGACCTTGGAGGTCAATGGTCAAGACCCTTTAAAATTTGGTGATCTGAACATCATTCACCATTTTCAGAGCAGGGCCATAAAATAATAAAATTATTAATTGGTACTTCGAAGGTTATGGCTATTACATAAATGGCATATTTTAATTTGAAAATATATGCAGTATTTTTGGGGGGCGCCCGGGTGGCTCAGTCGGTTAAGTCTCCCACTTCGGCTCAGGTCATGATCTCATAGTTCTTGAGTTTGAGACCCACAAGCACAGAGCACAGAGATGACAGTTGGAGCCTGGAGCCTGCTTCCAGTTCAGTGTCTCCCTCTCTCTCTGCGCCTCCACTGCTCACGCTCTCTCTCTCTCAAAAATAAATAAACATTAAAAAAAATTTTTTTAAAATACATGCAGTGTTTTTTAAAAAAAGTGATACAACACACTTACAGATACGTATTCAGGAATAGAAAGCTGATCTTCAGGAAAACCTTTTAGTTTCATATATTGCTCCTCTGTCAACTCAAAGTCACGCAGATTTCGACGAATATCTCCCGCCTTCTCCCTTAGCTGAGTATTTGTCTCTTCTAGTTGTTTCTGTCTCAATAAAATCGTTTCCATTTCTTGTTTCATTAGTTCTTGATATTTTCTAAATTAGGAAAGAGTTGATGGCAAGCTTAAAAAAATCTTTGAGATTCAATTTTCTCAAAGATACCTTTTTATAGTAACATAAAATTAGGAAATGAGAAGCTCTGTAGTATTTTTAGCTCCAGCTAAATGCTTATTTACTTCACTAGTTAAACATGAAGACAATTCTATACTCATTACTAAATGTGTAGCCACATAAATTGTTAAATAGAAAATTGATATTCTTAAAAAATAATTTTCAAAATCAAATTATACATTTACTCTGCTTAAAGTTTTAGTTTTATACATCTGTTTTGGACCCTACTCAATAAAATAATTTTCATTTCTTTTTCTCTAGGTATTCTAAGGTATACCTCTTAAAGATGGCAACGCTGAACCACCATAAAGTATTCATTCAACCCATGAACTAATGAAAACAGTAATCTGTACATAATCATTCTCAAAGAACACATGTAGAAAACATTGCTATCGTTAGTTGCCTATTCCGAAGGTTTTAAGTAGGAAGGGACAATTGATTCTTTCCCCTTCCTACTGTATCACACCCATCAATATACACACATGCTGTTATTATTACTCCTATCCCCCCAAAAAATGAATTGAGACCCCATTTCACTGCCTCCTTTGTTTGGACTTCCATGGAGCAAAACTGCTCACAAGTTGTCTATACTCACTGTCTCTGACGCCCTTCTTTTTAAACCCATGCCAATTAGGTTCTCATCCTTCCTACGGAAATCTCAAGGTCACTAATGACATCCAGATTGCTAATGATCAATTCCCAGTTCTTTTCATCTATGACCTAATGATGATTTGACACACTGCTCTCTCCTTCCTTTATACACACTCTCTTCGCCTGGCTTTCAAGTCACTTCACTTTTGTCATTTTTCTCTGGTATTTGCTCCTTCTCCTTTTCTGGTTTGTCTTCATGTTTGGAGTATTTGGCCCTCTTCTCCGTCTATATTCACTACCTTGAGGAATTCATCTAGTCTTATGACTTAAATGTTACCGTCCATATCCTAATGACTTCCAGATATATAGCTCTAGACCAAACTCTTCTATTTACCTACACATGGACTTCTAATAAGACAACGTTAACCGAACACATCCTAAACTGAACTCCTGCTCTTTGCTCACAAACCTATTCCACTGTGGTTTCCCCATCTTAGTTGACAGCAATTCCACCCTTCATTTATTCAAACCAAAATATTGGCACAATCCTTGACTCCTTATTTTTCTCTTAACCACATGTAATTCATTAGGACATCCTATCAGCTCTACCTTCAAAATACATTAAAAATCCAACCACTTTTTACCAACATCAGCTATCAAGAGGATTATTGCAGCAGCCTCTCAATTGCCCTCTCAGCATCATTTAATCTGAAAAATGCCTCAAGAATTTGAGTAGAAGCCCTAACACTGAATGCAGTGGTTCCCAACGTATTGTCCCCAGACCTACAGCATCAGTATCACCCAAGAACATGATAGAAATACAGGTTCTCAGGGCTCACTCAAATTAGAACATCAGAGGGTGGGGACTAACAGTCCTTCCTAACAAGCTCTCTACACAGTTCTGATGCATACCAAAGTTTCAGAACCACTGATTTAACGTGATACTGCCTAGTAACCGGTCAGATAATTTTTAAAAGTATCAGTTAATGAAATCTTTTAATTTTTTTTAATGTTTATTTATTTTTGAGAGAGAGAGAGAGAGAGAGAGAGAGCGAGAAAGCAGGGAAGGGGCAGAGAGAGAGGGAGACACAGAATCCAAAGCAAGCTCCAGGCTCTGAGGTGTCAGCCCAGAGCCTGACACGGGGCTCAAATTCAAAAACTTTGAGATCATGACCTGAGCTGAAGTCAGATGCTTAACTGACTGAGCTACCCAGGCACCCCAATAATGAAATCTTAAAGAAAGAAAAGTACTTTATACAGTTACTTCTTTTTTTTAAATTTTATTTATTTAAATAATCTCTACACCCAATGTGAGGCTCAAACTCACGACCCTGAGATCAAGAGTCACACGCTCTTATGACTGAGCCAGCCAGGCGCCCCTACACATTCACTTCTAGTTAAACACAGAAAACAGCATTTACTCGCCAAATTTTCTACGTAGGCTTCAAATTTTTTTAAATATAAAGGTATGCTTTGTTTTTGTGAAAATCATTGTTCATGATTGCCAAATTCAATTTCTTTAAATTTTTTTTTTAACGTTTATTTATTTTTGACAGACAGAGAGACAGCATGAGCGGGGAGGGGCAGAGAGAGAGGGAGACACAGAATCTGAAGCAGGCTCCAGGCTCTGAGCTGTCAGCACAGAGCCCGACGCGGGGCTCGAACTCACAGACCACGAGATCATGACCTGAGCCGAAGTCGGGACGTTCAACCGACTGAGCCACCCAGGCGCCCCTGCCAAGTTCAATTTCTTTACCTTAAAAGACACTTGGTAAGAAATCTGAGAGGATGCTTTTTATGGATTTGATTTTTGTTCCCAACTTTTAAATCTGTCTTGCTTTTATTTACTTTGATGATTATTTTTTAAAATTACTCACTTTTATTAATTGTCCCAAAGAATTCCTATAGTTTACACAGAAACAGCATATCTTTCACTGGTTACATCATTCTTAATTAAATTATATAACTGTAGTAAGTACAACCATCATAGGCATATTTGATGGTAAACACAATGGACTCTTGGTAAGTAAGTACACAACTGAGCTGGGAGAAAGTATGTAGGCAAAACAGAAGATAATTTAAACTTGGCAGAGTTAAATGGGCCACAAGAATTAGTGTGTTTTACAGAGAAAATGAAGAAAGGTTAATCCAGAAAGCATATTAAGTGGTGCGGAGTTTACAGAACTTCCATTGTCATTTACGGCTCACTTACATCAGCACAGTTTGTTGAATGAACGTTGAATTTTGACTTTTTGTATTTTGTGTATTGTATCATATCAAATAACCTACTTTTTTTTGGTTGGCCTGGATGTAAAAATTCTTACCATTACTGACTTAAAATTTCTTTCTTTATTTTAGCTTGCAATCACATGCACGAACAGGTAATGAAATTACTTTTAACGGCTAAATAGGCATTGCTGCTTTTTAAAAACTTTCTTACCTGGCATCCTTCTGTTGAAAAGTCAATTGATTGTCTAATCTCAATGTCAGTAGCTGCTTCTGGTGACGAGCATCATTAAGTTTCTCCTCTAATTCTTCAATCTTCATAAAAAAGAAAGAGGTAAATTACATGGTCAACTTTCAAATTTATCATTAAGAAATGTTTGAAAAATACTAAACGTAAAAAAAAAAAAGGCTAAAGATGAATAGAGGTTCCTTTGCAATGGTTGTGTCAACAAATTACAGTCTGTTCATACAAATGGTTTTGAAACTGTGGTTTAAACTGCTGCCACATAAAAGTTTTTTTTGCCAGGCTGTCCTCTAGTTCTGGTTTATTGAGGTCACTGGCTTGAGCCTCTGGGAAAGCTCTTTAATTGAATCCTTTGGCATGTGCCTATTTTCCTATTACCCTTCTCATGTCTGCCTGTAACATGGATAGAGTGCCGGAGGTAGATCAGGCATCTGTGAAAACTACATGCTTAAAACAGCTGCAAAAACGTTAATAGGAACCTGCGCTCCTAACAATATCAAGGGATAACCATACCAAGCCTAAACTACCTATTTTCAGATTCCTGTTAAAACAGAGAAACAAAATTCTTATCCTGTGTAAGCTACTGTTTCCACAGTTCTGGTCTAGGCAGATACCATTTTCTAAATCTCTGGTACTAACAGCTGAACTTAATCCCTAAAACACTGGACAGCTGATCCAAACTTTTTCCACAGCAAAATACCTATATCATGACATTTGACCTTTCAGGATTACTTGAATGCTTCCAATGACAGGAAGCTCAGTAACTTCAATCAGGCCATTTAAATGTTAATAGCAAAAACAGGTTTACAGTCAGCAGAAATCTGCCTTTCCTGTGACTTCTATTATCAGGGAGTGATAATCTGATGAGGGAAATTTTTTGTAATGCTAAATAATGAGATGTTCATCTCATAACCCCAATGCTCAATGTATTGGTAAACTTTAGAGAATAAATAAGTGGCTAAAAATTCTGTTCCTTCAGACTCTAACTTCTTCACAAATTACATCTCTGAAACTGGAATGCATTTTACAATCTCTAGCACGTAACAATTTAACTTGGCAGTTCTTAATCTCAGTGATACAAGTAAGGGTTCACTTTACAATCAAGTTGCCTTGGATTTGATGAATTACAGAAGTGTAATTCTTCTACCGTATAGTATTTTTCCATATATTTGACAGCAAACATCTTACTCCCAAAGGGTCTGTAAGCAAAACAACCCTACTGCTCATGGACAAAAGAGCATGGTAATGTAGTGGAGGCAGCTATTCTGGAGAGTAATTTGACAGTACGCTCAGTTTAATTAAGTCTACATATACCCTGTGAGCCGGAAATTCTACTCCTGAGTATACATGCCAAAGAAATGGTCACACAGGTCCAGAAGAGAAATGTCTATAGAAGGCCATGTTGCATGTGGTGGCAAAGAGCTGGGCGGCATCCTAAGTGCCTATCACTGTGGTAGTGGATGGATAGATTGGTAGACACACACAGAGATAATTATGTTGAAGTTAGAAGCAGAAGACTAGATATACCATAGTAACAATTACGATTTCAAAAGCAGCACTGAGTTGGGAAAAAAAATAAAAACTATGGAAGAGATAAACTCTAAAGCAAAACATGCAATTTACATTTACGTAAAGGAAAAAAACAAGAAAAATACCCATTTTCAAGAACAAATGTTAAAAAAAAACCCATTAAAACGGTTGAATAGAGAAGGGAAATGAGCCATGGGAATAAAAAAAGTACACAAAATAAAAAGTGGCCTTGGGGCGCCTGGGTGACTCAGTCTGTTAAGCATCCTACTCCTGAGCTGGGCTCAGGTCTGATCTCACAGTTCGTGGGATGGAGCTCCATGTCGGGCTCTGTGCTGATAGTGTGCTGACTGAATGCATCCCTGCTTGGGATTCTCTCTCTCCCTCTCTGTCACTCCTGCGTGAGCATGTGCTCTTTCTCGCTCTCTCAAAATAAATTAAGTAAATATTGAAGAAAAATAAATGGCCTTGGCAAGGATCAGTGATGATTAGGTGACATAAACTCAGGAATATGCTAATCCGGTTTTCTACATTTGCGGTCCAACTGGAAAACCACAACAATAAAAACTGTACTAAGCACTTCGTGGTACAAAAATAATATAGTGCTGAATAAGTATAGCGGCTATAGTTACTTATTTTACTGCAGATATCATGAGCTATGTACATTGATTAATTGAATCTTCCCAAAAACTCCATGAAGTAAATACTACTATTTTTCTTATTTTACAAAAAATAAGAGAATAACAAAGTTAAGGGATCTGCCCAAGGGCAGACAGAAACAGATAGACAACAGGAAACAATCAACAATAGGAAACTATTGTAACAGAAAACCACTGGACACATTGGTAAAATACCAAGTGACCTAGTCTAGACCAAGTCACCTAAGTAGGTGACTGTACAGACAACCTAAGAACATGTTAGGAGATTCACTAAGAGTATGGGCTTTAGATCTCTTGGTTTGAATCCTACCTGGCTCCATCACTTCCATCTAAATGGCCTTCATATGCTATTAACCACTTGTGATTCTGTTTTATCCAAAGTGAAATGGAGTTCAGTCCCTCATTTAAGAAACAGTTGCATACTTACGACGTGTCAGGTACTGTTTTAAGTGCTGGAGATGATGAGACACGAGACTACAAAGAAACCCCTGTTCTCATGAACCTTACAGTCCATTAAAAGAGACAGATACCAAAAAAAGTCAGGTAGCTCCTATGAATACACATATAAAGTATAGAAAATAAAATGGGTGAAAAATGAGGGTATTATTTTAGTAGACAACAGCAACAATAACTAATATTGTGTGCTTTTACCAAATATCAGAAAGTGGGCTAATTTATCATATTGATTCATTTAATGTTAAGGGGCAAGGAAGATCCTCCTAAAAGCACTTACACCTCACAGAGTTGTTGTGAGGTTTAAATGAGGTAACACATGAAAATCTCATAGAACAATGTATGGTACAGAATAAGCACTCAATAAAAGTTAGCCATTAATGTTTTTTAAAAATGTACCTAAATTACTTCTTTACTTCATGAAGATGTTGGGGTTTAGGATGCCTCATTTTCCTAGAGAGGGATGGTCAACAATTTTTTCTAGCGGCAAGATACTGAAGTATGTTGGTATAATTGGCAAGAGCTAAAATAGGAGGCTGACTTAACAGGAAAGAAAGTGTAAGTGAAACAACAAAATGGGGGCGGGTAGGAAGAGGTGGGATCAAGAGTAAAAGTGGAGAATCTACTGTTGGAAAGAAAAGATTTTTCTCAGAGACAGAAGTAGTAAGAATTAAGAAGTGTCTCCTATCTTTCTGAAATCACTGTAAATTTCTTAGAACTAGTGACAATTTTACCAGGTCTTACATAAAATACTCCATACCTATAAATAAACACACAAGAGGAAAAAAAAAAAACAAGGACTAAGACATCCCTTCTTATTTGGCAAAAACCACTTGTTAAACACTATGGTAACTGAAATTCCACTTGGTTCTAAGACACACTGACTATCATACAGAAACATATCAAAGAAACCAAATCCCCTGGACAGAGGACTATACAGACTCACTAACCTACTTATGATCTTGATTGTCCCTATCAAACTAGTTACATCAGGGTTAATTCGCAATGAAACAGAAAACAACTTGGCTGGAAAAAACACCTAAAAAGATATACCTCACACATGCTAGATTCAAAAAATTGAGTTTACAGAGGCAATTCATCCCTGCCCAACTTCAAATCATCCCCTCCTTCAGGGCTTTTTGTTCAGTACACAGCAATATAATTCACATCCTCTCTCCTTCCAGAAAGTTTTTTTTTTTTAACTATGCAAGAAAATATAACTTACTTCTTGAAATGATAAGCATATCAAGTTCAGATTACATATGCATAATTTTAATTCTTATTTATCTGCAGTTTGAAGACAATAAAGCACACAGGTAACAAAAATTACACCAAATCTTACCTTTGTAAGATAATCCACTTTCAAGTTGTCTATCATCATATTTTTCTGGGATAGTTCTATTTTCAGTAACTGAATATTATGAAGTAGTTCTTTACGTTCAATTAGTTGCTGGGTGATTTTAATTTTCCCATCTCGTTCTTCTGATGATGAAATATCGTCTGTAGGAATTGTTGTTTCTAGACTAATATCTTCAGATTCCAGAGAGCTAGAGATGTTCACCTTTTTTGATGCCTTGGAAATTTTTCGAGACATCTTTTTTATGGGTCAGTTTTCTTCTCCAGTTCTATTTCAATTTTCTGAGGGTTAAAAATATTTATTTAAATGTACTCAAACATTCTTAATGGAAAGCATAAAGAATACTAAAGAGACACTAAGAATGCCTAAGTAATTATTAGACAATCTGGAGGACCCCTCATTTAGGACAGATTAGTAAACTATGGCTCAAGTCAAACATTAAGCTCATTAAGCCTGACTATGAATTTGCGCTTGATGAATAAAAAACCCTGGTCCTGGGGGCCGGAATCTTACTTGGAGGAAACAAAGAAATCTTGGATGTAAAGGATAAAAGCCATAAGTGTGTAGTACCCAGGAACACTATCAATAAAAGGAGCACGCATTCAAGATGAGATTAGCCACTTCCGAGTTGATCGGTGGAAGGTTATGTAGAAGTAGAATTTAGAGTAGTAAAAGGGAAAAAAAACATGCAGGAATTAAGGTTGGCGAATATACCCAACATCAGAAGATAGTGGTCGTTCGGCTGGGGCCAAGCCTTTCTGAATTTGAGTAGGACTCGCCCCACCTCTCATATCCAAACACACATACGACCTTAATAATCGAGATTCCAGAGAATCCTCAAGTGTCAAAATGTGTCCGAAATTTACTCCACAATGAGGCAACACTGAAGACTTTTAAAGAATGGGAAGACAGTGAAATAAATACGTTTTAATAGACTTCCAGATAGAATAAAAACAAGAGTGTAGAAAAGAAAAATTCAAGTGTTTTAAATCGAATTTCTTACCCTTTCACAGGGTTTTAGAAATTCTCGTGTTTTAATACTAAACGACATAATAAGTTATTTACGGTACTACAGATATCAGCTTTTCTAAACTGAATGATCAGAAAAAAAGATGTATGGAGGGGAAACGGCACCCCTCCTTTCAAAGGAAAGAGGGTAAAGAAAGGCGAAATCAGAGAGAGGCAGCATCTGGGTTACAAAGGACCAGCGCCTGGGACTGCCCACACGTGCGACAGTGAAGAAAAACCAAGCCTGGCAGCCTAGGATTCCCTACCCCGCGCGGGAAAGGAAGGGCCAGCGGCGCGCTACCTCGAAAGCTTCAAATTACTCCACGTCGAAGGCTGGACCAGCCACCCACCCACCGCGTCCACTTCAAGGACCTGAAAGCGTCTCAGAACAGAAGCTCAGGTTGCAGCCCCTCAACCAGGAATCTCAGGTCGGAGACCGTTAGGACCCGTCACCAAGACAACCACTTCCGCGCCCCGAGGAGGACGGAGGAAGCGGCAGCGTACAGTCGCCGGAAATCAGACTGGTTCCACCCCGACGCGGGAAGCAACGCATGCTGGGAGCTGTGGTCCACAGGAAGGTCCCGCCTAGATCGTGGATGGAAATGGCTCCGAGATCTGCCAATCCTCCCGAGCTTCTAGTTTTTGCCCAATCCTCGCAGCCCTCAGAGAGCCAACCAATGTCAGCCTCGACGTTTTCCCGCGAGAGGTATTTACTAATAGCCTGGAGCGAGAAGGGGTGAACTTCGGGGTAAAGTACAGTCGTGCGGTAGGGCTTCTGCTTGTTACTCTTCACCGGAAGAGTGCGGTAAGGGTCGGGATTCTGCGCTGCCAGCAAGATGCTCAAGTCCAAGACTTTCTTAAAAAAGACGCGGGCAGGTGGCGTGATGAAGATCGTGCGCGAGCATTACTTGCGGGACGACATCGGCTGCGGCGCACCCGGGTGCGCGGCGTGCGGCGGTGCCCACGAGGGGCCGGTCCTCGAGCCGCAGCCCCTGGATCCGGCGAGCAGCCTGTGCCCCTGGCCGCACTACTTGCTTCCTGACACCAATGTGCTGCTGCATCAGGTGCGTCCGAGGGCGGGAGATCCGGGGTCTTTTCGGCACCACCAGGAGAAGGGGGTGTGACAGAATAGGGAAATTGAGGCCCAAGGAGGCGCGTCTTGGAAAAACGTTACCTACTTAGGGAGAGGCAGACCCTTGCCTCCTGTCCCCCAGGCCAAGGTTCTTTTCTTTGTATTGTGGGGGTTTTTTGTGTGTGGGTTTTTTTTTTTTTTTTTTTTTGAGTTCTTGGAGTCATAAGAATTTTAGGTTATTTTTCTAACTCCTGGTGTCTCTTCTGCCTTAGATTTTAAGAGTCTGGAGGCCGGGGACCTGGGCTTCTGTGGCCTCCAGCCTGCGACTCCCAGGCAGCTTGTAAGTGCCTACGAATGAAAAACCATGTGGGCCAACGTATTTATTTATTAACGGTCTTAATTCTACGAAGTTTTGTATTTAGTCTGTTTAATATGTGCTATTCTTTAATAGACCCGAAGGGTTTTCTGTAGCAAAATAGCTCCTTAGTTTAACGTATATTTAGTGTTTGTTTTTTTAAATCGACACAGTTTTATGTTTGGCAGAAACAGCTTATCAGTGAACATAGCAAAGTTTAACTTTACTTATTTTTTCATTCTTTTAAGATCGATGTTCTTGAAGACCCAGCTATCAGGAATGTAATTGTACTGCAAACAGTTCTGCAAGAAGTGAGAAATCGGAGTGCTCCTGTATATAAACGAATCCGAGATGTGACTAATAACCAGGAGAAGCATTTCTATACGTTCACTAATGAGCACCATAGGTAGGGGAAATTTTTATGTTAATTACCAGAAAACCATACAATTGGCTAAATTTGGGGAAGAGTTCCTGGCAGTAACCGTGACATTGTCAGAAAACATGTGGTAAGTTTCATACTTATGGGAGTGTTATTTGATTGTTACACAATTGTGCAGACATAATGCTCAGTGGACCTCACTAAGGTCATATAGTCATTGATTAGTTCAAACCTAGAACTAAGGTCTCTGGACTCCTAGGCTGCAGTCAGTACTTTTGTTTCCAAAACGTTTTCATTTTGAGTTGGTTTTAGCATGAGTTGAGCAATAAGAATCTTGGAAGATGATGGGGTGCCTGGGTGGTTCAGTTGGTTAAGCGGCTGACTTTGGCTCAGGTCATGATCTCGTGGTCCGCGGGTTCGAGCCCAGCATCGGGCTCTGTGCTGACAGCTCAGAGCCTGGAGCCTGCCTCGGATTCTGTGTCTCCCTCTCTCTCTGCCCCTCCCTGGCTCACGCTCAGTCTCTTCTCTCTCTCAAAAATAAAAACATTAAAAAAATTTTTTTCAAAGAATCTTAGATGAGATTTTCCTAGGTTCCTAGAATACTGTGTTATTTGATGTCAACATAGATTGATAAAATGTAAGAGTTTATGAAAGAGAGGTTTAACAATATAAAGCAGATTTATTAATGGTTTTTTAAAAGTTAAACTAATAACTTATAACTGATCACATTGAAGAAGATAAGGTTAAGAAACAGACTTCTTTGTTGTATTTCAGATTTACACCCTTTCAGCATAAGGGTGTGAAAATAAATTGCTACTTCTCCCCCCCCCCCATTTATTGTTATTTGTTTTGTTACATAAATAATCTGGGTTGACGTATAGTATACTTTTACTACATTAAGGCTTTTCAACCTTCCTTAGCACTGTTGACATTTTGGACTGAATAATTCTTTATTGTGAATAGGCTGTCTTTTACATCATAGGATGTTTAGCAGTATCTTGTGCTTCTACATGCCTGTAGTGACCCCCAGTCCCCCTCTATTCACAGAGTTGTAACAACCCAGAATGTTTCCAGACATTGTCAAATGTTCCTGGGCAGCAAAATCACCCTCAGTAGATTAGACGGTAGAATTCTGGTAATGAAATCTCATCGGAATATGCATATTTGAAAATACTTAATTTCTCAATTTTCTCTTATTTATTTATTTTTTTAAATTTATATTCAAGTTAGTTAACACACAGTGTAGTCCTGGCTTCAGGAGTAGAACCCAGTGGTTCATCTCTTACATATGACACCCAGCACTCATTCCCAGAAATGTTCTCCTTAATGCCCGTAAACCATTTAACCCACCCCTCCAGCAACCCTCAGTTTGTTCTCTGTATTTAAAATTTTCTTATGGTTTGCCTCCCTCTGTTTTTATCTTGTTTTTTTTCCTTCTATTTTTATAGCGCCAATTTAGGTATTATTCTTGTAAAAATCATTGGTAAAGCACTTGTGATCTTATTCTTAGCTTTTTGAAATTCAGAAAATTTACTTGTTTTTCAGTGCAGAAAGACCAAGTTTTTGTGGAGCATTATCATCAGATTCTTCATCAGAGGTTAGCAGTTTTTCTGCCTAAGTGCAATGAATATAGCTTAGCAATACTGGAGTTGGTGGGAAGAATCTTAGGACACTTGGGCAAATCTCATCCAAGACTCTATTGCTCAAGTCAAGCTAAAACCAATTCAGAAATTAATGATTGTGTCTAACTGATAAGCTTAAAGCATTAGCAGGGGCATTTAATGGTGAGGAATGAAGCAGTTCTAAAAACTATTAATACAAGTCTAAGATTCTAAAATTGAATCTATTACTTGTAAGTACTAAAAGTTTTGCACTAAATTTTGTTATTTAAATTTGGCTTTGAAAAGCAATTTTAAGGAAGTAAGTATGCCAACATATTTGGGAATTTAGAGTAGATAGACTAGGAAGGAATATGCAGTCATTATTTGTATGTGGTCTTTCAGTCTTCAGATAACCTCTTCCATTTTATTAACTGCTTACTGTTGGTAATTTGTATGTGTTGTGTGTTTAATGACTGTAGAATCATATGATTAGAACATCCTCTTTGTAGCTTTTGAGAATTACTGTTAATTTATACTTCAGATAATATCTTATCAAACCTGCAAAGTTTTATTATAGTTTTTACAATAAATTATTATTTCAGATCTCAACCCAAAATATAAATTCTGCTCTTGAATATTTTTTTGTGAAATAAAATTGTTTTAGCCTTCTTATAGTTTCATTAATAACATGATTGTCTTATTTTTCAAGCCATCATTGTCTTAAAAAGTATAAGGTTCTCATATATTTCCTGAGGCATGAATCTGAATGCACTCAAGAGGAAAATACATACCATGGACTTTTAAGTTTAGCATATATGTCCTAAGACTTTATATATTATTTCTATTGGTTTTCATTTACTTCATTTTCTCCTTTGTATTTAGAGAAACTTACGTAGAACAGGAACAGGGAGAAAATGCTAATGACAGAAATGATAGAGCTATTCGAGTAGCAGCAAAATGGTACAATGAACATTTGAAGAAAATGTCAGCAGAGAATCACCTGCAAGTTATTTTCATAACAAATGACAAGAAAAACAAAGAAAAAGCCATAGAAGAAGGAATACCAGCTTTCACTTGTAAGTCTAAATGTAGAAACTGTTAATTTTTTTTTTTTAGTTTATCTTTTTGTTTTTTGTTTTTTTTAAATTTTTTTTAATGTTTATTTTTGAGAGAGAGAGAGAGAGAGAGAGAGAGACAGAGTGTGAGCAGGGGAGGGGCGGAGAGAGAGAGGGAGACACAATCCAAAGCAGGCTCCAGGCTCTGAGCTGTCAGCACAGAGCCTGACGTGGGACTCGAACTCACAAACTGCAAGATCTTGACCTGAGCCGAAGTCAGACGCTTAACTGACTGAGCCACCCAGGCGCCTCTCATCATTTGGTTTTGAGAGAGGGAGAGCACATGCCAGTGGAGGAAGGGCAGAGAGAGAGGGAGACCCCAAGCAGGCTCAGCACTGTCAGTGCAGAGAGTCCAATGCAGAGCTCAAACCCACAAACTGTGAGATCATGACCTGAGCTGAAATCGAGTGAGACACGTAACCAGCTGAGCCAGTCAGATGCCCTGAAGCTGTTAATTTTTATAGGCATTTGCAAATATGAACTACCATCAGACCCTTGGTCAGATGGTCACTTGAATATTTAATATTTTCATGTTTCTATATAACTTCATGTGATATTTTGCATTTTTAAATTTCTCAGCATTTCTCAGCCAAGTAAATTGTGGTGGCCAGTGGCTGGTAACTTTCCCCATCACCCTTTGTACTTGGTTTTGCAATAAAAACTCATAGATGTGCTTAACCTGATATTTCTGCTTAGACATGACCATATCAACAGATGCAGGTTTAAAAAAGAATTGATGTAATATAAACAACATTATTCATGTTTTCTTATCTAAAAAAAATCACTTGATTTTACTGAGAGCAACAAAACTTACTTTTCAGGTGAAGAATATGTAAAGAGCCTAACTGCTAACCCAGAACTCATAGATCGTCTTGCTTGTTTGTCTGAAGAAGGGGTAAGTTTGAGTTTGTTTTATTTTGTTTTTGAAAAGTGAAAGTATTAAAATGGCCACTTTGGGATATTAGATTTACAGTTAAACAAATTTAAAAATTGGAATATCAGTAGGTAAGCTGGAATTCATTAGAAGCTGGGTTATAAACAAGAGTGACTATAATAGGCTTATTAAAATAACATAAAAAAATTTTTTTTAATGTTTGTTATTTCTGAGAGGGAAAGAGAGAGCGGGGGAGGAGCAGAGAGAGAGAGGGAGACAGAGGATCCAAAGCAGGCTCTGTGCTAACAGCAGAGAGCCTGATGGGGGCTCGAACTCACGAACCTTGAGATCATGACCTGAGCCGAAGTCTGATGCCCAACCAACTGAGCCACCCAAATGCCCCCGAAAATGCCATTCTTAAAGAAAGACTTTCTAAACTAGCACTGTTCATTAATACACTCTCAGCAACCTGAGTAGGACCTGTCACATGGTGGCACCATTAGAATGAATGGATAAAGGAATCCATAGCTGGTTTGTGAATAAGGCATAAGTATTTGACCAATAAGGAAGTAGTGTGCAGTGCAGACAGAGAGCATAAAGCTGTAGCATTAGTCCTGAAGGAAGAAGGGAAGGAACCGTAAGAGATAGCACAGGAAGGGTAGGGGCCATCTAACGAAGGTCTAGAATTTATTCTGTAGGTCAGTAATTTTTAAACTATCTTATTCTAAAGGACTGCTATGAAGAGAAACATAGCAGATAGGATTCTGGGCTTCCTACCTCATAAAGGCAGGCTGAAAGAAATTAAGAGTATATGAGAGTGTGCCTGGGAGGAATGGGGGAGAATGGTCAGAAATGTTATTCATTGGAAAGACCATTCTGATTCCAATTTGTAAGATGATGCATTGTATCAAGGGCAAAGTTAGAGGCAGAAAGAGGAATAAAGGGATTCCGACAATAGTGGGATATGGGAGAGCATGCTGAGTGAATCAGTGAACCTCATGGGCACTCACTTCCTTATATGTAAGGTAGATTTAGCAATGACTTCGTAGCATGGTTATAAGAGTCAAGTGAAATAACAGTATTAATAAAATTCTTATTTCACTGCATGGCACACAGCTACGGTAAATGTAAATGGCAGCTATTGTTATTATAGAAACAGATTTTATGTGATAGGACATTAGACAGACATCCAGTCTTTCCTTCACCCTGCTTATCTTCAATCATGATTATTTTACAAAACTAAAAGGAAGTGAGAAAATAAAAGGTGGGCTTGATTTTTTTTTTTTAGAATATAGATTCAGAGACTGCTCTAACAGGTAGCCACTAGTTGCATCTGGCTGTTTAAGTTTAATTCAGATTTAAATCAGTTTAAATCTCAGTTGCATTACTCACCTTAGAAGTGCTCACACTTGTGTCCCATGGCTACCATATTGGAGATCACAGAAAGCATATTCCTATCTCAAAGTTGTTTTGGATAGCACTGGTCTAGAAAGAGAAAGAAGTAGTCTAACATTGGTAATGTATAATATTTGATCAAGGATTGTTTTAAGGTTAGTGTAGGATAGGGTGAAATTCCAGCCAGTTCTGTTGTAATACAACATGTATATTCAAGTTCACTGTGTCATGCAAATTCATGTATTAAAGGCAGCAGAGCTAACGGGAAAATGAGGTTGGGGCACACTCAAAAACTGAGTGAAGTGGTGGAAAGAGAGTTATCTAAATTTGGACAAAAAGTTGTTAGGTACGTGAAGATGATGTGGAATCTGAGGTAACAGACGTTGGAGAGGTGAGTGTGTTTTGCGGGTTCCTGAGCAGCTTTGTTCAGCTAGCTGCAGTTTCCTGTGTTCACCCAGTATCTTTTAATATGTTAGTTGCATCAGAACCCATTCATGTTTTCAAAACAAGCATAGGAGAACTGACTGTACTTAGTACCTAATCCAGATTTGTGATGTCAAGGCTTCCTGGTGCAAGTAATGTCTAAGCTGAGATGTAAAGGATACTAATTAAGCAAATTTGCTTTAAGACAGGGACGTTTTAGTTGAATTATGTTAGGGCATTAACCATGTTAGTAACTGGGGAAGAGCATTTCTTACAGAAGAAGGCTAGCAAGTTCAAAGGCTCTGAGGTTAGAATAAGTTGGCAAGATCCAGAGACAGTGAAAAGTGTGCCTAGGATAGAGTAAGCAAGGGAGAAAATGTTACAAATGAAGTGAACAATAAGGCAGGGACCAGATCACATAGGATTTGATGAGTCATGGTGAACACCTTAGATTTTAGTCCATGAGTGCTGGACAGAGGTTGAATGGGAGAATAATAAGATCCATCTGGCTGCTCTAAGAGAACAGATTAGAAGCAGGGTCCTCTAGTCAGGATATTTTAGGACTCGGCAGGGTAGAAAATTGGACCATGGTAGTAGCAGTTAAGGTAGTGGGAAGTAGTCAGATATTGGGTATATGTTACAGATAGATGTTTTAGGACTTGGTGTAGATTGGTTGGGGCTATGAAAAATATGGATGACCTTAGGTGTTTGACCTGAGCAACTAGGTGGCTAGTATTGCTTTATTTACACAGGTTGAAGGGAGCGAGTGAGATTGAGTGAAAAATCAGAGGTACGATTTCAGACATTTAAGTTTGAGGTAACTGTTAGAGCTGTCGGGCTTTATGGTATGAGCAGTTGGATATGCAAATCTGTAGCCCTCGAGAGAGTTTAGGACTAGACATACAGACATACTAGAGAGATGAATGTGGATCTCATCAACATACAGGTGGCGTATAAAGCCACAAGACCAAATGAGAATATGTGAGGCCAGGATTGGCATAGATGACTTTTTTTTACATAGGTTTGTTGAAGTATAAGTCCCATACCATGCAACCCATCTATTTAAGACGTACATTTTTTAGTATAGTTACAAGATTGTGCAGCCATCACCACAATCCAATTTTAGAACATTGTCTTCTCTTCCAAAATAAATCCATATCCGTTACCACTCGATCTCAGTCTATCCCTGAAATGCCTTTGCTTTAGCCCCACCCAACTGCTAACCTATCTCTGTAAGCTGTCCCATTTCATATAAATGGAGTAATGTAAAATGTGGTCTTTCTTGACCACTTTTGTTTCTCTTTGATACATAGTTAGGTATGTGCAAGTGGACTTGCTTCATCATATGGTAATTTTACGTTTAACTTTTTGACGATCTGCTAGACTGTTTCCCAGTGTGTGCCACAGTTTACATTTCTCCCAGCAGTGTATGAGAGTTCCAGTTTCTCCATATTCTCGTCAGTGCATGTTGTCTATCTTTTTCATTATAGCCATTTTAAAGAGTGTCAAGTGATACGTCATTGAGGTTTTGATTTAATTTTCATTTCCTTAATAACAGGGTGCTGAACAATTTTTCATGAGCTTATTGGCCATTTGTATATTATGTGTAATATATTTTTTAATTTATATATGTGCGTGTACATGTCTATTCAAATGCTTTGCTTGATTTTTAGTTGGGTTGGCTTTTTATTACCGAGTCATAAAGGTTCTTTTTTATAATCTGGATACAAATTTCTTATCAGGTACATGATCTGCAAATATTTTCTCCCTGGCAAGCTTTTTTGGTAAAGGATCAGATTGTGGATTTTTTTTTAGCTTTGCAGGCTATATGGTCTCTCTCACAAATTCTGCTGTTGTAGCATGAGAGCAACTATCAATAATAGATAAATGAGTGAGCCTGGGTGTGTTCCAATGAAATGTAATTTACCAGAACCAGGCAGCGGGTTGGATTTGGTGCGTGGGCCGTAGTTGGAGCGGCCCTGATATAAGGAAATGAGCGTAGGCTGAACAGAGAAGAGGTCCAAGAGCCCTTGGGCTAAGAAGAAGTCAGAAACATGAGGGGAACCAGTAAATGAGATACAAGAGGAAAAGCAGGTGAGTGTGAAGTTCTTGGAAGCCCAGTACAGAAAACGTTTCAAGGAGGAGGGGGTGCTCATTGTGTCAAATGTTGCTAAGTCAAATTCATGGGAACTGATGATTGGATTTAGCATAATGACATTTGTGGGGGTGAGAGGTACTATCCAGAGTAGTTTTGACAGTTGGGAGGCAGAAGTTTGACTAGAATAGGTGAAAAAAATGGGAAGAGGGGGATTACAGTATTACAACACTTCTGATGCTGCCATGGGAAGGAGAGAAAAGGGGTGGTTTTTGGAGAGTAAGAGGGGTCAAGAGGTTTTGTTGGTATTGTTTTAGGTGGGAAGAAATGACACGATGGGAGGAAATGATCTGAGAATAAATACGGATAAAGAAGAAAAGAGACTGTAACCAAGTCTTGGGACAGTCCCAACATTTAGTGATCAGGAAAAGGAGAATGCACAGAGGAGCCTAAGTAGGAGCTGCCAGAGAACTGTGACAAACCCAAGGAAGGATGATTTGGATGCTAAAGGGTCTCAGGGAAGGAAAGGTCATTTGGAGAAGTCTTGGTCAGACTGAGAATGGAGCACTGAAGTAGCTGAGACAATATGTTATTAGCGACCTCAACAGTAATGGCTTTCGTTGACTGGCAGTGAAACTTGATTATAATGGATTCCTGAGGGTGCAGGTGAAGAAGGAGATACACAGCAATTACAGATAATGCTTTGGTGGCATACTGGTGTCAAGTGGAACAGAGGGTCAGGCCAGAGAACCTAAAATTAATTAACTATATTTACTAGGTTATTCCAAGTTGATATGATGGTACGAATGTTGTAGTGGGGGTAGGGGGGGAGTTTGACCCTAGAGAGGAGATCATCACAGGACAGAGTCCTTGAATGGAGCAGAGGAGATAGTAGCGCCCAACCAAAAGAACAGAATCATTCTATTCATTGTCACAAGAGAGAAATCTGAGGTTTTGGTATCGATCAGGTAGGTGGACAGATGCAGTGGTTGGAGGATGAGGTAGGTCTCTAGTGACTGCTTTTGATTCTCAGTATGGAGATTGAAGTCACTCATCTGAGTGAGGCAGGAAAACAGGGAAATGCGAGAGTTAAAGAAAAAAGGAGAAGGAATAAAGTTATCTCCTTGGAAGGTGGAAAATTGTGGGAGATGAAAAGGGTAGTTAAAGGAGCCAAGCAGTGCGGGTTTTGGATGTTGAGGTCTCTAAGAATCCTAACAGGTGTTGTGGCAGACTTGAAGCACTTCCTGACCTGCTTCTATCTTATTTCTTAACTATTTAACATGTCCAAAATAGAAACAGCTTTTCTTGTTCTTTTCTTGTAAATGCACTCTGTTCATAGAACTGAGCCTTCAAAAACACTTTACTTACCTACCCACTCATCTGACCTGCTAACTACACACCTTCATTTTGGGAGGCCTGGTGTGGGAGGAAGGGACACGCAGAATTTATTAGTGACATCTGTGGCTAAACGCCTGATTGTAATGAAATTGAAATATTTGTGTAAGTTGCCCTAAGAATAGAAAGAATTTTTTTCTTACTGTGCTATATATACTGGAGCTGTATATTCCATAATGTGGAAGGTCTTTTAAAAACAATACCTGATAGTGATAATAATAGTTGTGTATGGAGCGTGTGGAAGATTCACATACTAACCACATCTTTTGGTTTGCTTATTTCACAGAATGAAATAGAAAGTGGAAGAATAATATTTTCAGAGCATCTTCCTTTAAGTAAGCTGCAACAGGGCATAAAATCTGGTACATACCTTCAGGGAACATTTAGAGCCAGCAGGGAAAATTACTTAGAAGCTACAGTATGGGTTCATGGAGATGATGAAGAAAATAAAGAGGCAAGTGTTGTGTACATAAATTCCATATGCAGTAAAATAGTTTTTGTTCATGATTTCTTTCATCAGTGTTTAAAATTTTGTATGAGAATTTAAATTTACCCTTCAAAGTGTATCAGCTTAAAGGCAGCTATGTGAGAGATCATAGATAATAGAATGAATCACTATTTTAGAAAACTTCTTATTGAAGAAAAGAACTTTTTATTTAGCCATTTTTAAGAAAATGAAAATTTAATCAAAAGGTAGGCTGCGCCTGTTTTCTGAATGATGGCTAGTTATGTGACATGATGTTTACATAACAGAGAATTGCTCCAGAGGGCTTCACACACTTTAAAGCAAATAGTAATCATTTTTGGGTGCTCACTATTTGCCAGGTAGTCTTTTAGATGCTTTGAATGCCGCATTTCACTTAATTTCCACCTGTGCTTACGAAAGCAGGTACTCTTTTTCATGCTACCTGTCTGTACTCTGAGATTTAGATTAAGAAATTGTCCCAAGATCTTTTGGTACTAAAGTAAGAGTTATTTATGGTGGAGCCATGAACACAGCCCCTACTTTCTGACATGTATTCTCAACTTGATATTGAGAAATTGAGAGGACAGAGTAAAGGGACACTATAGAAGAGGAAAAAATATAAAGGAGAACTGGAGATACGTCGAAACATTCAGGATATCTCTTCTGTTAGGCAGCCTTCCCATTCTTATATTGTCATTAAAAATATCTGGACACATGTCATTTGCTGTTTTACACAGATAATCTTACAGGGACTTAAACATTTAAACCGAGCTGTTCATGAAGATATTGTGGCTGTAGAGCTTCTTCCGAAGAATCAGTGGGTGGCACCATCTTCTGTGGTTTTACATGATGAAGGGCAAAATGAAGATGATCTGGAAAAAGAAGAGGAGAGAGAACGCATTGTATGAAACCAAGCAGGTTTATCTTTTGTCTGTGTAGCTTTGTTTTGAAGTTCACTTATGTTTTAGCTTTGGAGAAAATGAAACAAGTTTCACTGCTTTCAGATTTACTGATTAAGATTATAGTTCTGTGCGTTTAATACATTTTATACACATAGTTGATTATTCTCTCTGTTAAGTATTTAAATAGTTTTCTTTTCAATTAATATCTTAGTTTGCTCAAATAAATGGGTTTAAATGCAAAACGACTGTAACTTGCTTATGAAACTTTAATTTTGCTATTCAGTTACATGATCTGTCTGAATTAGTGAGGTCTGAGTAAATACAAATTTGAAATTTTCTGAGTTGCTTTTAAGTAATATTAAAATCCCATCATCATAATAGATGTACCTATAGGCCCTCACATAAAGGTCTTTTAATTCCTTCTCTGTTACCATATTTACTGTGAAGGAATGCTTTCACTCATTTCTCATGATCTAAAGTCTACCTGATAGGACTCATTTATTTCTGTATTTTAGAATTATAATAACACAAATAGTTGAAATTCACATGTTAGTAGTTCTTTTTCTATGAATTATTTTCAGTGTTCTAGAGTTTTGCTGTTAACATCCTTGCAGAGTCCAGGCCATAGTTGAAAGACCGTAAAATCCCTCAGCTATTTCTTTTTTTTTTTTTTTTAATTTTTTTTTTCTTTCAACGTTTATTTATTTTTGGGACAGAGAGAGACAGAGCATGAACGGGGAGGGGCAGAGAGAGAGGGAGACACAGAATCGGAAACAGGCTCCAGGCTCTGAGCCATCAGCCCAGAGCCCGACGCGGGGCTCGAACTCACGGACCGCGAGATCGTGACCTGGCTGAAGTCGGACGCTTAACCAACTGCCCTCAGCTATTTCTAAAAAATACTTTTTATTTAGGTTTTTATTTTAGATCAGGAAGAACCTCTAAAGGTATATCTCTTTGTAATGAATTAATAGTTGCCACGTAGTTATTTAGCGCAAACTGCTACTAAAATCCTAGTCTGTTAATTCCCAGACCTGTGTGTGTGTGCGTGCGTGTGTGTATGTCAGTAAATCCTCGTATTAAAACTGAAGAGTTGAGGGGTGCCTGGGTGGCTCAGGTGGTTATGCATCTGACTCTTGATCTCAGCTCAGGTCTTGATCTAAGGGTCGTAAGTTCAAGCCCTGCATTGGGCTCCATGCTGGACATGGATCCTATAAATGTGTGTGTGTGTGTGTGTGTGTGTGTGTGTCTATAAACTGAAGAGTTGAGTTCTAACGTATTCAGTTATATTTATATTTTTTCTTTGTTTGTTGATTGTTTTTATAGTGCTTTATTATTATGGAACTATTTCCATGGTTTGGTTTGGCATGTTCTCAGAATTTTGAGGCATCAAGATTCTGTAGCTCTATGTCATAATTTACTGCCTGAAAGTATTAATATTCATATTCATATTCTGATTTTGAAGAGAAATTGTCTCATTATACTTGGAGGAAAATAACTTGAATATTTTTATTTTTAAATCTCAGCTTAAGACTGCTGTAAATGAAAAAATGTTAAAGCCTACAGGTAGAGTTGTAGGAATAATAAAAAGAAATTGGAGACCATATTGTGGCATGCTTTCCAAGTCTGATATTAAAGAGGTGAGTAAAGAGTATGTTAATGTAATTAAAAGTAATACCCATTAAAAGAACTTAGAAGCCTCCCCATGCCCTTATCCTCAAATTTGTATGTCTGTATGTAAAATCTACTGTCCTGATTTTCTTTAGTCAAGAAGACATCTGTTTACCCCTGCTGATAAGAGAATCCCTAGAATTCGAATAGAAACCAGACAGGCTTCTACATTAGAAGGAAGGAGAATTATTGTTGCTATTGATGGTTGGCCCAGAAATTCCAGATATCCAAACGTAAGCTTGAATGATTTATTTTATCTTAGAATATTAAATTAAGAATTGGATATAAAATTGCTTCTTTTAGTTAAAGTAGAATCTGCTTTTGTAATAAAATTCATAGTGGAATGTAGGAATATGCCACAAAGTTACCTAATAAGTGGTATATCCTGTTTGAAAATTAATGTCATGAAATTGTAATGTAAATCATTTGATTGTTTTTACTCAAATTTCCTAACAAATAGCTTTTGATAATGGTGTTTGAAACCTTAGTAGATTCTAATAAATTTTGAAGCTACTGTATTCGAAGTACATTTTAAACTTTAAAGATCATTGGAAATAAACAGACACTTTGCTGTATAAAAATTGGGCCCTCGGGAAGTCTCCATCCTAAATCATTTAAGATTTATAGACTCATTTTTAAAAAGCATTGGGGGGTGGGGGGGCGCGCCTGGGTGCCTCAGTCGGTTAGTGACCGATTTCGGTTCAGGTCATGATCTTGCAGTCTGTGGGTTCAAGCCCCACATCAGGCTCTGTGCTGGCAGCTCAGAGCCTGGAGCCTGCTTCATATTCTCTCTCTCTCTCTCTCTCTCTCTCTCTCTCTCTCTCTCTCTCTGCCCCTCCCCCGTTCATGCTCTCTCTCAAAAATAAATAAACATTAAAAAAAAAATTTAAAAAGCATTGGGGGACACCTGGGTGGCTCAGTTGGTTAAACATCCGACTTCAGCTTCGGCTCAGGTCATGATCTCATGGTTTGTGAGTTTGAGCTCTGCATTGGGCTCTCTGCTGTCAACACAGAGCCCACTTCAGGTCCTCTGTTCCCCCCAACCCCCCCCCCCCCGCTTCTCTGTCCCTTCCCCATCGTACACACATTCTCTCTTTCTCTCAAAAATGAACATTAAAAAAAATGAAAAAGCGTTGGGAACATTTAGAAATTCTAAGGTGATATATAAATGTTCCAAGAATTTAATGTAATAATAAAACATAAATGACCAAACAAAAAGCTGTTAAATTCACCTTTTTAATAAGACTTTTTGGCCTTAGGGACACTTTGTAAAAAACTTAGGTGAAGTTGGAGATAAAGAGACTGAAACAGAAGTTCTGTTGCTTGAGCATGACGTTCCCCATCAGCCTTTTTCCCAGGCTGTTCTTAGCTTTCTACCAAAGATGCCCTGGAGCATTACTGAAAAGGTAAGTTGAAAAGAATGTAATGACTTTATAAATTACTCTGTCTGGGCTAATTTGATTTCTGTATGTGTTTTTAAATACATAGAAACCATAGTCCCTTACTCGCTTGCATTTAGTTAGATATAGAACTCTTAGGTATTAAAAAAATCATTTGTTTTATTCAAAGATAATGTTTTTCTGGGAAACCAACACTAGCTTATGTCAAATTGTTCAAAGGTGAAGAAACCATATGTTACAGATCATAATGTGTGGTTATTTTTAACAAAGTTTCTTTTAACATGTATAGAGATTGTTGATTTTGTAAGAGCTATTTGATTTGTACTATCAAAATAGTTTTTTATTTCTTAATAATGTGGCATCTTCTAGGACATGAAAAACCGAGAAGACCTAAGACATCTGTGTGTTTGTAGTGTGGACCCACCGGGATGTACTGATATAGATGATGCTCTGCATTGTAGAGAACTTGAAAATGGAAATTTGGAGGTATTCTTCTAGTGATGCTCTTATCCAAATACATAGTTCTGTTTTTGAGTTCATTTTCTTTTGACCCATTGTAGAATTTGTGAATTATTCATGCCTAGTCAGTTATACTAACGGGCATGTGTCAAAGTTGAAATGGTAAACGTGACCGTGCTTTGTCAGTTTTGCTCTATTTCTTTTCATTTGAATTCCATTAGTACATTTATCCAATTAAACCTGTAGACATCCTTTTATTTTTATCTTTTTAAGGTTGGTGTTCATATTGCAGATGTTAGCCATTTTATTAGGCCAGGAAATGCTTTGGATCAAGAGTCAGCCAGAAGGGGAACAACAGTGTATCTTTGTGAAAAGGTAAATGAGTTAAATTTAAAATGGAATTTTGACACATGCTTGTAACTTTTTCATCATCTGTTTTATTTTTTTTTATTTATATTTTTATGTTTATTTTTGAGAGAGAGTGAGTGGGGGAGAGTCAGAGAGAGAGAGCGAGACAGAGGATCTGAAGCAGGCTCTGTGCTGACAGCAGAGAGCCCGATGTGGAGCTCGAGCTCACAAACTACAAGATCATGACCTGAGCCAAAGTCAGATGCTAAACCGACTCAGGCACCCACGTGCCCCTGTTTTATTTTTAATAGTAAATCATCTGAGGTGTTTCCTGAGAAGGGTGTATCCAGCCTCAGTATTTAGTGAAATATGATGAATAACTATTATGTGAGTTGTGCATTGTTAGTCTTTAAAAACTACAGGCACTTCTGAATTCTTAACAGTCTGGAATAATACGTGAATTAGCTAAAAGGCATACATAGAAAAAGGTGACTTTAAATCAGTGAAGATACTGCAATGTGTTTTGTTATTGAGTGGCCCAAATAACAAGTAGATTTAGTTAATATAAGTTGTTATGTAACATAGAACTTGTTAGCTGTGGGTAACTAAGGTATTTTCTTTTGCTTTTAAAGTTAAGTCATGAGTCTATTTTGTCATAATTTGCCAGTTCTTCTTTTTAAAGTAATCTTCCATAACCTACAGAGAAAAATTGTGAAAATAGAAAAGAAAGTTAAGCTTAGTCTATTACAAATTCATTGTCAAGGTTCTTCCATGTGACTTTTTTTCATAAAAATTTTGTGGCACCATGAAACACCATGTGGTTTGAATTGGGCATTGGAGGAGAAAGGTCCAGTCCTAGAGCTGTTAAGGCTTGTGTCTGTTACCTAGTACAAACTTGCTGTACAGAGCAGAGATTGCAAGCTCGGAGGACAGCTCGGTGGCTGTGGAGAGGACTTCTACTTACATCCACTGACATGAAGTATAATTTCCTTTTATTGCTTCCCATTTATAACAGTTGTGTGGAAATACTTTTTCTAGAGTTAGACCAATTTCATATTTTCTCAGTTTTATGCACAAAGACTTTCCCCCCTTGTTAAATTAATGCTATTTGAGAATAAAACCTCAAATACATGTATGGCTATAGCTAAGTAGTCTGCCACTCTTTTTATTTTCTGTTCCAGAGGATTGACATGGTTCCAGAGTTGCTTAGCTCTAACTTGTGTTCCTTAAGATGTAACGTTGACAGGTATTTATGCATGCTTTTTCATAAGAACATAATACTTACTACTTTGACTGATTCCCATTAACCAACACTGTCTATTTTCCCTGTAGGTTGGCATTTTCATGTATTTGGGAAATGAATCACAATGCTGAAATCTTAAAAGTGAGGTTTACCAAAAGTGCCATTAATTCAAAGGTTAGTTTCATGGTTAGTTTAACGTTTAAAATCTTGGGTACTTTTCACAGTATTCTAGATGGTTTTGGAAAAGTCGGGTTTTAACAAATTAAATTTTTCCCCCAGTGCTGCAGCAAAATCTAATCTTTTCCAGTTTTCTGCTTAATTCTTGCTGCAGTTATTTTGTATTCAGAAACTTGCAAAGCCTGGATACTTGAGAAGACTAAATAGATGACTTTTTGCCTCAACTCAGGAACACTACCATTTGAAATGGTTCCAACTTATAACCCGTCAGTATTTTCAAAGTTGGCATGTACACCGTCTTCTTTTACTCACATTTTTTCATAGAAGTGATGTTAGGAATTATGGTTGGATTTCAGCAGAACTAGCCTAAGAGCTCAGGTCAGACAAAAGGGAGCCAGGCTAACTTTCTCATACTTCCCTTTATTGGCAATCTACCCAGATTCCCTTCTCTTCTCCCTTTGCCCTGAATCTTCGCCTGAGGTTTGCCATCAACTAGTTGCCTTCAGCAGTTCTGGATGAACTAGTGGTTGGAAAAGAAAGCAATGTTGGGCTGACAGCCACGTGTGAATGATTGAAGGCTTCCTCAGTTTGTATTTTTTAAAAGGATGAGTTTATTTTTCTCCCAGACTTGGTCATTGTAACAAAATCATATGAAAAATAAAATTTAGTGAATATACAACAAAACATTTTTAGAAGGGGAGCTCCTAATTCCTAGTAGGTAAGTTGCCTCTCCCCAGAATCTGACCTGGCTGGTATCATCCAGCTCTCTGATGCTATTCCTGATTTTTACTTGCGAAGGTGTTTTTATTTTTATTTTTAGTTTCAAATAAGCTAAAAAATGGTAGTTTTCGATGAGATGTGAAATAGGAACAGAAGCACTATTTGTGTGTTCAGATTATAATTAGAACTTACTTGAAATCTTTTTTCCTACGATTGGTCTTATTTTTAGATACTTACTATGGGGTATTTCATAGATTTTCTGTAAAACGTGTCTACATTAGTATAGTTTCTTAATTATTTGCCATTGAGTAAGGAAGCAGTGATCATCTGGAAAGGATTTCACTTTACAGTCATTGTCCGAGAATAATATAACTTCCTTTTTTATTTTATTTAAGCATTACCTAAGTATTTATACGTTAACTGAACTATGAAAGTAATTAAAGTTTAAGCAATTTATTTATCAATAAATACTACTGTTTTGTTTTAACATGAGTTTGCTTATGTTGTGTGTTGCATCAGATACAAAATAATGAGCCAGAGGTTATAGGTGTGGAGTATAAATAGTATAGCTAGGAATCTAGCTATAAGTATATAGTGGAAGTATGAAAATATAGTAAACTGGTTTTTATAAGAGTTATAGTAACATCTGATTTCTTTTTTAGGCTTCTCTTACGTATGCTGAAGCTCAGATGAGGATTGATTCCACAGCCATGAATGATGATATTACCACTAGTCTCCGTGGACTAAATAAACTCGCTAAAATTTTGAAAAAAAGAAGAATTGAAAAAGGGTACATTTCAAAAATATTAAGAAGTATCTTAATTTAGGGGCACCTGGGTGGTTCACTCGGTTGAATATCCAACTTCGGCTCAGGTCGTGATCTCACAGTTTATGGGTTCAAGCCCCACATTGGGCTTGATGCTGTCAGTGCAGAACCTGTTTAGGATCCTCTGTTCTCTCTCTCTGCCCCTCCCCGATCGTACTCTCTCTCAGTCAAAAAAAAAAAAAAGAAAAATATCTTTATTTATTCTGGTAATAAGATTACTTGTGAACTTTTTAAAGTGTTTTGTCACAGATAATGATGATTTATTTAATGAGCTGAATAGAAACTCTTAAGTAGAGACATTTCTTTTTCTTTTGGCTACCTTTTAGGTTTGCAACTTGCTTGATTCTGAACTGATGTTTGTTTAGTAGTTCTGTCTTTGTACTTTATTGTGCTAAAAACTGATATATGTGAGGGGCGCCTGGGTGGCTCAGTCGGTTAAGCTTCTGACTTTGGCTCAGGTCATGATCTCACAATTTGTGGGTTTGAGCCCCG
This sequence comes from Acinonyx jubatus, assembly GCF_027475565.1. Lineage (NCBI taxonomy): Eukaryota > Metazoa > Chordata > Mammalia > Carnivora > Felidae > Acinonyx > Acinonyx jubatus. The sequence goes on along the minus strand of NC_069380.1, from coordinate 46,711,237 downwards.
CGTCAGGCTCTGTGCTGACAACTCAGAGCCTGGAGCCTGCTTCAGATTCTGTGTCTCACGCTCTCTGCCCCTCCCCCCTGTTTATGCTCTGTCTCTCTCTCTCAAAAATAAACATTTAAAAAAAAGAAAGACCTGATATATTTGAGCTAAAGATCTGGAAGAGATTCTAGAGAGGCAAGAGCTCCTTAAGACTGTTCTGCAGATTGTTTCTAATTTTAGTTAGAAATGAGTTTCTATATTGAACATTGGCTTTCAGATGCTTAAATAAATGTGGATGAACTTATTGCACTTTAGAGTTTGAAGTGATTTTAGAGATTATTTAATCCAATACCTTCATTTTTTAAATGATTAAAAGTTACATAGAAGCAGTCTTCCCAAAGATTTGATAGCTAGTGGCAGGTATGTGTCTCTTAGCTGTTATATCATTGGATTTGCCTAACTGCAACAGTGTGAGATAAGTAGTATCCAAGTACCCAAATGTGTTGAGATAAAGTAGGTAAAAGAAATTTGATTTCTAAAAGACATCCTTGGGGCACCTGGGTGGCTTAGTTAAGCATCTGACTTCAACTCAGGTCATGATCTTGCAGTTCGTGAGTTTGAGCTCTGCATCGGGCTCTGTGCAGACAGCTCCGAGCCTGGAACCCGCTTCAGATTCTGTGTCTCCCTCTCTCTGCCCCTCGCCTGCTCACACTGTGTGTCTCTCTCTCTTTCACAAATAAACATTAAAAAAAATAACAAAAGACATCATCAACCATCAGAGTGAAGCAAGTACAGCTGGCTTCCAGATGTTGGTCTATGGGTAACCATGCCCAATGCCCATCAGGGTAGGGTTACAAGCGGCTACTAAAAGTGCTTTTGTTGGGGAGCACAAACTTTTCTGTGCTGTGTCATGAGATGTGCCTATTTAAATTAAAATCCATTACAACTAATGGAAATTAAGAATTTAGTTTCTGAGTCACAACAGCTACATTTCACTAGTCACTTATGGCTAGTGTCTACCATAATGGAGAATGTGAATAGAGAACATTTAAATCCCTACCGAAAGTTCCATTGGACAGTGTTGTTCTCTAGGTAGTTGCACCGAGCCATCCCTGTCTCTTCACATAGGTGAGTTTTCTGGGAATATTTCATATAATCCTAAATAGAAAACTTAAAACTGTGTGAGGATAATTTAGATGCAGTGAAACCCAAAGAAACTAAAAAGGACACCACACATTTTCCAGCAAGTGTTTGTTCATTGAAGGTTTTTAGTATGCCAGACATCAGAAGAGAGTGTGTAAAGATAACTTCTAGAAAGTTTTAGGGGCATTTGGGTGGCTCAGTCAGTTAAGCGTCTGACTTAAGCTCAGGTCATGATCTCACAGTTCGTGGGTTTGAGCTCCACATTGGGCTCTGTGCTGACAGAGCTTGGAGCCTGCTTCAGATACTGTGTCTCCCTCTCTCTGCCCCTCCCCTGCTCATGCCCTGTCTCTCTCTGTCTCAAAAATGAATAAATGTTTAAAATTTTTAAAAAGTTTGTTTTAAAAGCAAAATGAATAAAATGCAAATTGAAACTATATTTTGGTGGTTTTAAAGTAAGGGAGAGAAATTTGCACTTGTAAAATAGCTTCTCTTAATTAGGACAGAAAGATAATTTTTAATGTCAAAAACAGTCTACTTGGGGCGCCTGGGTGGCTCAGTTGGCTAAGTGTCCAACATTCGGCTCAGGTCACGATCTCACAGCCCGTGAATTCGAGCCCCGCGTCAGGCTCTGGGCTGATGGCTCAGAGCCTGGAGCCTGCTTCCGATTCTGTGTCTCGCTCTCTCTCTCTGCCCCTCCCCCGTTCATGCTCTGTCTGTGTCTCAAAAATAAATAAACGTTAAAAAAAAAAAAAAACAGTCTACTTAATTTTGTAACTAGACAGTCGTTTCCTGGTAAAAACAGATCATTGAATCTTCTCAGTCTTCGAAAGAATTGCTTTTTAGGCCAGATGTATTAAACACAGACTAAACGTAGTGTAGAATCTTGTTGTAAAGACTGCGTAGCAAGAAAGGAAAATTGGTCAAGATTCTCTCTCTAGGATTCCTTTGGTTGTTCCTCTAATAAAGCTGAAGAATTGAGGGAAAAGGTGAAGAATTAGCTTGCACCATCTCATCTTTTTTCCTTTACGTTTCCCCCTTCTCCATGATTGTTTAGGGTTACCCAGCTTCATTAAAATTCTTTAAAAAAAATTTCTTTTAACGTTTATTCATTTTTGAGAGACAGAGCATGAGCGGGGAAGGGACAGAGAGAGAGGGAGACACAGAATCTGAAGCAGGCTCCAGGCTCCGAGCTGTCAGCACAGAGCCCGACACAGGGCTCAAACTCACGAACTGCAAGATAATGACCTGTGCCAAAGTCGGATGCTCAACCAACTGAGCCACCCAGGCGCCCCTTCATTAAAATTCTTTAAGTTGGTTTGGAGCTGATGAAAATAGCACCAAGGTATGAAGAAACATAAGATTTTCCTTGTTGGAATTTACTTTTCACAGGAGAACTTGCTAACTCATTAAGTGAACCATGCACAGAAAGCACTTAACATAGGATGTTGTCTGACATGTAGCATTCCAGATCAGTAGCTGTCAGTGTGTGTAGCATATCAGGGTAGTAGTTTATCAGTCCCCTCTATGTTGGCTGAGTGAACGTGGAGGTACTTTTGAACTGTGGATCTTCTGATAGTACTCATCTACACGTGGCAGCTTCTCTTTTGCCTCTCTCTGTCATCCCTTTCCCCAATACATTATTTTCAGTAGTAAATAAAACCCTACCTGTTATCTTCTTCATTTATAAAAGTGATTATAGACTCCTGTAGCTCAATAAAAGCCCATAGTTTGGGTACAGAACATATTTAGATTCTGAGAAGCACAAGGACTCTTATTGTGTTGCTATTGTCCTTTTTTTTTTTTTAAGTTTTTAAAAATGTTTATTTATGTATTTTGAGAGAATGAGAGAAAATGTACATGAGCAGGAGAGGGGTAGAGAGAGAGAATCCCAAGCATGTTTTGTGTTGTCGGCACAGAGCCTGACGTGTGGCTCGATCCCACAACCATGAGATCATGACCTGAGCTGAAATCAAGAGTCAAACACTGACTGATCCACCCAGGCGCCTCACTATTGTCTCTTTTTAAATACATTTTAGATCTGTAAGATACAAAGCTTTCTATAAAAATAGAACATAAAACTTAGCAGGTTGACCTTAAAGCCTTCAGAAGGAAAACTGTTAAAGCTTTTGTTATAATCATTTTCTATTTTAAAAGCATCACTTCTGGAATTATGTCTGTTATTGGCTCACTTGACTAATTCACCTCTTTGATTTTTATTTAGGGCTTTGACACTTTCTTCTCCAGAAGTTCGATTCCACATGGACAGTGAAACTCATGATCCTATAGATCTGCAGACCAAGGAACTTAGGTATGTAACTTTTAATGGGCATTAGATAAGATTTTTATCTTATCTTAAATGTAATATCTAGTATATATAATAATAAACAAAACATATTTATACCCAAAATACCTATTTCTAGTAGGGCTGTGATTTCTGTAGTTTTTTGACTTACGATATATAGAGAAAAGTAAGTATCATTTTGCTTTTTAGTCTATCTTATGTAAAATTGAGAAGTATTATTATAATAGAAAAATTTTCAACTTGAATTGGTCTTGATTCAACTTGATAATAGAACTTGACTAGTAATAGTTGTGGTAAGTAAAAGATTGCCCTAGTAATTTAATATTTAATGTAGAAGAGAATAGTGGTCAAGATCACGTGCTTTGAAGCCAGACTACCTAGGTTTGGGTCTCACTTTCTCCAATGGCTCCAGGCAAGTTACTTAACATTTCTATACCTCTGTTTGTTATTAAAATGGAATTGAATGGTACCTATCTCACAGGGTGTTAAGAATACTCATGTTATTGTTATTACTGTTGTATTGATTTAGGAAGAAAGGCTATTTTTGGTTAAATCAGAGTTAGGCCTCTTTTCCATGCCTCTTACCAGGTAATTCTGACATTAAATGTATACTTACACTTTTTTCTATTAGATAAAAACAAGGATTAAAAATGAGCATGCACTCAGGTTTCTTAGGACCAGAAATTTGAGCACATGCTCATTTTGTGCTTTATAAAATTATAAAATTAGAGCTACAATTAAAAAATACTTTTGGGTGAACTATTGGTCAAATATAAGTAATGTTAATATGAATAGTAAGCCTATTACTAAGAGGGTTTTTTTGAGGAAAATGTTGAATCTAACTTTGCCAAAATAGAACATCATCCATTTCTTTTTACCAAGCAGAAAAAACAATTTCTAACAGATTGTAGTTTTAAAGGTATGATTAGAGGCCTTCCTAATATTTAAAAAGTAAAAGGAATCTAGTCAAGAAGTTCTAGGATGTTAAAAATGGAAACATGAATGAAAGATTAACATAATGCATGTTAGTGACTTGGGAGAAAGAAAACACGGTGTAAACAGAACACAGATAATTTACTAACCTAAGTTGTAGATAGACATGGACTAACGATATAGAGTGAGAGGACTAGGAAATTGGTTAAGAGTTTTGAAGTCAGATTATGTGGGCTTGGGTCTTGTTACTACTAACTCCGACTTTGAGCAAGAGAATAATGCTACACATCCTTAGTTTTGTCATCTGCAAAACAGGACTAATTAATTGTGTGTGTGTGTGTGTGTGTGTGTATGGATATAGATAGATATCTTACAACATAGTGCAATGTCTGGCCTGTAATAAATACCCAGAATGGCTAATGTAAATATAATTTCTTCATTTTTGTGATTTATTGGTGAAAATTTTAATTTTTTAAGCCCAAATTGATCTGATCTAAATAGCTTTTAATTCTTCTTAGTAAACTTTTTAAATGCATTTATAGTTAAAAATCTCTTCAGACTTAGTAAAAGAAGGTGAAATGTTCAGTACAGTTTAGATTTTATATATTACTAGAGTTAGTAAGCTTTATTCATTTATTTTAAAGTTTATTTATTTTTGAGAGAGAGAGAATGAGAGCAGTGAAGGGACTGAGAGGGAGAGAGAGAACCCTAAGTAGACTCCACACAAGCCCGATGCAGGGCTCCATCTCCGAACCCGTGATGATATGACCTGAGCCAAAATCAAGGGTCAGATGCTTCACCGACTGAGCCACTCAGGTTCCCTGTAAAGCTTTTATTTTTTAAATGCGGTTTTAAAGTCTCTCACATGAGATTTACTCATATAGTAGATGCATAGTAAGAGATTGTTAACACCACAGCTGAAAAATGAGAGTCAGAAGTTATTAAAAACAAGCATGTGCACACACTATGAATGTTTACATAGGAAGTATGTCTATTGTCTCCCTGATAGAGAAGATAACCTGGGAATAAATGTGATATCCTTATTTAATGATTTTTCCGTTGGCAGAGAAACAAATTCCATGGTGGAAGAATTTATGTTACTTGCCAATATCTCTGTTGCAAAAAAAATTCACGAAGAATTTTCAGAACATGCCCTGCTTCGAAAACATCCTGCTCCTCCTCCATCAAATTATGAAATTCTTGTTAAGGCAGCTAAATCCAAGGTAAGGTCACATAGTTTGCAAAATCATCTGTATTTGTGTTGTGATCTGTTGTACTATATTATCTGTATTTGCATCTACAGGAAAGTTGCGTTGTTTTTTGATACAAAAATATGACAGGAGTATCTTTGATTTAAAAAAAAATTTTTACCTAACTTGGATGTAGTCGTCTCTTCCCATACTGAAATCATTTGCTTAATAAAATTCTTTAATGTCCTTAAAGAGCACCCTATGCTACAGCCATAAGTTCCAGACTAAGTTATTTGCAATATTCTGAACATATGAAGCTCTTCCATATTTCTTTGCCTTTATACATGTTCTTTATGCCTGTGTTATTTCATGCCTCCTCTGAACTGCCTAACTTTAGAGACTTAGAAATAATTTTTTCCCTCTTCAACTCAGTTAAGCCCTCTTTATATCATGTCTCTAAGAAGTAAGTCCATTTACTGCATACATTAGGGAAATGGAAATATCTAGAAAGGGTATTGTATCCTCCACCACACAGCTTTGGTTAGTGGACTTTCATTTAGGCATAATTACCCTTACCCTTGAGGGGACTACGGCTTACATTGGTTTTCTTTGGATCACTTATTCAAGTCCAGCCTTTCCTGCCCAGAATAGAGCTGGAAGTAGTATTGGGCCTCAGGGTATTATTCTAACGGAATGGTGTTGGTTTCTGATTTTTCAAATCTTTCTGGTGGGCCTACTACTCCTATCATCTCCATAAGAATAGAATCAGCTTCTCTGCTGTAAGGCTTGCACTGTAAATTGGGGAATTTTCTCTTACTGTCTTATTTCTTCCTAAGATCTGGGCAGAGGAAGGAGGATTTAAGTATTTTTGCCTCCTCTCCCACAGTAGAACAAAGCAGTTACTTTGATGTATCAGCAGATTGGGCTTTAGTGACCAATAAAGTTTTAGTTTGCTTCTGGCCTTTACTTCTACTTTGAATGGAAGGAAAATAAATACCTGCAGGGGAAATCCAGACATGCTGACAAGGATCCAGATCTGCTTTTTTTTTTTTTTCCTATTGCAACAAAGAATAGGCAGGCACCAATTGGACTTGGAGAAACGGAGCTACTGCTACCACCGTCCATTTCCCCTTTGAAACTTCTGCAGGAGGTTGATACTTAGTACCTTTAAATGCATTCAGAAAATTTTCAGCTTTGATGTTACACAAAATAATCATTACTTTTTATAAATTATTTGTAGTTCTCTTAGGTTAAGGAAAAAAGGTATAAATACCATCTGGTCAAGACCACCATATTTATTCAATATAATTTGTGTTTTGAAGACATGATGGTACTGATTTTAAAATGTTTAATATGATGCTCTTTCCCCTTCATTGCTCTTAGAATTTGGAAATTAAAACCGATACAGCCAAGTCCTTGGCTGACTCTTTGGACCGGGCTGATTCTCCTACCTTCCCGTATCTGAACACTCTCTTAAGGATATTAGCCACTCGCTGTATGATGCAGGCTGTGTACTTCTGCTCTGGAATGGATAATGATTTTCATCACTATGGCTTAGCATCCCCTATCTATACACATTTTACTTCACCCATCAGAAGGTACTTTTTTCTTATAAAATTATAGGAGATAGAGAATAGTTGATTTTCAATTGTGAAAAGATGCTTTAATGCTAACATAGTGTGATTTTTTCTTTCTCCTTCATGTGTCTAGATATGCAGATATCATCGTTCATCGGTTGTTGGCTGTGGCTATTGGGGCTGACTGTACTTACCCAGAGTTGACAGACAAACACAAGCTTGCAGATTTATGTAAAAATCTTAATTTCAGGCACAAAATGGCTCAGTATGCCCAACGTGCATCAGTAGCTTTTCATACTCAGGTATTTGCCCTCTGTCAGTAATATTGGAGAGATGAGGTTTTGTTCACCTTTAATTTAATTTCAGAATGCTTTTTGTTAATTTCCAAAAAAAATACTTTAAGATAATCCTTAATAATGTTATATGTTATTTTACAGTTGTTCTTCAAAAGTAAAGGAATAGTAAGTGAAGAGGCCTATATTCTATTTGTAAGGAAGAATGCTATTGTGGTGTTAATTCCAAAGTATGGTTTAGAAGGTACAGTCTTTTTTGAAGAAAAGGACAAACCAAAGCCAAGGCTTATTTATGATGATGAGGTATAGTATTTCTAATGTTCTTGTTTTGTTTTTTTTCTGGAGGGGGCACTTTTTTTAATGGTACCTAGAAAGGATAAAATTATGTTTTGTATGCTACAGTTACTTGTGCCAACTAAGTTTGTTCTGTTCATAATTTCCCACCTCAGTATATCTTCTCACATACAAGTGTTGTCCTTGATTTTACGTTGTGTAGTTTCCCCCTCCAAAGAAAACTTGAATTATGCTTTGCACTAGGCAGACAGATGCATTAATGGAATAAATGATTGCTTATAGCCTGGAGGAATTCTTTAAACCTCTTTCCAGCATCTCTTATCTGACACACTCCCTACTTCCCTAACCTTAATAGAACTACAAAACAGCAGACCTTGCCCACAGTACCTTTTCTTCTAGTAGACCAACAATTTGCCAATGAATGGGGTGAGAATCCTGAGATGAATGAATGTATACAGTGGGACCATTTTACTGAAAATGGGTAGTATGCACATAAATAGGCCACGTATACGTGAAGCTACTAGATTGGTGGTTTTTGTTATACTGAACACCTAGATGCTTATTAAATATGGAAGTAATTATTTAATGTAAACTTTTAAATCAATGTGAAAGATGAAGAACTAGAACAAACCTCAAGTGTATGAAAGCAGTTTAAAAAGCAGTAAAAATGTGTTTTGTTTAGATTCCTTCACTTAAAATAGAGGATACAGTGTTCCATATTTTTGATAAAGTTAAAGTGAAAATCATGTTAGACTCATCTAATCTTCAGCATCAGAAAATCCGAATGTCCCTGGTAGAACCACAGGTAAGACCAAACTTAAACTGTCCGTGTTGTGATGGGATATAGCACATGTTGTGTGAAAGACAGGAGTGTGGTCATAAGTTATTTCTGTTCAGGAATAGAGAATTGGGGAGCCTGGGTGGCTCAATTGGTTGAGCCTCCAACTCGATATCAACTCAGGTCGTGAACTCATGGAGGTGGCATCGAGCCCTGCATAGGGCTCTGCACTGAGCATAGAGCCAGCTTGGGATTCTCTCTCTCCCTTTCTGCTTCTCTCGCTCTCTCAAAAATAAATAAACGGTAGAAAAATAAATAAAAATAAAGAGGATCTTGTAAATAGTGTAGAGGCCAGATATTTGCATAGCAAATCTATTTTGTGACTGATTTTCCTAAGCTGTGGGATCCCAGATATTGGGGATTCTTTGGAAAAGGTCCTCAGTATCAGATCCTGAGACATCTCTGAGATATCCTGCCTGGTCCCTTCTCACTTTAATTGGTTTTGAAATCTGAACTTTTGAAGATTAAGTATGTTTCCCCCTAAGATACTGGTTCTTAACCTTGTTCTGTCCCACACACCTAAGGCCTCTGATGCTGACTGTTACAGGGGCCTAGCTAGGGTAAACTGGAAGTGTTCAAGTTCAACCACACTTTACAAATGACAGTGACAGTGTCACTGACAGCTTGCCATCCAGAGACTGTCTACCTTTTACATTTTAAGCCACCATTTGTGTGTGAAATATGTATACTTTGTATGGAAAACCTTTACTTTCTTCTCCCTCTCTACCCCTATATCCTTTTAAATTTGAAATTGTCAGTGGGGAAGGGGAAGATGAGAATGAGATTTATTCTTATTTAATGCTTTTACTGACCTTTTGTTCCCTGTTTGCATTACTTTAGATCCCAGGAATAAGCATTCCGGTTGATACTCCAAACATGGACATTAATGAACCAGAGAGAAAGAAGAAGAAACGTGAGAAATAGCTACAGTCAACAAAAAAACTTCAAACACTGGTTTCCTTAAAACAAAAAAAGAAACCTTGAGTGAACACTTTTAAACCTAAGAAGTGTGTGATACAGTTTGTTACTCTTAAGTACATTTTAATGGTTTTAAAAATTTGCATTTTTATTGAACTGTTTGTTGACTGTGTCTGTCCCATCATATTACTTCATTTCTGAATTGAACAGAACTATTTATGCATAAAAATTCAATTGAATATCCATCACGTAAATAGTGACAGGATAGCAACTTCAAGGATCTGTAAATATCATTTAAATAGAGCATTCGTCTGCTTGCTAAAGAACAGATTAATTTTAATAAGTAATTTGATTATTTAATATTGATAGAAAAAAACTATCATTTTCCTATGGAGGAGGATAGAACATTTGAGAAGTCAGGAACAATCTGTTCTTTCTAAATCTTGAAAGCTGTCCGTGTTTGTGTGGCAGTTATTAGATTGCAAGACAATGAAATCAAGATTTGTCAAGGAATTTAGTCCTTTGCCATCTTTAATTTACCTCATTTATTTTAAGTGTTCCCTTACCGTTGAAAGCTTCCGGTATTTTTATTAGTGGTCCTTAAACAGCTGTGAGTTTTTGGGAATTGGATGTTGTAGGAAGGCAAGAAGTAGGATATTTGGATCTGACTGGAAAAAGTTTTTTTTTTAATACCAAGAAGTGTGATCACCATCCTTGACCTTAGAGCTCACAGTTTCCCCTCCACCCCTCCAAGTAAGGCATTGGGACTCAGAGAAGAGAGAGGGCACATTAAACATGTACATTATGTTTCTTATAAAAAGTAGGTCATTAATGGCTTTTAAACTGCATACATATCAGGTTCTGTAGGAAAGGGGGGATCGTGTTAAGGACATATTAAAGGGAACAATTGAAGTAAGTATTAGTTTGGTATGCCTTGTTAACCACAAAGATTAGTAATGATTATTTTTTAAGAATTATTTTGAGATATGGGGCACCTGCCTCAAATATGAGATATTTGAGATATGGGGCTCAGTCGGTTAACAGTCTGACTTCGGCTCAGGTCATGATCTCGCAGTTCGTGAGTTCAAGCTCAACGTCAGGCTCTGTGCTGACAGCTCAGAGCCTGGAGCCTGCTTCAGATTGTCTCTTTCTCTCAAAAATAAAGATTAAAAAAAAAAAGAATATTTTGAGATAGAGTTACCTTAAAAAAAAGATTTTACTTAGCTTATCCAATTTCTAAAGTACTTACAACGTACCATGCTCATCACCACGTCAGGTAAACTATCTCTGCCTTGAAGTAGCTTGTGGTGCAATGCCAGAGAAAGGACTGGCAAATATATCAGCAGGCATACTCAGTGGGAATAATTACAATGTGTACAATTTAGGCACTCTAGTTTCCTGTTACTGAGGAAAACATCCCAACATTGAGGCAGAAATTGTTCCAGTTTAAAGAAAATAACTTGGAGTGGTCTTGGGTCCAAGTAGTAAGTTAACACGCAAGAGCAGGTGCCAATAAGCCATTTTCTGTAAAGGCCCAGCCATGTTCGACGATGCTGGATAGTCTGTGTTACAACACGGTACTCAACTCTTCCATTGCAGTGCGAAAGCAGCTACAGACAGTATGGAGACAAGCCTGGCTGTGTTCAAACAAAACCTTGCATTTAAATATCACAAACTTCAGGGGCGCCTGGGTGGTGCAGTCGGTTAAGCGTCCGACTTCAGCCAGGTCACGATCTCGTGGTCCATGAGTTCGAGCCCCGCGTCAGGCTCTGGGCTGATGGCTCAGAGCCTGGAGCCTGTTTCCGATTCTGTGTCTCCCTCTCTCTCTGCCCTTCCCCCGTTCATGCTCTGTCTCTCTGTCCCAAAAATAAATAAACGTTGAAAAAAAAAATATTAAATATCACAAACTTCATGTGTCACAAAATATTACTCATTTGATTTCCACCGCCCCACCATTTAAAAATCCTTTGCAAACAGCCCGTAGTTTACTTGCGACAAAAGGAAATGGGGGCTTCTTGGTTAAAGCAATGGCTAACCTTCTACTTTCCAAGTTTGTTTTCTTGTGTGTCATTTATGAGGAAGACCTAATTCAGGAATTAGTCCTTATTGGGTAGTTTAAGATGACCAGAAACCAAATTTTCATCCTAACGCTTCACCTTTGGTAATCTAATATGCTTCTAGTGCCAGTTATTAGGCGAAGTAGCATATGTGGAATATTACACTTAAAAAGCCCTGTTAGATAAAACCACTTTCCCCATTTAATAGATGAGAAGATGAAGGTTTTATGTCCCAGATCAAGTAGTAAGTGATGATGGATTCAAACCCAAGCTATAATCACTCTTATTTCTTGTGCTATTAAGAAAACATAGCCAGGGAACCGAATTCCTCCTACTGCACAGTAGTTGTTAAATTTAAGTTTATATTGATTCTAAAGCCCATGTGCTTAAGGACTCCATTTCATAATAGAGTCTTGAGCAGTGGACCTAGTGACTAACCGCCTAATGGTTAGTGTGCTGGGGGAGAGGAATCAGGTACACAGAAGAAATGGTCTTTTTGCAGGTTAGCAATAAATTTATAAGGTGCAAAAAATAAAGAAAATGACACAATTATAGTATGTTTTTATTTCCTAGGGCTGCATATGAATTATTCCTCCATCTTTTGAATAAGATAACTTTGAAAAGGTGATTTGCAAATATGCATATACATTCTCCAGAGGTAATGTGTCCAAAAAATTTATACTTCCCTTCTACTCCCAACGTGAACTTTTAAGATTTTAAAAAATCAGTTTTGTGTCTGCCCAACCATAATTTTATAGGCCTAAAGTCATACAGGAACTGTGTCACCCAGTCCCCACTGATTTATTCCTCCCCAGCCAAACTTGAGCTGAAAACAATGTTCCAACCCTAGGGATGGAGATATATTCTGGGCATCCCCACTAATAATGTATGATTTTTTTTTTTAAGTTTATTTGGAAAGAGAACGCATGTGTATGTGTGCACGGTTGGGGCAGAGAGAGATTCCCAAGCAGGCTCTACTCTGTCAGCAGAGCCCAACATGGAGCCCGAATCCATGACCCTGAGATCATGACCTGAGCCAAAACCAAGAGTGGGAAGCCAAACCGACTGAGCCACCCAGGTGCCCCAATAATGTGTGATACTAAGATGCTATTTGGACCTTTCTAGTGTTTACGTTTTCAAAAGTAGTAACTGGAACAGCTATCACTGGAACCAAGAATTTCTGCACAGAAATTAACAAATCAAGAACAAAAAAGTCTGGAAGCCTTCATCTTTCTATTTTTTCAATTAAGTTTGCTTTTTATCTAAGATCTATTTCTTTCACAAAGGTTATAAATGTAAATTCGTTTTATGTAAAACAGTACCCTCACAATTTTACATGATCTCACAACTACTGCCAAATTCAGTGCTGTCGGTAAGGTGTGCTAATAAGCAGTTCACTGACCCTGTAGGATAGGGGCAAAGTCCTTACTCTCAAATTTATTGTTAAACACATCAATCAAGGTAAGTACAAAAATATTTATTAATAAAAAATACACTTGTACTTCAATGACTTGAAAGTTCCAGGAGTTTTTCTGTTGTTCCCATGTCACTAAATTAAGCCCTTGATTTTTCACATTAAGGGGGAAAGAAGAAAAGCTAAACCTGTTAGTTAAAGCAACTTTTTCCCAATCACGATCACATTATTGATCCTGTGCGTAAAAAATATGTGAGGAGCCATTCACTGATGGTTTTTGGTTCTGAGAAGTTATTCTATGGACTGCTGCCTTGGGAGGATTTGCTGTTCTCATTCAACACCTCTGTGTTATGCGGTCTTCCTGTGGGGGGAAAAAACAGAAAATACCTTATTTGCTGCTTGGATAGGACCATTCAAGCGTGAAACTATTATGTGAATATTTTTTAAAACTGGAATGAGGATTTCCTTATGAATACTAAAGGTACAAGTGAAGATAGGATTTTCTAGAAGTCCATATTCTGCAACAAAAAGAGTACTTTTCCTATACCCTAATGCTTGCTTACTTTTAAATGGGCAACTACAATCCCACCTCATGACAAAATGGACGAAAGAGAAATTAAGGTGGCCTCCACATTAAATCTTCATATTCACTGGAGAGTTGTGTTCAGTGTATTGTGTTCATTAATAAATTGGCATATAAAAATCAAAGATTCTCCCAATTAGTGCCTAAAATTAATGTTTATTCAAATATGCATATATATATATATATATATATATATATATATATAGTATAACCATCCTATCTAGAAAGTTCAGTAAATGTCCTAATCAAAAGTATATCTCTGTACAAATACTTAGTAGGTAAGGTATGTGTTATTCCTGGTCTCCAAAGGCTCTTGGATTTTTAAGAAAAAAGCACTTAACCTTTGAGAGTTCTTATTTTGATGTGTAGTCTCAGTTTGAAACGTTAAAGGCAAAAACCTATCTTTCCCTTTAGTTTTAAGGAAAAGCGTTCAGGTGTCAATTCCAAAATAGGACTAGTTCTCCCTCTCCAACCTCTTAATCTTTCCCATAGCCAGAGTTATTTAGGAAAATGAAGTGTTTTGATTTAAAAAGCACGTTCTGTGGTTAAATGAACTGAAAATAGGATGAGGCTTAAACATGATGATTAAAAAAATTTTAAGCAAAATGGGGTGGAAAAAATATTGAAAATGGTCATTTATTTTTGTTTCTATTTTTAAGTAATCTCTACACCTAATGTAGTGCTTGAACTCCCAACCCCACGATGAAGAGTCACATGCTCCACCAGCTGAGCCAGCCAGGCGCCCCTGAAAAAAATCACATTTAGTAAATGCTTATAACCTACAACCATATCAAGCTTTCTCTATTTTTTCCATACCTTTGTATTAAGAACTTGAGATTTATTCTCAACTTCCAAGGTTTGTGCATCACTATCTGCTCCAACCGTATCCGTAATATTGCTTCCACAATTCTGTGTGTTATAGCCACTATCCATCTGATAGGGAAGAGAAGGAAAAATACCAAGGATAACACTGCAAACTAATTCACTTATCCACAAAATCTGAGAAACTTCTTTTATGTTTAAATAAGTAAAATTAAAAATAAATAAAATGTATTTCTAAAATTATGTACATTGGGGTGCCTGGGTGGCTCAGTCGGTTAAGTGGTTGGTTGACTTTGGCTCAGGTCATGATCTCACAGTTTGTGAGTTTGTGAGGCTCCAAGCCCTGTGCACTACACACACACACGGCATCTACCTGCGCAGTGCTGAGCACCAAACACAAAACCCCACGAGGGGAGGGATTCACCCTGCACTTAAACTCTTTCTTGCAAATTAGGTTCAGAAGGAAGGAAAAGATTGTGTATTTTTGTCCCCATCACCAACATCAGAATATCCTAAGTAATATCCTATGTGCATTCATAATCTTAAGAAAAATGTTTCCAGTTTTCAGAGGTGGATGCCTATGTGTTGACCACTGGGAGTAACACTGTATTTGAATAAAATCCTTGTAACACCTAAAACAAAGACAAAACAACCTTCCATTACATTCCAGGGGAAACACCTGGTTGTGTTGCCATTCAACAGCTATTTGATCAAAAATATAATTACCAGATTGCTTCCAGAGGAGCTGACAATTACTCATTTTTTATTTTATTTTTGAGAGGGAGAGGGTGGGGGAGAGGGGTAGAGGGAGAGAAGAGAGACCATCTTAGGCAGGTTCCACAATTAGCACAGAGTCCAAAGCGGGGCTCGACCCCACCACCCTGGGATCATGACCTGAGCCAAAGTCAAGAGTGAGATGCTCAAATGACTGAGCCACCCAGGCCCCCCTGCCAATTACACTTTTATCACTAGCGCCAAACAACTGGCTTTGGGAACTCAATAGTAATACATCAAGGGAAAAGTGAATACAGTATGGAGTAAGACAGGCACAGGAGTTTGTCCCACTCCACAGGAAGAGAATAATCAATGGGCGGCCCCATGAGATGCTGGCTGACTGCACTGGCTCTCATTGAGACCACTACTAATGATGCGTACCACAGGCCAACTAGACAGTACACATCATCTCGTAACTTCCCACAGGCATCAGGAGCATCAGAAACATTTTATAGTTGTTCTTAGCTGTAGATGAGGTGCTTTTTTAGCTTAAAAACTCACGCTCTACTCACTGTCAAGTGAACCTTGTCTTAAGATCCCACAGCCTGTAAATGACCAAACTCTAATTCAAACTGAGTTCTGAATGCTATGTAGATCTGCTTCCAGTTGGACTACGCTGCCTTTAAATGGTGTTTCTACTGCCATCACCCTACACAGTTACTATATTTTTCCCCCACATGAATCAGATGCGGTCTTTCAAAAACCTTCCAGGTTCAGGTTGGCAGCTGGCAAGAGTTGTGGCTTGTAGTCCATTCCCTGAAATCAGGCCTCAGCACTTTCACCCTTCCCTCACCATCCTCCTCTTCCTCCTCCTCTGTCCCTCTTGCTTGCTACTTGTCACAGAAGACTTTGTCTTCCATTAGTTAAGGCAGTGCACTGAAAGTACACTCATGTGAACTCTATTCACAATGACCAAACTATTAGCCGACAACCCTCCTATTCTTGCTGTTGTCAATAAGAGGGAACAAGGTCACAGAAGCTCTCACTTCCTGAAACTGAGAAAACTAACTGAGCTAGTAAATCAGCTGAAATCTGCCATTTTGCTTTCCCAAGCCCAAGGCCCTTAAAGCCATGCTAGCCCCAGCTACAAATATGTGCACCCATGTCCACCCCAGCCCCCCGCCCCCTACAAAAGTGGAAGGGTCACTTGTGCTAATCCCCCACCAGAGCTCTACAGTCTATCCCATCTTGCACGCCTTGGTTCCTTCATATATAAAATTCATCACTTTTTTACAGATTATATTTATCACATCTGCTGGAAGGTATCATGAGGATTAGATTCTAACTGTGAGATACTCGCCCTGGTCTCTCATACTTCAAAAGGATACATAATTGATACCTATTATTAATAATTATCGTGCCCAATTTCTGGTTTTCTTTGTTCTTTTTACTCTTCTCCCTCTCCAATTAAATATGCTAGTTCCCCCATCTAAAGTGAAAAACAAAGTTAAAAAAGAAACTACAAAACGATCTTGGACATTAATGTTCTTCTCTAGCTATGGCAACCCTCCCCTTCACAACTAATGTTCTTCAAAGAGTTATCTACACATAGTGTATCATTCCTTCACCTCCTTTACCTTCCTTCCATTCACTTTTCACCTCCCCACCTTGAGGCTGCTCACTCACCAAATTACTTGTTATTAATTCAACAGCTACTTTTCAAGCTCTATATCCCTTGCTCTTACTTTCGTAGTACTAACCTTTCTTTCCTTAAGATGCTCCATGACACTGTGCTTTCCTCGTGTCCCCCTCTTCCCCCCACCGCCGCCTGGTCCTTCTCAGTCTCCTTTGGGGGCTCTGCTTCCTTCACCAAACCTTTTCCTCAGGGGTCAAAACGCTGGATCAGTGTTCTGACTTTACACAGTCCTTCTGGTTGAACTTACCTCTATATCCATTCTGTTTTGAATCCAAAATATTTAACGAGTAGCTATTACATAAGCTCTGGGATAAACACAAACATACATGATTGCGTGATAGATTGTCTGACTGGCAAGAATGCAAAGCGTACAGGGAATTATGAAAGCATATAATGAGATCTGGCTTGGCCACAGTGATCAGGAAGGACTCCTTTGAGGATGTAACCATTAAGTTGTGAACTAAAAGACTAATAGGAGTTAACTAAGTAAAGTGGGAGGGACAGAAATTCTACACAGTGTGTGGAAAGGCTCTTTTGACAAGAGGGAACGTGGCTATTTAAAACTCTGGAAAGCTAATGTGACTGAAACAAAGGGAAGGAAAATAAAATGAAGCCGATGAGTAGGCAAAGGCCAGACCATGCGATGCTTGCCAGTCGTGCTACAGATATTTAGATACCAAAAGCAAAAAACAACTCCCTGGCCCCCCAAAAACCTTAGAAATGAAAGGTGCAGAAACAAAAACATAATAGAAGAATTACTATATAAAGATGAAGAAACTCCCCCAAAATTAGAAAAGGAGATAAAAAATAGAGTGAAAAGATTTTAAAAACTGGAGAATTAAAAGGAAATTCCAGAAAGGAAAGTGAGACAGGAGAAATCTAGGATAAAAAGATCCAAGTGAAGGGCACGAGTTTACAGGTCATAAAGACCTGCTGAGTGCCAGTACCACAGACGAAAAGGTACCCACTCCAAAGAAGCACTGACATCTCCGCACACTGTAGACAAAGAAAAGATCCATTTATGTCCAGGGCTGGGTAAAAAGAGACCATTTACAAAAGATTAAGTATTAAAATGGTTTCAGGGGCACGTGGGTGGCTCAGTCGGGTAAACATCTGGCTTTGGCCCCGGTCATGATCTCATGGGTGGTGGGTTCGAGCCCCATGGAGGGCTCTGCGCTGAGAGCTCAGAGCCTGGAGCCTGATTCGAATTCTGTGACTCCCTCTCTGCCCCTCCCCTGCTAATGTTCTGTCTCTGTCAAAAATAAATGAACATTAAAAATATTTTTAAAAATGGCTTCAGATATGTCAACAGCAATCATGAAAGAAAATCAATGAAACAATGCCTTCAAAGTCTAAAGGATAATTATTTCCAAACTCTCATGTGAGAGAATGAAGAATACACAATCAGGCATGCAGTATCTAAAAAATGTACTTCTCCTCACAAAGATACCAGAAAATTTGTTCCAGTAAAGTGTGAGGTAAACCAGGAAAGAGAAGGATGGAATGTAGAAAACAGGAGACAGAACACAGGAAAGGGGAAGAGAATTCCCAGTCTGATGAAGGGAGATTCTAGAATGACAGCTGTGCACCACCACATGCGGAGGCCAACCCGTCCACCCAGCAAGTCAAGAGACCCTGGGAAAATGTGGCTGTCTTCAAATGTTTAGAAGCTACCTTTGCGGTAGGAAGACAAGAACACCTGAAAACATTTTTAAACTACAAAATGCTCTGCAAAAGGTTAAGATTATGATATGGCCCAAAGGGTAAAACTGAAACTGACTGGTAGATAAGATATCACAGACAGAAGCATATTTTATCTCAATGTGGGGAAGAGATTGTAATGATAAGAGAAGCCCGAAAATGGACCAGAATACCCCTGGCAGGTACTCAAGCAGACAGTGGATGATAATTTAGTAGTGATACAGGCTTCCAATGGGTAGTTGAATTAGATGATCAAAGTGCATGGCAGTGAAAGCATTTTATGATCCTTCTATAAATGCTCTGGAAAAACAAAAAAAGGTAGTGAGGAAAAGAGAGAGAAAAAGAAGTTAACAATACCTTGAAGGCTAAGTTTGACTCTAAGTGCTTTTTCATATAGGAACCAAATTTAGAAGCTAAAATATATAAAAGTGATTCTAGTGTATTTTTCCTGAGCAATGATCCTAGAAGTCAGGAGAGACCATTATAGACATAAAAATCTGAGCAGATGATTATATTTAATTTGGGGTCATTTAGGATCCCCCTGTGAGTTTTAAACTTTAGCATTCCAAACCTGACAGCACTAGGGCACTATAGGGTGGTAGGAGAATTAAATGAATGACTACAGATAAGGTGGTTGGGAGAGCGCCTGACACACTGAAGCACTGTGTCCGTGTTAGCTATTACTAGGAGTCCGTCCAAATCTGGATTAAATAACATGAACTCTAAAGCCATATTGCCAGGATTCAAATCTTGCACCACCACTTATTAGCGATATAGGTAAATTACTTAACGTCTCTGACCCTCAGTTTCCTCCTCTGTAAAATGGGGACAACAGTCCACCTATTTCATAGGGCTGTTGTGAAGATTCAATAAATTAACATATGTAGAGTACTCAGAATAACGCCTGGCATACACTAAGAGCTACATAACTGTTAAATGTTGTTACTATGAAATGGCAGGTGAGAACTGCCTTTTTGACTATGTTAAAGTTCTCAGCTCAAAGACTATGGCAATTGGGGTGCCTGGTGGTTCAGATGGTTGCGCATCGGACTCAATTTTGGCTCAGGTCATGATCCCAGCTTTGTGGGATCGAGCCCTGTGTTGGGCTGCATGCTGAGTACGGAGTCTGCTTAAGGTTCCCTCTCTCTCTCCTCAGCCCCTCCCTCCCCCCACCCCCCTGCTCGCACTCTTTTTCTCAAAAAAACAAACCAAAAAACTATGGCAATTAATGGAACAAATGTCCTTCTGAAAGTCAATGCTGGCAGGGTGCCTGGGTGGCTTAGTTGGTTACACGTCTGACTCTTGATTTCGGCTCAGGTCATGAGATCACGGTTCGCGGATTCGAGTCTCCCATCAGGCTCTGCACTCACCGTGTGTAGCCTGCTTGGGATTCTCCCTCCTGTTCTCTCTGTTCTCTTTGTGCGCTCTCTCTCTCTCAAAATAAATAAACTTAAAAAAAAAAGTAAGTGCTGGCTATGAAGTTTACTTGTCAAATGAATCACGCTTTTCCTGTTGACAGTATCCTGTCAGATACTGCAAACTGGAAATGTGTGATTAAGTGAAAAATGTTGGTTATAAATCATTTTTAAAAAGTACAAAAAGCATATACATAAAAGTCCTTTAACTTGTTTTTTTCTTCCCAAACCATATAAAGGAAAAATAGAACTACTGAAATTTTACAAGACAAGTACCTTACCGGGAACTGAATTTCCTTGGCGCTAGCTTCACACGAGAGGGGGAGATGAATCCTGAGAGGTTGCCTGACCCTAGCACTCTGTAGAAACAGAGCAGCTTGATTTCTTTTCTGCTGTCATCCTTTCTTACTCCGAATAAGTATCAGTTAACATGAATACTAAATACGCACCATCAGTCCAAATTAAAAAAAACAACTAACCCTCTTAGTATCACCATGTATGGATATATTTTTTAAATGTTACATAATGCTACAGTCGCCACGTTTAAAAAAAATTTTTTTTATGTTTATTTATTTTCTGAGACAGAGAGAGAGAGAGAGAGAGAGAGAGAGAGAGAGAGAGAGAGAGAGAAACTGAGTGCGAGTGGGGGAGCAGCAGAGAGAGAGGGAGACAGAATCTGAAACAGGCTCCAGGCTCCAAACTGTCAGCACAGAGCCTGATGCAGGGCCCGAACTCATGGACTGTGAGTTCATGACCTGAGCCAAGGTGGGACGCTTCACCGACTGAGCCACCCAGGGGCTCCTGCTACAGTCCTCACATTTAACCCATTTTCTTTCTTAGTACAATCTTTGAGAAAACCAGAGTACAGGAGAAAGTAAAGGACTCCAGAATATTAAATTATCTTACCTGAATGTTACTGCTTTCACAAGGAAGGACGCTGCTTTCTGCAAGAGGTGACATGCATATGTGAGAGTTTTCAATACTGAAGGCAATCCCACTCACAAAATCAGTCATGGGCAAACTCCCATTATCAACTGGCTCCTTAATCCAAGTGTTCTCATCTGCTATCTCTACAGGATCAACCATGTCCACAGTGTTGTTCTCCTTCTCACTTTCAACATCCTGCAACAGTGCTAATTCTTTCTCAGAAGCACTGGACTGATTCTGTGTGATAGACATGGCGGTCACTACTACACGTGTGCCACGTGGAGAAGTGTCACTGTCCAACTGCCGCAGGTGTGCAGCGGTGTCCATGGCTGGTGATGAGGCATCCGTGGGAGGAAGATTCACTTGGTCTTCATTTTCACCGTGAGCCTCAAGGGGAAAGGGTATCCGAATCAGTGAGGTCCGATACTGAGTACCACCCGTACACATTTCGAGTCTCATAGGAGACCAATTCTTAATTGGTGAGCAACCATCTATATAAGGACTTCTGATGCATGGATTAGTAATTCCATTAGAATTTGTTGTTCCAGACGAATTATCAGGAGAATGAAACGTAAACTTCCTTTGTTCTAAAAGATTGGAAAGGAAAAATTACATCACAAAAACATACAAATGGAAAAGACATTACTGAATGGTAATTATCGTGTTTTAATGCCAGAAAAATTGGATTTCTGTAACACTGTACTATTTACTTAAGTGAAATTTAGGTGTTAAAAACAACAGTGCAAATGAATGTGTACTCTTTAAGTAGGGTAAGACTCTTCAAAAAGAATTCCTCTGGTACTTCCTTTCAATTATCAAAATAATTTACTTCCTGAGAATTATTTCCTCATAAACATATTGCTACTATAATATATTGTATATTATATTAACATTGTATATTACTCATTTACATATTCACATACAATATTATCACAGTAACAATACTATTCATATACAAAGAAAATACTGGATAAATCAGCTGACAGCTACAAGTTAATAGCTGTACCTGGTAAATGAAGTATGTAAAAACCTTGTGAAATACTACAAGCAATTTGTTAAAAGGCAAGCAAAAAACTGTAGAATAGTGTTTGCAATAACAAAGAATTTAAAATGGAGCGCCTGGGTGGTTCAGTCGGTCGAGTGTCTGACTTCGGCTCAGGTCGTGATCTCAAGGCTTGTGAGTTCGAGCCCCACATTGAGCTCGCGGTCAGCGCAGAGCCTCCTTCGGATCTTCTGCCTACCCCACCCCCAGCCCTGCCTCTGCTCTGGCCCTTCCCCACTTGCGCCTGCCTCTCTCTCTCAAAAATAAATAAATATTTAAAACAAAACAAAATGAGTCAAAGACCTTAACAATGATAATCAAAATGATAAAAATGCTTTACAATGTTAATACTTCTTAGAACTTCACTGGCTTAATGAAAACAAAAATTAAAAAAAATAAATAGGCAAGGGGCGCCAGGGTGACTTGGTTGAGTGTCCGACTATGGCTCAGGTCATGATCTCACAGTTCGTGGGTTCGAGCCCCGTGTTGGGCTCCGTGCTGACAGCTTGGAGCCTGGCGCCTACTTCGGATTCTGTGTCTCCCTTACTTTTGCCCCTTCCCTGCTCGCTCTCTTTCTCTCTCTCTCTCTCAAAAATAAACAAACATTCAAAAAAAAAATAGGCAAGATTCCATAACCAATCCTCCCAATGGTAAATAAACATACGAAGTGTTCAGCCACACAAACAATAAAAAATATTGAAGTTAAAGCAATAAGAAAGCATTTATTCAACAAAAACAGTAAAATACTAAGAATCCCTCCCCCCAAATAAATGGCCAATAAATATTCAGAAAGAGTTCAATATCATCATAATCAAAGATACAAAAATCAATAAGAGGCATTTTTGTAATATACCAAACTAAGAAACCTCACAAAGAATGGTAATACCAGTGTTTCTAGATGGGAGAAACTGACTCTCTTACATACTGTTGATAAAAATTTCAACTGATACAAACTTTTATGTAGAAAATTTGATAAAATTCATCCAGAGCCTTAAAAACATTCACCCCTTTTGATCAAATAATTCTACTTCTGAGAATTTAACCTAAAAATATAAATATGTACAGTACAATGTAAACACAAAAATAATCAGGTTTTTGATAAAGAAAAATTAGAAACATTTTAAAAGTTATCAATGGCTGAAAACAAATGATGCATCCATGATATGGGATATTATATAGTGATTCAAAATCTTTGTTTCAATAATAGATAATAATAATAAAAATAAAAATAAATGATTTCAATGACCTATGAAAATATTCATGATACCATACTTTGCTAAAAAAGCAGAATACAGAACTGTGGTCCGTGTATGTCTATCTCCACACAAAAGTACATGTGTAAGTATTTATATAAAAGTACACATACATACATAAAGTATGTACAAAAGTATGTACAAAAGTACACATACATACATAAAAGTAGTTTTTAGGTTTCCAATTTTATTTATTATGAATAGCTTTTGATTGTGAATTTTTTCAAAAGAAGCTATAATTTTTTTCAGAGATACTGACATAGTGTAAAGAGAAATATACAAATCTCCACACACTATACCTTAAAACCTTACTCAAATGTATCTTTACAAAATATGAATATCTGATTACCAAAGCCTGACCCTACAGGTCAGAAGGCATACAGAAACCAACTGAACTCTAAAATTGCCATCTTTCTTTGATTCCCTTTATAAGAATGCTTGATGTAACACTGCTAATCAGATTACCTGTGTTTAATAGTAGCACAGAACTTTGCTGAGAATCCAGTTTTTGAAGGTAAATTGTTCCTTTAAAAAAAAAGCCAGTTTCTAAATTTCAGAAGGTGAGTGGAGCTCACCTAGTTAGAGCTCTATAGTTCGAACAAGCTAAAAAAGAACCTCTTTAATAACAAATAATAGTAACATGAAATTTCAAATAGGTGTTTTATTCTGAGACATACCCGAGAGCGGAGTCTTTCCTATTTGAAGTGCAATTGGCGAGAAAGTGGGTGAAGAAATAGGTGAAGGGCTGGTTATACTTCCCAAACTGTATTTTTTTGTGCTCCCCTGAATAGGGCTGGAAGAAAACTGCCCCTGTGATAAAAATAAATAAATAAAATCACATGGTTCTCTTTCTTAATTTGTTATATACACCATATGTTATTTATCTTCATCTTCAAAACACACTTATAAAGTAGGTCATATAAAGTTTGGTCATCCACCAAAAGGCAAGGCATCTTATAGCAAGGACAATTAAGAAGACTGTTAAAAATTTTTGAAACAGAGTCTGTTAATCAAAATAAAATATAAATGCAGTGTTTAAACAAACCATTCTATTTCATCCTAGCAGCTGTTTATGAACAACTCTAAATTAAATTACTCCATTAATGGCAATCCAGTTGTGGGATACTGAGAATCTTACATAGTTCAGTAAACAACTTACACTGAAATTTCTAGAGACTCGTGACAAATCTGGTCATCCCATATACCTCTAGATCAGAAACAGAAGCTGACCAAAAACACTCCTAACGACAAAATGTGAACTAGCCTAATCCTCATGAAATATAAAATCCACAACAACCATTCCTGGAATGTAAAATGAGCATCGAGGTCCATCTCATAGCAAACTAACCACCACTTTTAGTGCACTTCTTACCGAACTTGGGGTCTGCACAGGGCTCCTACACCGTACAGGAGATAAATCTATCGAATAAAAAACCTCAAGTGAGGCTTGAGCACCACTGCGAGGACTTCTGGGAGAAGCTGGAGGTAAGGAGTCAGAAATACTTCCATTGCCATCTAAAAATAGCTTTCTTCTGAGGGATGAAGAACTGAGGTTTCCAGGAGACTGATCTGAAAATTCATCAGCTCTAAAATAGTCACCTATATTTAATGTTAACAGAATAAAAGGCAAAGCTAGTCATTTTGAAGAGCAATTATGCTTCAGTTATATGATTTTTTTTTTAAGAAACCAGCATGTACTGTATGTTTGAATTTTGTTCAAAAAAGAGGGCAAGGTTTAATTGCATATGTGACGTTGGCAATCTGAAATTATTCTTTTTTGAGTACTTCATGATTAGTATAGGTAATACCAATAAGATGTGCCCATGAATAGTTTATGTCTACAGTAAAATTCATTATCACAAAAAGGCTAATTAAGGCCATGCTAAAAGGAGAAAGTTCAGGATGGTTTCCCCACTTCTTTAGAGACATTGCCACCTATTTCCATTTACGAAAAGCCATCAAAATAAAACCTTCTATTTAAGTTATTAAAGGTTTAAACAAATACAATACTTACCTAATACATTTTCTAAATTAAAATCCACAGGAAGAGACAGCAATGTCTGACAAGCAGCTGGAAGCAAGCAGATAAATAAATACAAACACAGATAAATCAATGCAAGCATATTACATGCAATTTAGCATGTGCTTCCCAATCAGCCATCTCCCCATGCTGTTTCAGCCAAACTGAATGATTTCATTTATGTATTCTATTACCTAACATGCCAACTTTCTTTAAGCAGTTTCCAGCACTGATATAAACCTGATAACGCCAAGAGTTAATTCCTGGTTATACTGTTGGTGCTGGAATCAAAAAAGAATCCAGCCTAAGGCGCCTGAGTGGCTCAGTCAATTCAATGTCTGGCTCTTGATTTCATCTCAGGTCATGATCTCACAATTCATAAGATCAAGACCTGCACTGACAGTGCAGAGCCTGCCTGGGATTCTCTTTCCCTCTCTCTCTCTGCCCTTCCCATGCTTGCAAGCACCCTTCTCTCTCTCTCTCTCTGTCTCTCAAAATAAATAAACTTAAAAAAAAAAGAAGCCAGCCTATACACCTGACTCTTCAATAACATGGATTTCAACTGCATGGGTTCACTTAAATGTGCACATTTTTCAATAAATACAGTACAGTACTATAAATGTATTTTCTCTTCCTTAGGATCTTAACATTTTCTTCTAACTTACTTTATTGTAAGACTACACTACATAATACATATAACATACAAAATATGTGTTAATCAACTATGTTATTAATAAGGCATCCAGTCAAAAGTAGGCTATTAGTAGTTAAATTTGGGGGGGGAGTCAAAAGTTATATATGGGTTTTTGACTACATGGGGCACTGGTACCCCAAGCCCCCAACTTCTTCAAGGGTCACCTGTATTTGGGGGTAGATTTCCCAATATCCGCACACATTTTTTTTTTTAAATGCTGTCCCAAACCAGAAAACAACTCACATGCTTTGAACAAGAAAACAACACACTGAGGCGCCTGGGTGGCTCAGTTGGTTAAGCATCCGACTTCGGCTCAGGTCATGATCTCTCAATTCGCAAGTTCGAGCCCCGTGTTGGGCTCTGTGCTGACAGCTCGGAGCCTGGAGCCTGCTTTGGATTCTGTATCTCCCTCTGTCTCTGCCCCTCCCCCCCCCATGCTCTGTCTCTCAGAAATAAATAAAAAAGTTAAAAAAAAAACCACACACACACACACACACACACACACACACACTACTGCTATTTCTAAAACTGGCAGGATATATCTATTCTGATTATTTTTTAAAATGAGCTTTCCTATAGTTCATTCATAATTAAATAATTTCAATTCCAGAGTAAAATGTTATCACACAAACTGAATTTAAAATCAAATGTAGTTTAATGTGGAACATTCTTCATTTTAGATTATATTTATACTTACCATTGCTTTTCTCAGCATGGATGGTAAGCTTTCTTCCAACTGGAGATTCACTAGTTATGTTAATACCTGTAAAACATTTTAAGTGTTAAATCTTATATTTTATATTCTTCATTTACTTTAGGATTACTTTTTTCAGAGTAAAAAAAATGAACAGAGTGAAAACTTTTACTTTACGACATTTAAAAAATAAATGTCTGCATATATAATAATTTGGCATGTTTCTGTTAGTTTTTTAACTTTGAGGGAGCACAAAGATAAAACTTAAAGGATTGCCACAGCAAATAAGGAGGCACCAAGTAACAATTTTTAAGGAAAGTACGGTTACTCTCCATTATGTTAACCTTAAAAGATTGAGGATGCACGTTAGCATACCTCAAAGTCCTCAAGTCCTCTGTTGCTTAATGTTTTTGCAATATGGGTTAGGTAAATTGTCTGAATTAAAATGCCAGATCATTCTGACAAAACCTAAAATTTGATAAAACCATGCTCAGTTTTTTTTTTCATAACAGGAGTCAAAAGTAAGTGAAAATAATTTTTTTAACTGAAAATTAATGACTACTAAGTTTTGTAACTTGAGAATAATCAAATAAAAAAACAAACACACAATGAAAAAAATGACTAATATAAACAAAATAAAAGGGAGGAAAAGGCTCCAGAAAGCTTAAAACAACATTACAAAATATAGTAACTTAACAAACCTAAATAAATAAATGGGTGAATGAGTAAGTGGGTGGACGGGCAAGTGAATTAAAGCCTCCTATTAAATGCTATCAGAATAAATAAAAAAGAAAATTCTACATTCAAATGCTTTCTTTGCTGTAAGCAGTGTGACCTTCTATAACAAATATAATCAAGGCACTATGCTGCCGAAAACTCTTATGTCCTTCAGTCTGCAGTCCAAACACCTTAGCACCATAGGAAGCCCTTCAAAACCTTGTCTCTGTCTCTAGCACAGTCCTCCAACTAAACACTAGTTATTTGAACATCTTAAAAAAAACAGGTGGCTGGGGTGCCTGGGTGGCTCAGTCAATTAAGTGTCCGACTTCAGCTCAGGTTCTTGAGTTTGAGCCCCACGTTGGGCTCTATGCTGACAGTTCAGAGCCTGAAGACTGCTTCCAGATTCTGTGTCTCCCTTGCTCTCTGCCCCTCCCTCTCCCTCTCAAAAATAAACATTAAAAAAATTTTTTTAAGATAAACAGCTTCTCTCACATTTAGGTATTTCTCATACTATTCTGACTTTCCTCCCTCATTTGCTGAGTCTGGCTAATTAAGTCTCAGCTTAAATTATCTTCCAACAGCATTCCTCCTCTGACCTTCTTAGATTAGAAAGACACCTACTGCAGCACTATTACACTTTTCAAATCTTTTGCAAGTGTTTCTTTGTTTTCCCCTAGAAGGACTTTTTTTTTCAATATATGAAATTTATTGTCAAATTGGTTTCCATACAACACCCAGTGCTCATCCCAAAAGGTGCCCTCCTCAATACCCATCACCCACCCTCCCCTCCCTCCCACCCCCCATCAACCCTCAGTTTGTTCTCAGTTTTTAAGAGTCTCTTATGTTTTGGCTCCCTCCCACTCTAACCTCTTTTTTTTTTCCCTTCCCCTCCCCCATGGGTTTCTGCTAAGTTTCTCAGGATCCACATAAGAGTGAAAACATATGGTATCTGTCTTTCTCTATATGGCTTATTTCACTTAGCATCACACTCTCCAGTTCCATCCACATTGCTACAAAGGGCCATATTTCATTCTTTCTCATTGCCACGTAGTACTCCATTGTGTATATAAGCCACGATTTCTCTATCCATTCAACAGTTGATGGACATTTAGGCTCTTTCCATAATTTGGCTACTGTTGAGAGTGTTGCTATAAACATTGGAGTACAAGTGCCCCTATGCATCAGTACTCCTGTATCCCTTGGGTAAATTCCTAGCAGTGCTGGGTCATAGGGTAGGTCTATTTTTAATTTTTTGAGGAACCTCCACACTGTTTTCCAGAGTGGCTGTACCAGTTTGCACTCCCAGCAACAGGGCAAAAGGGTTCCTGTTTCTCCACATTCTCGCCAGCATCTATAGTCTCCTGATGTGTTCATTTTGGCCACTCTGACTGGCGTGAGGTAATATCTGAGTGTGGTTTTGGTTTGTATTTCCCTGATGAGGAGCGACATTGAGCATCTTTTCATGTGCCTGTTGGCCATCTGGATGTCTTCTTTAAAGAAGTGTCTATTCATGTTTTCTGCCCATTTCTTCACTGGGTTATTTGTTTTTCGGGTGTGGAGTTTGGTGAGCCCTTTATAGATTTTGGATACTAGCCCTTTGTCCGATATGTCATTTGCAAATGTCTTTAGAAGGACTTTTTAAATAAGCTTAAGAACACAATAAAATGAGAAAAAAATTTGATGGTTTTGATTACATCAGAATAAGAATTTCTATGCAACCAAAGACATGAAGAACAAAAATGGTGTATATATGGCGGAATGAGATGGTATTTCAAATGTTTAGAACCAATATAACTATGTTATACAAGGTGTCTTAGACATTAACAAGAGAAAAAAGACAGCAAATCCTAAAAATATGACCAATAAATTATTAATAGGTATTTTACAAGAAAGAAAATTTCAAAGATCATTAGTATATGAAGAAATGAAAATTTCAACAATCACTTAGAATGTCAACCCATAGGAAAGGCAAGCATGTGAAAGATGGATAATGCCAAATGTTGGCAGGGCTGTGGGGACACAGGAATCCTAGGCACTGTTACTGGTTGTGTAGACTGTGCAGTCATTCTGGAGAGCAGGGGGGCACTGCTTAGTCAAAACAGGGAAACACATAGCCTATACCCTAGAGATTCTCAGCCTGTGTGTACAATCTAAAGAAAATCTCACTGAAGACCATAAATAAAAACACATGATTATATTCATTGAAGTGCCTTGCTGCATAAGTATTAGTAATAGTAAAAGTTAACAGTATAAGCCAATGTGAATAAACAAAACCATTCTTGCCTCTGAACACAGTATAGAGACCACATAGGAAGGCTGATTCATCTGTTCAAAAACCCAAAATAAAAGTAGTGTCTATGAAAATGTCACCTTGGATAGAGATTTTGGGGCTGGGAGGGACATTAACAGACAACTATGTCGTTCAATTCCTTTGTTTCACAAGTAAAGAGCTGAGGTCTAAAGAGATTGAATAATTTGATCCAGATCAGCCCTACAGATTTAAAGTAGCAGGAGGTCTCCCAGCCCAGGTCTCCATCTACTACTGCACGTGACCTTCAGTTTATAATGGCTGAGAATACAGAATCCAACTGAGAATGCCTAGTTTTGAATCCAGGTTCTACCACTTCTATCATCTCTGTAATTCTGAACAAGTGCTTTCACCTTTCTAAAACGAGGTTTTCTCATCAAATGAGGCCAATAATAGTACCTACCGCAGGTGAGCTGCTGTAGGGAATTACTGAGAGTACTTAGCACTGTAGGGCACATGGAGAGTGCTCAAGCCATTTTACCTATTATTGTTGCGTTTTTGCTAAAGAAAGGAACAGTCTCTCTTATACTGACAGCATAATTAATGCATGCTACATAAAAGAGTGGGCAACTTCACTGAAAATGAGCCTATATGTATAATACTCTAACATTGCTCACAACTCAAAGGACATTGAGAGCAAATACAACCATTTCCTGGGGGTGGAAAAATATTTGAAAGATTCCTGGCTTGTCCTTCAATTTCCTTACCAATATTGCAGATAATCAGCTATATTCTTTTGCCCTAGAGGTCAGGTGTCCATACCTCCTCTACCTTTATAAGAAATCAGTAAATTAGCAAAAAGCAAAGCAATTTAAGAATTTCGTTTTAGAAATTAACCTGGAAAATTGGGCAGAAATCATTAACCACTCAGTTCTTCATTCAATACCAACTATTTCTGCATCAATGAATCCTCTACAACCACCATAACTGATATTCACAAAGGTCATGAAGAAAAAGTTAAATCAGAATAAAATGGCCCCAAATAAGAACTCAATACATTTTAATCATGTTTTAAACTGTAACCTTTAAACAGTTTTTTTTTATTAAGTTTATTTATTTGAGAAAGAGAGAAAGACTGAGCGTGTGCAAGCATGAGCAGGGGAGGGGCAGGGAAAGAGGGCTCTGTGCATTTGACAACTCTATACAACTCTGTTGTGCTGTGTTCAGAAGCATAGCTACCATCTGTCACCATACAATACCAATACAGTATTCCTGACTGTATTCTCTATGCTGTGCCTTTTATTCTCGTGACTTGCTCATTCCTTACTTGGAAGCTTGATCCTTAAAAGGTTAAATCTTCTGGTATCCAGAAATCTAATGTGTATCAAGCCCCTTACCAAAGCAGACAAGTGGACACTTTACTATATATTGCTTTATATTCACTGAGTTTTATGATTCTATGATTTTTATCTATTCATATGATTTTTAGTACAACTCACATTTACTGGAATGATACTCTGAAAGCTGTTTCCCTTCATGATCAGTCCAAGGAGAGGGTACAATGACATCTTTTGTGAAAAACTAGAAAAATTAAAGTCATACAATTAGGCGTGAATTCCTCCCAAAATATAAAAAGTATCTGTTATTTTCAAATAATCAAATAATCACCAAACATGTTACACAGACTTTATAGTTACATTTAAAAATTTTAATACTTAAAAGCACAAATGACCAAAGGTGAAATAGAAGAAATTTACAGTATATATAGAAAGAGAAATGTTAATATTTCAACCACTTAAATATTTCAACTACTCAATATTAATCGAAGGGCAGAAAATATCTTTAATTCCTCCCAACTTGGGTGGGGGAAGGTGGGGATGACAAAAGGGAGGATGAAGAGGAAAGAAATAAATGTAGATAGATGTATACAGGTAAGCTAGTATGAAGGGTGTATTGGAACTGGCTTACACTGGCTCTCAAAATCTAGTAAGTTTTCAGGAAATTTGTTTCAGGAAATCAGTTGTTAAAGCTAATGTTAAAAACTTGTAAAGTTACAATTAAATAAACTATATCAAAAATAAAGGTAATATATGCCCCAACTCATTACCTGTTAATTATTTTACACTTATGAGGACCCATGCTCTTGAGATTATGTCTTTTGCATCAGTATGGTGTAACGCCCACATATAGTGGTGCACCACTGCCCTTGTTTTATCATTCAGTGATGTCACGTCTCAAAACCGGCCATGGTTGGAGTATTTACACTACAGACAGCAGGAGTCTCTAAAACTCATACTCTTACCACAACCAAAGGGCCAGTTGTTAAACATTAACTGGTAAACCACTGGCCAGTATACTCAAATGGAGATAAAGCATTTGGATACGTATCTTTCCTTTTTTCATCCCAGATATAAAATAAAGCCTACTACAAGATTTTCCTCTTCCGTCTCTGTTTTAGAGGGAATTCAAAACATTTTCTTTCCTGTATTTTTTCTTTTTACAGATGTAATTTTTTTAAAGTAATCTCTACACCCAACATGGGACTCACCCCCAAAACATTTTCTTTATATTTTGCCATACATACGATAAAGAACTAATTTCCTTGACACGAGGAAAGATATGAAAGAAGAGGGGAAGGTGGCAGAGATTATGATATGTACAATTCCCAGAAAAAAAAAAAGGACCCATAGACTAATGAAGCAATGTATTTAGTTGACTCAAAATGAAAGACATACAAATCCAAATTAACAAGATGAAATTTTTAAAGTGTTAAGAATAACACAAATTAAGGGTTCGAAAATAATCAGTATTGCAGATAATGAGAAAACAGAAAGTACCATAATGCGGCCTGGAGTAAAAACTGTTACCACCTTTTGGGAGGGCAGTATAAGCAAAATTTATCAAAACTGAAATTACAAACAAAGCCTCTGACTTAGCAAGTATGTTTCAATTACACAAAGATGTGTACAAGTGGGTTCACTGAACCATTATTTGTGATAGAACACCAAACACAACCTAAACATCTATCAATAGGGGCTGACTTAGGATACGACACATTCATACAAAGGAATACTACACTATTATTAAAATCAAATGTGCTAGTAATAATAAAAATAAAAAATAAAAAATAGTAATAAAAAAAACTAACATTATTAAGCCAAAAAAGCAAGATGTAAAACAATACGAGAATGATGATCCTATTTATGCAAAACTGTTAAAGGCCATTGGCTATTATATATATAAAATTAATCTGAAAGTATAAATATCACAGAGTTACTTTCAGGAAGTAAGATGGGAAACAAGAAGCTCTTCGTTTTCATTTTATAATTTTTCTTTGAAGTCTAAATTTGTTTTTACTACCTACATGTATTTATTCTTTCAA
This sequence comes from Acinonyx jubatus, assembly GCF_027475565.1. Classification (NCBI taxonomy): domain Eukaryota; kingdom Metazoa; phylum Chordata; class Mammalia; order Carnivora; family Felidae; genus Acinonyx; species Acinonyx jubatus. Next base: position 46,678,388 of record NC_069380.1, on the reverse strand, counting down.
ATACTTATACATTTAAAAATATTTAATTTGTTTCTGATATATTTGTTTCAGATACACTGACCCTAATCTTCAGTCTGACTTCATTTTCTTGTATTTTCTCCTGAATTTCCCTTTAAAGTTGAGGATTCAAAAGGGAAAGCATACTTCCTAAAACGTTGGGAAATGGGAACCAGTCTGAAAATATCTAACTATGGTGGAATCAAGTGATTCGATCAGAAGGCAAATTCTGAAGTTTCTGGATAAAGAAGTAAATAATGTTTGAGAGCAGTACAGTATGTGAAATGGTTTTTGAAGAAATAGGCTGTATCTGAAACACAAAGGGAAAATATCGACACTAGAAAAGTAAGTGCAGGAGGGGGAGAACATCACTGGATCTCGAAACACTCCACAGCTGAAGTCTTTGGGGTGCAGAAGGGCCAAATACAGCTAATGAATAGAGGGAAGCAGAGGGGGCTAGCAAGGGAAAAAGGAAAAATAAATGTTGCCATGACATAAAGGGAAATAACTAGATTGCTAATCCTTATTTACGCTCTAAGAGAAATTCATCAAACAAAGGAGCAAGTGAAAAACTTAGTTTATTATTTTTATTAAACAAACCCCACAGACCCTACATTTGGAATACACTTTTTTCTGTTTTTCAGTAAGGTATTTTATTTCATGAAATATATTGTATGTCTTAAAAATTCAAATTAACAGATAAAACCATTACCAATGCCAATCTAGATTTTCAGGTCTGAAAATATTCAACTTCCTCTACATAAACTCCAACTTGAAACCAAAGCTTGTGCTCATCAGTATTCTGAAGGCACAAGGAAGACAAACTGTGCTAGGCCCGGAGAATGAAAAGACAAACGAAGTACAATATTGGCCAAAAAAATCCCTTAGTCTAGGGGAGAGAAGTATTAAACCAATCATTACAATATTGTAAGCGCTCTAGAAGAGGCAGGGGAATGGATGAACAACATCGTCTTATGGGTGCACAGAAGGGAGCTTGACAAAGCTGGGGACAGGCCAGGCTGGTGGGGATCTGGAATGGCAAATGATTGAAGGAAGTCATCCTAAAAGAGGGGACATGCATGCAGAATTGACGCTTAACTGGCTTAATGATCAGTAACAGTTTTAAGTTACCTCTTCAATGGCTTTTTGTCTTTTGTCTTCCACATCTTTATCTATTCTATACAGAGATAAAGGAGAAAAATAACCATGCCATTACTTCAGCTGATTGAACATTTGAAATAATAAGCTTTCAAAGAAATACTTTCCTTCTGTTGAAAACTGGCAAATGTTAAGCTCATCTTAAAGAAAAACTGGTATCTTATCATATTAGTAAATGACAGTATTTAGATATTTGGCACTGGCTGTTAGGCTTACCTCCCTCTTTTCCATTCAGTGTGAATGGAAGAGTATTTTCTTTAAAAAGGCTTACAGTGATATAATTTTTAAATTACTAGTTACAACATAAAGTAATCTGAATAAACCTCATCCTTTAACCATCACAAATTAAGAAGTATTTCATTCTACAGAAATCTAAAAATTGTCCAAATTCTTTTTCTTCAATTACTGCAAGTTTATCATAGCTATAATTTTAGAATGAACTCTTACTCTGAAATAGAAGAAACGATTATCCTTACAGTTCTGAATAAAGAGGCAAAAATTTTATTTATGAAATAAAATACTGACAATGTAAAATTCTGTCTAAATGAATTTTTTTCACTTTGATACAATATGCAATATAGCAACACAAATTTATCAGCTACGTAACATGTCAGGTCTCAAGTACCGGGCACAGACCTGCTAAGAACAGAGCAGTTAGCCTTGTAGGACTTCTTACATCTGTTCCAGGAGAGAACATTTGCTTTCTGTCAATAAATTACTAAAACACTTCTTCTTTTTACAACAATTTATTTTCTCTCAAAAATTTTCATGTATTTTTTTTTGTGGCTTAACAAAAATTATATAGGAATGTATGTTTCAGAAACTAAAATCAAATGAATTTTTCAAGTAAGGGAATTATGAGAAATTAGATTACAATGATAATCCACACATCTCAGCTTGAACAACAGCCATCTGGGGGGCAAATAAATCAGTTTTCTTTACCTTATCATGAACACAACCAGGTCAAAATGACAGTGCATAATAATAACAGCATGTAGTATTTAGTATTTAGAGTATTTAGCTCTGATTTAGTATTACCTCATTCAGAAACATTTTGCTGCTTCATCAGAGGGACTTTAAGAACCTGAAATAGTCAAGTGACTGCTAGAAGCAGTGAATATCAGTTTTGGCAAATATTGTAGAACCTGATCACGGGAGGTTCTAAGAAGTCATACAGGACAGAGTATCCTGACCATTACATCACAGAACACTGGCATGATGCATATAGGTTACTGGTATGCCTTCAATGAGTCCTGAGTCAGGGAGGGCCTTTCCGGGATTATTAACCTCCCGTATGGCCAGACTTATTTGTTTGGACTCGTCTGTCTTACAGTTATCATTTTTTATGTGTAGCAGTATCAAAAGGGTGGGAAGCACTGAAATTGGGAACTCATATTACACAGGAAGAGACACTGGAAGCCACTGTTTCTAAGAATGAATCAACACATTTTGTTGAGAATGTACTCATTATCCTTGGTAGAAGCAATAACCATACATTGAATTACAATAGTAATTAAAATTAGGGTCTTTACCACTCTTTTCCCCTCTTTTGTATTACAAATCTATCTACTGAAATACACCAAGATTCTTTCCATAAACCTACCTAAACAATACATCATTTATTAATAAATATAGAAATGTTGTGTCACACCTTTGGTTAATTGTATTGTTGACTCTCTAGATGGGAATAATAGCCTATCCTACTTCAGTATTGCTCAACGTGCTAAATAAAGACTTCATAACTGATAGATTAATAGCTATCCATGGTTGAGTATACCAAGAGGCAAATAATAAAGCATATATTTTGCGTCAAACAAAAAAAATCAGCCTAATTTGTAACTCATTTGCTTTTAGATATTCTTTTTTTTCACCTTCTCTTCAAAACTGTTATTTACATTTAATTAAAAATTCTTTAATGCTGTCCCCATTCTTTTCCCTTTCTACTACACTTTGGATGGACATGAATTATGAGTGAATGGTCATCAAGTTACTGAGCCAAGAGAGGAAGGGGCAGAAACATCCAGACGAGTATTTGCAAAAACATCTTATCAGGTGTGCATTTTTGTGTGACTGAATTCTGAAGTTAAGAGGTAAACAATTGTCCATTATTGTGGACTGACAACACATGTACCTTGGGACTGAAAAATAAAAGCTGGTCTTACCAGTACTCAATTGTTTCAAAAATTAAAAAAAAAAAAAAAATTATAAAACTGACATTAACAAGAATCCCCCAAAACTACTGACAAAGGCTATTATTTATAATTAGAGTTTACAGTAAATCACAATCAAAAAGCTAGGTCTGTTGCACCAAAGAAGTGCATGTTCTCACTACACTGGACATCATCACGCAGCACAAAACACAAGTCTGGGGCACACTATGCTTAGAAACAAGTTAAGTCTGCTCTGATTACTAGGTTGACTTCAACACGATGTAATTCAGATCCGTAAGGGTCCTATATCAAAGCTGGATAATGTCTAGAAAAGCTCTCTGTTGCTAACGGATACCCTTTCATTCAATGTGTCTTAACTTGGTAAAGGGATTTTAAGCTTCCCCAAACACAGATGGCAATGAAAGAATATTTTGCTTTACCCTACCACCAAAAAAAATAAACAATACAAAAATTAATGGGAGAAGCCACAACCATGTAGAATGATACAAATTTCAAAATGTTCTTCCTTCTACCAAGTGCTGGAAAGCACAGTTGTCCCGTAAGTAGCAGAGGAAGATTATCTCTTAAAAAAAAAAAAAAAGGTTCCTACTCAGGTTTAGAACTGTTAGCAAGAGAATCTTTCTGGATATAGTTCTTTGAATTTACTCTTCATTTAGATACAATAAATGTCTATCAAAAATTTTCTTCCCTGATATCTTTACATATAAATATATTCAATCACTGGAATTTCTGATGTCCCTTTGAAAGTATGTTATTACATTTAGACACAAGAAAAGAAAACTTACCGAGAATGACTTAAGTATAAAGCTTGACGATGAATGTCTTCTGGGTCTATTTCTACCGGATTTATTACAGCTAGTTGATCAATAGACCATCTAAATTTCCCTGGAGTCTTAACAAAAGAAAGTGAACCTATAAGTAAAAGCAAACTAAAATAGTTCATCACAATGCTAACAACTGTCAGCTTCAAAAATAATGTGAATGGTTATAATACAAAAGTATTTTAAAGCTCATATTTTAAAATTTGGCTTTATCAGTAAATTAAATGGCAAATGATAATCAAATCATAAAACCAACTGACTGGACCATATCTATTTTAAAATACCCAAATCTTCCATTTGGGTGATTTTTGAAATTACATAATAATGGAAAAAAGTCACAGTAGAATAATGAAGTATAGAAATTTCACAATTAATACTCATCAGTGATGCACCATGCCCAAGTAAAAATCTTTTTTAAGAGTTATCATAGGTCTTTACTTTTACTTACGAATGAAGTGAAACTAAACAAAGTACTAACTACATAAGTGCCTACAAAGGTTCATAAAATAGTTGATTCTTAAAATAATTATGAATGGTAATCACTGCTGCTTTTCTGTAGTCAACTATCCAACTGAACCAAAAACTTATCCAAAACCTAATCTGTAATTCAGAATGCATTTTTGACAAAAATCAGGCTTAAAAGGTCAACATGCCACACATTGTGGCTTTGAGGATTAAGTTGCAGCCAATCCATTATCTATTCTATATTAACATATAGCTAACATTTAATAAGGTTCAATAAAAAATCACGAGGTCAGATTCATGACTCAATATAAACTACATAACTGTAAAACTTTCCTCCACTTGGTCTTTGTTTAAGCTGGTATGAAAGTGTAGTATATAAACAGCCACACACTTGGCAGTTTTTCTAGGTAATTTACTAGGTTAAGAGATTATACTTCAAAAGAACTCCAGTGTTCTTGCTCTTGTTAGGTGGCAAATAACAGCAAACATAACCTAGAGGGATGAAGTCTTCCCTAACCTCCAAGAGAGCATTTTCCCTTCCCTATCACCCTTGTGTTTAACCACTAATCGTGGCACATATATTGTTTTGAAGTCCCTAGATTAGTTATGTCTATTCCTTTAGAGTAGAGGTTGGCTTCTACAATCTGCAAGCTAAAAATGGTTGGAAAAACTAAAAGGATATTATCATTTCATGACATGTGAAAATTATATGAAATTTAAATATCCATAAAGAAAGCTTTATTGAAACACAGCAAGGTCTCATTGTTTACATATTGCCTATGGTTGCTTTTGTGATACAAGGCATAGTGACTAGTTGTAACAGCAACAAGATGACCCGCAAAGCCTAAAATATTTACTGTCTGGCCCTTGACAGAAATAGTTTGGTGATCTCTGTATTAGAATACAAGCTTATTGAGAGTTTGTGTCTGATGACCCTGACTTGTTCTCCACGTCTAGCACTTTATCGAATACAAAGCAGCATTCAAATAGGTTTCCTGAATAAATGAGAATAGATAATTAGAGAACATAGCTTCTCCTGGAATATGGTATTAGTTAATATATCAACAATCATACTATCTAGCTACATCTAGTTACAGGAAGCCAACATATTATCTACTGAATAAAAAAAAGGAGAAATGCTAACAACAACAACAAAAAAAAACAAACAAAAACAAAAAAAATCCACCTAGCTAACTTATTTTTAGCCCAACCACTACACTATAGTGAACATTACAACTAAAAAAGCACATTCCAGATATATGTGCTCCATGATAAATTTCTCCCTTAACTTACTAAGAAAGATGTTTACATTTAAAATAGTTTAGGGGCGCCTGGGTGACGCAGTCGGTTAAGCGTCCGACTTCAGCCAGGTCACGATCTTGCGGTCCGGGAGTTCGAGCCCTGCGTCGGGCTCTGGGCTGATGGCTCAGAGCCTGGAGCCTGTTTCCGATTCTGTGTCTCCCTCTCTCTCTGCCCCTCCCCCGTTCATGCTCTGTCTCTCTCTGTCCCAAAAATAAATGTTGAAAAAAAATTTTTTAAATAGTTTGTAAACACTAACTTATAAATACTAGTCAAGAATAACTTACTGGTAATTTCGTTGATTTAAAAACAGAAGGACTGGAGAGCGTTTGTTCATGGAGATTAGAATAATCACCAGGACTTTCGAAAGGATTCAAAACTGGGATCCTTCCTGGAGTTTCCGGTGTTATTTGCATTTTTGATTCTTTGACATCTCCCATAGCACAGAGAGAAAACTAAAAAGAAATAAGTATGGACAATAAAACTATAAAGTTCCACATTCGCTGGGACAACTAAAATGTATTCAATAAGCATATTTCGCCAAAAAAAAAAAACCCTCAAAATCTAACGCTCTTGGGTTTTTAAAAAAAATATAGTTTACAAAGAGGCATCACATATAGTTTCTAAAGCGATCCTTAAAATAACCTTGAAGGCTAGAGAGGTATGGTAGTAGTGATACCATTTTGCAGAAGAATTAAGCTCAGAGAAGTTAAGTGGCATATAAATAGCAGTCAGCCAAATATGAATGTGTTCAGGATGGATCTGAGGCAACTAAATGTTAACAACAGACACAAAACTCTTTTCAACTAAAGGACTTACACCTATGGTTTCTTTATTTCACATCTCGAAGTATTTTGAACAACCTTCGGATATCCCAGCAATTGCCTATTAAACTGCAGTTACTAAACAACAGTTATTTACAACAAGCAAATACGAGACGAGGAAGCCTGTGCACGGGTGCCTTTCCTCCACATTAGCACCAATCAAATAAGTATGACTGATGAGGGCTAAGAAATTAACCGCCTTTGGTTGCCTCTCCTCAAACATCCTCCTTTCGCTGACTTCCAGGGTAGAAGGCGAGACTGCATTGCTTTCAGTCATCGGGGGATACGACCGTGGATAAAGAATCCACTTCTTGGAAGGCTGAAGCAGCTGGTTTCGTTGGGTGAGGAGCAGGGTGGACACTCAAGCCAGTGTCACCCCCAACCCTACACGATCATACTTTGGCGTCCCCCCCACCCCCAACTCTTCCTCACCTACTCCCTCGCTGCTCCCATTCACCCCGGGGACAGTGGGCAGGTGGGTTCCGAGAAAGGAAAAGTGATCTCTCCAATTCCAGAGAAGAGGAAAGGCCAGGGACTACAAAGAACATACCTAGTGGTGTGTGTAAAAAGGAAGCCCCCCAATAGGCGACTCCAGGGCGCTCCCGAGGGGCCAGGCCAGCTCCCACGACAAGCACAGACTCTTTAACTTCCCCGCTTCCGCGCTGTCTTAGGCCAACCAGGGCACGGGCCTTGTGGGGAGCTAGCCAATCGCGACGTACCGCTGTCCGCGAACCAACCAATCGCATCGAGGCCGCGTAGTAAATTCGAATGGCAACTCCTCGCTTCACATTCCGCGCTGAGTAACGAGGCTCCAAATTTAAATCAACGCAGCCTCACGCTGGCGACGAGCGCGAGGGGCGGAGCCTGCCCGGCGTGAGCTGGGGACGCGCAGTGTGATTGCCCAGGAGAAAGGAAGGCGCTCCAGTTCCGGGTCAGGCCCTTTTCCCGCCTCCCTCGGCCTCCACCATGGCGAGTAGCAGCGGTGCCGGGGCGGCGGCGGCGGCGGCGAATCTGAACGCGGTGAGGGAGACCATGGATGGTGAGTGCCCGTTAGTCCCCCTTTACCTTGTCTCCGTTTCCCGCAGCCAGGCCTCCCAGGCGGCGATGAGTCCAGAAGGACTTTAGGTCCACTTCCTGCCCCAAACAGCATCTTTGAGGGTTCTCCCAAGGGACGCGCCAGGGCCGTAGGGCTGATGGCCCCATCCTTTGGGAGTTGTCTCTTCGTTCTTGCGTAGTTTGTCGCGCGCACGACGTTCGGGCCCCCACGTCAGCCCGGCACGCGCTCCGTGTTTACCGCGCTGGAGCCGCGCGCCGCCCCCTCCCCGCGCGCCACGCCCCTTCGCTGCGTCGGGTCCTCTTGTCCTTTCCCCCCTTGCAGGCCTCGGGAGCCGTTGTCGCCCCACGCACCCACTTCTGAGCCGGACCTGGTGCAGAGTCCCCCTTCCTTATAGTCCCGAGTGAGGACAGTCTGCAGGTCTGTAAGCCCCTTGCAGACAGTGGCCTTGTGTGTTTGATCACCTCTGTGTCCTTTGTCTCTTAGCAGTACAGTAGGCGCTTGTTAGGTCAACCCCTTCATAACTGCTCTGTTCGTCCTGGATCAAGTGACGCCCGTGTCTGAGACTGTAGGTGTATTTAACCTGTTTTCGCGCCCGCAAGCAAGCGGGCGTAAAGCCTGCGCACACGTGCTAGACGTGTCTTGGAGTTACCCTTTCTGTTCTCTCTACTCTCTGCCGGCTGGGCCACTTTGTACTCCTGGGGGTGAGTTTAGACAAGCTACTTAAACATCATTGAGCCTGCTTCTTTCTTTATTCTGTGTAAAATGAGATCACTTCCTCCTGAGGTTATTGTGAATATTTAAGACAACCAGGTAAAGGCGTATCAAAGGTGATCAAAAAGTAGTTACTTTTATTTTTATGTTATGTTACGTGTACATCCCACTTGCAGAATCCTTTGTCTCCTTTTTATTCGCATCCACCTATGTGTGTTTGATGGATGTTAAAACATTGCGTTTTTGACATTTTCCAGTGGATACTGACATCAGTCTCCATCTTTATTGAACCCTAACTGTGGTGTGCAGTTCTCACTAAGTAGTGTCAGCCTTCCCGCTGTATCTCCTTGTCTGCTTTACTGGAGGGCCCCACTTAGTGATTCAGCTGCTTCTTATGGGGGCTTCTAATAAGGCTTCTTGCTTTTTCTGCACAGGTTGCTGCTTCCTTTTTATTTTTTATTTTTTTAATGTTTATTTGTTTTTGAGACAGAGAGAGACACAGCATGAGCAGGGAAGGGGCAGAGAGAGAGGGAGACACAGAATGTGAAGCAGGCTCCAGTCTCTGAGCTGTCAGCACAGAGCCCAACGCGGGGCTCGAACTCATGAACTATGAGATCATGACCTGAGCCGAAGTCGGACGCTTAACCGACTGAGCCACCCAGGTGCCCCGCTGCTTCCTTTTTAAAGAACTACTTATATTATTAGAATCTTTGCATCTAAGTTTTTACTTACCAAGAATCTATTTGGTGTTTCTCCGAAACGTAGAATTTTGTTCTTAACACCATTTTCAGCTTATTTCCCGTTCTTTCTCAGTGTACCACAGCATATTAGTTTTATTTTTAAAGTGGACTTAAATACATACGAAGTGATATGTGTATAACATTACAGGTTTCCCCAGCTTTCCGAAAGCAGTGTTCCCATGAAACTTTTCCTAAGCTGAAATGGTATAAAGTGAAGAAACAGTTAGTATTAACTTACATGGAAAATTTTTTGAGTGTTCTCAAATCCAGAAAATAATCTTTCTTGGACTTTTCTGATACCTTAAGACACATCTTGTTAACAGATATACAAAAGAAATAGAGATAAAGCACATGTGCTCCCGGTAATAGTTCAAAGCTCTGGCAGCTTGATGGTGAGATACTGAGTGTAATTCTTGGGAAAGGAGCTTGGCAGTGATGCTCAAAATGCTGGGGTTACATGCTAATGGCTTGCTGCAAACAAGCACTGAACACTATTTTCACTTTCTGCCTTTTTTTTTTTTTTTAACCCTCTTTGGATTTCTTTTGGTTAGCAAAAATAGCTATTAATATAGATCTTTCGTAAAAGCTAAGTGGAGACGAACTTTCAAAAAGTGGGGCGATGCTGGTTTTGTTTTACATCTTTGCTTGGAAGCCAGTGGGTTTTCTAACCGAATGGAGAGTAAGAGGCCTCACTTCCTGTTAGTTTTCTTATGTTAGCTATGCTCAGGTCCTTATTTATATGGCCATAGAATCCCATTTGAATGGAAAACTCACATTTTATTGCTGGTGGAATTGCCGACGTACAAATGAGAACTGATTGTATTGGTTGCATCAAGATTTTTACTGAGAGAAGTGTGTGTAAAATGATTATTGAGAGTATAAGCATGTGAAAAAGTGAAGAAATGACATTTTTTTCTTTAAAGTTTATTTTAAAGTTTATGTATTTGCTTTGAAAGAGAGGGAGAGCTGGGGAGTGGCAGAGACAGGGAGACAGAGTGAATCCCAAGCAGGCTTCACACTGCCAGCACAGAGCCCAATGTGGGGCTCAAACTCCTGATCCCTGAAATCGTGACCTGAGCCAAAATCTAGGGTTGGACACTTAACCGACTGAGCCACCCAGGCGCCTCATAAAGTCTATTTATTGAGAGAGCACGCACACACAGGGAAGAGGGAGAGAGAGAATCTCAAGCAGACTCTGTCAGTGCAGAGCCTGACGTGGTGTTCAAACCCACAAACCGTGAGATCTTGACCCAAGCCAAAATCAAGAGTCCGATGCTCAACTGACTGAGCCACCCAGGTGCCCCTGACAGATTGTTTTAAAAATAAAAATTCATAGAGAGGCTATGTGACTTTGAGAATGCTGCTCCTCTATACACAGTTTGCCCACAAATCTCAAGATAGAAAGGCCCCAGGTTGGCACTGGATCACCATTTGTTAAATGTGGCAGCTAGGGACTATTATGTCCATTAGAACTCTAAACTTACAGAAAATCCCTGCCATATGTCATGCCATAATTAGAGTCTAAGACAGTCACATAAAATGTGAAGTTGAATTATTGTGAAGTTAACAGAAAACTATATTTTCCATGTTGTCTATAATAATTGAGACACAAAGGTAAACACAGTGACACACTATAAATAGACCATACACTGAATTGGACAAGTTTACATGTTGTCATTTTATAATCCCATCTTCCTTCACATTCATTCCCAGAAATAAAACTTTAGCTTGCCCAACGGGCTAGACTGAACTACCCAAATAGCATTAATATATGAAACTCTGTTAATGTGGGGTTTCCCTGTATTTATATCCACCCATGAGAGCCAAAAGTTTTTGAATCTGACTTCCCTCCTTCAAGGTCTAGTATATTTCTCCTCATTTTACTCCTCTCCCATCAGTACTAGAGTCAGCTAATAGTAATTTAATCTTTTAACGGATCTGAATGATGTTAGGGTTGTAGAACTCAGCTATGAACATTTTTATTTTTATTATGAAATAAAAGCATTTTGATGATACTTCAGAAGCAAGTAGACTTTATATTTTATCTATGTGGCTCACTCTGAAAGGAACCTGACCGATTCTGGTCCTAATTTAGTATACGGTCTTGTATCAGTCCCCTGCTCTCATTTTTAGATTCTTAACATTCTCTCCCAGATTCCTTCTTTAAAATGTCAGCCTTTTCTAGATGTCTGGGTGGCTCAGTTGGTTAAGTGTTTGATTTCAGCTCAGGTCGTGATCTCATGGCCCATGAGTTCGAGCCCTGCGTCAGGCTCTGTGCTGACCGCTCAGAGCCTGGAGCCTGTTTCAGATTCTATGTCTCCCTCTCTCTGCCCACTCCCACTTGTGCTCTGTCTCTTTCTCTCTCTCCAAAATAAATAAACATTAAAAAATTTTTTTTTAATATCAGCCTTTTCAGCTGCCCCTCTCTCTGTCCTCCAGCGTACTCAGTGACCTTTTTTTGCTTTTCAGTGTTTTGAAATTTTAGATACTGTTTATTGATAGTTTCATACTTTGAGTTTTGTTTTCCTATATTTTCTTTATGCCTCCAATTCCTACTGGTAATTATGGTTTTTAACAATTGTGTTAAAAAAAAAAACTTCTTTATCTTTCACTGTAGTGCTGCTTAGTTATATACCAGGTAGTCAGCTAGAAAAAGGAGTTAAGAGAGTTCACAGTGTACAAGGCAGTGTCAGTGAAACAAATGTATATTCCTTGCTGTCAGTCTAATTACTGATGGGAGAAATAAACCTAGCAGTCATTTTTCTTTCTTTGACCTTCCCTGCCTTCTTTTCTTTACTAAGCCCTTTCAATTCTTCCTACATCTCAAATTGAACCACTTGTCTCTATCTCTCCTGTTCATGCCATCTGCCATTCCATCACCAAGATTGCAACAACTTAACTGGACTCTCTTTCCAAGATCTATTCCATACTATGCAGCCAAAGTCTTTTAAAAATGAAAATCTGTTTGTATACTCCCGTTTTTATATCTTGCCAAAGTTCTGAAATCTTCAGTAGAGCCTTAGTGTGTGTTCATGTCTATCTTTTCTCATATTTTACACCTATGTTCCCCCTGTAATTACATTGCCTTTACATGAAGAGCCTTTCAGATCTATGAATTTATTCTGTGAACTTACCAAGTTCTGTCTAGCACAGGAACTTTTGCACAAGCTGTTTTCTTCACTCTCCCTCTCTTTGCACTTTTTCCTGCCTCTGCATTATTCAGGTTGTCTTCACCCTTGAAGTCTAAGTTTAATTGTCACTTTTTCAGAACAAATCTTTCCTAAACACTGTCACAACTAAGTAGGATGTCCTTGTAATTTGTTTTGGAGGTATGCTTTTCTTGTCCCTATTTCCCTTTTAACAAGGATCAGTTATTACTTCAATATCTATCTCACCTACACCATAATTTCATGAGGACTGGGACCATATTTACCTTTTTCATAACTATATTTACAGCAGTAACATAGGCATAAAATACATGTAAGTACCAATTACACAGTAGGCACTATAGAAGTACTTATTACCGACAGGTTATGAAGTTAGGAAGTAAAGATCAACATAAATCTTATAAGCAAGCTTAAAGGAAAGAAATACTAGTACTGAGATGGACCTGAAAGAGAGCATGGAATTACATAGAAAAAGGCAGAGGAGAAAGGCATGAAGAACGAGCAGAGCATTTATGGATAGGAGTCTACCAGGAAGAGAAAACTGGAGAGGAGAATTTGTCGGTATCAGTTAATGATGATGGTGATGATAATGTTGGCGAGTTGGAGTAGGGTCAGAGTATGTGTTCTGGTTTTCTGCTGTCCTGTAACAAACCATCCCACGGTTAGTGAAATAAAACAGCAACAGTTACTTGTCTCTCACAGTTCTGGACATTGGCCAGTCTTGTCTGGGTAGTTCTCATTGGGGGTCTCTTGTGCATTGCAGTTAGTGCTTATTCTAGAGTCATCCCAAAGCTTCTTCACTCACGTATCTTCTATTTTTTTTTTTTTTTAAGTTTACTTATTTTGAGAGAGAGAGCGTGAGAGCAAGCAAGCGGTGGGGAGGGGCAGAGAAAGATGGAGAGAGAGAATCTGAAGCAGGCTCTGCACTGTTAGAACAGAGCCTGACGTGGGGCTCGAAACTCATGACCTGTGAGATCCTGACCTGAGCCGGAATCAAGAGTCAGACACTCAACCGACTGAGCCACCCAGGCGCCCCACTCACATATCTTCTAGTTGACACTGCCTATTAGCTGGGCCTGCAGCAGGGCTGTTGTCTGGAACATGTGGGTTTGCTCCCAGTTGGTGGCTGGGTTGCCAGGGAGAGTGTCTCAAGAGAGAGTCAGGAGGAAATTATATTATCTTTTTAAGCCTAGTGTCAGAAGTCATGCAGTGTCGCTGTTGAGAGATGCAGCCTATGAGACCTGAGCATACCTGCACATTCTTGCTCTGGAGGCCAAGAAGGCAAGGCCCTGACTGTTCTCTCTTCCTGCTATTTCTCAGGGAAATGTTTACAGTGACCAATGTGAGGAATGAGGTAACATCTATTCTACTTCAAGGTAAAGAGCAGGCTTGCTAACTGCTTACAGTAAAAGTAGGGATTTTCCATGCTTATTGTTCTTCTGTGACTGTAGTCTGGCAACATAATGTACTCTCTTGCTATGTAAAAAGGAAAACTACCTGGTTATTTCAGTGTTTGCTGAAAAGGTATTCATAAGACTCAACACTTTTTTCCTAATTTTAGAGTCTTAGCAAAGAAGACAGTAAATGCTACACCAAAGGATAGCTATATGAGATCACCGTCATCCTTAACATGAATGTTAAAAGCATTCTAAATAAAATCAGAGATACCTGCTTTTTTTAAGCATTAATAGGAAAGTTTTAGCAGATAGTGCAGGATAAGAAAAGGAAAAGACTGTTAAGAAAGATGTGAAACTATTATTTGTAGGTAAAATGATTATTAGAAAACACAAGAGAATCAACTGAAAACCGAAAAATTTCAGTAGAGTTAAGGATAACTGGCTACAAAATAAAAATAAGTATTACAAGCATATTATGGGTATCTGCACTAATCACTTAGAATATACCAAAGCAAGGTGGAATGAATTTGTGAAAACAATCAAAACTAAAAATTAAAGAAATTGATGATTCACTATCAAAATTGATGATGATTGAGCACTTGCTGAAACTTTCTGCTCCAAGCATATAAAAAGGACCGGAAATAATACTAACATGCAATTATCAGCCCAGCAATGTTTAAAAACAAGAAAGGAAGATCTCCTGGTTAGAAAGAGAGGTTTTCCCCAAAGAGAAGAGCAGATGGGCACCACAGCAGGAGATTGGGAATGAAACCTGACAAAGCATGCTGCCCTGCCCGAGAGAAGCTGGGGCCAGAAATGTGCCATCTGCCATGGCCAGGGATTGGGAAGGACCATCCGTGTGTCCTGTGGGTCTGGAGCCAGGGTGTTTCCACCAGTCTGATCCAGAGGGCTGGGGCTGGCGTGACACTACCGGTCCAAGAATGCTTCTCCACTTCAGGACATCAATAAAGATCTCCTTTGGAAGATGAGCTTCCAACCAGAAGTCACAGAAGTACCTAAGGTAGATGAAAAACATAAACAACTCACATACAAATTGAAAAAGAGGGAGAAAGTTTAGTAGTAACAGGTAACTCTTTTTTTGAGCACTACCAGATGCCAGTGGACACGGCGTTCTGAGTATGTCCTGTAATCCTCACAATGATCCTGTAAAGTATTATTACCCCACTTTCACAGAATGATAAAATAAAGGCATAGAAAGGTTGCCTTGCTTACTAAGTAATGAAGGTGACATTTGAACTCACCTAAGAGGTACTTAGCCTCTAGAGAGCAGACACTTAAGCATTCTCTTTTCCTGCTGGCTTATACTTAAAGAAACAGAAAACACAAATCTCAAAAATGGCCAAAGATAAAAATATACTTTCAAATAGGTAAAGGCAGAAACAACAGTCATGAAATAAGTGGTTATAAAAAAGCATGTAACTATGAAATAACAAGCAGAGGCACTGGGTCACTCAGGGTTAAGCGTCCCAACTCTTGATCTTGGCTCAGGTCTTGATCTAACAGTTCATGGGATCTAGCCCCACGTTGGGGCTCCTTGCTGACTGGGCAGAGCCTGCTTGAGATTCTTTTCTCTCCCTCTCTCTCTGCCCACCCCTACCCCCACTCCCCACCGTTACTTGCACTCTTTCCTGCTCTGTCTTTCAAAAATGGTTAAATAGAGGCGCCTGGGTGGCTCAGTTGGTTACGTGTCTGACTTCAGCCAGCTCATGATCTCAGGGCTTCTTGAGTTCAGGCCCCTTGTTGGGCTCTGTGCTGACAGCTCAGAACCTTGAGCCTGCTTCAGATTCTGTGTCTCCCTCTCTCCCCGCTCCCCACTCGTGCGCACGCACGCACGCGTGGTCTCTCTCTCTCTCTCTCTCTCTCTCTCTCTCTCTCTCTCTCAAAAAGTGAATAAACACTAAAAAGTTCAGATAAACTTAAAAACAACAAGCAATTCTGAGGGGAAATTAGAAATCTCAAAATAGAGTTAGTGAAATAAATTCAACATAACATGAATTACAGCCTACATACAACTGAAGAGCATTATTGGTATGTTGGCATATCCAGACTGAAGAAATGAAATGGAAAGGGCTGTCAGCTTCCAGCCATGGTGGAGGAACAACCCGGATTTACCCTCCTGCCTGGAAAACAACAACAAAACCGATACAGAACAATGGTTTTCAAGACACTGGACATCAGGCTGTGAAGGAAAGTGATCCTAAGCACAGTAAATGAAGTGAGCCCAGTACTTCCCTGTTCTTGGTACCTTTAGAGAGTTCCCAGCAGTTGGGGGGTGTTGCGAACCCAGGTAGAACTCTTTGGACCCCCTGAGTTAGCAAAAGGAGGTTATTGAGTCCAGGGAGATCAAGGCAGGTAGAGTTTGCAAGACAGAATACCTGAGAGGAAAGAGCTTACAGAGAGAGGATTCTGGAGATCAGGAGAAGGGTCCTCCTCAAATATTCAGAAGAGCATTGATTAGCACATATGTATGAGGAAAGTACCCAAAAAGCTAGAAAACGCATCCAAAAGAATTAGAAGGAACAGTACACCATGCTTATACAAGGCTTCTCTCTACCAGCCAGAATGGAAAGCTTCATAATTCACGAGGCATTGAGTATAGTACTCAGGAGCATCTTTCCTCAGTGATGAGGAACAGTTAGCTGTGCACTAAACAGGGCTCTAATCCGGACTATGTAAATCTTAAACGACTCAAACTGTTTTCAGTTAACTGCATCTCATTACAAAGCTTAAGAATATGTACAGAAATACTTATCAACCAACAAGGTAAAATTTACAATGTCAAGCATCTAATAAAAAATTATTAAGTATACAAAGCAGGAAAATGCAACCAATGATAGGAGAAAATTGAATCAGTTGAAACAGACCCAAAATTGACACAGTTAGAATTAGCAAGACAAGGACCTTAGAACTGTACTCCATGTGTTCAAAAAATTAATTAGAGGCATGGGAGACTTTTTTTTTAAAAAACTTGAAATTCTGGAGATGAAAATGAATGTCTGATATAAAAAGGTGAAAAGGGTCCATTTCATGCACATTGTGAATAGTGTAATAGTTTTCAGAAGGAGTTAGACTTAATGGATCATTCAGTATTGTTAACTTGTCCATTCAGCACCGTAGTTTTTATGCAATGCAAGTCAGAATCCACCTGGAGTTTGTTTTTGGAATTGATCAGGATTTTTAAGTTCACTGAGAGAACAGAAAAGCTTACAAAAATGAAAGATTACAAAGAATCTTGAACCTTCTACATGCTGATAAAAGTTAGTAATTAAATAAGATAGACATGCAACAAATCCATAGGTAAATGGGAATTTACTATGTGATAAAGGTGGCATCTTAATTGAATGGTAAAAATATAAGTCACTCAACAAATAGTATTGAGGCAGTGAACTTATTTCAGATCCTATTTTCCACCCGAACTCCAGGGAGTTAAATATTTAAATGTTTATAGGTGGGCAGGAAATAAACTTTGAAGTGATGGAAGGATATACTGATGGATAATTCTATAATCTTTGCATGGGGAATAACCTTCTAAATATAATGCCAAGAGAAAATAATACAGGAAGCAATAGATAATATGTTGACCATTGACTTAACAAATTCTAAACATGCTCTGGGGAACAACCACCATAAAACAAAATTTAATGAAGCCAATGTATTTATATTCTGTGCTGCTTTTTGCTAGTGTTTCTCATGTCAATTACTTTTATAAACTACAATAAAATGAAGTAACTATAAAAAATGAAGTTAAAAAATAAACTTTTGTTTTTTACTATTAGATTTCAACAGATATGATTCCGTCAAATTGTAGACGCTTCTAACCACTTTTAAAGCATTAAATATGTACATTACTGAACAATTCCACTTCTAGGAATTTATCCTAATAAAATGAAATTAGTATGTACAGATGCTTATCACAGTATTACTTCAGTGGGGGAAACATGAGACCCACTTAACTCTTAAAATAGAGTAGCTAAGTAATGTATGGTGTTTTCATATAATGGGATGTTATGTGACTAAATTACATTGTAAAAGGTTACTAAAAAATGGGGAAATGTTCAGAATAATCCTGATTATGATGCATATACTTAAGATATTAAGTGAGTGGTAGAATATAAATCACAGTGTAAAATGCAGTTATGTGGAGGGAGGGTGGTGTAAGTCTAGTTTTGGTTCTAGGACTAAGTAAGAGCAAGACAGTATACTTGACAATTTCAAAATCTAGGGATGCTCTGCTAGTTCTTTGATATTGTGCAGTATTCTATGAATTAAAAACAGTAATGTGTGCATATTTTTAAATGTAATTTTTTTGAAGTTTTCTCAATGTCTTTTTCAGTTCTGTTGGAAATTTCAAGAATTTTGAATACTGGCTTAGATATGGAAACTCTGTCTATTTGTGTACGTCTTTGTGAACAAGGAATTAATCCAGAAGCTTTATCGTCGGTTATTAAGGAACTTCGCAAGGCCACTGAAGCACTAAAGGTTAGAGATTTGTATGTTAGTTCGTTGTAAATAAAAATACTTTTTTATTTTTTAATGGATTTATGTGAAAGATCCTAGTTAAATGTTATTAAACTAACTTCTGTCACCATTAGAAATTCTGAAAACCAGGATCTTTGTAGCATATGTTCAACTACAAAAATTGCTACTATCGTGGACCATGTTGTCTCTCACAGAAGTCTCCAGCTGTGTTTAGAATTTTCCTTGTGTTGTGACTAACGTTGTGTCTGTGCCCAAAAAGATATGTTCAAGGCCGGTACCTGTGAATGTGACCTTACTTGAAAATAGTGTATCAGCAGGTGTAATTAAGTTAAGGTGAACTCATAATGGATTAATGAGCGATGTTCTTATTAGACAAGGAAAATTTGGACCAAGATACACGAAAAGAGTGCCATGTGGAGACACAGACAGACATGGGAGAATGGCTTTTGACAGTGGAGGCAGAGATGAGAGTGGTGGCCAAGGATTGTTGGCAGCCATCAGAAGCTAGGAAGAGGCAAGGAAGGATCTTTTGCTAGAGCCTTCTGACTCCTTGATGTTGGACTTCTAGCCTTTAGAACTGTGAGAAAATAAATCTCTGTTGTTTTCAGCCACCCAGTTTGTTTGGAACCTGGTGATGGCAGCTCTAGAAATCTCACTCAGATTTCACTTTTAGAAAGTGGGGTGCTGTTGTAATAAACACCTACAAGTGAGGAAGTGGCTTTGGAATTGGGTGATGGGTTGAGGTGGGAAAATTTTACACCACTTAATAGAGCCCAGATTTCCTTGAAAAAACTTGGTAGAACTGTGGACATTAAAAGCAGTTCTGGTGAGGGCACAGAAAAGAGAGGAGAGCTGTACAGAAAGCTTTATTTGTCTTAGAGAATACACACATTATTATGAACAGAATGTTGCTGGAAATAATGGACGTTAAAGGGGCTTCTGGTTAGAGACCTCATGAGGATCATATTATTGAACTCTGGAGGGAAGGTTGTCCTTGCTATAAAGTGACAGAGCACTTGGCTCAATTATGTTTTACTATTGGAAGAAAAATAAAACTTGTAAGTGATGAACTTGGATAGCTAGCAGAGGAAATTTCCTAGCAAAGTGTGGGAAGTGCAGTCTGATTTTTCCTTTGCTACTGAAAAATAAAATATAAGAGGAATGAGAAATCAAGGAAGGAACTGGTAAGTGAAAAGGAACCACCACTTGATTTGGAAAATTATCAGCCTTACCCCAGAGCATGCTCTGGAGAGAAGGCCCAGGGTGTGGATGTGGTAAGGAGATTATGTGCATGACTCCTAGATGCAGTCAACTGTCTGTGCACAGAACACTGCCAGCCTGACTGAAAGCAACTGGGACAAAATGAAAGAAGGCTAGGGTTCTTTAGGAAGGAAACTAACACAAAAAGGTAAACAGAGCATATTCACAGAGCATAAATTTATCATAAAGAGACTATCTGTACAGTTCTCACTGCTAGCACCCAGAAGTTCCTGGGAGCTCCCCCATCACTAACGTGTCCTGTTCCCCTTCCAGTATCTACTGTCCTGACTTTTATGGTAGATACTTTCTTTGAACAGTTTTACTGTCTAACATGGGTCTTTAAACACTGCAGGCTAATTTTATAAAATTTTCGAGCTTGATATAAAGAGAATCTTAGAGCACAATCTTTACCTAGTTCTTCATTTAACATTATGGTTTTTTTTAATCTTTATTTTTGAGAGAGAGACAGAGCATGAGCATGAGCAGGGGAAGGGCAGAGAGAGGGTGACACAGAATCTGAAGCAGGCTCTATCCAGGCTCTGAGCTGTCAACACAGAGCCCGACATGGGGCTTGAACTCCACGCACCACGAGATCAGTACCCACGCTGAAGTCAGGCTTAACTGACTGAGCCACCAAGGCGCCCCCATTTAACATGTTTGAGAGAGTTTTTGTGTTTTGGTTTTTTTGAGTATAGTTGACATACAATGTTACATTAATTTCAGGTGTACAACTTAGTGACTTGACAGGTTTATACATTATGTTCTATGTTTATCAAAAGCTGCCATCTGTCCCATGACATCACTATATTTCTTTATGCCTCGCCTTTTATTCCTGTGACTTATTCATTCTGTAACTGGAAGCCTGTCTCTCCCTCTCCCCTCACGCGTTGTGCCCATCTGCCTCCCTGCTCCCTTCTGCAACCATCAGTTTGTTCACTTTTTATAGGTCTGATTCTGATTTTGTTTTTGTTTTTTTGGATTCCACTTATGAGTGGGATCATGTGAGGGTCATTTATGTTGTGTGTAGCTGTAACACAGTCCTTTCCACTGGAATAATCATGCTTCATTACACAAATATACTACTATTTATTTATCCTTTCTACCTTGTGTGGACATTCGATTGCTTCCAGTGTGAGGCTATTAGGAATATGCTGCTATGAGTATAGTTGTCCATGTCTCGTGATGCATATATGCATGCATTTCCTTTGGGTGTGTATTCTAGAAATAAAGTCTCTTGGTTGTTAGGTTATGTTTATCTTCAACTTGAATAGATAATGCTAAACTCTTCTAAAGTAGTTGTGCTAATTTCTGTTTCCAGCAGCAGCATACGAATTTCCCTTCCTTTTCCACGTCTTTGTCAATACTTAATATTGGGAGTGTTTTTAATTTTAGTCATTTTTGCTGGGTATGTGTAGGTTTCTTATATGGTTTTATTTGCATTTCTTCTAATACCAGTGAGGTTGAATGTTCTTACATATTTTTGGCCATTTTCTTTTGCGAGATTACCGTTTCAAGTTGCTTGCCCATTTTTTCTGGCTTATTTTCCCTTTTTTACTGGTAGTCTTTCCTTAAGTATTCTGAATGTGAACCTTTTGTTAACTGTGCATGTAAGATTACTAAGTTCTTTTAGTCAGGTTTTTAAATAATTATAAAATCTATTCAGACTTGGGGCACTGGGTGGCTCAGTTGGTTAAGTGTCCAACTCTTGATTTCAGTTCAGATCATGATCTCACAGTTTATGAGTTTGAGCCTTGCATTGGCCCCACACTGACCATGCAGAATCTACTTAGGATTCTGGATCTCCCTGTCTCTCTCTTCCCCTTCCTGTTTGCAGGCAAATGCTCTCTCCCTCCCTCTCTCTCTGTCTCTCTCTCTCTCTCTCTCAAAATAAATATTTAAAAAAAAAAAAAAAAAAACCGGGAGGAGAATCCTGAAAAGTTTGTAGCAAAGAAGAAAATTGTTAATTAGAACTTTTTCATGTTTTCTTTAAAGGCATTTTTGAAATCTGTATATAATTTGTATTAAAGAAGGAAACAAATCCTTCAGAACCACCCACAAGATAACCAGTGATATTTGGCAAATACCATTCTAGATGGTATGCTACTTTAAAAATAATGTGAACCACACCTGTCTTTCCTTGACCACTCTTTACTCTTTACAGACTTTTTAAATTTTTTTTTTTAATGTTTGTTTATATTTGACAGAGACAGAGCATGAGTTGGGGAGGGGCAGAGAGAGGGAGACACAGAATCTGAAACAGTCTCCAGGCTCCGAGCTTTCAGCACAGAGCCTGACGTGGGGCTTGAACTCATGAGCTGTGAGATCATGACCTGAGCCAAAGTCGGACGCTCAACCGACTGAGCCACCCAGGCGCCCCATCTTTATAGACTTTTTAAATGTATGGTTGTTTTCCCCTTTTTGGGTGGTTGCTAGTAATTAATTTCTCCCATACTTTTTCTTTCAGAACTAAAAATAGGGTAAGGAAAAACTGTTCCTATTGTGTTTTACTGCCTTTACCCTGAAATCCTGGTGATTAGAATATAATTGTATGGTACTTAACTCTATTTTAGAATGTGTAAAATATAAATCGAGGACATCCTGAAATGTTGCAAGGAGCTGTTGGTCTGAAACATCCAGTTTTTCCTTTGTTCTTTAGTTAACTGTAGAAAATTGGAACCATTCTTCATTAATTATTTTGCCTTTCTTTCTCATAGATTTGTATATTGATAATGTTTAAGTCATTTATAGTAAAAGTAACTGGTTGTGTGTAACACAATTAGGTCCGTTTCTCAAGCATCAATAGATATGTCACATTATGTGTATCTCTCACAGCATAGATAGGACATTAGGTGCAGTTTTTAAAAAATAGACTTTATTTTTATGAATGATCTATCAACACTGAATTTTGGTGTTGTCTCCTTAGAGCTAGTATTTATGTGTAAGTAATCATTCACACATTGTGATTTCAGAAATTCTGGGCAAAACCTACTTTCCTGTATCTTCTACTTTTAGTGCCAAGGGGCCTTGAATTGTACTGTTGATGCATTCCTATGCAGAATAAGCCTTGCCCTTTCTCTTGCAGCTGTCCTGTATGATGATATCATAGGGTGACCGACGTGTCTCCTCACTGTATGAACGTCTTGTACAGCATGAGGACATTGGAGACAGCTGGGAGAGAAATGAGGGATTCAATAAGTCTTGTGTCCCCACCCATCCTCCCAAAGGAGGGAATAAATGTACACAGGAAAGGGAAGTGTGAAAGACAAGACTTGTTAAGGTTGGTTTTTCCCCAGGGCCAATGCTTACGAGATTTTGGAGTCTCTAATAACAATCTGGTAACTAGTTCTCTAGGATGCCATTACTGTCCTTTCAAACAGAGTAGTGCTACATTCATGTAATGGGAATGCTGTACAGGGTTAATGGTTTGCTTAGTTTAGGTGAAAATACTTATTTCAATGTCTGTATCTTGGAGGAGAATCTCTAAAATTCGTATGAAAATGGAATGCGGCTGGACAAAAAGTTAAAGGTACTTTAATTTTTAAAAATTTCTGTAGTTGTCTATATTATTTCAAGTCTTCTTTGAAGTAGATGATACTAAAAAGTGGGTTAGGAAGAAGACAAAGTGCCTAAAGGTATGTAGCTAAAACTAATATAAGAACCTATAAAGGTAGAAAGAAGTAAGAAATCTTTTAGAATAAGGGGAATGTTTTTCAAACTAGTTTTCTAATCCTTGTGAATAATAAACCTAAAGAAGGGAAAGGCTAATTAGAATAGCCAACTATCTGGACAAGGTAGGTTCTGTTGATTGCAGAGAGAAGGTTTCAGATTGAGAACTACAATTTTCCCAGCACGTTGTGATTTTCATGAAAGGCCTTCGGACTTAGACTAAACATAAAAGCAAGTTTTAATTATGAAGTTGAAACATACATGAATTACAAGTTTACCCTGTATTTCTGAAACACTTGTTTAAAATCATCATTTTCATATTTGGAATTAAGAAATTACTTGTTTAAATTTTTATCTTTTAGAAATCCGTATCAAATCATTTACTGATAATAATATAGTGTCTGGAAATTCCTGCAGAATAATCGGGGAAAGTGTACAAGTTGGTGGAATAGGTGAAGCAGGATTAGCCATGTGTTCAGTATTCCTTTTGCCCTTTTTTTCTCTGCCCTGTAACAGAAAGGTCTTTTCCATTCTTAATCCCCTTTTCACACTAAAATGAAACATGCAGAAACAGATAAACCAATAAAGACTGGATAAGGTGGATACAGTGTGTGGACAAGGTCTGCTGTGGGTCAGTTTTTCAAGTAGCAGTATATTTTTATTTTTACGTTAACTGCATTAAGATGATATAACAATTTTCCACTGTTAGCCTAGCAGTCAGTTCAAAAGGTAGTTCTAATGTACTGCAAAAAGTGAAAAACACTGCATTATCCTGATGCAAGTGGCTTGGTATATGTGGGGGAGGAATTGTTTGTTAATGACAGTACAGTATTGACAAATATATCTCTGTGGTGTCTTTTCCATGATTTTATTATAATGAAACTTACTTTCTTGTTCTAGGCTGCTGAAAATGCGACAAGCTGACTTTCTGGAGAAATCCTGATGAGATATGTCAGGCTCTTCAAGAGGATTTGAAGATTGCATTGTAGTCAAGAATATACAATGAAATTACTGCATGCAGCAGTGTAGAAACATTTTCCTTTTTAAAAGAATTATAAAACCATAGCTTTATAAATCAGTGGAAAATGGCTTACAGAGAGAACTATCAGATGTGTTTACATCACATCTTACTTTTTTTTAACAGCTCTAATGCTGGTTCATATTTATGTATTCCTTATTTATAGCTCTGATAGCTTTAATTTTCTAAGCAGTCTGTCTATCAGATGTGCCCATCTGCTGTGCCTGGTTGAAGTATAGTGGAGCCCATCAGAAGTAATGTAGTAGTTATGACTTGTTGACATTTCCATTATAAAATTTAATTTTGAATTGTTTATGCAAAATAACCGTGGATTCATGTTGTATTGGGTTAAAAGTTGACAGAATTTCAGCCACCTTATTTATGGATTTGATTTAGACTTAGGTATATCAGAATCTTTCTTATAAGAGCATGGAAATCATTGTTTTCATCTGCTCTTTAACAAAGAATATTTAGTTTTTCAAACAGAAGTTTTTCTGGCAGTTAATAGTATGAACCAGATTGTTTTTGTATTGACTGAAAGATAAAACTTAGAAACTTAGATTTTAAAAGTAATGACAGTGCTTAGTTTTATTTGTCATTTGGATTATTTACATTTAATGAGAATATTAATTGACAATATTTTTTTCTAAGTTTTATACTCTAAACATGATGGCCTAGAAAAATAAAGCATAGTGAAACATTTCCAACAGGCAAAATTCTTTAATTTTATTACAGAACAAAAATTTGAGTGGTTATCTAATAAATCACTAAAGAGGAAGTATCTTTCAACAAATATGATATTTTCTGAAGGAATACATATTTGCAGTCATTAAACAAAAAGTAAATAATCAAATGTTCTATATCAGGAATTGTAAGTATCAACTTTCTAAGGTCACTTTTTTGTGTCATTATTTTTTCCCTGAAAGTTTTAATGAATCAAAGTGATGGTTCAAAATAAATTTTGGGAAATTTACAATAGTGTTAATTCTGCTCCTGTAACGGAATCTCAATGGGATATTTTCCCCAAGACTAATATTTTAATCTGATCTTCTTTTAGGTTTTGTTAGCATTCTTTTAAATGATAGTACAAGCATTTACTCTAGCAGCTTTTTTCTTCAGACAAAGTAAGGCTTAGTAGTATCTAAGTGGCAACCTCTGTACTGTTGTAAAAATCTCATCTTTTAATTATTTTGACTTTGTAAGTGGATAACCTCTTTACCAAGGGCACTGGAAGGTCTATTGGCAGAACCTGGTTGGAAGACAATAACGACTTGTGATGCTAAATCATTTATTTGTTAATAAACACTGCATATATTGCATGTTGTTACTTACAAAATCATAAAGAGAACACATTTGTCAGGCTCCAAAATTTGTATATACCCTTAGGCCACAAGAGTTAATAGTTTTATTTATGATTTTGTAGATTAAGTTATTTATGTATGAAACAAAGCAGGAAAATATATTGAGTATGTTTACAAAGAACTTTAATGTGTTACACTTAAATGTAAACATATATTTTTAATGCATACTTAAGTACTATTTAACAAAATCAAAACAAATTATAATGATACAATTGGCAGTGTTATGCATGTTGTCAGTGACAAAAATAAAACCATTTTGGTGGTATTGGCATGTACTTTTGATTTAGTTTATGCTTTTGTGTGTACAACTTGTGTTTCTCTAGGTATTCTTATATTTAGATGCTGATTAGTTACATGTGAATGAAGACTATTTGAGGGCAGACTAAATTTACAGTGTAAAATCAGGCTTGAGGTATGAAATGGAATATTTTTCTCCTGGTACTTAAAGGAGATAGCTATATTAGCATTGCCTAGGCTTCCCCTGGGTGGGTTAAGCGTCCAACTTCAAGTCACATGATCTCCTGGTTTGTGAGTTCCAGCCCCTCGTCAGGCTCTGTGCTGACAGCTCAGAGCCTGGAGCTCACTTGGGATTCTGTGTCTCTCTGCCCCTCCCCCAGGTGCCCTAAGCCACATGTTATGTATATATATTTTTACATTTTTTTTCATGTTTGTTTTTTTGTGTGTGTGAGAGAGAGCGAACAGGGGAGGGGCAAAGAGAGAGAATTTGAAGCAGGATCCATGTTGTCAGCACAGAGCCCGACCGACAAGGGGCTTGAATCCACAAACTGTGAGGTCATGACCTGAGCCAAAATCAAAAGTCAGATGCTTAACTGACTGAGCCATCCAGGCACCCCTTGCCTTATTTTATATTTTAAAATGTGTGCAACATAAAATTTACTATTTTAACCATTTTTAGGTTTTACAGTTCAGTGACAGTAACAACATTCACACTGTTGTGCAACCATCACTATCTAGAACTTCCTATTATCCAAACAAATTCTACCCATTAAGTGGTAACTCCCCACTTCCCTTTAGCCCATTTTTCTAGGTGAACATTTTTCTACTTTTTTCTGTGAATTTGACTATTCTAGGTACCTCATATAAGTCAAATCATACAGTATTTGTCCTTTCATGTCTCTTTTCACTAAGTGTTAGGTTTTCAAGATTCTTCCATTATAGACACAGCTGGGTGGTTCAGTCGGTTAAGGGTCAGACTTCAGCTCAGGTCATGATCTTATGGTTCATGGGTTTGAGCCCCACATTGGGCTCTGTGCTGACAGCTCAGAGCCTGGAGCCTGCTTCGGATTCTGTGTCTCCCTCTCTCTCTCTCTGTCCATCCCCTGCTTGTAGTCTATCTCTCTCAAAAATAAATGTTAAAAAAAAATTAAAAATATTCTTCCGTTATGTATCAGAATTTCATTCCTTTTTAAGGCTGAAAAATATTCCATCTTAATATGTCTACCATATTTTGTTTATCCATTCATCCAGTGAATATTTGGGTTGTTTCTGTCTTGGCTATTGTGAATAATGCTGCTTTTAATATTGGTATCTAAATATCTAGTCAAGTGCCTGCTTTTGATTCCTTTTGGTATATAGCCAGAAGCAGAATTGCTGGACCTTGTGCTTAATGTGGAATTAATTCTTTGAGGAACTGCCATATTGTTCCATACAGTGGCTGTACCATTTTACATTCCCATTAGCAATGTTCAAGGATTCCAGTTTCTCTGCATCCTTGCCAATGCTTTGTTTTTGTTTCTTTAAATAATAGCCATTGTATAGGTGTGAAGTGGTAACTAATTACGGTTTTAATCTGCATTTCCCTAATTGTTATCTTGACCATCTTTTTATATACTTACTGGCTATTTGTGTATATCTTTTGAGAAATGTCCATTTAAGTCCTTGGCCCAATTTTCAATTGTTTTTGTTACTGTGGATTCTTTTTACATTCCGGGATGATAATGCTTATCAGATACATGATTTGCAAATATTTTTTCCCAGTCTATGGGTTGTTTTTTCACTTTCTTGACAGTGTTTTTTGCACAATTTTTTAATTTTGATGAAGTCTTATTTAGGTATTTTTTTCTTCTGTTGCCAGTGTTATTGGTGTCATAGCAGAGGCACCCCAGAATGCTGAGTTGACAGGTGCAAGGCTGTAGCGTAATGAAGAACCCAACATGGTGTAAGCTCTGCAGTTCTTACAATCTCTTGGAGTCAGACTCACCTGGTTTCCTGTTCAGCGCCATGATTTTGGGCAAGTTACTACTGAGATCCAGCGTCCTTTTATGAAAAATGGGGGGATTTATCCCTACCTCATAGACCGTGTGTGGAAGATTCTTTGCCATGTACCTGAAACACACTAAATGCTTATTTTTGTACAAACATTCCATTGAGTCAAGAGTGAAGAGCTGTTTAAGAATTCTGCATAAAACTAGGATAGTAGAACAAACTAGGTGCCCACAATGAAATGTGGAGCTGTGCTTCCTATGGCAAGTGACTGTGAAAACTCCCCCTTTTGGACTTCCTGACTCCATTTGAAATGATATTTTCTTTATTTTCACAGTTATACAGGAAGGAAGATCAAGACATCCTACCAATAAAACTAAAAGATTAATTGAGTGTAAAGTCTTACATAGCTAATTAGTGAAAGGAGCCCATTGGGGATGGAAATGTGTTGGGAGAAGCAGGATTATGAATAATTTCAAAATCTCTATTTTCAACATAAAAAGAGCTCATTGTTCTCAGTTGCT
The DNA here is from genome assembly GCF_027475565.1 of Acinonyx jubatus. Lineage (NCBI taxonomy): Eukaryota > Metazoa > Chordata > Mammalia > Carnivora > Felidae > Acinonyx > Acinonyx jubatus. The sequence continues at coordinate 46,650,029 of NC_069380.1, read as the reverse complement.
TCTGATAAACCCGATGGGAATATCAGTGATCTTTGTTCCTGCTGAACACTGAAAACCATCATGTAAAATAGGAGCAAACAGCTGGCTAAAGGAAACCTCAGGCGGAAGTCGGCATATAGAACATGGTGAGGGAGGAGGGGTAGCCAGGGAGAGAGAATTTGGTAAGGCTTAATTTTGGCCCCAGATGTACACCATTCCTTCTCTCATCTGGCTTTACCTAGTAGACACAGAAAGGACTTTACCAACTATGGCCAAGTTTAGAGAGGAAGAGAAGAGTGTTTTCAGTGGACCAAAGACGAAGGGAAGTGCTCTGATGTCACGATCTCCTGCGCTGTTGCTAGGTTGGAACGCTACCATGCAAGGACCGTGGGAGCCCTGCAGTCTCAGGGAAAACTGGTGTGACCCCAGCCTTCCAGGCAGCAGCCACCAACACAACGCAAATAGGAGAGAGGGCTGTTGTGATGGATTATTAGGACTCCCACGCTGTCACTTTCATCAGTTCAGAAGGGTTTGAGAAAATGTTGGGATGTAGCAGTAAATCTGGTTAACAAGGGAGCCCATAAGGAAAACAAGGTGTGGAGGAGAGAGGATGCTTCTCCCTCGGGATTTCTCCAGTCTTTTCTAATTCCACTTCCAGCATTTTGTGCCATCTTTCTTGTTTCTCTCACAGACTCAAGTTGGAACAAAGGAATCCATGCTAAGATGTTGCTAATGATGTGTCTTCCCTCTCTGGGGAGAGCCGAGTCCTGGAAGTATGATTTAACATGAAGGGATGTAGTCAGCTGGACAACACAGGGCAGTAGGGGAGAGGGTAAGATTGGCAGCTGGAGAGTTTTGAATCATTTGACTGCTGGACCTAACATTTCCCTCAGCCATTGACTGTGAGGCCAGGTCTTAGCATTGGCTAAGGCCCGCCTTGTGACCCACGATAATAAAAAGTGAAGATCGAGCACAGCTCCCTTTGGCTTTGCTTTCATACCTTGTCCTCAGCATCTCATTTCGGGTAGAATTTACTTCTCCTCCTGGTTAAGCCCCCATCACTCAGCTCTCAAATGGCAGGAGCATTTTTCAGTCTAGTCCAGTAGGGAGATGCTAAACAAATAAGTGGAATCCAGTCTACACTGCACTGGAAACAAGGTAAGAACAAAGTACTGTTACCACTAGTACCAAAACCAACTGGAGATGCCCCTTCATGTACCGTTCTAACGCATCAAATAGGCTTAACATAGTGGTGAAATTATCAAGCCCCACCCCCCCAAAGTAGGGATGGTTGTTATAATTCTTGCATCTCTCAAAAGAATTGTTATTTTATTCTATTAAATATTTGATGCATGTAGTCTATAGCAAATAATTGTGTACTGTCTCCATAGATAAAAGCATTTTAACCACTTCCTTCTCTCCTAATTAAGGTGTAATTTAGGATTGTTCAATGAATCAATCTTTTTTTAAAATATTTTTTAAAAGTTCACTTATTGTGAGAGAGAGCAGGAGAGGGACAGAGAGAGGGAGAGGGAGAGAATTCCAAGCAGGCTCCACTCTGTCAGCACAGAGCCCTAAGTGGGGCTCAAACCCATAAACTGACACCATGACCTGCGTGGAAACCAAGAGCCAGATGCTCAACCAACTGAGCCACCCAGGCGCCCCTCAGTGAATCAATAATCTTAACTTTAAATTGAATACCTTATTCACAGTATTTCTCAGATTCTCACACTTCTCTCCATCTATATATAGATAAATTTTGACACCAACTTAGGAAAAATCAATCCCTTGTCCCTTACCCTCAAGGAAATTCCTATTCTTGATTCTTGAATTCTTGCCCTTATCACCATACATGTAGTTAATGCTCAACATGTATTTACCAAATGAGTGATGTAACAATCATACATTGGTGACAATAATATTCACATGAAATCTTGCTGCAGTTATTAGTATTCTTTTTCCAAAAAGATCCTGAAAAAGCTTGTTGTTGAATGGTGTATTCCATCACTGAACTTTGACATTCCATTGTTCTTATTTTAGGTTTATGGTCCTTCTATGTCTCAATAATTCCCTGGCTTCATGGTCAGATAGAATTGCCCTAAAACTTTGGGCATCTGGTTCTACAAGCTTACTTGGTGGAAGCAAGATATTTCTACTCTCCTGTATTTTCCCCTTGAAGCGGACAATAAGCTTCAAGAGGCAGGCATGGTATCTAGCCTGGCACTTGGAACATCGTAGATGCTCAATAAAATGTTTGCAAATGGAATGACTAAGTTCCTCCATTTACTCCTTAGTGTCAGGGCAGGCTATAGAGTCACATCCTGTACATTCTGGGGAAAATGGAGAAGTAACAGTTTGGCACCTGCTATGTGTCAATCACCAGGCTGGATGCCATACATAGATTACTTCATGTAATTTTTACAGCAACCTTGTGAAGTAGGAATTCCAACTTTACAGGTCAAGAAACAGGCCCAGAGAGGTCTGTCATGAAATATATATGTGCACAGGAAAATTTTCTTATTCCCAGAATATCTGTTCTCTTCCTATTGCTTGATCAAATCACACCCGACCTTCAAGAACGAAAGTAAGACTGTTGGAAATTCATTCTTCATGGATGTCTTGTGTTTGTATCCATCTTCTTAGTAAAGACATTGACAGCTTTTGGTGTGGGCTGTTTTTTCAAGGGTGTTTGTATAGCATACAGCGTTGAACAGAGAGAGATCTCCTTCTGGGAAAGGACAGATTTGTTTTCTTACAGGTTAAGAAGGATAGTGTCGCCTTCCAGGGCAGATTGGACAGGTTTGCTAACAACCCCTTTGTAAGACTGGGGTTTTCTTACCTCAGTGCTCCTCAGCTATGATACAAACCCATAGAGTGTGCTGCACCCCCTTGGGCTGCTCTGTGCCAGTCCTACAGGATTTGGAGGGCCAGGAGAACCAGTGTGGACACAAAGTCCCTATGGGCTGCTATACTGTGAGTAATAAAGTCCCTTATCTCTGACCGAGGAGTTTTGTGTCCTCTTCAAGTACCTATGAAAATGATAGACTAACTTTCCAGCTTGCAAATTGGGTAAAATCTTAGCTTTTTTCATAGTTCTTGACAAAGAACTTCCTCCTTTGGGAAGTCTTTTCTGACTATTCCAACTTCTAGCGATATCTCTAACACACATTTGGCAGGAAACCCAACTGCTGAGTAATGTATTTATGAACATTTTTATTACCTCACACTTGATTATTCTCTCCTAGAGGACAGAAACAGCCACTTAGACCTCTTGATAAGTAGCATTTTTCTTGGACATAGAAATTGGCTCTCATTTCATTAATTGTAATTCATTAACATGTATTGAATGTCTATTAAGTGTAAAACATTATGGTCAGAATGTTTAGGTAATTATTTTCTAACAGTTGCATAAGTGCCTTGAAGATGGACATCATATCTAATAGTTCTTTATCCATTATAATTCTTTGTGTCTCTCATTCTCATTCAACAAATATTTATTGAATGTGTGCTATTGCAGGTGGTAGGTTAGTTGCTGCATATACAAATGAATGAGACTTTCTACCTACAACGAACTCATGGAAACACACACAATGCAGTACAAGAAGGAAGTCCAGTGACAGGAAAAAAGCACATATTATTATGGGAACGTGACAAAGGGCCACTCAATAGGGTTTTCATTGTATCAGGGTGGCAGTTGGCTTTTCCACTTCTTGGGATTCTCAGCAGGACATCGTGCCCAGCAGATACTGAAACAATTTTTGGCTTTTTGGTTTCTGTTTTCATGCTGTACCGCCCCCTTCAGTGCTCACAGCCCACCATTAAGGAGGCTGAACAATAGTTGGAGGCTGCACATTCCTCTGGCAGGGGTCCACAAAGAGAGGCCCCCAGAGAAGGCCTCACCATGCGCTGAAACAAAGTGTCCTTGGGGGAGGGGGGGTGGAGAATGATAATTCAAAGTAAAAATCTTGGTCAAATGCTGCTCTGAAACTTGTGTATATACTCCAAAATAGCCCATCAAAGATTGGCTGGCCTGTATTAAAAATGGTTGCCAGCAGGCTCAGGCTCCAGTTCTACCTATTTAAAAAAAAAATATATGCAACAAGTATGTTTAAGTAAACAAACATATATTTAAGACCTAGAATACCACTAAGGACTAGAAAGATGCCCAAAGCATCTTCCCTGCCCTTCAAGACGTTCTCAATCAAGTGAGATAGACACAGAGAAGCATCGTCTAAACCTGCACGAGAGAGTATGAGTTCTGAATGGAAATTAGAGGTTACTGTCAACAAGCTGTGGGAGTTTATTCTGCTGGGGACCAAGGGAGTTTCTCGCAAGGGATGGCATTTGAGCTGGTGTTTGAAAGGTGAAAAGAATTTCCGTAGGCAGAAAACAGAGAGTAAGGCAGCTCAGGAAAAAGCTCAAGCAAATGCGCATTCTTTAAAAATAAACAAATACATGAATTAATTAATAAAAGAAGAGTTCAGGGAATGGTTAGTAGAATGGCAACTGGAATGTAGGGCATGCACAAAACTGAAGGTCAGAAAGGAAGTTCCTTTCAGCGCCTTCCACAAATATTTATTAAGCACCTGCTGGGGCAAATAGAGTATGCTTAAAAAGAGATAAAGATAAAGACCTAGCTCGCAACCTAATGAGATAGTTTAAAATAGTAAATGCCAGCAAAGCACTAAACAGGGAGGATCTTGAATGTCACCCTAAGTCACTCGGGTGTTATTCCTCAGGCAGAGGATGCAGTGAATGATTTTATCTGACTTGTGAGGCGGAGGGTAAGTCTTCGAAGCTGTGTGAAGGAAGGTTCACAGGGGTGAGAGATGGAGTCAGGGAGAGCAGTATGGAACCTTCTGTAATCATCCAGGGGGAAAACAGGAAGGGTCTGAACCAGATGAAGATGAAAAGAGAGCAAAGACACAAGACTGATGAGGAGAATCCTTTGATGGCTGACTTAACAGAGGTGTTTATGAAAATGAGGTCAAGCCTCCTATTCTGGGAGATAGAGAGGATGATAGAGAACAGTCATCTGATAAAATATCCTGAACTGATAAGATCGCAAAGGTCTTTGTATTAATTAACCAATGTCCATCATACCTTATTTTATTTAGCTATTTGGTCATTATTTTAGACTTAGTATCACATATTTTTAAGGCAGTAGAGGTAACTTTTTAGGAGTTTTTAGGAGACCAGTGTTTTCCAAGCGTCAGGCCCATTCGTGAATCATGAAGTCAATTTAAAATGTTATAAAATAATACCAAAATAAGTGAAATAGAATAAAGCAGAACAGAATGTAAAATAGAGTGATCACATAGAAAGGTTATTACTTTGTGGAACGTGGGCTTCTGTTTTATGTACGCAGAATGAGTTGCAATGTCAAGTACGTGTGAGATGCAGTTTAAAAAGTTTGAAAGCCACTGATTTAGACAGTGTCCAACAAGCCATCTCTCTCAACCTCTCCTCCAGTTTACAGGATTTGAGTATGGAACAGAAAGGGTTGGACGGACTTGAGATATCATTTGTCACTTGGACAATAAATGCAGTTGTGCTGGTATTTTGTTTGGAGCCCATGGCCTCCACCAGTTTTACAGAAAGCCTGAAGCACCCTCTACATTATTGTCGGCAGCCCCTTCGGCATCATGGGGAATTAATGCCGAGGATGACCCACATCTGGTCCACCGGCAGATCAAATCAGAAACAGGGAGAGAATATATTGTTTTGTTTTCTTCTCTTGAGATTTCAAATAAGGCTTTGCCAAATATTTTAAGACAATAGAATTTAAAACGTAAATTGTGAATCCTCACAGATTTCATTTTTCCACTAGATGGCAGAAAAAGCACTTGTAATGGATATTACATTGCCATCTACTTAATCAGTTCTGCAGACTTTTTAAATAAAGGGGGTATATTTCATTTCAGTTTGAACAGTAGAATATGATTGTAAGACATCTGATTATTTCTTAACTGATTTAATCACATTAAGCTTAAAAATAAAGAGAAACTTTAAATTTGTTTATGTATGCACATATAGGCCTACATGTCTCAATTAAGACATACATGCTGGAATTTTACTGGCCTTGGAATGTTGCCATGCTCTCTTTTAATACAAATTTAAAAATTAAAGGTAGTATTTAAAAACAATTTTAAATTAATACAGAAACATTTTTCATGTTACACATGGGTATAATTAGGTACAGTTGAGATATACTTAATTATGATATATTGCAAATAATGATATTAGTATAAATAAAAAGATTGATGACACATCCATGGTTATAAATGCAAAACACACTTTTTATAAAGAGAATAAAAACTATGTGAGCTAGGGAAATATAATACAAAAGTTAAACAGGGTATGTCCTTTTCTTTCTGTGTTAATAATTCTAATGTGACTTTTTTTTTTTCCTACCCTGGATATATGTGTCAGGTTGCCATTTATCAACAATAAGTCTTCAGGGGCCTTTGTAATTAGAACACTTTACTATGCACTTGAGAAGAGTTTCACAGACCTTTGCTCTGGTTCATTTACCACCAAAGAGAAAATTATTTTATGGACCCACAGAAAGCAAAATGGTTAGTAAGTGAGTTATAGCAAAGAGAATGTTTTAGGAAACACAGGCATGATTTGATAAAGTCCTACCAAATCATCAAATAAAAACTAGTTCAAAGAAGCTAAGTATTTTGCCCCTATTTCAGTCATTGCTTTTGTTACTGTTTGTCTTACAACTGGCCTTGGCAAAGAAGAGGGATGGGAAATAGGAGGTGATGCAAAGAAGTAAAGCCCAATCATTCATGCAGGCAGTCCCTGGACTTCTGCTGAGTGCTTGTTCTGGGTTAGGCGCTGAGGTGGGAATGGAGATGTAGCTTCTTCAATCAAAATGAGAGCATGAGAGAGTAGGATAGACATTAAGCGAGCCGATGGGAAGACATACAAGATATTGCTGAGATTATGTAAATTACATAACAGTTGCTGTGTAACAGGTGTCCCATTACCTCAGCTCTCCTCTCCCAGCCTTGCCGATTTCCTCTTCCTCAACAACAACGAAAAAACAAACAGAAAGAAAACCGTGGAGCCTCCGGACAATGCCCACAATCCTCAGGGACCTAGAGAGGGTCTTATGGTGATAGGAAAGGGGTGGAGGGGTGGGAACCACACTGGGCCCCAGGCAGCATGCTGTCTGTACAAAGTAAGTTATACCCAGTCCCAGAGTGTCTAGCTTAGAAATTGCTGCGCTGTGCTGTGCGTGGCAGAGATGCCTGATCTCGTTTTGAGTCAAGGCAGATAAACGACTTTTTGGGAATAAGTAACTCACATGGCGCAGTAAGCTAGTGTCTAGGACAATGTAACATCAGAGTAAATGATCTCCCCTGGTATATTGAGTGGAAGGCTATTTTTATGTTTGTTTCTTTATAAAGGCAACTGTGGGTTAAAAGCAAACAAAATAAATATTAAAAGGGAATATGATTTGGAGTTTTTGTTGTTGTTGTTGTTTTTTAAATCAAGAAACCTTACGTTAGATTTGCAGGAGCATTCCCTTACAAAACCAAACTTGAAAAGTCCCACTGGCCCTAATCCAGGCATCGTGGGTCCTGCTGCCTGCTAAATGTGGGGCCCCAGTCAGTGGCTTTATACTTCTGGGCCCCGTTTCTTAAATTAAATATCACGGAGAAGGAGTTAGACCCCCCCAGCTCTAACATTCTCTACGTGAGAAGAATAGAAATTGTAACCGCCTGTTGTTTACTTGAAACAGACTGAAAAGAACTCCAGTCCAAGGTTCCGATGCTAACCTCCTACCCCAACTTCTTAGGTCTTCAGCTCCCCACATGCTCTCCAATTAAAGAAATAGAAAGCTGGGCTTTCTCTGTATGCTCTTTCTTCTGTTCTGCCCTTCCTATTGGTGTCACTGCAAATGTCTTTCTAAATCTACAACCTGAGCCGTAGAGTAACTCCTTGAGGGCTGTATGAATGGCTCTCTTTTGCCCACCCAGTCCTGAGAAGACTCTGGCCCCTAAAACGTTGAGTGTTATTTTGTTTTCCCGCGTCAACCAGGAAGAATGTGTAGCAAGAGCCCTCAGAACACACAACCCTGTAGATCCCCACTCAGCACATCTCTAATGGGCTCAGCACAGTGACAGCTGTGACGAATACCATGGCAATTTCCCAGATAAGATTGTATCCGAGTAGGGGCTACATTTCCTTCAGAGTCGCAGAGGCCATTATTATTCTTTGGAGAGGAATTCTGAGGAGGAAATAGCTGATTTAAATGCCTGCTGTCAGTTGCCAAAGAAATTGTTACAAAATACTGCTATAATGATGTGGAAAACTGCCCATTGCTTTGGATCCCACGTTTTTGTGCTCCCTCCATTCATCATTCAAGATTTTCCTTTTAGCCAACCAGGTGCTTCAAGACTGCTGTGCTCTCAAGCATCATAACTTGGTGTCTCAGTTTGGGGTTCTTTGGCACTTCACATTATGGCTGCTTGATCATTTCTTGTGACCTCTTAAACTCTCATGAGGTCTTCTAGGAAATTGGGTGTAGCCTAGAAATACCAACGCAGCTTGTCTATGTATTAATTTTCATTCCTTCAATGAGCACTTATCGAGTGCCCACTATTTTTCCACACAGGAGAAGGCAGCATAGGGAATTTATCCCATGTAGAGTTTTTGGAGTCAAACTGCCTGGATTCTAATCCAGGCTCCATCAGGATTGCTAGTAGTATGACCTCGTTGTGTGATAGTTGGACAAGTTACCTCAGTTTCCACATCTGCAAAACAGAACTAACAGTCTAATAGTAGTACCCTTCATATAGGTAGAAATCAGGATTAAATGAATCAATATTCGTAAGGTGCTAAAAATAATAATAGCTCATAGTAAGTGTTCATTAATATGTTCATTACACCTATAAAAAAGATAACATTATTACCATAAAGGAATTTACTATCTAAGGTCTAAGAGAAGATATGCACAAGAGTCATATAAAACAAGATAGACTGCACCCTGGAGTGACCCACACATAACCTTGAACCAACCAACCAACCAAACAAACAAAAAAACTTGAAGCAAAAAAAGAAAAAGGTTGACAAATTTGACAATCTAAAAGTTTCAAACTGTCATAAAATTTTTTTTAATGTTTATTTATTTTTGAGAGAGAGAGAGAGAGACAGAGCCTGAGCGGGGCAGGGGCAAAAAGAAAGGGAGACACAGAATCTGAAGCAGGCTTCAGGCTCTGAGCTGTCAGCACTGAGCCTGACACAGGGCTTGAACCCGCCGACCATGAATGAGATCATGACCTGAGCCGAAGTCAGATGCTTAACCGACTGAGCCACCCAGGTGCCCCAAAAGTTTCAAACTTTCAAATACACGCACAAAATACCCTAAAAATCCACAGGTGACAAAACAAAAGGAAAAAATACTTTCCGCACCCTTGGTTGACAAAGGATTAATATCCCGCATTTAGGACAACTGGGAGGAGGATGTGCACATGTGAATTTTCCAGAGGAATTTCAGAACCTGAGAGGAGGATGTTGATTGCAAACTAAAGTGTTTGAGTTAAAATTTGGTTATTAGGAAAGAATTGTTAAGGTTTTCTAGAAACAGAATTGTTCCTAAGGAAGATTAAGCTGGCAGCGGCATGTTGGGTTGCTGGGAGAGTAAAGACGAGTTAGGATACTGAAAACAGAAGGGGAAGGTAGTGTCAGCCTCCCCTCAGAGGTCAAGAGAGAGCATGATCCTGAACGTTCACAATGACTGAGGTTTCTTGAGATTTGGGAGCCCACAGAATTAGGAAAATGGTGGTTAGAAAAGTTAAGAAAGATGGGAGTAGAAACAGGTTTGGGGGGAAGCCAATGGGTTTGTTTCTAACCTATATTTAAGTGTAAGGTCTAGTTGTAAAATGAAAGAATGAAGTTAACAATTGATTGGAAATGTAAGTTTTGATGTTGAACAAAAATGTAAACCAAGAAATGTAGAATGAGGATTCATCTCAGTGGAAGTTGAGGTGAGGGACACAGATGAGGTCATTGTTGGAGGAAGTAATCAAGAGAGTGTGACTGCCAATTGACATTCAGACTGCACCCAGGCAATCGGAAGCTCCTTAACCTTTCCCATCCTTGGGATGTATGCTCTGCTGACCAGTCCCACAGTGGGAACTATTTCAAGGACACAGCCTGGAGAACAAGATTGAACCCAGTTAGGGCTTCTGTATATAATTTTAAGATTCTTTTGGGCAGATAAAGTGATCTACTGGTCTTGAGGCCACCATGACAAGCCTCATATGTAAGTTCCCTTGCTTAAGAAACCTGCCACTTAGCAATCTAGGGTGGGCTTCCTTTTCATTCTCTCCCTGCCCTCTGTGTATGGAGCCAGTTTGTGAACTGACAGTCATGGAACATTTCCCCTGAGTGAGAGTGAAAGCCTGAGCACCACAGCAGGAAAGGGCTTGTTGAAAATACCGATGTCCAGCCCCCACTCATACCTACTTAATCAGAATTTAGGGATAGCATTAAGAACTCTATATTTTTAACAAGTTGTCAACATTTTTCTTATAAACATCAAAGTTTGGGATCCTATGCTTCAGGGGGTGAAGGATGTTGAGAAAAATTCAAGATGGTTAAAAGGTCGCAAGTTAATCTGGGTGGTATATAGTAAAGGAAAAAGGAAGTCATGAGGAGTCGGTATTAAATCATCAACTGGAACGTAGAAGAAATGGGAAGAGACTATTGGCTTGTATAGTTGGAGCCAGTTAAAGACTTTCCTTCTCCACTAGGGTGAAGGAGGGAAGGGACAGAGAGAAATGGAGATCATGGGAGACATCAATTTCTTCAAATTTGACACTAGAAGAAAGGAATAAGAGAAAATGTTGGTTTGTGGCTGTAACAAAATTAAGAATATGACTTATAGGAGCACCTAGGTGGTTCAGTTAAGTGTCCAGCTCTTTATTTTGGGTCAGGTCATGATCTCGTGGTTCATGAGATCAAGCTCTGTGTTCGGCTCCGGATTGATGGTGTGCAAACCTGTTTGGGATTCTCTCTCTCCCACTCTCTCTGCCCCTCCCCTGCTTGCACTATCTCTCTCAAAATAAAATAAATGAACTTAAAAAATATGGCTTATATTTAAGGGTAAGTGGGACCTAATTATGCTTGAGAAAGAAGCGGAGCCAATGGACAGGGGAGAATGGATATGGAGGAAAGAGAAGGGATTGTTGATAGAGCAAAGTCACAGGGAAGGTAGAAAGGGCTAGCCTTCAAAAAGAAAAGTAACACTTTCTTCTTGTTTCAGAAGAAGGAAAATGTGTTGAGATGGACAGCAGAAAACTTGAAGGAATTCAAGGTGATGTCCTTGACATTCTAAGTAAATTGGTAAAGGGTTTAGTGGTGGGTCTGTGAGGGCGCCAGATGGTGTGAATAAGTCTTAAAGGCATTCTAGCCAAGGTGGAGAATTAGCATGTAGTTTCTTCTTTTCCCTTTTTTTCAGGTTGCCTTGTTATAATCAACCTGTCTGTTTTCCCTAGAAATCCACAGCCACAGGCTTGATGGCTCTACCTGGGGGCAGTAATCTTCAAGTTAAAACAAAATCAGGTGTGCACTGAAGAGCTGCCCTTGGACATTCCCTTCTCAATTTCTCTCTTCACATTCTTAAGACTGCTGGATCTCGAGCTGAGGTGACCGTCTACCCCAATGCTGCATTTTCCTACGAGTTTGAAGTAGAAATCCTGCCCAGAGATACAGCCTGGCAGGGTGGCCCAAACCAGAGTCATCAGCAGTGGTCTTTCTGGTGTCTTGTGCTCTCATTGTGAATGAATATATAACATTATTTTGAAATCTCAATGCACTGCCTTTATGAAGAAATAATTTGAGGGCATGATTCTATAAGGGTTTTTTTTTATAGTTGATTCAATGACTGCCATAGTTGAAATAACTCACGAAGACACGATCTCGTAATTGCAGAAGGGCAGCACTAATAAAAAATCATGCTAAACATTTTTAAATCCCATTAAAAATGATGGAGAGATGTTTCTTGAAATTTAGCAAGAAATTTCCACCTATTTTTATTATTAATACATTGCTTTTGCAAACACGAGTGTCACTGGGCTAAAATCAAGGTACTGGCAGAGTCGCATCCCTTCTGGAAGCTCTAGGAGAGAATCTGCTTCCCTGCCTTTCCAAGCTCCTGGGGAACACTCATATTCCTAGGCTTGTGGCCTCTTTCTCTCTTAAAGGGCATCACTTAAGTCTCCACTTCTGTCACCACATCACCTTTTCTGATTCTGGCTCCTCCTGTAGTCCCTCTTATAAGCAATTATGATTATATTGCCCCCACCCCTGGGTAATTCAGGATAAACTCCCCATCTCAAGATTTTTAGCTTGTTTACATCTGTAAAGTGCTTTTTGCCACATAAGGTAACATATTGACAGTAGTTTCTAGGGATAAAGACATTGATGTCTTTTGGGAGGCTATTATTTTGTCTACCCAGTGGCTCAAGTAAACGAGAATGAAACCTCTGCTGTGAGGGACCCTTGTCAGTGTTCTGTGCTGGAAATCGCCTACCCACCTCCTCCTAGGACAACTTAAATGCTGGTCATGTCATGTGACACCTCACATATAGACGGAGGGGGGTACTGCTGTCAATCTATGCACTAAATACTGGTAAAAATAATTTCGTTGGATGAAATAAATATTAAGAAGTTCTATTTTTAATTCCCACTGCCATGTGATTGTCTATAGCATCTTCAGGAATATAGTCATTCCACTTTGGTGATCAATGCATGTCATGGTTAATTTTATTTGTCACCTTGGCTATGCTATGGTCAAACAGCAATCCAGATGTTGCTGTGAAGGTATTCTTTAGATGTGATTGCTATTTAAATCAGTTGACTTTGAGTAAGACAGCTTACCCTCCATAATGTAAGTGGGTTTCATCTAATCAGTTGAAGGCCTTAAGAGAAAAGACTAAAGTCCCCCAACAGAGGAAAGAATTCTACCTCCAGATTGCCTTTGGACTCAAGATTCCAACATCAATTTCTGCCGGAATTTCCAGTCTGTTAGCCTGCCCTGAGGATTTCAGACTTTCCAAATTCCGTGATCATGTGATCCAATTCCTTAAACTAAAGCTCTGTCTCTCTATATACATAGAGAGGTTTGTGGCCTCTTCCATATACATATATACACATGCGCACACACACACACACACACACACACACAGAATTTCTGCTGTCACTTCTTTGGAGAACTCTGATTCATACAATGAGTTAGAGAAGCACTTTCAACCTCTGGAAGGGCATAATTTGAGACATTATAAGAAGTCCCAGGTTTAAGGATGATATTAACAAATTTAGAATCCTAAAGTAAAATAAAATCTAGGCTCATTTATACTTTTTGCCATGTGGTTCTAGTTTTTATCAAGTGAATCTGAAATATGGATTCAGCAGTAAGTATTGCTAGAGAGACCTCAATTCTGGCAAAATACCTAAAATATCACAGGCATTGGGAGTGGAGTAGATCTAAGGAGGTTTTCTAATTTATCACTCTTAATGATCTTACTGGCTTTAGGTATTATGAGCCAGTTGATATCAAAGTTATAAATACCATATTTCCTTTCATATAATTGCTTTATAACAATTAATTAAAACTTTAAAAGCTTTGATATTAAGAAAAGAGAAACCGTGGCTCACTGACTTCTGGAATTGAATTCGACACTCACAGTAACATTGCATTGTTTCAAGGAAGAAAGCAAGAAGAATGACATTTGAAAGAATGGGAGGAGTATGAACAGGTATAATATAATTGCTTGGCTTGGAATTTTGCCAAAAGACAAGTGCTAATAATTTTTGCCATAAAAAGTGCAAGGATGCTCTTTAATGAAAACCACTATTGTGAATTTCTGGGTCTCCATCTCATCAGGAAGTGATATTGCTATCAAAAAGAATCTACTTCTATTTGAGCAGCTGTTAAATATTGACTCAGAAGTAGTTTTCTGGGTCTCTGCAACCAGGGGAAATATGGGCAAAACTATTCTCTAAATCCTTTAAAATGAAAGATGAGAAAAATATATGTAAAAGCAGACACTTCAGGACTTTTCTAGAGCAGTTTGCTTTCTTTGGGCCAGCACATATATTGTTTCTAACTTTTTCTCTGTGTCCAGAAGTGAGATTTGGGACAGGAGGGAGAGACAGGAAGTATAGATATGGGGCTTGAGTGTAAGGAGGAAGAGGGCTTTCATTATTTCATGTATTCCATTAAATGGTCCAGGATGAAAGGCAGCATCCCCCTGGAGCATGTTTTCTGATGGCAGATGACCAGAATGCAAAAGGCAAGCCAAACCCATGAAGCACATTTAAGGCCTTTGCTCACATCATGTCTGCTAACATTCCATGGACCTAGAAAGTTGTAGGGCCAAGTCCAATATCAAGAATGCAGGCAAGTCTACTCTGCACAGAATGTGAAGGGGAGAGGGCATTTGCTGAACAATAATCTAAATATCCGACCTGTGTACTTGAATAAATGGCTTAATCTCAATCAGTCTCAGTGTTCTCATATTTTAGGTAGAAATGTTAATAATGGTAGCTACCTTTAGGATTATTGGGAAAAAGATACAGTCTACAAAGAAAACAGTGCAGTTTCTAGAATGTAAAGAGCATTCAACAAATATTAGCTCTTATTATTAATTTCCCTTGCATGTGTGTAAACATCTAAGAAAATGGAAGAAGTAAGGTGATGGGGCCTAGAGAAGAAATTAAGGCTTGACATCAAAGGTACGAAGATTAATTTAAATTCTAAATTCATATAAAGGGTCCAGGAGAAGGGATGGTTTGCGTTTATCTAAATGGTCAATTCACAGTTATGGTCACTGATGTTATTATTCGCTGTTGGCCATTTGCTGCTACTGTTACACTATGTATGAGAACTGTATGCACATCACACTTAATAAAAAGGTAGACAAAATGCAGCCAGAATCTGATATCTTACTTATTAGGCCATTTGGTAAACCTGATAAACTATATACTTGAAGAAAAATACATCACATGGGAAAATATCAGTAATGAAAAACATGAACCATAGTGAATATGTTTAAGTAAGAAGTAACTTCAAGAAGGCATCTGTGGTTTGCAGAAATCCTACATTTTGAATAATTTTTTAATCTTTGAGAGAAGTTTTGGCCAGTTTAATGGAATCGTGTTTCCTTATAAAGTTTTAAAAGGGAGCCCAGAGACTCTCAGTTTAGGATTGTAACCAAAGTCACATTACTGCAGAGCTCATTGGGTTATTTCTTACAGACTGAGTTAGATCACACCACAGTTGACATGGTTGATCACTGCACACCTTCATCATGGGTTCATTCCACTTTGGCCAGTGTGATTGCTCTATGTATACTGCCTTAGTCTTGACATTTAATCTCCCGTTTCTCCAACAGTACTTCCTTCCATCTGATAAACTCAAGTTTAAAAGCTAAGAATTCCTTAGTTTTACTGAGCTAGAAAATTGTCTCTTTGAGTGGCATTTACCTTCTCAGCTCTGATCTCCATAACTGGAATACAGTGGTATTTGCCTCTCTCTAATTCTGAGACCACCTCTTTCCACTAATATGCTGAATAACCTGAAGCTATTTTAGCAGCAATAAGGACAGTAACTTGCATATTTCCACAGGCAGAGCTCACAGATGGCGCACCTAGCAGGTGAGAGGAGGCCTTACCCAGTGCGCCCGGCTCGCTTTCTGTAATTAGGCTCTCTCCTTCCTTATTCCCAATTCACACTTACCTAGTGTGTGTCAGTAAAGGACAGATCTGCCCTCTGTAGAAGTGAGCTTTAATTGAGTGGCCACTGTTGGAGTTTTCATTTTTCTATTTGATCAATACCTGTTCATCTGCCTGGTTCTATGCTTGCATTCCTAAAAGACACAGAAGGCAGAGGTTACTGTAACTGGATGTCAGCTCTTTCCCAGTTAGGGGTTTTGCTCTGACACTTGTGATTTCTTGCTCCTGTCAACTTGCCTGGATAGCAAGGAAACCACAATTCTCTCTTCATCTCTCCTCTTTACAGCCTGGACCGAACTAGCTCTGAACAGCCAGCTTCTTGCAGTTTTTACTCTGGACCTTATATTAGCTCTAGTTTATTCTACAGAGACAAAGGATCAGGGTACACTCAGTTCCAAGTGAAAAAAAAACAAATAGGAAAGGACTGAAGAATTATCTTTCCACCTCCCTGAAATTCCTGCTTTAGTTCGTTCGTTCATTTAAGCAGTATTTGTTGGGTAACTCCTATGTGAAAGTCACAACATAGGGCATTGCAGACCCAAAGACCCAAAGATGAGTAAGACACTTTCTGTACTCTCAAGGAGCTCACAAATTAATAAAGACTAACAAACAAGCCATTCCAATAGAGTGCACAATTCCTGTAATGGAGATAAACACATACCTACTTTGGCCGGATATGGAAAGCTGTTTTCTGGAACCAGGGATTTCTAAATAAGACTCAAAGCCCAGGTTGGCCATAACAATAAGTATTTGGTTTGAAAAAAGAATCCAGGCAGATGAAACAGTATGTGCAAAAGCCAAGATGCCTTTTCATTTCCCTGCTACATTGTGAGTCCTTCTGTCCCAGCTCCTTCCTGAAATGGTTGGAGAGAAACGGAGAAGGCAAAAGTGTGGCCTTCAAGTACAATGCCCAGGACACATACACTTGCAATCTAAGGTGGCAGAGTGCCAAACCCAGAAGCATGTCAGCCTCTCCCTCCTTTTCTTTTCATTCATGATATTGTTTTGAGACTTGTTGCCCTCAGAGAAAACGTGCTCTTCCCACCATTACTCATGCAGATCCACCTATTAACCAGAATGGAAAATAAGATTGAGTAGGTCTTTTGGTATTTACTTTTCTCATCTTGAAAACTATAATGCTAGCACAAAGTTTTTAGTAGATTACTTCTAAAAATTATTAAATATGCTGGCAACCTGGAATTTTTCCTTACAACTGATATTCTTGAAGTCTGGAGTTTTGAGCCTTCTTCAAACATCAGAAAGAAGAGTTCTCCCACATCCTATACTGGAGTTATGTTGTCCCTCACAGCCCCCTCCTACGTCTTTTCCATAACCTCTTGGTGTTCCCTGGTGTGGCAAGGGACATGCACAGTTCCTACCATACCTTGTAACTTGTGCTCCCAGAACTTAGAGGGGCTCAGACAGTGCAGTGGCTGGAAGTACCATACAATCTCAACTGCATCATGGGTGAAAGGGACATGTATGGGCTTCTTTGGATTCCTGTCTACCACTGTAGACGGATTTGTCTACTATTGGCAATACTGTTTCTTTGAGGCAGTGCATTCTAATTTGTAAACAAACCTTTGGAGACCTACCCTTTCCTCAAGTTAAATCTGCTTACGTTAACCTTCCTTATAAGTTAGATATAAATAAATGTATTGACAATGTCTGTCAACTATTGAGGGACTACAGCATGCAAGGAAAGTATTATTTTTAAGAGTTTAGTGGGTGTTAAATAATTTAATCCTCGAAAAAATCTTTTGAGGATATATACCATTATTATAATCACTCCCATGTTATGAATGAGCAAACTGACAAAGAGAGGTAAAATAATTTGCCTAAGGTAAATGGCTGGGCTGGGAGTTGAACCCAGGCAATCTGTATCAGAATCTATGCTCATAAACACCACACTGAACTTCCTTTCTAGAAAAGCCACTACAGACAATTTTAAAGAATAGTATCTTGGTGAAATATTATATTGATTAAAAACACCAAGTGAAAAGAAAAACCTCCAGTAGACACAGGGAAGATTACATATTAAGTGTTTCCAAATTCCCAGAAAGATGAAAACTTTTGTTTGTGTGTTATTACAGCCCTAATAATAATCACTAATAATATTGTGAATTTCTTGCTGTAGTTAAAATGATTAAAAAGTCTCTCCTGAATTGATTTATGCATATATATCACTCATTACTTACTAGATGTTCATTCATCTCAATTTGCCCTGGAGTAATGGAAACTGCTTACTAAAAATATGATCAATCTAACAATTTGGGAATTACACAAAATATTTGCATAAGATATATTTCAATTGGTGAAGAATTTTTAAAAATCCTGTGTAAGTAGGGGCGCCTGGGTGGCTCAGTCAGTTGAGTGTCTGACTTCGGCTCAGGCCACAATCTTGCGGTTTGCGAGTTCCAGCCCCAAGTTGGGTTCACTGCTTCAGTTCAGAGTCCGCTTAAGATTCTCTGTCCCCCATTCTCCCTGCCCTTCCCCTGCTTGTGCTCTCTCTCCCTTCCAGCCTCTCTCTCTCAAAAATAAAAAATAAACATTAAAAAAAATCGTGTATAAATACATAAGACTAGTTGCCCATCACTTGCTTTTTGTTTTTTTAAATACCAACAGGGTATATATAAGTGTGCTTTGTTTCTTCATCTGTAAAATAGAGCTAATAATGCCTACCCCACTGTGAGGGTTACATGGCAGTGTGAGCATGGAAGTGGTTTATAAACTGAAAACTGTTAGGAGATGCTGGCTTCTTTTGCCCAAAAGGTTGACAAATAGTCTTTATTTTTATTTTTATTTTCCCTGTCAGTAAATATTTATTTATTTATTTAAATTTTATTTTTTATTTTTTAAAATTTACATCCCAATTAGTTAGCATATAGTGAAACAATGTTTTCAGGAGTAGATTCCTTAAAGCCACTTACCCATTTAGCCCATCACCCCTCCCACAACCCCTCCAGCAGCCCTCATTTTGTTCTCCATATTTATGAGTCTCTTCTGTTTTGTCCCCCCTCCCTGTTTTTATACTATTTTTGTTGCCCTTCCCTTATGTTCATCTGTTTTGTCTCTTAAAGTCCTCACATCACTGAAATCATATAATTTTTGCCTTTCTCTGACTAATTTCACTTAGCATAATACCCTCCAGTTCTATCCACATAGTTGCAAATGGCAAGATTTCATTCCTTTTGATTGCCGAGTAATACTCCATTGTATGTATATACCACTTCTTCTTTATCCATTCATCCATTAGTGACATTTGGGCTCTTTCCATACTTTGGCCACTGTTGATGGTGCTGCTATAAACATGGGGGTGCATGTGTCCCTTCGTAACAGCACACCTGTATCCCTTGAATAAATGCCTAATAGTGCAATTGCTGGGTTATAGGGTAGTTCTATTTTTAGTTCTTTGAGACACCTCCATACTGTTTTCCAGAGTGGCTGCACCAGCTTGCATTCCCACCAACTATGAAAAAGAGATCCTCTTTCTCCGCATCCTCGCCAACATCTGTTGTTGCCTGAGTTGTTAATGTTAGCCATTCTGACAGGTGTAAGGTGGTATCTCATGGTGGTTTTGATTTGTGTTTCCCTGATGATGAGTGATGTGAGCATTTTTTCATGTGTTGATTGGCCATCTGGATGTCTTCTTTGGAGAAGGGTCTGTTCATGTCTTTTGCCCATTTCTACCCTTGCTACTTGTTTTTTGGGTGTTGAGTTTGATAAATTCTTTATAGATTTTGGATACTAACCCTTTATCTGATATGTCATTTGCAAATGCCTTCTCCCATTCTGTCGATTGCCTTTTAGTTTTGCTGATTGTTTCCTTCTCTGTGCAGAAGCTTTTTATTTTGATGAGGTCCCAGTAGTTCATTTTTGCTTTTGTTTCCCTTGCCTCTGGAGACGTGTTGAGTAAGTTGCTGCAGCCAAGATCAAGGAGGTTTTTGCCTGGTTTCTCCTCGAGGATTTTGATGGCTTCCTGTCTTACATTGAGGTCTTTCATCCATTTTGAGTTCATTTTTGTGTATGGTGTAAGAAAGTGGTCCAGGTTCATTCTTCTGCATGTCGCTGTCCAGGTTTCCCAGCATCACTTGCTGAAGAGACTGTCTTTATTCCATGGGATATTCTTTCCTGCTTTGTCAAAGATTAGTTGGCCACACATTTGTGGGTCCATTTCTGGGTTCTCTGTTCTGTCCCACTGGTCTGAGTGTCTGTTCTTGTGCCAGTACCATACTGTCTTGATGATTACAGCTTTGTAGGATAGCTTGAGGTCTGGGATTGTGATGCCTCCTGCTTTGGTTTTCTTTTTCAAGATTGCTTTGGCTATTTGGGGTCTTTTCTGGTTCCATACAAATTTTAGGATTATTTGTTCTAGCTCTGTGAAGAATGTTGGTGTTACTTTAATAAGGATTGCATTGAATATGTATATTGCTTTGGGTAGTATTGACATTTTAACAGTATTTGTTCTTCCTATACAGAAGCGTGGATTCTTTTTCCATTTTTTTGTGTCTTCTTCAATTTCTTTCATAAGCTTCCTATAGTTTTCAGTGTATAGATTTTTCACTTCTTTGGTTAGATTTATTCCTAGGTATTTTATGGTTTTTGGTGCAATTGTAAATGGGATCGATTCCTTGATTTCTCTTTCTGTTTCTTCAGTGTTGGTGTATAGGAATGCAACCGATTTCTGTGCATTGATTTTATATCCTGCAACATTGCTGAATTCATGAATCAGTTCTAGCAGTTTTTTGGTGGCATCTTTTGGGTTTTCCATAGAGAGGATCATGTCATCTGCGAAGAGTGAAAGTTTCACCTCCTCCTGGCCGATTTGGTTGCCTTTTATTTCCTTGTGTTATCTGATTGCAGAGGCTAAGATTTCCAATACTATGTTGAATAACAGTGGTGAGAGTGGACATCCCTGTCGTGTTCCTGACCTTAGAGGGAAAGCTCTCAATTTTTCCCGATTGAGGATGGTGTTAGCATTGGGTCATTCATATATGGCTTTTGTGATCTTGAGGTATGCTCCTTCTATCCCTACTTTCTTGAGGGTTTTTATCAAGTAAGGATGTTGTATGTTGTCAAATGTTTTCTCAGCATCTATTGAGAGGATCATATAGTTCTTGTCCTTTCTTTTATTGATGTGATGAATCACATTAATTGTTTTGCGGATATTGAACCAGCCCTGCATCCCAGGTATAAATCCCGCTTGGTCATGATGAATAATTTTTTTAATGTATTGTTGGATCTGGTTGGCTAATATCTTGTGGAGGATTTTTGCATCTATGTTGATCAGGGAAATTGGTCTATAGTTCTCCTTTTTAGTGGGGTCTCTGTCTGGTTTTGGAATCAAGGTAATGCTGGCTTCATAGAAAGAGTTTGGAAGTTTTCCTTCCATTTCTATTTTTTGGAACAGTTTCAAGAGAAGAGGTGTTAACTCTTCCTTACATGTTTGATAGAATTCCCCTGAAAGCCATCTGGCCCTGGACTCTTGTTTTTTTGGCAGATTTTTGATTACTAATTTGATTTCCTTACTGGTTATGGGTCTGTTCAAATTTTCTATTTCTTCCTGTTTCGTTTTTGGTAGTTTATATGTTTCTAGGAATTTGTCCATTTCTTCCAGATTACCCATTTTATTGGCATATAATTGCTCATAATATTCTCTTATTATTGTTTTTATTTCTGTTGTGTTGGTTGTGATCTCTCCTCTTTCATTCTTGATTTTATTTATTTGGGTCCTTTCCGTTTTCTTCTTGATCAAACTGGCTAGTGAGTTATCAATTTTGTTAATTCTTTCAAAGAACCAGCTTCTGGTTTCATTGATCTGTTCTACTGGTTTTTTTTTTTTTTTTGGTTTCGATAGCATTAATTTCTGCTCTAATCTTTATTATTTCCTGTCTTCTGCTGGTTTTGGGTTTTATTTGCTGTTCTTATTCCAGCTCCTTAAGGCGTAAGGTTAGGTTGTGTATCTGAGATCTTGCTTCCTTCTTTAGGAAGGCCTGGATTGCTATATACTTTCATCTTATGACTGCCTTTGCTGTGTACCAGAGGTTTTGGCTTGTAGTGTTATAATTTTCATTGGCTTCCATATACTTTTTAATTTTTTCTTTAAATTCTGGGTTAGCCCATTCATTCCTTAGTAGGATGTTCTTCAGTCTCCAAGTATTTGTTACCTTTCCAAATTTTTTCTTGTTGTTGATGGAGGGTTTCATAGCGTTGTGGTCTGAAAATATGCATGGTATGATCTTGATCTTTTTGTACTTACTTGGGGCTGATTTGTGTCCCAGTATATGGTCTATTCTGGAGAACGTTCCATGTGCACTGGAGAAGAATGCATATTCCTCTGCCTTAGGATGAAACGTTCTGAATATATCTATTAAGTCCATCTGGTCCAGTGTGTCATTCAAAGCCATTTTTCCTTGTTGATTTTTTGATTAGATGATCTGTCCATTGCTGTGAGTGGGGTGTTGAAGTCTCCTACTATTGTGGTATTACTATCGATGAGTTTCTTGATGTATGGGATTAATTGATTTATATATGTGGGTGCTCTCACATTTGGCACATAAATGGTTACAATTGTTAGTCTTCTTGGTGGATAGACCCCTTGATTATGACATAATGCCCTTCTTCATCTCTTGATAGGGTCTTTATTTTAAAGTCTAGATTGTCTGATATAAGTATGGCTACTCCAGCTTTCTGTTGTCGACCATTAGCATGATAGATTGTTCTCCATCCCCTTACTTTCAATCTGAAGGTGTCTTTAGGTCTGAAGTGAGTCTCTTGTAAACAGCATGTAGATGGATCTTGTTTTCTTATCCATTCTGGTGTTACCCTATGTCTTTTGATTGGAGCATTGAGTGCATCGACGTTTAGAGTGAGTACTGAAAGATGTGAATTTATTGTCATTATGATGCTTGTAGAGTTGGAGTTTCTGGTGGTGTTCTCTGGTCCTTCTTAATCTTTGTTGCTTTTGGTATTTATTTATTTATATATATTTTCCATCTTTTCTCCCCTCAGAGAGAGTCTCCCTTAAAATTTCTTGCAGGGCTGGTTTAGTGGTTACAAACTCCTTTAGTTTTTGTTTGTCTGGGAAACTTTTTATCTCTCCCTCTATTTTGAATGACAGCCTTGCTGGATAAAGAACTCTTGGCTGCATATTTTTCTGATTCAGCACATTGAATATATCCTGCCACCCCTTTCTGGCTACAAGTTTCTGTGGATAGGTCTGCTGCAAACCTGATCTGTCTTCCCGTGTAGGTTAGGGACTTTTTTTCCCTTGCTGCTTTCATGATTCTCTCCTTGCCTGAGTATTTTGTGAATTTGACTATGATATGCCTTGTTGGTGGTCGGTTTTTGTTGAATCTAATGGGGGTCCTCTGTGCTTCCTGGATTTTGACGTCTGTGTCTTTCCCCAGGTTAGGAAAGTTTTCCACTATGATTTGCTCACATAACCCTTCTACCCCTCTCTCTCTCTCTTCCTCTTCTGGGATCCCTATGATTCTGATGTTCCTTTTTAATGAATCACTGACTTCTCTAATAATGAAATTGTGCTCTTTTACCTTAATCTCCCTCTTTTTTTCTGTTTCACTATTCTCTATAAGTTTGTCCTGTATATCTCTGGTTCTCTGTTCTGCCCCGTCCATCCTTGCCACCACTGCATGCATCCATGATTGCAGCTCAGTTATAGCATTTTTAATTTCATTCTGGCTTTTTTTTTCTTTTATCTCTGCAGAAAGGGATCTAATCTATTTTCGACTCAAATTAGTATTCTTATTATCGTGATTCTAAATTCTGGTTCAGACATCTTGCTTGTATCTGTGTTGGTTAAGTCCCTGGCTGTTATTTCTTTGTGCTCTTTCTTTTGGGGTGAATTCCTTTGTTTTGTCATTTTGAAGGGAGAAAAGGAATTAATGAGGTAGAAAAATTGAAATAAAAGAATTAAAATTAAAAAAAAATTAAAATTAGAAATTAAGCACAGACACACACACACACACACACACAAATCAAATAGATGATGCTAGATCCTAGGTGTGTTTTGGTCTGGGTGTTGAAAGTGGTTTGATAGATTAGAGAAAAAAAAGTTGGGGGGGGAGGAAAAAAATGGAAATCGTTTGAGAATTTGAAAAAATGAATACATTGAAGTAGACTAAAATGAGATGATGGGGGCAAAATAGAATTTGAAAAAATATACACAAAAGTAAAGAATATAGTAGAAAATAATTAAGAAAAATATTTTTAATAAAAATTAAAAATAAGTATGAAATTTTCGTTTTTTGTATTTAAGAAAAAAGAAGAGAAAAAGATAAAAGATTAAAAAAAGAAAGAAAAAAAAGAAATCGTTTGACAATTTGAAGAAGTGAATACACTGTAGTAGACTAAAATAAAATGATGGAAGATAATAGAATTTGAAAAAATTTACCTAAAAGCAAAAACTATAGTAATGAAAACTAAATAAGAATATATTTAGGGGCACCTGGGTGGCTCAGTCGGTTAAGCGTCCGACTTCGGCTCAGGTCATGATCTCACGGTCCATGGGTTTGATTCCCGCATCGGGCTCTGGGCTGACAGCTCAGAGCCTGGAGCCTGTTTCAGATTCTGTGTCTCCCTCTCTCTCTGCCCCTCCCCTGTTCATGCTCTGTCTCTCTCTGTCTCAAAAATAAATAAACGTTAAAAAAAAATTTTAAAAAAGAATATATTTAATAGAAATTGAAAGTAAAAATGAAGTTTTTCTCTTTCTGCATTCAAGAAAAAGAAAAGAAAGGAAAAAGAGAAAAAAAGAAACAGAAAGAAAAAGAGAAAAGAGGAAATTGTTTGAAAATTTGAAAAGGTACGTACACTGAAGTAGACTAAAAGAAAATGATGGAAGTAAAGTAAAATTTGAAAATAGTTATACAAAAGTAAAAAACATAGTAATAAAAATTAAAGAAAGATATTTTTAATAAAAATTGAAAATAAAAATGAATTTTTTCTCTTTCTGTATTCAAGAAAAAGAAAATTGTAAAAGAAAAAAAAAGAAAAGAAAAAAAGAAAGAAAGAAAATTGAAATGATGGACCTGCTAACAGATTGAAGTAGGACTGAAATTACTTTGTTTTCCTCTAGAAGCCAGACTATGAAGCGCTTTATAATCCATAAACTAAGCAGGTGGTGAGACTTGTGTTCTTAAAGAGCAAAGTTGGTGCATTTGGGCGGGGCTCAGTGTAACGGCTCTGCTCTCCACTAGATGGCGCTGCTAGCCTACTGGGGTGGATTGTTGCGAAGCTCGTAGGTGCGTATGCGCATGCGCGGGAGTGGGGAAAATGCGGCCACCCAGCTACCCAGTCTGTTCTCTGGGATCAGCAATCGCGCACCCGTCCTGTGTCTTCAGCTCTCGTCCACTCCGTGACCAGGCCACAGGCAGTACCTCTCTCCCGAGTTTTGTCTCAGATGCGGCTGTTTTTCCCGGCCCCTTACGTCCGAAGGACTGAGGCTTTGACCCTTTCCCCCACTCTGCGGGAAGGTCTCACCGAGAAATGGCCGAATGAGCAATGGCCGAATATTGTCTGCACCCAGGAATGCCCACTGGACCCTGCTGCTGCCAGTACCCCGAGACTGAAGCAAGGTGCCAGCCCACCCCAGAAAAAGTCCATGAGATAGTGTAGCAACAGCATTTCAGGGATTATGGAAATTCACATCACACATCTGGCACCACGCTTCACCCTCAACAACCTTGCCCCAGCACCAGTGAATGTGGCTGCCTTCCGGGGTCTGCTGGGACCAGGTGGCTTCAATAGTCTCTACCGAATGTCCTTCCAGCAGTGGAACCGCTTTTCCCTGTGTGGCCCGAGAACCTCCCCGACCCCACTCTGCTCCTGGGGATTCGCCCTTCCCACCAGAGCACCGCCAGGTATGGAGCTGCGGAGTTGCAGCCTTTGTGCTCCCCTTGTTTATAGTCTTAATGGAATTTAAAACGTCTCCTTTCCTTTCTGCCTTTTTAGTTTAGTCCCTGCGGCTGTTTCCAATTTTCCACTTTCTCTCCAGCTGCTTTTGGAGAGGGGTGCTTTTCCTTTATTCTCCCCCCTCCCCAGTCTCCGTCCTCTCTCTGCACACAAAAGCAGTTCCCTACCTTCGTGGCTTCTTGCTCCCCAAGTTCAGCTCTTCGTATCGCGTACCTGCTGAATTCTGTGGTTCAGGTTGTGCAGATTGTTGTGTTGATCCTCCAATCAGTTTGCTAGTTGTGTAGGATGGTTCAGTGTTGGTCTGGCTGTATTTCATGGATGCAAGACACACAAAAAGCTTCCATGGTGTTCTGCCATCTTCAGTCTTTATTTTTGATATTTGAAGATAATCCCTCCCTCAAGCCCAATTGAAATGAAAATATATTCATAATTTTCAATATTGAACAACATCTAAAACTTTGTGTTAGTTGATTTCCTTGTAGAGGTAAGCAAAAGAGACATGTTTATGTTACTCCCCTTTTAGGCTTTTGTCGTAAAGATGCAGGGAATAGGAGGAAAAACAGCTGCATGGGCACTGAAATGCCACAGAACCCAGCTGTGGGGGCTGCCCTGGGGATCCGTGACTCATCTACCTCGTGGCTGCCCCCTGGGCATGAGTTTATCTTGCTTCTTCCTCTGGGGTTCACCATTTTGATGCAGAGGACTCTCTGTCTCACTTTTGCAGCAACTAATTGACCAGCTGACTGGCTCTCTTCTCCAACTCAAGGCTTCTTATGCATAGTGGGATCTGTCTTACGCATAGCACGTTCTGTCAGTGGGCTCTGTTTCTGTGTTCCTCCACCCTTCCCAGCTCTGGACCCCTGGGAATGGGCTAAGCGGTATGCAGGTTGGGCAGCCACCAGGGGCACCAATCCTTAAGCGTTATTGTTACAGCTCTGGGATAAATCATAAGTGTGTCAGTTAATTCAGCTTTTCACTAGAGATTTCTTGCATAACTAGTGAAGCGTTTGGCTCTGATCTATCTGAAGAAGACACTGGCACCCGCATGGAAATTAAAACAACAGCAATAACAATATTCCTCTCCAGTGCTGACACTACTTGAAAGATAGTCACACTTTGGGGTGCCTTGGAGGCTTAGTTGGTTAAGCATCGGCCTCTTGATTTCAGCTCAGGTCATGATTTCATGGTTCGGTTTGTGAGTTTGAGCCCCAGGTCGTGTTCTGCGCTGACAGTGCGGAGCCTGCTTGGGATTCTTTCTCTCTCCCTCTCTCTCTGCCCCTCCCCTGCTTGCCCTCTCACTTTCTCTCTCTCTCTCTCTCTCAAAATAAACAAACATTAAAAATAAAAAGAAAGGTAGTCACACTTCATTTTACATAGTATATACTTGTTCATTTGAATGACTCTAAAGAAGCAGGAGGAAGAGGGAGATGGCTCTAACAACCTCTGAAGTTTTTATTTACACGATTTGTTGATATCCGCAATCCTACTTTAACACAAATCATTATTCGTAAAGCAACGTTCTGTGACTTTCCTCATCCTTTAGAATTCCTTTTAAAGATTTCTTCTCCCATTTAAGCTTGCACTGTTGTTAAATGTATTTATTTATTTATTATTTTTTATTTGTTTTTATTGAACTATAGTTGACACCCAATGTTGCATTAGCTTTATGGGTGCAACATAGTGATTCAACAAATCTGTGTTACACCGTGCTCACTACAAGTGCAGCGACCATCTGTCATCATACAATACTGTTACAATGCCATTGGCTGTATTCCCTGTGCTATACCTTTTATCCCCATGACTGATTCATTCCATAACTGGAAGCCTGTCTCTCCCACTCCCCTTCCGCCCCATTTTGTCCATCTTTCCATCCCCCTTCCCTCTGGGAACAATTCATTTGTTCTCCATATTTGTGGGTCTGTTTCTGCTTTTTTTGTTGTTTTTCGTTTGTTTTGCTTGTTGGATTCTACATATAAGTGAAATCATTTGGTAAGCTTGCACTATTGTTAAGACTAGGAAAATCAAGGAAAGAAGAGAAATAAAAAAGACTTATGCATTCGTTCTTTCCAGGATCTCATGCCTCCAAATTTAAAAAGGGGGCTTACAAGATTCCATTGCAAAGCTTAGTTACATAAATGGTCTCAATGCCAAGAGATGCATAAGTCAAAATAATTTGAATACCTCTATTTGACATAGAGAGATATTAATGAAAGTTTTTGTAACAAAAAATTAGAAAATAAAGGTTAAAAAGGTCAAATTTATAACTTAATACATATTTATGTGTTGATTTATGTACTTCCATGGCTCTTGTATGCTAATTAGCAACATATTCTTGTTCATTTTTTTACTTGGAATATAATTTTTTATCTTAAATTATTGTAGCAGGTCATTGTTGTTGCTATGATTCTAAAGAAATTTGGTCATAGTTATAATTTGTTCAGCAAAGTTCTATGGAACAAATATATATTTTCCTGTCTGTTGTTCCCAAACACAATTATAATAAAGATATTATGAAATATGGTCTGCTTTGTGAGGACATAAATGGAATGCATTTCCTACAAATGCACAGCTTTGGAAAGTAAGTATCACTTATATTGAATATAATTTGGTATTTCCTCGAAAAACCAGGCCACTGTTTCTACCATTGCTGTTTTTGAGTTCTTGTGTATACTTCAATCATTTGTTCTTTCTTTTTCCTGGTTGTTAGAAGTTGCGATTTTCAACATCTAAAATCATTAGTTTCATTAAATAATCACAAATTTCACTCCTTTTCAAAACCATTACATGCATATGGAAGTAAAAGTAGAAACTAAGCAAAGGCAAAATTGAGTCACCTGGAAAATTAATAATCTCACAGTTAAAAGTAATCTTTCATGGGGCACCTGAGTGGCTCAGTTGGTTAAGCGACTGACTTCAGCTCAGGTCATGATCTTGTGGCCCGTGAGTTTGATCCCCGTGTCAGGCTCTGTGCTGACAGCTTGGAGCCTACTTTGGACTGTGTTTCCCTCCCCCACTCACACTCAGTCTCTCTCTCTCTCTCTCAAAAATAAATAATAAAAACATTAAAAAAAATTAAAAAAGGAATCTCTGTTAACTTTTCCCCCATATTTATTTGTTGTGTGTATATGTGTAGATGCACATATACACACAATCCTTTCTTTTTCATGAAAAGAAAGAGCTTACTTTGTACTTTCCTTTTCCCTTAAATACATGATTTGTATACTACTAGGACTTTTGGTATCAATGCCAATGCATTTCTTTCTTTCTTTCTTTCTTTCTTTCTTTCTTTCTTTCTTTCTTTCTTTCTTTCTTTCTTTCTTTCTTTCTTTCTTTCTTTCTTTCTTCCTTTCTTTTTTAAGTGTACATGTGCTTGTTTACTGCAAAGACCCTAGTAATATTGAAATGTGTATCACAGGAAATAAATATGATACAGATATTTTCATTGTAATCCTATTCCCCAGAGAAAGCTGCTAATATTTTGCCAAAAATATCTAGTCTGAATGTGTAGTTGAGATTGCAGACTTAACTTTCAGTTACAGAAAACACAAGGTATAGGTGAATCAAGTATATAATACCACAACTTAAATGATCTGGGGGAGGGCATTCTAAAAAAATTTTTTTAATGTTTATTTATTTTTGAGAGAGAGAGGGACAGAGCGTGAGTGGGGGAAGGGCAGAGAGAAAAGGAGACATAGAATCAGAAGCAGGCTCCAGGCTCCGAGCTGTCAGCACTGAGCCTGAGGTAGGGTTGGAACCCAAAGACCACGAGATCGTGACCTGAGCCAAAGTTGAATGCTAAACCAACTGAGCTACCCAGGTGCCCCTAATTTTTTTTTAAATTTTTTATTTTTGAGACAGAGAGAGAGCAGGGAAGAGGGCAGAAGGAGAGAAAGAGAGAATCTCAAGCAGGCTCCACACCCAATGTTGGGCCTGATGCAGGGCTTGATCCCAGGAGCTTGGAACCATGACCTGAGCCGAAATCAAAACCTGAGTCAAAGGCTCAACTGACTGAGCCACCCAGGCGCCCCTGAAATGTGTATATTTTTGTTTTAGTTGTCTTTCATATGGCTTACATACATTTCTCCCAGATTTTAATTTTGTAATTTATCTTCTAAATGTGTTGAGGATGTCTTTTGCCAAACAAAAGTTTGATGTATTTATGTAGTAAAATAAGCAATTATTTTTCTTTTTTGGTTTCTGGGTTTTGTGTTAGTATATTTTCTTATGCAGATGGCCCCTGACTTATGATGGTTTCACATTCAGTAGAAATCAAACTTCAAATTTTGAATTTGGATCTTTTTTTGGGCTAGCGGTATTTGGTACAATCCTTTCTTGTGAGGCTGGGTGGGAGTGGCAGCCAGAGGTCCCAGTCAATCAGATGAGCACAAGGGTCAATAACCAATATGCTTACAACCATTCTGTTTTTCACTCTCAGTAGAGTATTCAATAAATTACGTGAGATATTCAAGATTTTATTATAAACTACGCTTTCTGTTAGATGATTTTGCCCAAGTATGGTTTAATGTAAGTGTTCTGAAAATGTTTTTTGCTTTTGTGTTTTAATTTCTTTTTAATGTTTATTTATATTTGAGAGAGAGAGAGAAAAAGAGAGAGAGAGAAAGAGTCCATGAGCAGGGAAGGGACAGAGAGAGAGGGAGACACAGAATCCGAAGCAGGCTGCAGACTGAACTGTCAGTACAGAGCTGGTCACAGGGCTCAAACTTATGAACTGTGAGATCATGACCTGAGCTGAAGTTTGATGCTTAACCAACTGAGCCACCCAGGCATCCCTGTTTTTTGTTTTTTTTTAAGTGTATTTATTTTGAGAGAGATAGAGAGAGTGCTACCAGGGCAGGGGCAGAGAGAGGGAGAGAGAGAATCCCAAGCAGGCTTCGAGTTCAGCACAGAGCCCAATGTGGAGCTTGATCCCACGACCAGGAGATCATGACCTGAGCCAAAATCAAGAGTCCTGTGCTTAACCAACTGAGCCACCCAGGCAACCCTGAAAATGTTTAATGTACACCAAGCTAAGCTATGATTTTAGATAGGTTAAGTGTATTAAATGTATTTTCCACTTATAATATTTTAAACCAACATGCGTTTATCCAGATGTGATCATCATAAATTGAGAAGAATCTGTAATTTGACAACTTAATCTGTGATTATAGATTCTTTCTAATTTTTAACATTATATTTATTTTTATCTTTTTCTCCTTTTTTTCTTGAATAGGTTTGCCAATGGATTGTCTATTTTATTGATCTTTTCCAAGTATCAGTTTATGTGTGTAGTTATCAATTCCAAAGTTTTCTGTTTTCATTCATTAATTTCAATATTTATGTTTATTAATTACCTTTTGCACTTTTTGATATTTTTGCTTTCCTATAA
The DNA here is from genome assembly GCF_027475565.1 of Acinonyx jubatus. NCBI lineage: Eukaryota > Metazoa > Chordata > Mammalia > Carnivora > Felidae > Acinonyx > Acinonyx jubatus. Next base: position 46,618,978 of record NC_069380.1, on the reverse strand, counting down.
CTTCTTTAGTTGAGCACTCATTTAATTTATATTCATTTTTTTTTTCTTTCTTGGATCATATAAACACCCAGGAGTATGCCTTTCTTTTGAAAGTCTGCTTTGAAGAGATTTCATGAGTTTTGACGTAGGATGGTCCCATTATAGTTTCTTATTTAAAACAGTATTTACTTGGGGAATTTTTTAGAATTTCTTACTTATTGAGGGTTTATGTAAATTTTGTAATTCGTTTCTGATTTTCTTATATTTTTACCAGGTAATAGATATTAAAATTTTGCTTCTTTTATGACCTTACAGAGATTTACTTCATTGTCAAATCATTAATAATTTTTGTAAAGTGTAGGGAAAAATGGGAACATTCATCTTTTTAGACTACAAATATTGATAATTATATATCAATATCAATAGTCATATGCTCAGTAACTGTTATTACTTACATTATTTTTTGTTTGTTTTTAAGATTGTAGAAGGCTTTGAATGCATACAAACTGAAAGAATATCTTTGATAAACATTCTGTGTAATAGAAAATTCCCAAAATAACTTCTCCCTAATTATATTTTAATCAAAAATACATACTCTGTGGGGCGCCTGAGTGGTTCAGTTGGTTAAGCATCCAACTTCAGCTCAGGTCATGATCTCACTGCTTGTGAATTTGAGCCCCGCGTCCTATCTGTGCTGACAGCTCGGAGCCCGAAACCTGAAAAAACAGTTTATAAATGAAACTCTGAACAAGTTAACCATTATAAAAATTTCAGAATTCTGAGATCTATGAATTTAAGAATTTTTATGTTGTCTCCACAGACTTATAAATGAGAATGTTTCTAACCTAATTCAGAAAATTTCCCAAATAACGAAGTCAAAATTCATCTTTTGTTATATTTGTACACAATCCTGATTGTCCTCTATTGCTTTCATTATACTTCACTACACGCAGCATGTCCTGGATATTTAGTAAGTTAAAGAAAGAAGTAAATCTGTAAAGCATATATGCTATTGTAATTATTCCAAGTGATATATTCTAAGAGGACAGGTTGACTTTGTTTTTGTGTTTCCTATGATTTTTTTTCATCGCTAAATATCTCAAGTGGAATTGAATTGAAAGTCTTTTGTACTTTAAAATGTTAGTGGAGGGCGCCTGGGTGGCTCAGTTGATTAAGCACTCGGCTCGATTTCAGCTCAGGTCATGATCTCATGGTTGTGAGATTGAGCCCTGCATCCGGCTCTGTGCTGGGCATAGAGCCTGCTTGGGATTTTCTCTCTCTCCCTCTCCTTCTGCCCCTCCCCTGCTTGTTCGTGTGCACATGTGTACTCTTATAAGATAAGATAAGATAAGATAAGATAAGATAAGATAAGATAAGATAAGATAAAAATAGTAAAATAAAATAGCATAAAGTGAAATACAATATTAGTGGATGTTATGGAGCAGTGAATCTCTATGAAAAGCTACCACTTTTCATGATAAATGGAAGTGAAACACTTACTTGTGAAAATACATGATTAAGAATCAACATTTATTGCAAAATGGTCATTACTTTATAGTTCTAGAAATTGTATAAATCAGAATTGAGGTAAAACTAGAAGCTGATAAATTTACAAGCGTTAATATCATCTGAATACTTATCTTCTGTAACCACGATGACTCGTTGAAGTTTCTTAAATGTTTCTAAATAGTTGACTGAGAATATTAAATAAAAAGGAAACCACCAATCTAGAAAATAATTTAAAACTGGGACTATGTAGATTTTGAAATGGAAATAGCACTAAAATTCAATTAGCTTTTTCTGGACTTTTTCCCAGTTTTATTTTGTTTGAGAGGAAATAGCATTTTTCTTAATACTAACAGCCGGTTTTTTTTTTTTTTAACTAACAAAGATAATTATAAATAAATGTCAGAACAGTTTGTTGATTTAAAAAGTCTCACTAGATAGGAAACATGTGGATTCCTATAAAGCTTACTTTGCATCTCAGATACATTTAGATCCTTAAAACTTCTTTGACCATGAACTTTTTCAGAGAGTTCATATATCATGATATTTCAACTTATAAAAATAATTTTGTTTAGTTCTATTATATCAAACTTTCTTTTCATAATATTTTTTCAACTTTACTTATTTATTTTGAGAGAGAGAGAGTGTGTGAGCTTGAGCAGTGGGGGAGAGGGCGGTTAGGAGGGTAGGGTATAGGGAGAGGGTAAGAGAGAGAAGAGCAGAAAGCAGACAGCACAGAGCCTGCGGTCTGGGCTTGACCTCAGGAACCTTGAGATCAGGACCTGAGCCGAAACCAAGAGTTGGACGCTTGACCGACTGAGCCACCCAGGCGCCCCTAAACTTTTATTTCAAAAATTTTAATTTGCTTCCTGAAGTGGTAAAACAAAAGCCCTTGTGTTTGTCTCTCCAAATATAGTGTGCCTGTAAGTTGTGGAAGCATCATAATCTCCTGGGTTTTTCTTCCTTAAATATTTCATTTGGAAATAATAAGAGAAAAATTAGAAATTAAAACAAATGAAAAAACCTTGTTTGCACAAAGAAACAGAACAAAAGTAAAAGTCCCCCAAACTACCTCATCATTCAGTCAGTGTTCCAAGTTAAATTAAATATGTTATTGAAAAAGAATGTGGGGGAACGTGCCTAGAAAACGGATAAAACGCTACAAAAAAGTTTGAAGATGAAGTAAAATGGAAACTGCTCTTAACCGTTAATTTTGTGTCTGAATGTTGGAAATAAGGAGTTCTATAACTGGGTTGTTCTAGCCCTCTCTCCCTTCCTCTGATCTTTGAAGTGTGTCACTCTTTCATTTTGCCATTCAACAGTCTGACATGCAAAAGCTTTGTTCAGACAGTTTAATTTAATCACTGCCACTGGTTCAACAAGATGATAAAATCCCCTATGCTGTACAACAGCCAACATCCAGCTCACTGTTATCTGATAGTGTTTGAAGCTTCTCTCGTGAATGCATGCTGATAACACAAGAACTCCAAACATGTCATAAACAATATATTAATGCCCCAGTTGGAATTCCATTAGAATAAGAAGTATATGAAGTTTAGGCCATTCAAGTGGGCCAATGTAATAAAATGTAATTTGGACTAATCTTCCCAAAGAATGTCCTGTGTTTGAAGCTGACAGTCTCCTATCACATGCAAAAGTAATTGCTTGTTGACTGCACTGCAGACTTTTGAATCATGGCCTTTGTGCTTCAAGCACCTTCCAGGTGTCTCAGCTAGAAGACAATCTGTCTCTTTGTTTGAATGGAAAGACATCTAAACCATAAATAATAAAACAAGCAGTGAGTATTTTAATGAATATTGCTCATCTAGACTGGAATTTGTGGAAATCCGAGACAGGAGTAGTTTAAAGTCAAAACACAACAGAACACTGATTCTTTGAAGTGTTAGTTTCAATGATCATGTCTTTAAATTTTGCTAATTTAAAATGTATGACAGTACCACAGAAATTTATGTATAAAAGACTTACTCAATTTAGAAAATGCAAAACTATTGGAGGAAAGATGAAATTATAGTTTTGCAATTTAATAAAGTACCCATGAAATGTTTTCCTTCTTTCAGTATTAAAAATGTTACGCATGAAAGGATTGCTGATCAGTTTAAAATAAATGTTATTTATTCAAGAAACTATTAAAAACAACAGAACACAGCACAGCAAGTTACAATATTAAAATGTGTATGTAGTGCTTACTCTTCCTGGCACCGTTCTAATGTTTTATTTGTTCCAGATCTTTAAGCCCCACAACAACTCTTTTTTTTGCAGGTGAGGTCAAGAGAGGCTGAATAATTTGCTCAAGATCCTAGAACTGTTGGTAGAAATGGGATTTAAACCCAGGCAGTCTGTTCCGGAGTCTGTGCTCTGAGCAATTATGCTTCTGTTGCACTCAGAGAGGGCCATGTTAATGACAACATAAAAAAATACTATTTTAAAATTTTATTTTGGTGAACAGTGCAATTTGGAGATGGCTGATCCATG